>NC_143583.1:181076210-181695113 GCF_048544385.1 Mastigoproctus giganteus | reverse complement strand
TGCTACCTACGTCACCTGTCCTTCCCCTCTATTAGTTTGTCTAGTTCTTGAATTTATTCAGACTACCCACTGGCTGGAGGCAAACTTCAACACATCTAACCTGCAACCATCCTTCCTGAATTTGAATTTATACCCCCCCATGTGTGTAGTCTGAATAAGTAGATGTCATCAGCTAAATTGGGCTACCTCAATCAGATCTTGCCACTCTTCTATGCACCTATTCCAACAGATCCAGACCTGTATACAGTACTCAAGATGTGGTCTACCCAGTCTTATACAAGAGGATAATGAATTCCTTATCCCTGCTGGCAGAATTTCTGTATATCATTGGGTGAATTCCATGGGCTGTCTTACTACCCATCTTCACTGCACAAGTGTCTTCAGGTCTTTTTTGTTCTCCACTACTGTGGTAACACAAAGTTAGTATGCCAGGCATTTGTCAACATTAAATTTCAATTGTCATTTCTTAGCTCTTCTGCCTAATTTTTTAGATCTTTTTGCAGCAGCATACCCTGATTACTCTCATTAACTACCCTGAAAACTTAGACATTATGCCTTCATTAATAAATATAGAAAACAATACCCACGTTCACAATATGAGACAGAAGCTTGTTCCAACAATCAGTTACCTGCCGACTGAAGGCAAACTTCAACATATCTGTCCTGTAACCATCCTTTCACAATTTGAATTTATGCCCACTTAGGTGTGTAGTCTGCATGAGAGGAAGGATACATCAGCATTCAGCTTATTCAAAGCCTTAAAGACCAAAATCAGATCTCCAGACTGCAGTTTACAGAAACAAAGTCTTTCTAGGTAAGTTTTCCCATTCAAACAGACCCACATCCTTCCTAAAATTAGGCTTCCAGAGACTTATGTGCAGTACTCAAGATATGGCCTAACTATTTTGTTATACAGCATAATCACCTCCTTATTCCTGCTGGCAAAATTCTTTTATAGCATTGACAAATCCCCATGAGCTATCTTAGCAGCCCATCTGCACTGTGCAGTTACTGCCAGGTCTTTTTCGTTCTCCACATTCAAGAAAAATGTTCTGCTTGCAGTATATAATTTTTTACATTTTGGGAATGTATTGCATAAATTATTATATGTAACTTTTGAATTTTTAAAATTAAAAATATTTTTTTACACACTTCATTTTCAATTGAACAAAACTGTGTTAGTTCCAGTTTATATAAATTGATAAGGGCATGAAATTTAAAAGTTAAATTTTGCACCCTTGTCTCTGCTTATATATTGCAGAAATATGCAGCTACATTTATAAATTTACTGAAAAAAAATTATACACATTAACCTATTAAGGCACTTCCATTTTTGAGTTGGTGAAATTTCAAAATTACACATGTGCACATATTTCTGCTTATAGACACAAACTACGAAGTGTGGCAATAAAGTTCCCAGACTGGTACTGTTGTAGTTAAAACTTCTTCCAACAGATGATGGTACAAAGATTATCCAGTAGGCTGACAGGTTGCAAGTAACAACCAGTTTCATTAGTAGCATTAATTTTCCATGTCACAATTTTGCAATGGAGCAACAAATGAATATCAAATTCTGCTTTAAACCGGGAAAATCAGCAACAGAAGTGTATAAAATGTTAAAAAAAACTGTTTACGATAATGAAACATTGTCATACCAGCGTGTTTGAATGCTATAGGTAGTTAAAAGAGGGAAAAGAGAACCCAAAAAGTGGGCATCTGTCAACCTCTCAAAATGAGGGAAGTTGTGGCAAGACATCATTGTTTGACCCTCAGAATGATGGCTGATGAGTTGGATATGTACAAGGAGATGATTCTGTATGAAGATTTAGTGAAAAGGAAGGTCTATACAGAATTTTGCCTCAATTTCCTCGGCTGTACTGTCACTGGAGATAAGTGTTTGGTTTCAGTACGACAAAGCATCAGAGCGTGCAGTGGACTTCAAAATCACCATCAAGGCTCAAACGTTTTATTTACACAAGTTCAGGACCAAGACAATGCAGATCATGTTTTTGACAAACAGGTTTGGAATTCACAAGGGATTTGTACATTAAGGGGAGAGAGAGTCAGTGCTGCACTGTATATGTACATGTGCTTTGACTATTAAAATGCATTTCCCAGGTGACGCTGCAGTTTCAAGAGAAAGGTAGCTGGTTCTTGTTGTATGGCACTGCTCCCACCCATTCTGCCCTTGTTGTGAAGACATTTCTGATGAAGCATGGCATCGTACAGATCAATCATCCACCCTGCTATCCTGATCTAGCACCACTGAACTTCTTTCTCTTTCCCAAGGTGAGAACTGCCCTCAAAAGATTTTAGGATGTTGAAGACAAAGAAAAATGTAACCGCAAAACTCTGAACATCATCTCTTTTGATGCATTTGCTGACTCTTTTCAGAAACTTTTATAACAGTATAATAAATGTATTCAATCAGGTAGTGATTACTTTGTGTTCTTTTATTGCACAAGTCTGGGAACTTTATATTCCTACACCTCATATAATATTATATTTTATCCTAATTTCTTGCATTGCTGTATTTCCTTTACTCTTAAAATTCTCAGTACTTATAAATTATCAAAGTTATCATTCATAATGTCTTTTTTCAAATAAATAAATGATAATACTTGAGACAACAAATCTATTTTTTATTACATCGCAATTTAGGGCAAAAGCCTCAGTTTGCGTAAGGAGTTAACATGCGTACAAGTTAGTGCAATTGCATCAGATCTGTTCGCAGCTAACTACTAAATGGTTATAAGATTGGCATCATTATGTATATCTCATATTGTGAATACCTTCACAACGTTGCCATGATATTGTAATACCTCGAATAAGTAACTCTTGACCATAGGAGAAGACTATTGTTACTTATTCTCGGCGTATGCCACCACCCGGACAGCACCCTTTCGGAGCTGATTCACTCCTCCTTGGTGGGTGGGCAGGCACCCTGGTGTTGAAATGATGGCAAGGTAATTGCAAAGTATAACTCCACAATATGAGCGATTCCTGATGGTGTGTAGTAATTTGAATTACATTGCAATTTAGGGCAAAAGCCTCAGGTTGCGTAAAGAGTTAACATGCATACAAGTTACTGCAGTTGCATCAGATCTGTTTGCAGCTAACTACTAAATAGTTATGAGATTGGCATCATTGTGAATACCTTCACAACAAGTTGCCATGATATTGCAATTCTCGAATAGGAGAAGACTATGTATCTTCTGCAATGGAGCCTCTCTTGGCCATTCTCGGCCTTGTGTCATTTAGCATTATAGGAATGTAATATGGGACGACCTGCTTGGTTGCTGGGTCAGAAGGTTTAAAAATTTTCTGATCCCAATGTTTGCCCAAATTGTGCCAGTGAAGATATTCTTCTAGGGATCATATCATTTATCTAAACCTTGGTTTTGGAAAAATGCACTGAGATTGTTTAAGATAACAATGTAGCATACAGCAACTGGCTTCAATTTTTGCCTAATCTACAGCTTGCAACAAATATAAAACAATTATTAATCAATCCAAACTTGATAAGAGTAAAAAACTTGCTTTTTGTCCAAATGGTAGTCCAGCCCACTGGTCTTTGCCAAAGCTATTGGCTGCAACTTCTACTTCTGTCCCATCCTTAGCTAAAGATAAAGCTGACTTATTAACATCCTCTTTTTATTCTAACTCTTGTATTGATGATTTTGGTAAACCACCTTTCGAAAGAAGGATGTTAGAATTGTGAATAATCTTGATGCCAAGAAAGCTCCAGGTCCTTGATGGTTTCTCCACTTGTTTGCAAAACCCCGAGTTTGTTTTTGTTCTTTTTACACCTTATTCCAGGAAATTTGCTCATATTCAGCCAGTTCCAAAAAAAAAGTTTTACAAATCCTTCCCTCCAATTGTCATCCCATTGCACTCGCCTCTGCCTCTACATTTTCCAAATGTTGTCAGGTCAAGCCACTGGTGATATTGGCTATGTTAGTTATATTTGGACAAGTTCAGTGAAACTCCAGGAGTTGCAGATGACATTTCCAAGGCATTTTGTGTATGTTTGGCACAAAGGTCTTATGGATTGCAGTCCATTTCTTGTAATTGAATATCTAGTTTTCTCTCTAACCAATCACTGTAGTTAGTAATCATATTCACCATAAAATGCAAGGCAACCACAGGCTTTTGCTGCACTGTCAAAAAACAAAACCCAAGTAAACAAGAAAATACAAATTTCAGTAAGCAGTGGTTATAGTGATCACTGATTATTAGAATCAGCTGCTCAATAGAATCCAAATTAATAAAATGCACTATACTTTCATCATTTACTAGAATCACATTTTTGGTTATAAGAATCAATTTTGCACACACCTCTGTGATATTTTTCTAAAGCACATTTCTGGAGGTAACATTTATAGCGGTCACAACCATAAAACAAAAAAAAAAAAACAATTCGCAGTTTCTGGTTTATTGGGCTTTTCTGTTAGTGCAATAAATGGGTAGTAAACTCGATCTTATTCATTTGCGATAATACTGATAGCTGGAATTCTGTATTTTCACATTATTATGGTGAAGTGTGTTTTCCTTCCGCTGAAATCTGCTCTTCATTTCTATATCTAAACTTCGTCTCACTTGTGTGTGCTTTGTTATTGATTGACACTTATCTTTTTTACTGGATTTTAAATTTTACTACCAAAAAAAAAAAAAAAAATGTCAGTGAACAGAAAGAGAATGAATTTGAGTGTAAAAGATAAGTTACGAATTATAGAAATGTACAATAAATTAAACTTAGGCAATATGTCTCAAAGGGAAGCGGCAGTAAAATTAGGAGTGCCTCAGTCATCTTTATCAAAATTGTTAAAATCACATCACACACTAAACACTAATGATTAATGATTAGTCAAACTAGAAAAAAGGAAGCGTGAAGGGAAATGCCAAACAGTAGATGAAGCTCTGTTCGTTTGGTTCAACCAGCCCAGCTCATTTAATGCGCCAATCAATCGTAGCATTCTTCTTCAAAAAGCTAATGATTTTGCTGAAAAACTACACAAAGAGTTTAAGGCGATGGACGGATGGCTAACAAGATGGAAGGAGAGGCATGATATTATTTACAAAAAACTTCATGGAGAAAAACAGGATTCCGATAGTTCTGCATCTGACACTTGGTTGAAAACCTCTTGACAAACTGTGTTAAGCACTTATAATCCTGAACACATTTTTAATACAGATGAAGCAGGGTTGTATTACAGGGCTACCCCCAGACTACAGCACGATTTTAAAAAATTCCTCTGCGTCTGCAGGAAAAAAGATCAAAGACAGGATTACAGTTCTTTTAACATGCAACATGATGGGAACAATCAAGATGAAGCCGTTAGTTATCGGCAAGAGTAAATCGCCTAGATGCTTTAAAGGAGTAAAACAGCTGCCTGTTGAATATGCCAATAATACCAATGCTTGGATGACAGATTCTTTATTTGAAGATTATCTTCGTAAATGAGATTTGAAACTGGGTAAGAAAAACAAAAAAACTGCATTGGTTTTTTGGACAACTGCCCAGCTCATCCAAAGTTGACTTTCAAAAACATTGAATTAGTTTTTCTACCTTCAAATACCACATCACTAATTCAACCTCTCAACCAGGGAATAATAAAAATCTTTAAGACCTTTTATAGATCAGATATGAGGCAAAGAATCATCCTGTCTATAGATGAAGGTTTGGGAAAATCATCTGATATCACAAAGCAGATGACTGTTCTAGATGCACTTCATGTGACAATGAATGCCTGGAATGAGGTTTCCGAAACCTGCATTAGCATCTGTTTCAAAAAATGTGGATTAATTATTCATGATGGTCAACTAAGTCACGATACTGATCATGTTGAAAAGCCTAAAGACATGGGTGAACAGGAGTTTAATGATTGGGTGGACATAGATGGTGATCTACAAGTTACTACAGCTTTAACAGATGAAGAAATTGCCCAGTCTGTTACTGATAATTTCGCCGAGGAGGAAACTGATGATGAACCCGAGCGAATTCCAGTTACAAAATGGCAAACTCGTGAAGCTATAGCCATCTTGAGGAGAGCGTTGGAAGAAACTGGTGTAAGTGATCGGGAATATAGACTGTTATACAATATTGAAAAAATCTATAAATAGATTTTGTAGTGATAATTTAAAGCAATCTAAAATAAGTGACTATTTTAAATTATAATCATATTACAAAAGTGTTATGTTTAATTAATATGTATATTAATTAAGCTATGTACGTAAGTATAAATTTATTTTGTTCGGAACGTAAAAATTACAAGAATATTCTGATTTTTACGTATCTTTTAATTGGTAATAAAGTGTAAATTTGTGCTTTTATATATTTATTTTTCTAGTCTCTGGATAATATTTGCTGATTTTCGTTTATTAGAATCACCGTTTCTTAGAATCAAAATTCAATTTGCAAACGTGATCACTATAACTGGCACTTACTGTATATGCTTTCCTCCTCACACTGGTCACTATCCAGTTGACCTTTAAATTTATTCAAACTGTCAATCTTAATTACCTGCGAGGGCCATTTATTCCAGCAATCAATGACTTGCTGGCCAAAAGAAAACTTCCTACAATCTAATATAAACCTCAACCCCTGTAACAATTGTCAATATGTAAAATGTTATGAAAATACCTAATCTTAACTAAATTATGCTGAACACTCTTGTTTTGGAATTATATTTGGGGGTGTCATATTAGCAAGTTACTCTACATTATCAACTATGGCTCTCAGCAAAACTGCAGTTTCAGTACCACCACACTCTTATCACATGATCCGCAACTGTTGCCACGCTCTGCATCATAAGTTGTTGCTGCCTCCAATGTATCTTCAACTCTGTTGCAGCAATCCTTGAATGTGTATAGGTACATGATTTGTTCTCAGCTAATGGTTGTTATCTGCGAGAATACTACTTTTTGCACAATATTTGTGTCGTGTAAGATTAATATGCCCCGTAATTGTGTGAATAGTTTAGATGACTTCTGTCACGTATGTGGAGAAGTCACGTTAGCTTCAAGAAAGCATTTCTTAAATCGAGCCTAAAAAAGGCTTACTTCTTGTACTTTGGAACTTTAATATCTATCTTCTACCTAATGATGAAGGCTCGTTTTGCAGAAAAATCAGCATATTTTAATATCAGTAATGGCAAATGATGCAAGAAAGCAAGCTTATTCAGCAAAACCACAACAAGAAAAAAACAGTTTCCATTTCACCTCTCCATTCCTTCTAACAGTTTTAGTTCCTTGAATTTATTCAGGCAATCCATTTCCACATCAGATGGAAGTTTGATCCAACAATCAACCCCTTTTTGCTAAAAGAAAACTTCTACACACCTATTCTGCAACCACCCTTCCTCAATTACAAATTTTGACTCCCACCCCCCATGTGTGTGTGTGTGTGTGTTGGCTGAGCAAGAGGAAGAATCCCATCAGCACTGAGTTTCATCAATCTGGGATCATTCCATGTCAAGTGACCTAGGGGTCCCTGCTTGACCATCTTCAACTTTGTTGAAACTTGGTGTGGTTGTTTAAATGAAGCAGTGCAAAATTTCAGTTCAAAATATATTATGCTTGAGGCACCAGCACCTTTTTTGCAGAGGTCACTTGTGTTATGCAGAATAAATCACAAAAAAATTTCAAAGTTTTAAGTGTTATTGTTGAGAGGTAATGCTCTGAAACTTGGTATACCTAGTTAACTTTTGGTGTCCAGGCTCAAAAACCTTCACATTTTTTACAATTTGGTCTAAAACTGGCACCAAAAATTTGTCGCGACAAATTTAAGCAAGATTTTTGAAAGGCATAACGTTGAAATAAAAACCTTTGGTACCTTCTTCTTTGAACATTTCACTTAACTGCATGAATTCAGCCTAACAAAATATCAGCTCTTATACTTGCTTTCTGGCTGAAATATTTTCCTTCAAAGATTGACTCAAAATTTGAAAGTCAAATTTGACTTATCTTAAAGGGCAAATATCTTAATGTGAAACACCTTCAATTCTCTCATTTTTGCCACCACTGGAAAGAGCAGAGTTTCAGCTACAAGGATCATAGTTTATCTGTTTTGTGTCTTTTGCACTTAAGGTCATAAAAGTAGGCCTAAACATCAAGTAGTTTTATGTGCCGTATTGATATTTTCTTATATCTTTTTTACACTTCCTTAATCCTGTCTGATGTTTAGAAAAATCTAGAAAGAGAGTATATATTCTAGAACTCTGGAATATACTAGAATCATACAAAAAAAAGTATAAATAGCTGATATTTGAACCATGCTGTTATTAATGTGTTTTATCTTCTTGATGAATAGTTTGTTTATTTTGTTCCTATATTTTTTGTTTGACTGTAATAAAATTAATTAACTAAACATTTTCATTGCTTGCAGAAACGTCCACTTATTAGTCATCATGAAAGCCATGGAATCAGAAGATTTTGCTGAAGATAAGCTGGACTCATGCACCATCAGTCATATGGATAATTCTAAATGTCATGTGCTTTCCTATACACACAAAACTGGGTTAAAATTATTTAAAGAATTTGAATTTGAAGAACAACAGCTGATAGGTCAACGTTGTGGATTAAAACTGGGTGAAGAAGACACAATTTGTCTACATCATCTTTTGACAAAATTTGAATTGTTGCAGCATTCATGTTGCAATCCTTTCCAGAAGAAAAATCATTTGGTGAAAAAAAGCTTACAACCAATTGATTTGTCAATGGCAGACTACCTTAAAGACCTAACAAAGGGAAACATAAAACCAGGCCAGAAGCTGTGGCCATCATACCGAAAAGGGTCTAACAGACAAAAAGCAGCAACAGGAACATCAACTTCATCTGGATCAGACCATGATGACAAAATGCATGTGACTGAAAGCTTGAACACAAGTTTGATGGCTATTGGTATTTCTCCTCTGAAGCGAATGGCTAAGAGAGAGTCATTCGCTGAAATTTCAGCGAATGGCTCACAAAACTATACCAAAAGGAAGGCAAGTCAAGTACAAGATGTAATTGCCAGTAAAATTGCATCTATTGGTGGCTTGAATCCAAATGACATCATGGAGCCAAGTGAAAGTCGTCAGTGTGGAAATTGCTTAGATTGCAATGAGCTGCTGAAAGAAAAGTTGACGGTATCAAGTCATTCAGAAATACTTCAAATATTAACACTAGCTCCAGTTAGTTGGTCCATAAAGAAACAAGGGAAGAGTTTAGTGTCTCAGAAAGAATGGCCAGAAAAGCTAGAAAACTTAAAGCAGAAGAAGGAATCATGGCCATACCTGGAAAACAGCAAGAAAACAAGCTTTCTGAGCAAGTAAAGCAAAAGGTGATGGAATTTTTTGAAGATGATGAATTTAGTTGCATATGCCCTGGAAAGAAGATTACATTTCCATTAGAAATGCAGATGAATAAAAATGCAAATTTCACTACTACTCAGCAACTTGAAGGAAATGTTTATAACTTATTGAGATAGAAATGGATCTGACAGTGGATTTTCTAAATTTTGTGAACTTCGACCAAAGTTGGTGCACAAGGAACACATTCTGTATGTGCATGCATCCATCAAAATGTCAAGTTAATGCTAGCAGCAAGTCCTGTTGAATGTGATTACAAGGTTCTCATTGGTAAAACAGTCTGTGATTTGGAGCCAAAAGATTCCATGCTTCATCGGTGTGAAAAATTTCCAGGAATAGATGAATTCAAAAAGTTTCTAGAGAATATTTTTGAAAACAATGAACCAGAAGATATTATTAAATTCAAGCAATGGATACACACTGACAGAGATACTGCACACAAAGCAATTAACAACAAAAAATTTTATTGAAGAGTTGAATACAAAGATATGTAACCTTTCCTGTCACCACTGCATTGCTAAACATCAAAGCTACCATTTGAAGTCAACAAAGAAAAGCCAAAGCCTAATGACAGGAGAATTGGTCATCTTGATGGATTTTGCAAAAAATTATTCATTTGTTGTGCAAGATGCTGCTCAAGGGTTCCACTAGGAGAACAGCCAGGCTACATTGCATTCATTTGTCATTTATTACAAGGATGTTGAACTTCAGAATATAAGTTTCTGCATAATCAATGACTGCCTTCGACATGACACAATTGCAGTGCATGTTTTTCTAACCAACTTAATTGAATATTTGAAGAGTTTCATGACAGAAATCAGGGCACATTTACTACTTCAGTAATGGTTCTGCAGCTCAATACAAGAATTTCAAGAATTTTATTAACTTGTGTCATCATCAGAAGGATTTTGATATCAGTGCTGAATGGAATTCCTTTGCCACTAGCTAGCCATGGCAAGTCACCATGTGATGGAATTGGTGGAACAATAAAAGAATTGGCAGCATGTGCAAGTCTCCAATGCCCAATTGAAAACCAAATCCTGACACCAAGAAACATGTTTGAATTTTGTGACAAGCATGTGACTGGAATAAAATTGTTTTGTTTCTAAAGAGGAAATTTTGCAAGTAAGGTGATTTCAAGAGAAAAGATTCACCGATGGTCATATAATTGCTGTAACAAGAGAAAATCATCATTTCATTCCTAGATAGATTCATGTTTGCAGAGTATCAAATGACACACCATCATCATTTGTAGCTCATGTAGCTCAGACTAGTGAAACCAATATTCAATATGTGCCAATTGTTAATTTACAACCTGGCCAATACATTGCCTGTATTTATGAAAATAACTGGTGGATTGGAAATATTTGTGAAATTTCATCTGAGAAACATGATGTATTGGTAAATTTCATGCATCCTCGTGGAGCAGCTCACTCATTTCACTGGCCTGCTAGACAAGAGATCTGCTGGATTCCTGAACAACAAATTATTGCCAATATTCCAGCTCCAAAAATAACAACAATGGGACAATAATATAGTTTGCCTGAAGTAGTAATATCAACCATCAATGAAAAATACCAGTCCATTATAAAGTAGTGATTCAATATCTTCACACTCACTTGCTTATTTCAAATTGTATTGTGTTTTAAATAAATTTTGTTGCAGTTATAACTTCTTTCAAGCTTAGAAACCAATAGAATATCATCTTTATGCTTGGAATCCTAAATAAAGTCCACTTTTCATGCTTGGGAACTTGCAATAAAGAAATCCATGCAATTTCCTTTCTTGCTATTTGCACCCCTATTGTAAAAATACAGATCTTTTTGTGCATTGGCAATATATCCTTTCTCATTAAACCAAAGGGCAGAGTAATTGCAGAAAATTTCACTCTTGTAAATGCAATAGTTCTGTCCTTATTGAGATGTGACACTTCACTATCAAATAAGTATGCAAATATTATGTGGAAAATATAAAATATTTAAGGTCTATTTTTAGGCCTTAAATAGCAAAACACAACTGTGATTCTTATTGCTTAAAACCTGCTCTTTCCAATGGTGGCAAAAATGAGAGCATTGAAGGTAACCCCTAAAGATAGGTCAAATTTTGAGTCTATCTTCTAAGCAAAATATCTCAGCCAGCAAACAAGTATAAGAGCTCATATTTAGTTAGGCTGAATTCATGCAGATGTTAAATGGAATGCCCAAAGAAGAAGGTACCAAAGTTTTTATTTCAAAGTTGTGACTTTCAAAAGTCTTGCTTAAATTTGTCACGACAAGTTTTTGGTGCCAGTTTTAGACCGCATTCTAAAAAATGTGAAGGTTTTTGAGCCCGGACACCGAAGGTTTTGTATTCTCTGCCAAAAGTTAACTAGGTATACAAAGTTTCAGAGCACTATCTCACAATGTTGTGCAACAGTAACACTTAAAACTTTGAAATTTTTTTGTGATTTGCCCCATGTAACACAAGTGGCCTCCACAAAAAAGGTGCTTGTGCCTCAAGCATTCTATATTTTGAACTGAATTTTTGCACAGCTTCTTTGGAAACCTGTTTAAACATCTACACCAAGTTTCAATAAAATTGAAGGTGTTTGAGCAGGGACCATCTTCAAAATTAGGCCACTTGATATGGAATCACCACTCATCACTTTGCAGGTGCTTAGTCTCTAGACATTGCAATTTGCAGAACTGAAGTCTTGCTTGGTAAGAACACCCCTTTTATACCTGCTCCAGCAGTTCTACATCCTTCCTAAAGTGAGACCTCCAGACCTGTATGCAGTACTGAACATGTGGCCTCACCATTGCCTTATACAATGGAATAATCACCTCCTTATTGCTGTATATCATAGACAAAACCCCATGTTCTGCACTGCTCAGAAAACTGTTGGTACGTTAATCTGAGATTACTGCTACCTATATGCAGTACTTTGCATTTGTCAATGTTAAACCTCAATTGCCATTTCTTAGCCCAACTGCCTAATTTTTCTTGATCTTGTTGCAGTAGCATACCATCATTAACCACCCTGCAGACTTAGACATTAAGCCTGATCACCAATATCATTAGTAAATAAAGAAAACAATGGGTCCAGAATCGAACCCTGGGGGACACTACTGATAACATTAGTCCATGATGAGCAGTGCCCATTAATGAGAACTCTGTTTTCCCTCACTCAACCATCCCTTTATCCATAGCAGTAACTACCCTTTTATAATAAACATGGATTTCAGGAAAGCTAAAGCTTTCCTGAAATCCATGTTTATTATATCAAAATTATTTTTTGCATCCAGTTCCTTTCTTACTGCATCATAGTATCCAATCAGATTGGTCAGACAAGATCATCCCTTGATTAGCATTAGTAGAGACATATGATGCAATAAACCAAGCTTATGCAGCATCAGCCGAAAAAAAAAAAAAAAAAACCCCTTCCACTTCACCCCTCCGTTCGTTCGAAATACCTGTCCAGCTGAGCCTTAAATTTATTTAGGCTATCAACTTCCACAACAAGGGATGGAAGTCTGTTCCACCAACCAACTATCCGCTGCCTAAGGCAAATTTCCGCACATCTATCCTACATCTGTCTTTCCTCAATTTGAATTTATGCCCTCTCAGCTGATTATTCTGAGTAAGAGGCAGTATCCCATCAGCATTGAGCATGCTCAAACCATTCAAGGCTTTGTACATCTCTATCAGATCACCTCGCTGTTGCCTAGTCTCCAGACACTGTAATTTGCCAAACATAAGCCTTTCTTTGTAAGAGCAACCCTTCGTTCCGTTCACTAATCTTGTTGCCCTTCTCTGTACAGCAGCTCTACATCCTTCTTGAAATGAGGCCTCCAGACCTGTATACAGTACTCAAGGTGTGGCCTGACCATTGCCTTATACAAGGGAATAATCACCTCCTTATCCCTGCTAGAAAAATTCCTATATATCATTGACAATACACCATGAGCTACTCTTGCAGCCCGTCTGCACTGCTCAGAGAACTTCATATCTGCCTGCACAACCACCCCCAGGTCCCTTTCATTCTCTACCACTGTCAGTGTAGTACCACAGAGTTGATATGTTGCTCTGGGGTTGCTGTTTCCCATATGTAGTACTTTACATTTGTCAACGTTAAACTTCATTTGCCACCTCTCAGCCCATCTGCTCAACCTTTCCAGATCCTTTTGCAGCAGCAGCAGCATAAGCGTCAGTAGCGTCCTTAACAACCCTGCCAACCTTTGTATCGTCTGCAAACTTGGACATTAAGCTTGATATACCTCATCAATATTATTTATAAATACAGAAAACAACAATGGACCCAACACTGAACCCTGAGGGACTCCACTAATAACATTAGTCCATGATGAGCAGTGTTCATTAATTACCACTCTATGTTCTGCCACTCAACCATCCCTTTATCCATAGCAACAATTTGCCACCAATGACACATTGCTCAAATTTGAGCAGCAGTCTTCCATGTGCAACAGTATCAAAAGCCTTTCTAAGATCCAAATATATAATATCAAAGTTATTCCCTGCATCCAGTTCTTTTGTGACTATATCATAGTATCCAGTCAAATTGATCAGGCAAGACCTTCCCTTAACAAAGCCATGCTGTGTCTGAGCTATAACTGAATTCTTGTCAAGATGATCCTGCAGTGCTTCTTTAACCAGTGCTTCCATTAATTTTCCGGGAACAGAATTAAACTCACAGGTCTATAATTCCTTGTGTCAGCCTTTGATCCTCCTTTGTGAATTGGGTTACATTTGCACATCTCCAGTCTGTGGGTACCTACCCTGAGTCCAAGGAAGCTCTCATAATTATGGCTAACGGATTGCTTACTTCCTTTGCTGCCTCCTTTAATATAACTGGATAGATCCCATCCACCCCAGGTTCTTGTATTTATCTTCAACAATTTCTCCTCCACTTTACTCTCAGTTATTACAAGATCATCTAGCTCACTGCCAGTGTTTACTTCATCTATAGCATTTCCCTTCCTGAATAACTCCTCATGTGTGAATGTAGGTACAAAATATTGATTTAGTTTGTTAGCTACCTGAGCAGGATCATGAACAGTTGAACCATCGATATCAAGTGGACCAATCTGATTCATCCTCTTCCTTCTAGAGTTTACATAAGTAAAGAACTCCTTGCTGTTTTTCTTTGCATCCCTTTCCAAAGATTTCTCGTAATCTGCCTTCGCCTGCCTAACTTCCTTTGTAACTTGGTTACAGATCAACTTATATCTATCATAGGCTTCTGTGTCACATGTTAATTTATATGTATCCCATGCATTTTTCTTCTCTGCCATATGTCTCATTAGTTCATCTGACATCCATTTAGGCCTGAACCTTGAACAATATTTCTTAGTTGGTATGTAAAGCCTAGTAGCTTCCAAGGTAAGTTCTTTGAATGCTTCCCATTTTGAGTTTGCTGTTGGTAACATCATCAGTTGGTCCCACTGTATAGAATTTAAATACTGTCTCAGTCCATCGTAGTCGCCTTTACGAAAGCAATAACCCTTCCCTTTACCCCTAATGGTAGTTACCTCTTTGAGTAAATCCCACTTCAGCACACTGTGATCACTGCCACCTAGTGGTTCATTTATCTGCAGATTCTTAATGCATGAAGAATCACTGCTGATAATCAAATCAAGAGTATTGCTCCCTCTAGTTGCCTCCCGAACATGCTGATTTAGAAAACAATCATCCAATAAATCCACAAAAGGCTTGCTAGTGTGTGAGTGACCAACCCACAAATTCCAGTCAATATCTGGGAAATTAAAATCCCCCATTATAAGACTCTCTGATTTACTGGCCCACTCTATTTCCCTGTACAGTTTCTTATTATACTCATCAGAGTCATTAGGCCTATAGCACATTCCTACTCTCAATTTTGATCTCCCAATGCTTATGTCACACCAAACTGACTCAACACTGCACTGTCCAGCAATTTCGACTGGCTTCACTTCCTTGGATTTTATGTGTTTCTTAACTAATAGCATAACCCCTCCTCCCTTCCTATTTGTACTCCCCAAATTCCAGTTCTGCATTACTTATATCTGTGTGACACCACGTCTCTGATATCCCAACAATATCCGCCTTTGATGCTTTGAGCAATACCTCAAATTCATCAAATTTATTTACCAAACTCCTAGCATTGGTGTACACGCAAGTATACATGCACCTGTTCTTTTTCTTAGCTACCCTAACACAACCTATGCATTTACTTGTACCCCAATGACTCCCAGCAGTCTCTGAAATATCCTGCATCTTATTTTCCAAGCTGCTGCTCATTCCAATAGAAGCAGTGCAAGAATCACTTTCACCTCTGACAGTGGCTACTGTTAATCTATTAGTCCTTGTATCCCTCCAATCTAGCAGTTTTTCGACCCACCTAACACTGCCTCGATAGCATCAGCAAACATTCTTGCACTCTTTCTACTTAAGTCTATCCCATCCCTGTAGAAGCAGTCTATCCCGTTAACAAGTACAGACCAGGCTGAAAAAAAATTCTACCCCTTGAGCCTTGCACAATCTTTCCAAGGCTCTCATCATATACTCCCTATCATGTCTGGGCAGAATTGCAGACACTTTCAAATTCAACCCTAATTCATGGCTTTTTTTCAACAGTGGCCTGTACTTGTTAAGTAATTCCACCGGTCTCCTACTCTTAATATCATTAGTGCCAATGTGTACAACTATATCATCTTTTGTGCCCTTAAAAGATGATATCCACTCTACAACGTCATCAACCTTTGCCCCTGGCAGACATACTCTGGTCCTGTTCCATCTATCCCCTGACACTAGAGTCACCAACAACTACTAGTTCCTTTGGGACCAGCGCATGGGGGGTTGCCACTGTGATGCCCAAGTGTAAGCTCTGGCATTGGTGTGGGCAGCTGAGAGCTTGATGGGTCCCCTCACTTTTAATCCTTCGAGGGCATCCACCCTGTCCTTCAAGCTCTCATATAGGCCCATAACAACGCTGAGTTGTCGCCTGATTTCCTTACACTCCTTGCATCGCGCACATACAAAGACATCCCCCATGGCAGTATCATGTCTCGTACTTGACTGCTCCACAAACATCAAGCAAATAGTGCATTTTAAAAGGCTGTGATTCAGAGGGCAACTGCCCCCTCAGTTCTCCCCTGAGCCATAGCACTCCCATTAGCTTGAGCTTTTGCTTTGCATTGATAAACCCATGCTGTGACTCAAGTATAACTGCAGTCCTGTCTAGATGGTCCTGCATTACTTCTTTAACAAGTGACTTCATAATTTTTCCTGGAACAGAAGCTAAACTAACAGGTCTGAAATGTCACTCTTTAATCCCCCCGTAAATTGGGGATATATTTGCAAATCTCCAGTCCACAGTGACCTCCCCCTGAATCCTTAATTAAAACAGCCCTCAACAGATGCAGAGATATCTCTTCTTCCTCACCACAAATTTTGATTTTAATTAAAAATATATCTTTGGTATGACTAAACATGCAACTTTAAAGAGATTTCATATAACACTAACTTCAAAAATAGCATAAAGTTGATACCCTTAATGGCATGTTACAAAAAAAGAGGCAGTGCTTACTTATTAACTGAGAAATTGCATTAATTTATATACCAGGTTTCAGGACTTAGTTTAGATAACTAATTCTGTATTAAATTTACAATTGATGGAGAGTCCAAAATGAGCCACAAAACATGACTTATAAATTAAATTCTCTTTCACAACACACAACGATGCATCATCGTGTGTTGTAAAAAGAGAATTGGGTTAGAATTCTAACACAGGGAGAGGATTATATAATACAGCATTTCTTAGCTTAAATTAAATAATTAAGTTTCATTTAATTGCCTCCATTTTTCATGCTATTCTTATTCATGTATATTTTTTTGTGATCATCTAAATGGCTATAAGCCCACTAAACTTACTTCACTTTTCAGTGAATGTCATCTGTACAAGGATGGCTGTAAATGTGTGAACATTCATCTACTGCTTGACAAACCCTTTGCTTTTCATTTCCCCATTATTCCATTTAAACAACCATGCTGCTGTTCATGAGTATTATTCCCAGTCCACTGCAAGCTTGCCTCCCTTTAGCTGCATCTGTTCATAGTGTGATGATGCCCACATTCTTCAAAAATATGGTGCTGTTGACTTCCCATTATTATTTGACCAAACAACACTGCAAGATTTGTCTATAAATTTGTATTAATTATTAACTCTGTAAATATTGATGTATCTCTGCTATATGTAACCTATATGTATGTTTCCTGTGTAACCTTCAGCATATTCTGAAAGTAAATTTTAATTTCTTCTAACTTGCAGCACTTCTGTATTCTTACTTTGTATGCTACAAGCATTTCAGTGTTCTTGTCTTTCTCATAAAAAAAATTTATAAGATAGTATAATCACTGAATTGATTATAACTGTTAACAATTAAATAAAAATTTTAAGAACACAGCTTTCATTCAGTGCTTGGTAATTTTCACAAAGTTATAGGCTTCTGAAGCTACTTGTGATTTACCTAGTACAGAATGCAAAAAGATTATCATCTCAATCAAAACCGAAACTTGCCAACTGTGGATGAAATGATTCCTCTCATTGGCAGTTACACAATTGCTCTTGAAAGCTGCAGGAGATTTCATGCTCAATGCAGAAAGTAATCAAGACTAGGCTTCTCACATTCAGTCAGAGGAAGTTTCAGATACCTTTAGTCACAGATGGACTGATTGTACTATATAAACACAGAACCATTTTTGAATGAAAACACTTCAGAAAACATCAGAAATGATGATAGCATGAACTTTTGTAGAATGGTGATAAGAAGATATGTTTGGATCCATAATAAGTAAGAGTTTCCTTGCCCTTTCATATGTGCACAATGACAAGAGCTCGTGAACTACAAATATAACTCCTGGTAAAATTTTTCAAACTTTGGATCCATGCTATAATATGGCTAACCTCCTTAGATGATCGGTTCAATTGAAATAAATATTTTGTTTCCCAATAATATGCGTGTTCAAAAAAACAACTGAAACTGCAAAATTTAAATAAGCATTTCTTTGGGATCTGTGACAAGAAACTATTCATTTTCTACCTAGCCTCCTGTCACAAAATTAATGCTTAGAGAATTTCAGAGAATTGCTTTGGTTGCTTGCGGAGCTACTGATACATTAGTTTTTTTTTATTTTTATTTCATCATTGGAGTGGAAGTGATTTCCTGCTAATACCTCTGAGTAATCCAAAATAAGATAACAGACACTTGGAACGAAGTCTGAGAAATGAGGATGTAATAGCTCTTTAAAATTTGGATCTTGAATGCGGATGCTCTCATATTGTAAATAAACTCCTTTTGAGTAAAACCCTCAACATTTGGTTCAAATGGCACATATGCCTATTTCAATTTGAAGAACTGTTGATAGCTGGTCCCTTCTTTATGTAACTCTCTATAATAGCCTGATTTTTGTCCTAAAATACAGTTAGTATCACCTTGAAATTTCTTGGATTTTGGGAAATTGGAATTATACTACTCGTTATTGGTTGACTTGCTCTCAGGCTGCAATTCATCGCAAGTCATTGTGTAGTTTAGAAAAGCATCTTATTCAGCTTTATTCTGAGCCGCCAGTAACATGGTGCATGCATGAATAGTTTAGCAAACATTCAATGAAATGCTTCTCTGGTACCATAAAAGAAGCAATTAGTTTTGCATTACAAGAGGAGAAGACTATGTTGAAAAATAATCATGTACCTTAGCACAGATTTCAATGAGGAATTGCTTAACAAAAATTAAAGTCCTTTTAAAATAGATTTGTTTCTGTTCTATACCAATGTAGCTTAAGTTTTGCTGTCTTTCAGGATATCTTGCATAGGAACTACAATCTTTTGAACAGTAAATCATTACCTTCAGTCTGCTAACTGATGTACTTTTTTTTTTTTTTTTTTTAAGTGTATACTTTATTTGAGATGTAAGGGGAGTGGAGTTTATTTCGCTTCTTCACTATTCTCATAAAAAGTTAGATGTGATGCATTCTTCCAGTTCCACTTATTTCTCTTTAACTAGATGTGGAATACTGGTATTTATATCAGATTTATTTGTTTTCCTTTTATTTCACAGTAGTAATAGTGGCACTTTTAACTTATAGTATGCAGGGTTTTTCCCCCCTCCCCATGAATAAGGATTATATGGAGAGAAGATGGCAAATAAAGAATATTATTCTAAAATATTTTTCATTAGACCAAACTATTTGAAAAATACTTCAGTAGAGCAGGTAAGAAAAAAAGAACAAAAAAACAACAACACACAGGACGCAAGTGTTTCCATTTCCCAAAACTGCAGCTCAACTGCATTGGCAGCCCGTAAAGCTATATCAGATTGATATTATATGCATGACCTTAGAAAGAATTAAGTTTATCTTGTTTAATTCCTAACTTCCCTATGGGGCACCATCTATGTACATCAGTGTGATGTATTTAGTTTCCTCTTTTACATATTCTATGCAATGTCTTAATTATTTTTTGCATGTTTATTTTTTAAATTAAATTGCATATGTTTATTTTTTAAATTAATTTATTTTTTAAAATTTTAAAAATATATTTCTTAAATATTTTTAAAAAATTAACAATATTTTAAAAAATATATTTAAAAAAATAATTTTTTTTATTTAAAAAAATTAATTTTAATTTATTGCCAAACTGCTGTCAGGTGTGCTGTGGTAGGCTATGTTGTAAAATGGAAATGTAGCACAACAATGTTTCATTCTGTGTTATATGCAGTCATTTCATACTACTCTCATAGTGCAAAAATAATTAACAGTATCTCTCAGTAGGATGCAAAAGAAATACAATGTAAAATTTAAAAAGACAAATTGTTCACATATTGTAAAATCTGAAAAGGTAACACATTTGTCTTTAGATTGTGCAGTGCATAAAAAAAATGAAACTGGTGATGTCATACACTGAAGTTTATTTGCATCTTTTGTCATTGATCATACATAGACTTGTACTAATCATGTAGGTTCATTGTTCAAAAATACAACTGTGAACTTGTGTGGGAAAGAAGATGTAGTGATTAATTATCAAAACTGGCCTTTCTCGAGTAGTACAGATAGTAGTAATTGAAAAAAAATCACAAACAGCATTGGAAGGTGACTTTTACAGGGTACAACGTTGAGTGATTTCTTCATAAACCCATTATGATATGCTTAAAAACTGGAGAAGCAAGAAAGGGGAAATTGAGAATTTGGTATAATATACTATTACTGTTATCTCATTAATTTGTGTGTTGAAAAGGGAGCTGCATGCCTTCCTGTGAAAATAGATGAATACTTAGTGAAGTTTACTACTATCTAGAAAGAAGTAATAAAATAAAAGATAGATTTAAGCAATTTCAACTGATGAATGATGAATTAAAAAAAGATTTAGAAGTATTGGCTGCCTTTATAGACTGGTAGAAACAGTGTCAATCTTTGACAAGTGTGCTTAAAGAACAGGTTAGAAGTGGTAACAAAAACAATATGAGTGAGCACTTTCAGAGTTACCAAATTGAAAAGTGGCTCATGTTCAAATCCAGTTCATGATTCCAAAGTTTTGAAAGAGGAGAGAGGGGAAAAAAAAAACACACTTAAAAATAGAAGGGAGTGTAAGAATATTTACTAATGCTATTGAAGCAGTAGTAGGTGAGTTGGAAAAACTGATAGCTAGGTTAACTAGAGCCACAGGCAGAGCTGAAAGTGATTCATGCAGCAGCCTAGAAAGCAAGGCGTTGAGGACTTCAAGAACTGCCAGAGCCCATTAGAACAAGCAAATACACGGGCTGTGTTAGTCACTAAGAGATGAAAACAGTTGCCTGTACACTAATGATAGGAGCATAGAAGATGAATTTTAAATAATGGGTCATCAAATGCAGACATTGTAGGGATAGAGATATGGTGTCACTCAGATATAAGGTATTTAAAATTTGAATATGAGGAGTACAAAGTATACAGAAAGGACAGAATTGGGGAGGGACTGTGATCTTTTAGTTAAGAAGCACATTAAATCTAGGGCAGTGCATTCAGTTTACTTTGATGTGACATAAGTACTAAGAAAACAAAAATCAGAATATGAGTATATTACAATGATTGTGACAAATATAACGAGCAACTGTATAGAGATGTGGAGTATGCCAGTAAATCAGAATGCCTTCTAATGGGAACTTTCCAGATATTGACCAGACCTTGCGGGTTGTTCACTCATAAGACTTATGTGGATTCTTCTTCTTGCATTAAGAATATGCAGATATAAAAGACCCACTAAGTGGCAATAATCACAATATATTGATGTGGGATTTACTTAAAGATCTAACTACTGTCAAGGGCTTTCGTAAAAATGACTATGATGGTTTTACGCAGTGGGAGCAACTGATGAAGTTACCAACAGCAAATTGTAAATGGGAAGCATTTAGGGATATTATTGTAGATGCAAGCTACTAGGCTTTTCATATCAACTAAGAGATACAGTTCAAGGCATAGGCCTAAATGGATGTCAGATGTGCCTTGTAGCAGAGAAGCATGGGAGGCATATAAAGTATCAGATGAATACAGAAGCCTACGGTGGATATAAACTATCTGCAATCAAGTCACAAAGGAGGTTAGAAAGCTAAGGGAGATTATGAGAAGTCTCTGGCAAAGAAAAGCAGCAAAGACTACTTATATTAAAAGTAGAAGGAAGGAGTTGAGTCACAGGTCCACTTGATTTTGATGATCCTGTTTAGAATGCTGATAAACTGAATGATTTTGTCATAACTGAGAGGAAAATGGAAGAGAAATTGTTGAAGCTTAATGTAAAAATGTCACCTGCAGTGGAGGGATCTATCCGATTATATTAAAGGAGGCACCAAAAGAAGTAAGTAAACTTTTAGCAATGATTATGACAGCATCTTTGGATTCAAGGGAGGTCCCTGTGAATTGGAGACTTGCATATATATCCCCAATTCATGCATGGGGATCAAAGGGAGACAAGACATGAGTAATTACAGACCTGTTAGCTTGAATTCTGTTTCAGGGAAAATAATGGAGTCACTGGTTAAAGAAGCAATGCAGTCACAGCATGAATTTGTTAAAGGGCAGTCTTGTCTGACCACTCTGATTTGAAACTGTGACACAGTAACAAAGGAACTGGATGCAAAAAAAATATTTTGATGTCATATATTTCAATTTCAGAAAACTCTGTTGATATTTACCATAAAAATAATAGCATACAAATTGGTGCAGTATAGCATTAAGGGATGGTTGAATAGGAGAAGACAGAGGTTATCAGTGGGCACTGGTGTTATTAGTGGAGTCCCTCAAAGTTCAGTGAGGGCCCATTGTTGTTTTCTATATTTATTAATGATGCTGATGGAGGTATATCTTAATGTTTAAAGGTTGGCAGGATGATTAATTGCAGTAATCAGGGTATTCTATTACTACAAGATCTAGTCAGATGGGCTTTGAAGTGGCAATTGAAGTTTAATATTTACAAATGCAAGGAACTTGAAATGGGTAGCAATAACTCCAGATTAACATACCAACTGTGTGGTACTACACGTAGGATAATTGAAAAAGAACTAGATGATTGTGCAGTTTGATACGAAATTCTCTGAGCAGTGCAGACAGGCTACCAGGGTGGTACATGTGATTTTGTCAATGATGTACAGGGATTAGGAGTGATTATTCCATTGTAAAAGGCAATGGCCAAGCCTCACTTTAGGAAGGACGTGGATCTGTTGGAATGAGTGCAGAGAAGGACAAAAGGGTATGCTTAAATTCAAACTGAGGAAAGATAGTTGCAAGGCATATGTGCTGAAATTTTCCTTTAGCCAGTGCATGGTTGATTGTTGGAACAAACTTCCATTTGGTTGTTTGTTTGTTGTTTGGTTTTTTTTTTAGGAGCATTAGCAACTAAGGCCATATTGCTCCAGGATATGCGGCGGTCATTCCTTAACCTTTCCGCATCCTCCGTATTTGGTGGTGACGGGCTCGAACCCCGGTCTAATCAAGAAGCGTGTGCTACGCACTGCTGCTCCTTCCCACCTGGCTACGGAGGCGCCTTCCATTTGGTGTGTTGTATACATGGGTAGAGAGCCGACCGGGCTAGCCGGGTGGTAAAGTGCCTGCCTGGCAACCCAAAGGTCGCGAGTTCGATTCCTGCCTCGGGCTTGGATCAATGTACTGCAAAAACCTTGGGAGGTGCATTATGGCCACAGAAGCCTATGCGCCAACAACTACCAAAAAAAAAAAAAAAAAAACATGGGTAGAGAGTGAATAAAGTTAAGGAAGAACTAGACAAACTGGCATAAGGTATGGATGAGACTCTCTCTTTTTTGGATGATGCTGTATAAACTTGCATTATTTGTTAGTAGTAATACTAAATTGATGAACCCAAGAAAAAGAACTGAATTGCAATCCTAAACCGGGCAAGCAAGCTGATAATTCTAGGCACATTATCCTTACTTGTGCAGAAAGCCTGTTTCTCTCTTCTCCCTTGAATAAAGCAATTTATGTGTTTGTTTTAAATGCTATGCCAACATTTGAAAATCCAAACATAGCTCTTCAATCTAATGTACCTGATATCTGTACACTGAGGCCATTATTCGTAAGTATGTTTGAAAATGTTGTATGCAAATTTATTTAACGATAGGTTTAATTTCTTCCACTTTCATTTTGGAAATTGATTACCATACAGACTAAATCAGGAAAATGATTCTGGCTTGGTTATGGAGAGTCTAAAATAAGAGGAGACAATTCTTTTCTTTTGCTCGCTAGGACATACTTCATGGCTGCATATGACTACATGATTCACGAGGTCCCACTTAAAAATGGTGGTCTTATAAATGCTGAGGTAGCACAAATGTCATCATTTGGCAGTGCATCATTTTAAAAATTTTTGTGGACAAGTTTCTGGTACTTCTCAGTGTTATTAAAGAAATAGATTTTTTTTGCAGTTTCAGTGTGAGAGAACATTCAGCCAGGTTAGAAAAACAAAAATTAATTTCAGATCTCTTTCTGATGAAGCTTTGGAAATGCTCCTGATAGCCTCGACTGAACATTTCCAAAGAGGGATCTTTTTCAGAAGCAATCAAAATCATTTGATGTCTGATAGAATATCCACACAGAAATCTGTTAAGTATGCAAATATTTAAAAGCATACTATACTGGTAAGCAGTCCTATGGCTGTGTATTTTACCAGTGAAATTTAATTTCTAGTGTGGACATTAAAATAATTTCCAGCTTTTTGAAAGTCAAAAGTCGGCAGGTATGTAATTCTATAATGTGAGCCCCTCTGGCCTTGTTCTGTCCCCAGGAATTTTCCTTTATAATAAACAGATATTTATTCGTGTTAATTTAAGCTTTATTTTGATTCTAAATGTTTTAATCACAAACTTTGCAGCACTTTTTTTTATGATTGTTGAATACCAACTATTTCTAGAACAAAATGCATATTACCATTTAAAGTGTTTTTTAATACATGACTGAATACGGTTTTCATTTATTGCAAGGTATTTATTTTTTTCAGTCTAACTTTATAGTATACATTTAAACTTTTTTTTAGCCAATTTAATGTAATGAACAATATTCTTTTCAACATGGTTGCTTGTGCATTATAATCTAGTGTTTGCTGTTACCAACTTCCTGCTGCATGTTATTTCATATTAAAATGAGTATTGTTGTTTCAAGTTACATTGGCAGGCTGCCAAAGCTTAATTCAAAAAATTCTTGTCCTCTAATAGTAATCAACAAGGTTTTAATAGCAAAATGAAACAAACTCCAAATCTAAGTGCACAAATTTTATAGTGCGACGGTTTTGGGAGAGATTTTCTAACATTGTTATGAACATCAGTTAATGTGTTTTTTCAAAACAGTACCATTGTGACTTCACTGGACAAATTTTGTTACGTGTATACAGAGCTTACACCAAAATCATAATTCCATTGTATTATGAAAGCAATTAAACATGCTTATTGCCTCAAATCTGGATGACACTTGTATACTTCAATACCATTGCTTGTTGCCCTAACTTAGTTTATCCTGCATCTTTTTTTCACACACAAAACTAAAAGCTTTCCATTAAATTCAGAATTTTTAGAGGAAAAGCTTTGTGAGTTTAGAATTGTATATATATAACACATGTAGCAGAAATTATTATTAGTAGTAGTACTGGCAAATGATGAAAGGAAACAACTTATACCATCATCCAAAAGCACTACCCACATCATCTGTCTCTCCTCCAATAATATGTATAATTCTTTATTAAATGTATTTAAATTACTCATTTCCATAACACCCGATAGTAGTTTGTTCCCACAATCAATTACTCCTCTGGCTGAAAGCAAATTTTCACATCTATTTTGCAGCCATAGTTTTTCAGTTTCAGTCCCTTTGTCTATGTTGTCTGAGAAACAGTTAGAAAAATCTGGTTAATCTGGTTGCTCTTCTCTGCACCTGTTCCAAGGGATCCACATCTTTCTTAAAATGAGATAATCATTTTTTTGTCCCTCCTGGCAAAGTTCTTGTATATCATTGACAGAACACCATGAGCTGTTCTGGCAGCCTGTCTACAGTGCTCAGGGAACTTCACATTGGACTGTACAATTATCCCTGGGTCTCTTTTGTTCTCCACCACTTAACCGATATGTTACTCTGGGATTACTGCTGCCTTATACATTATCTTGCATTTACCATCGTTAAACCTCAACTGCCACTTCTCAGCCTGTATGCCCCTTGATACGCTTTCTTCAGTACCATTATAAATAGGGTAAACAGTAAGGAGCCTAGCACTGAACTCCAAGGGGCTCCATTAATAACATTTATTCCGAGAAGAGCAGTGACGATTGATAACCACTTTTTGTCTTCTCCCATTTAGTCATCTCTTTATCCATAGCAGTAAGTTGCCCCTAATGTCACATGCTCCAGTTTGTGCAGCAGTCTTTTGTGTGGAACAGTGTAAAAAGCTTTATTGAATGCTAAATATATGATGTCAAAATTATTATTTGCATTGATTTCCTTTGTTACTTTATCATAGTAGCTAATCAGATTTGTCAGACATGATCCTGCAGTACTTCTTTAACCACTCATTATTTTTCCCTAGAACAGATATCAAAGGCGCCTCCGTAGCCAGGTGGGCAGGAGCAGCAGTGCATAACACACACTTCTTGATTAGACTAGGGTTCGAGCCCATGACCACCAAATACGGAGGATGCGGAAAGGTTAGGGAATGATCAGCGCATATCCCCGGAGCAATATGGCCTTAGTTGCTAATGCTCCTAAAAACCAAACAACAACAACAACAGATATCAAGCATAAATTACTATAATTACTAATGTTGCCCTTTGCAGATAGGAGACACATTTGCATTCCTCCAATCTATAGGAACCTATCCTTGGCCATAGTTATGAGTATGCTCCCATAACTATGGCCAAGGTTTGCTAACTTCTTTCATTGCTTTTAATATAACTAGATAGATTCTGTCAAGGCCCAGGGTGTCTTATTTACTTTTAGCTCCAGCAATTTCTCCTCCACTTTCTTCTCAGATATAGCAATATTGTTTAGTTTCTCCTGTTCCTATATCTAAAAACTTAATGCAAAATATTTATTTTGTTTCTCAGAAACGTGAATCCCCTTAACTTTAGGATTCCATGTGATCTGCTAATTTATAATTATCCCACACATTTTTCTTTTCTGCCACTGGTTTCATTAGTTCATCTCACAATCGTTTAGGTCTGAACTCTCTCTCTTAGTTGGTATAAAACACTTATTAGCTTCTATAATTACTTTTCTGAATGCCTCCCATTCAGAAATATTGTTCCTAGATGTGGGAACAATATTTCATGATAGGGCAAATTTGCAATTTGTACAGAGTGAACAGCTATTTGGAAGAAAAGTAATGGAGTGAAAGAGAGAAGCAATATTTGTAATGTGCTTATGCCAAGAGAGATTAGAGGTCAGGGTAATCCCCAAAAGAGATATCATCTTGCCTAGAAATTAGAATGTCACCAAAGATAAGCATAGGGGCAGAAGAATACTTTTTGCGAGATATAAGACAGGACTGAGTTTTAGAAGGATTGAAGTGAACTAAGTTGTCTTTGCTCCACTGGAGAATTACTGGAGATCTGCATTTAAGGAATTGGTAGTTGATATTTGAGAAGTTCAAGCTGATTGAGCAGAGTGAGGTTTCTCAAACTGGAATGCAATGTGCTATCATCAGCAAAACTATGGATAGGATTTCTGCTCAATGGAACAAGATTATTAATATACAAGAGGAAAAGAGTGGGTGAAAGAATTGAACCCACCAGCATTAGTGGAGAAGTTAGAAGACAGAGAGCCGTCCATCACCTTCAATGAGTGGTCAGAGAGAAAACTGGATAACCAATTACAAAAAACAGTTGGCAAACCATAACATGGAAGCTTGTTTTAGAAGACATTTAGGCCAAACACGATCAAAAGCCTTTGAGATGTCAAAAGCACCTGCTTGTGTTTCACTGAACTTTTTCATTGAATTTGTCCATAAATGGGCAACATAAGCCAGAATATCACCAGTGGATCGACATGATGTAATCCATACTGGCAATCGTTGATCAGACAGAAGATTTCTAAGTAGTTTAAGGGTTGGGGGTTAATTGATTTCTACATTATTTTAGAAACAGTAGAAGTAATTCAATGGAACGATAAATGGATGGGAGGGATTTTCCACCCATTTTAGGAACTGGCTGGATATGAGTAAATTTCCAAGCAGAAGAAAAAACATCTTTAGAATAAGAAAGTGAAAAAAGGTGGCAAAGAACAAGAGTACAGGTTTTGAGAACAAGCGGAGAAATACCATCAGGACCTGGAACTTTCTTAGTATCAAGAATCATCAAAATCATTCTGACATCCTTTTGACAGAAGACCACAGGAGGCACTGAATGGAGAGTGTTGGGAATGGTGGGAGGTGTTTTACCAAGATCATTAATACACGAGTTGAAAGAAAAATGAGATGCTAGCAGGTCAGCTTTATCCTTGGCCGGAGTGACATTAGAACCATCTGGTTTTGACAGAGGTGGGAGCAGAGACGGGCAAAAGTTGCTGCCAATAGCTTTGGCAAGAGACCAGAATGTTTGGATACAATTAAGGCAAGAAGCAAGTTTTCTACTCTTAGCCTGTTCAAAATCTAGTTTGGACTGATTAATAACTGCTTTATAGTTGTTACAAGCTTTGGTGTAGGCAGAAAATGAAATGAAGAATTGGAAACAAGCCAATTATGACATGAAACATTGTTCTCTCGAACAGCCTTAGCACATTTATTGGAAAACCAAGATTTAAAAGTGGTGTGTGGTATAAAGGATTCCATTCCTACAAAAATAATTTCACTGACACAATCTGAGCAAACGTTGACATCAGAGGTTTTGAAACAGTAATCCGATGAAGGAAAAGAAGAAAAGAAATCTTGCAGATCATCCCATTTTGCATTCTTGTAATGCTAAACAAGAATGCAGAGTAGAGGTAGAAATAGCCTTGAGATAAAGGCTCGATTGGAGAAGAGACAATCACCAAGTTGTGATCTGAGGTGCCAAAATGACAACTCATTTTGATCGTGTACTTAGAAGGGTTGTTTTTGAGAAAAAGATCAAGCATGTTCGTTGAATGGTTAGGATTGTCCAGTATTCTGGTAGTTAAATGAACAATTTGTGCAAGATCATTAGCAATTGCAAAAGCCTCAGCATCTCAACCAGCTAGTTCTCTGTGATTAGAAAACAGAAGCCAGCTGGAGTTGTGAACATTAAAATCATCAAGGAAAATTACCTCACTGTTAGGAAAGTTGGACTGGAGGAAGTCAAAGAGTTCCAAGTGATTAGTGTTGTTGTCTCTACCATTCTCTTCCAAAGAATGGTAGAGACAACAGATGAATTTGACAGAATGAAGTAGAGAGATTTTAAGCCAGAGAAGATTGAAAAGAGGTGATTCCAAGTTACCAAGTGTCTGACAGGGAATATCGGAATGGACATATGTACAAGTACCACCTTTGAAGTGAAAGGAATCATATAGCAAATAATTTGGGCAACTGAGATGAGCAGTGGTTGAGTCAACTGTTAACTGAGATTCTGTCAGAAAAAGTACATGGGGTTTGGTAGACTGTAAGTGGTAAGGGACATCATTGGGATTAGATCTGAGACTATGTACATTTGTGAAATGAACTAGGAAGTGTTTGGGAGGTTTAGATCTTTTTGTAGATAAGTTTGCTCTATTAGTTTGACAATTCATGGTGTATTCAATAGTAAGAAAAAGTGGGGGGGGCATGCCGTAAGAAGTAATAAAATTTTTGGATATGGCGTACACATTGTAAGAATATATCCAGGTCCTTGACATAATGGGCCTCGACAATGGCAGAGTAGAGGTAGCAAGATTATATACTAGCTGATCCGGAAGCCTACTAAAGATAGTTACCAATAGGTTCGGTCCAGTGTAGAAACTAGCGGCTGGCCTGCAAACACTTGTTTCAGAGCTGTACCCTTGAAATATAAGGAAGTTTGGATCTCGCCATGGTGTTCATCGTAACTTCAAAAGGCATCAGTGATATTGCATGATGAAAGAGATGGGGAAGGTTGACTGGAACTTAGATCTGGAGACTAAACATGGATTCCACCACTTCAAGCCTCCAATAAGCAGAGTGGTGGTATTGCACCTGTTGACGAGAGTCATCAACCGGTGCAATACCACCCCACTCCGTGTGGTGTGGGCAACACACCTTGACCCCTGCTTACGCGTGGGGGTTGTACCCAGGATTACTAACATTCCCACCATCATGAAGGTGCAAGCAGAGGATTTGGCTGTCACAGACGAATCTGGACTTCACCGAAATTGGATCCACTTGACTTGAGTGTCACCCGAATATCAGCCTTGTCTAGGTAGTATTTCTTTAATCAGTGACTCCTGGAACAGAAATTAAGCTAACAGGTCTGTAATTACTCCTGTCACTCTTTGATCCCCTTTGTGAATTGGCAGTATTTTATTTTACACATCTGCAGTCCCTATAGACTGCATGTGTAAAACCTTATAATTAAAAATAATTAAAATCTCTTATAATTATGACTAAGGGTTTGTTTACCTCTCTTAATGTAATTGGATAGATCCATCCACCCCATCTGCCTTTCTTATGTTTAACTTCAACAATTTCTCTTCCACTTTCTTCTCAGTTTTTACAAAATCATTTAGCACCCTGTTAGAGTTTGATAAACTTCTGGCATCCACTTTCCCAAAGAATTCCTCATGTGTGAATGTAGATGCAAAATACTTTTTCAGCAACCTGAGCAGGATTCATCAACAGTTGGACCAATGTGATTCATCCCCTTATCTTCTAGAATTTACATAAGAAAAGAAGTCTTTGCTGTCCTTGACATTCTTTGCCAAAGATTTCTCGTAATCTGCCTTCACTTGCCTGATCTCCTTTGTGACTTGATTACAGACTACCTTATATTTACCACAGGCTTCTGTGTCGCCTGTCAATTAATATGCATCCCATGCATTTTTCTTCTCTGCTACGAGTCTCATAGTTCATCTGATATCCATTTAAGTCTAAGCCTTGAATGGTATTTCTTAATTAGTACAAAAAGCTTAGCTTCTATAATTATTTCCCTGAATATTTCCCATTTAGAATTGGTTTTGGTAACATCATTAGTTGGTCCCACTCTATAGAATTTAAAAACTGTCTAAAACTACTGTAGTCTCCTTTACAAAAGCAGAAACCCTCACCCTTAATGGTAGTTTCTTCTTTAAATCCAAGATCAATACACTGTGACCACTGCCACCTAGTTTATTCTTTTATGTGCAGATTCTTAATGCATGAAGAATCACTGCTAATAATCAGATCAAGGGTGTTGCTCTTGCTCTCTCTCTCTATAACATGCTGCTTTAGAAAACAGTCATCCTATAAATGCATAAGTCTTGCTAGTGCGTGAGTGGCCAATCCACAAGTTACAGTTCAATATCTGGAAAGTTAAAATCCCTCATTATAAAGACATTCCGATTTATTGTCCCACCCTGTTTCTTTTTATAGTTAGTCATTGTACTGATCACAGTCATTAGGCTTACAAAACACACTCCCACTTCATTTTTCTAGTTCTTATATCACACCAAATTGGCTCAACATTGCACTGGATGCATTGCTTTAGATTTTGTGTTTCCTTAACTAAGAGCATAACTCCTTCCTCCCTCATGTTCTTTCTATATTCCTTCTCTGGAGTGGACCCCCATAGAATTACTTTACTCAATGGTTTAGCACTGCTGCCTGTGGTGTAGAGTTTGGCGTGAGACAGATAGTTACTGGACCTGGTCCACCTTCCTTTGGTTTGGATGAGTGGCCATAACTACACAATGCAAATAATACATACAAACCTACAATAATCACATATCTGCCCTTGTGCAGTGGCACTTTCTTCACAGAGATATGTGGCAAAGTTGAATTGACATTCTAGGAGCTGCCTCTTAAAGATACATCATACTCCCCCTATTCAAATTCAGCATCCTTTTTATCTATTTTAAATTTGACACCACACATCTGATATCCCACAATGTCTTTACCAGCACTTAAATTCATATACTATTGGTATACATGCAAATACACTATACCTGTTCTTACTCTTAGTCAGGGCTGTACTGAGCCATTTTAGTACCTGAGGCAAGAATTAAAAATTGTGCCCTATGTTAATCATGGCAACGTTGGCAATTATTTAATCTTTCTTTTGGCACCCCTTTCAGCTTTTAATCTGAGGCAAGAGCCTCTTTTGCCTCACCCTTGGCATGGCTCTGCTCTTAGTTACCCTAACACAGCCTCTGTATTTCCTTGTTTTAAGATGACCCACAGCAGCCCTTTAAATCTCCATGTTGCTGCATGTTCCACTAGAAGCAGTGCAAGCACAAGTTTCCTTTGCCTGCAGCTGTTGTTAATCTATTAGTCTGTGTATCCCACCATCTCAAGCCAGCTGTTTTCTGATCCACCTAACACTGCCTCGATAGCATCAGCAAATATCCTTGCACCCTTTCTATTTAAGTGTACCCCATACCTGTAGAAACAGTCCCTCCTGTTAGCAAGCACAGACCATGCTGAGAAAAATTCTATCCCATGAATTTTTCCCAGCCGAAATGATTGACAAGCAAGCTCTCAATCATGTACTCCCTCTTCATGTCTGGGTCGAATTGCAGACACTTTCAAATGTAACCCTAACTCATGACTTTTTCCCAACATTACCCTGTACTTGTTAAGTAAGTCCTGAGATCTTCTATTCTTAATGGCATTAGTGCCATGTAAAAAATATATGCTGATGAAAATTTATGTATTTAATATAGTAAACACTCAATATTCGAGGGGAACATTCCTGAAAATTGTTGCAAATAAAATCTCATGCCTTATGGAGAAAAGAAAAAAAGAGGCGAACATTCATCAATTATAAAGAATTAACTTGTAATAACTACTTATTATGACAAAAAGAAATACAAAACACCATGAACGTGTTTTATATGAAGTAAAAACATTAACTCACTGAAGGTTGCAGTCATCGAGTCCTCCCCGATCTTTCTTGGAAGGTGCAGTTCAGGATGTTATTAAAAACAATTCATTATGGGCATTTTTCTTCATCTGTTATTGCAAAACCTAGTTCTCTTAGTTAGCACCTCCAATCCTCTATTAAATTTTAGACTGTGCTCCATCGAAGGGTCCATTTCAAAAAATCTTGTCAATCCAGAACTGTATACATGTTCAAGGATTGCTGTTGCATAAATTTGCCTGCAGCCAGTGGGTAGTTGATTGTTGGAACAAACTTGCTTGTTTGTTTGTTTGGGGATTTTTTTGGCGCATGGGTGTCTATGGCCATAATGCGCCATACATAGGTTATGTATTTATGCTATTTCTTTATGGATCGAGAGTCAGGAAACTGATTGTTGACTAGCTAAAGGAGGTGGTATACAATGATTGCTTTGAGAAAAGTAAAAATCTTTGAGACATCTGTTTTATTACCCAAAAGTGAACTAAGCGTTAGTGGTTCTTCAGTTGTGGCTGGATTGAAGTGATTCTGGCGTTCTATTGCAAATTTTGTGCATTCCACAAGGATATGTTTCACTGAAAGCACTGTTTTACAGTGATCACACTGGGGGGTGAATCTCCCCTCTTAAAAGGTAACCATGAGTAATATTAGTGTGACCTATACGGAGACGAGCTAGTATTACCTCCTGTTGTCGAATTGCACTGAGGCTTGAAGGCCATTGCTCAAGATTTGGCTTGATACTTCGAAACTTATTTTCAAGTTGGTTTTGCCATGTTGATTGCCACTGGTACATGCATTTTTCCTGTATTATTCGTCTATAATCTTGATGTAGGACTCTCCACTGTACATCAGGTGGTAAGTCGGCTGCTTTTTCGGCATTGTCGGCTAATTCATTTCCTGGAATTCCCATATGTCCTGGGACCCAACAGAAATGTATGGTTCTTCCAAGCTCAGATAAGGTATATAAAGAGTTTGTTATTTCTTTTATGACTGGGTGGGTGATGTTCATGGTGTTTTCCAGGGCTTGAAGTGCACTTAGAGAATCAGAGAAAATTATACTGTTTTCAATATTGGAGGTCTCGATATGCTTCAGTGCAACCTGAATTGCCAATAATTCGGCAGAAAATATACTGAACTCATGTGGCAGTTGGTAGGCCAATGTTATGTTCGGGAAAACTGCGGCGATTCCAACGTGGGTGTCATTCTTTGACCCATCTGTATGAACTACAACAAAGTTTGGAAACTGCTCCACCACTGCAAGGTACAATTGCAAGAAATTTTCTTTATGTAGTGCAGATTTATCCCATTTATTAAGGTATTTATCACATAAAGGTGGAGTAATGCTCCACGGAACAAGGAATAGTGGAGGGGTATTTGAGATATTATCAAAACTCAGATTAAGTTCTTCTAGAAGATGTCTTATTCTTATACCTAACGGTCGGTTAGCAGTAGGGCGGTTATGGTATAACCTGCTGTGTTGGGGGGTGAAAAGTAATTCCCAATTTGGGTGTTCAGGCATAGATCTTATTTTATATGCATAGTGTAATATAAGTTGTTGCCTTCTGATAGAGAGAGGGGGTTCGTGAGCTTCGGCATATAGACTATGTATTGGAGACGTGCAATATGCTCCTAGAGCAATGTGTATTGCACTATGATGGAGAGGATCAAGCCAGCGAAGGACACTAGGCCTTGCTGAGCTATACACTGGTGCCCCATAGTCAAGTTTTGATCTTATTAAAGATCTGTATAGCCGTAATAAGGTAAGGCGCTCAGCTCCCCACTTTGTTGCTGAGAGAACCCGGATAATATTTAATTTTTGTTTGGCAGGATGTTCTTAGTCTTTTAATATGTTCCAGGAATGTAAGCTTATGATCTAAGGTGATTCCTAAGAATCGTATGCTGGGTTGAACTGCTATTAGTTGTCCCTTCAGTTGTAGGAGTGTAGCACTAAGTACAGAGCCCTGGGGAACTCCTTCTTCTTGAAAAAATAGTTCCGACAGTGAAGTTTTAAATCGAACCTGGAAAGTTCGCTTGTCTAGGAAGTTGCGTATGAAAATCGGGAGATTGCCCCGAAGTCCATGGCGGTGTAATTCGCGGAGTATTCCATACTTCCACGTGGAATCATAGGCCTTGCTGATGTCAAAGCAAACCATTACATGGTGTTCCGATCTAAGGAATGCATTACGAATGGAATTCTCTAGTTTTACTAGTATATCTAGTGTTGATCTGTTCTGTCGAATGCCGAATTGTGCAGAATGTAAGAGATTGAAATTTTCCAGGTACCATATTAGTCGACGGTTCACCATCTTTTCCAGAATTTTGCAAAGGCAATGGGTCTATAGCTAGTAGGGTTTGTCGGGTCTTTTCCTGGTTTAAGGAATGCAAGGACTGTAGCGTGGTGCCATTGTTCAGGGAATGTGTCTTCCCGGTAGAGCCTATTGAACAGATCAAGAAGTGACTGCAGTGATTCAGCACTTAGTTCCTGTATCATCGAATAATGGATATTATCTGGTCGTACAGTGCTACGCCTAGATGTTGACAAGGCTCTATGTAGTTCGTGGATAGTGAATGGTAAGTTATATTGTTCTTCTGCTTTTGAAGAAAAGTTTAACTTTTGTTTTTCTGAATTTGCTTTGAATCTTCTGAAGGCTGGTATGTAACTTTCTGTTGCTGATGTTTTGGCAAAAGTTTCTCCTAGTATATTGGCAATTTGGGTAGGGTCAGAAATGTTCTGCCCTCTCCATTCCATGATAGGCTGAGGTGTCGTTTGATATTTACCACTCATTTTCCTGATTGTTTTCCAAATTTTATGTGTGGGAGTTGCTTGATTGATGGTTGAAGTGAAGCGAATCCAAGCGGCCTTTTTATTACTGCATCTAACATACCTGGCTCTTGCTCTAACGCGTTTAAACTGAATGAGATTAGCTGTGGTTGGATAGCGCCTAAAAGTATTCCAAGCTTTATTTTGGTCTCTTTTTGCTGCACGGCATTCGTCATTCCACCATATTTTTGGGTGTTCAGGTAATTTTGAGGAGGATTTTGGTATAGCTTGTCCTGCTGCGTGTAGTATAGTTTTTGTGACATACTCAACCGCTTCCCTGGTTGGGGATTTTTGTATAATTTCAGGGTCCAGTTTAGCTAATTTTTTATACATCTCCCAGTCTGCTTTATCAATTAGCCACCGAGGAATTCTAGTAAGATGATAAGAGGGTTTATTTAGTAATTCAATTGTAATGGGAAAGTGATCACTATGCAGTGGATCATTGTTTGCCATCCACTTTAGAGTAGCATACAAAGTTGCAGAACAGATAGACAGGTCTATTGCAGTATATGTTCCAGAAGGAAGGTGAACATAAGTAGGTGACCCGTCATTTAGAAGGTTGTTATCATCTAAACATTTTTCAATTAGTTTTCCTCTTTGGTCGATATTGTTGTTACCCCATAGTGTGTGATGACCATTTAAGTCTCCCAGAATGAGGAAAGGTGTGGGGAGTTGAGCTATGAGGTTGTTTAGATCATTTTGTTGGATGGAAAAGCTTGGTGGAATATATAAGGAGCAGATTGTAATATGGATGTCAGCAGCTACACGGACCGCTATTACCTCGAGGGGAGAGTTCAGTAAGACCTGTTTGACAGGAACATATGGGTTTGTTATAACAGCTACACCACCATGTGCAGTATTTTGATCGGTTCTATCTTTTCTAAAGATATTGTAATAAGACAGTTTTGGTGTGTCTTGAGGTTTGAAATACGTCTCTTGGAGGCAGAGACATATTGGTGTGTATTTAGAGGTAAGGTCGTATAGGTCATTAATATTGGCACGGAAACCACGACAATTCCATTGGATTATTGTGTTCATTGTTTATCTCTAGTTAGACTTTCCGAGCATTTTCTTGGTGCTGAGGTTCTCTGTTTTTCACTCTTGTTTTTGTCTTTCTTTCGAAAGTAGGGCCTTTCTGTTTCCATGTCTTCTTCTACAAAAATGTGTAGGACTGGGTCATCTGGGGGTATTTCCTTAGTATCCATTTCCTGTTGGTGACCAGAAGTAACGATTTGTTTTTCTTTGCATCCTTCATCCAGGGAGTGGAGATTTTTGATTGGTATAGAAACTGGCGTATTGACTGCCTGAGTTTGAGTTGCATTGTACAGTGTTTTTACGTAGTTTGAGAAAGACTCTTTTGGGGGTACTGTTAGTTCAGTTTGCGATGCGGTTGAGTGGAATTTTTTGGTGATTTGAGCATATGTAGATCTATTTGCAAGGGTTGGTGGTGAGATGTTTCGCTTTGCTTCTTGATAGGACACATTATGATTGGTTTTATAAATCTGAATAAGTTTCTCAGTTTTCCAGCGATCGCATGTTCTGGCGTAAGCGGGATGATCTTTTTTGCAGTTTGGGCATATCGGTTGGGGAGCAGTACAGGCTTCGCAGTTGTGTTCAACTGACCCGCACTTTGCACAAGCAGGAGTTCCCCTGCAAGCTGTCTGGGAATGTCCGTACTTCTGACATCGGAAACACCGTAGTGGGTTTAGAATATAAGGTCTGACATTACAGACCAGATATCCAGCCTTAATGGATGCTGGGCGATGTGGTGTATTAAAGGTCAGAATGAGATTGCGTGTAGGAGTCAGAACTCCTTTTTTTCTGGTGGAAATTCTCTTGACCTGTATAACGCCTTCTTCTTTAAGTTCTTCAAGCATCTCCTCTTCGGACACATCTATTAAATCCCAATGAGAGATCACTCCTTTAGAGGTGTTCAGTGATCTATGGGGTGTCACAGTAACTGGTATTCCAGCAAAGAGATTAATATTCAAGAGTCGCTCTGAGTGTTTACTATTAGAGGTCTCGATCAGAATATCTCCTGACCTAAGTCTTTTTACAGACTTAGGAGCTCCAGCTCTGCTTTCTAATTCCTTTTGTATTCTAAATGGCGAGATTTTTCCAATTGCATTTTCACCAGTTGAGTGCATGATCAAGAAAGCTGGAGAAGGATAGATGTCAGAGTCAGTTTTCTGCCGTTTTGAAGTTCCTGCAATAGAACTATCTTTCTTTTTGATGTCTGGGGTGCATCTGGCAGCCCAGATAAGTCTGAGTTTGATTTACTCATGACGTGCTCTTTTTGGCCCCGGGAGATTATCTTTTTCTCCCAGGTTACCAGCCCCGCCACGTGGAGGCAAGAGCGGTGCCACCTAGTGACCCAAGCAAAGTGAAGGTTAGTATTAACGAAAAATAAAAAGGGGGTTAAAGAAAGGTACTTTCCTTTCTGGGTTATATAATTTGAAAGATCTATTCAATTATAATGCTCAAGAGTTAATGGACTTGCGAAACTCAGGAGAAACGTATATACAGTAAAGCGTATCAGATAATCACTATGAAAAGGCGCTGTGGTCACTAATATCGCTTGGCACTCGGGGCCAACAAACTTGCATTTGGTGTTGTTGCATTATTCGCCACTACTAATACTAAAATCTCTGCCATTGCCTTAATTGACAGCTAATGCTTTTGAATTTCATGACTTGCTGATTTCTTTGAGATTATCAAAACCTCTCCTCCCAGATCATGTGCCAAAGTCTGCAGTGCTTCTACATGATAAGATGCCTGTTGGGTCTTTCACTACATCTGGCGGCGCCTCAGGGGGCAGGAGCAGCAGTGTGTAGCACAAGCTTCTTGATTATACCGGGGTTCGAGCCAGTGATCACCAAATACGGAGGATGCGGAAAGGTCAGGGAATGACCACCGCATATCCCCGGAGCAATATGGCCTTAGTTGCTAATGCTCCTAAAAACCAAATAACAACTACATATGGCAATTCTGCCCAGACACAATAGGCAGGATTATATGCTGAAAGCCTTATGGATTAATTCAAGACTTAAGGGAATCTATAAGACTCTAGGAAGAAATTATCAATGTGGCCTGCACTTGTGGGTAGAAGGAATCTGTTTTGTAGAGATGGTATTTGTTTGAACAAAGGTAGTGCTAGGATTTTTGCCAGTATCATTCAGGATACCTTAAGGGTTAAGGGAAACTGCTAATTAGGGGGAGGAAAGAAGGGTAATATAGATCTGTATTTATCTGTTGATATTGGTCAAAGTAATGCTTGCACTAACCTTACGAATTCTTGTTTGTTGCCACAACAGCTGATGTTGGCAACATTTCAAATGAGAAAGATAGGAAAACAAGCCTAAATAACTTCAAGGGGTGTATATTTACAGAAGAATATTTAGTCTTAACTGTGTCTACAGTAATCTTCAGTGTTGTCAATAAAATGACTGAATTTGAACTAGAACAACTAATGCTGACACAATAGGGCTAACAGAAACATAGTACTACCCAGAAATTGGGGATGACAAGTTCCATTATGGTATGTATAAAGTATTTAGGGAAGATAGAATGGGTGGAGGGCTATGCTTCTTATCAGAAATGGCCTGAACATGAAAAGAGCTTTTGAAGTTACATCTGCAAGTATAGAATCTGTACGATGTGAGTTAGTTGGGAGTAATCTACAAGACCGGGGGATTGTGAAGAATATGACAAGAGTGTCTACAAGCAGATGGAATGGGCATGCACATGCAAATGTCTTATTATGGGTGACTTTAATCTGCCCCAGACTGATTGGAATAAGTGGGAGAGGAACTAAACATGGGGAAAAATTTTTTTAAATACACTAGATGATTATTATTTGTGCCTGCACGTTACAGAAAATATACTTGACCTCATCACTTATGAATCAGATGACATCACAGAACAAGTGCAGGAACTGTTGTCAGCAAGTGATCATGCAATAGTTAAAGGTAAAGTCACATGTTTTAACATCGGAAGAGGGAACTTTGACAGTTTAAGGTGTTATATGGCATCTATGAATTGGGCAGATTGCTGAGTGAGGGTGAATACATTTGAATTATGGTATACTTTTAAAGCAAAAATCACAGAAGCCATGAATTCATACATACCATTTAGAAAACATTGCAGGAGCAGGATGCTGAGCCTGCCACATTCATCCATTCACACAATACAGTTTTGTTAAGGGAAAACTGTGTTTAACTAGGTAAGCTATTTTGACACAGTAACTCATGAGCTGGATGTAGGAAACAATTTTGACTTAGTTTATTTGGATTTTAGTAAGGCATTCGACTCAGGCTCTCATGAGAGGTTAATGTTGGAGCTGCAGGGTAGAAGGAACTGATGAGACTAGCAGCAGAAAATAAAATTCATCGGATGATTATAAATTATCAGGGGGAACACAGAACCATGAAGCAGTCAGCAATTAAGCAAGCTAAAAGAGATTATGAGGTCTGTAGCTAAATTTTTTTGCCTATGTTAACACTTGAAGGAAAGTGTATGTAATGACATAGCAATTTATGATCCTATTCAGGTTGCTGACAAACTAAATAAATATTTTGCATCTACATTCATGCACAAAGTTTTCAGGGATGGAAACACCAGAAGTATACATCTGATGTTCTAGGAGCTAAATTGTGATAATTGAGAGGAAAGCGGAAGAGGAATTGCTGAATCTAAAAGTAAATAAGATGCTGGGATGGAATCTATTCAATTGTATTAAAGAGACAGAAAAAGAAGTAAGCAAATCTTTAGAAAGATGACTACCATGATCCACTAATTATGTGAGCATTGTTGAATTCAGAAGACATCCCTACAGATTGGAGATGTACAAATGTCTCTCTCTTATTCACAAGGGTGGGGGAGAAACAAAGGGGAAAGTGAGTAATTACAGATCTGTAAGTTTGAATTCTGTTCCGGAGAAAATAATGGAGTCAGTGATTAAAAAAGTACTGCAGGGTTATCTTGACAGGAATACCATTTTATGGCAATCAGAACACAGATTTGTTAAAAGTCTTGTCTAACCAATCTAATTGCTACTATGACATTGTCAAAAAGGAACTGGATGAAAAAAAAATAATAATTTTAACATCATATATTTGATTTCCATAAAATGTTGACACTACTCCACATGAAAGACTGCTGTACAAATTGAAGCATTAGGAGTAAATTTGGTTTGTGAAGTTTGTCACAAATAATCTTCCAGGTGTTTATTATTATTAACCATACAGTGCAAGAAAGCCTGAGGCTTATGCTGCGCCAGCCAAAAAAAAAAAATTCCTGACTTATCTTGTGAGTGAGAGTGATAAGTAGAAGTGAATTACCAATAAAGAGAAGAATGATGATATTCAGCTCAGGACCCTGGGTGTGCCAAATGCATACTCACAACATGTGAGCCCCTGGGCTATGACAGGCTACCTGAGAGTTTAAAATGTTGATGAAACTGATATTCAGATCCCATTTAGTCAAATTTCAGTGAATTCCAGTTGTCCTAAATCCTCTGCTTGCACCTTCACAGTAGTGGTGGGACTGTTAGTCTACTAACAGTCCCACTCACTAACACCCAGGCTCACTAATAGTAGTGGGACTGTTAGTGAGCCTGGGTATACTCCACCTACATGCACGGTGTGAAACACTGCATGTAGTATACCAGAGGAGATCACCCACGTGTTAGTAGGGGCTGGGGTTTAGCATCCGCATCACCAGGGGAATGGCAATCAGTCATCAAGAAACACTAGGTGGTAGACGACTCATCATCTGGTGCAATTCCACCAACTTTGCTTATTGGAGGGCTGAAGTGGTGTGAAACATTGTCACCAAAGAAAGTAAAGCTCCAGCAATCCCCATCTCTCCCATTATGCAGCTGAAGTAATGTCTTTTGAGGTTATGATGAGCGTCAGGCTGAGATCCAATATTCTTTTACATTTCAAAGGTACAGCTGTAAAATGGAGCTCATCCACCAGACAGAACCTATTAGTAAATCCCTGGCATGTAATCAAGATCAGCAAGAAGCCTGCTGCCTCTAGTTGTCTGGGAGGTATGGCAGGCCACATTTTGTCAAGGAGCTAGTTATATTCTTGCTGTGTGTACACCATTTCATTAATTCATATGTTACCCCTGCACTTTTACTTCACTAAATGCATCATGAATAGTCAAAGTAGCAGAACAAGCTTATCTGCAAAAAGATCTAAACTTTCCAACAACCTGCTCATTTCCACAAACAGTCTACCAAGCCCCACTTATTTTTCTGAGTCTCAAACACTACGTCTGCATGTATGTCTGCTCAGATATTCCTTGTCAGAGACCTCCAAACTTTGAATCTCCTATGGCTTAAAATTATTCTACCCCATTACTTTTATTGTTCTTCCAAATCCATTTGAAAGTGTTTGCGATTTTAATGTTCACAACTCCAACTGGTTTCAGTTCAGCTGATTGAAATGTGGAGGCTTTTGCAATTACTGAAGACCTCACACTTCTTTGTTTACCCATTAAACAGTCTTAATCATAAGCCCTTGTTCTTTTTCTCACCAACTATCCTTCCAAGTATGCAGCCAGTTTTCCAACCATTTTTTAGATTTCAGGTTGAGGCCACAATTGCAAAAAATATTAAACTATACACACAAATATATTAATATGTATTTTAATATATTTGTGTGTTAATTCCATTAACATCACTGTTAATGGAATTATTGCCTACCACAGCTTGATGATGGGCTCTTCTCCAGTGGAGTCTCTCTCATGGTTATTTTAGCCTCATGTTTCTGCAAACAACCTTTAGTTTGGCATCATGTGGATGATATGTATGAATTGTAGATCCTTTATTCCACCATAAAATCTTGACCCTAACCTAATCCTTGGTTTTCCAGTGAAGTTGCTAAAGCTGTTCAAGATGAAGATGTAGTGTATTGCAAATGGCTTATATCCAAATCTCCAGCTTCATTGAAGCTTACAACAATTAAAAGTTATTTGGTCCAGAACTAAAATATGAACAGGCAAAGAGTAGAAAACTTGTTTCTTGTGCAGTTAATAGTTGAACATTCTAGTCTCTTGCTAAAGCTGCAACTTCTATCAATACTCAACCTGATGCATCCTCAAGCAAGGAGTAACTAACTTGCCAAAATTTATTTTTCTTCTGACTCTTGTTTTAATAATCTTGGTAAACCACCTCTTGCCATACCTGGTATGTTCCTTTAATGCCAAGAAAGCTCCAAGTCCTGATGGTTCTTGTTCTGTTTCTGACATTTTCTTATTCCACTGGTTTGTTTTTTAACTTCTGCTTAGAAATTTGCTCATATCCAGCCATTTCCTAAAAAAAAAGAGGGGGGGGGGTGATAAATTCCTCCCAATTATCACCCAATTACATTACCTCTACATTTTCCCCAGTAATGGAGAAATACATCAACTGTCAACCCAAACTATCTCAGAACATTCCATCTGAAAAACTCCCTTCTGATAGTTTTTATCAATTGGGTATTCAGTTTTCTCTCTGATCATTCAGTGCTGGTGTTCTCCAAGGTTCACTACTTTTTTCCTCTTGTATATCAATGATCTTTCTCCACTCAGTGGAAAAATCCTGTCCATAGTTTTGCCGATGATAGTACGCTACATTCCACCTTTAGTTTAAGAAACCTTGTCTTGCATAAACAGTCTAAACCTTTTGAATATCTGCCACTGCTTCCTTACATGCAGATCTCCAGATTATTGTCAATAGGGGAAAAAACTTAGTTCTGTTGTATTTGCCACAAAAAAGTCTACTGCTCATATGCTTTTATGACAGATTTCTAAACAAGAAAACATATTTCTATTAAGGATAAGCACATCATAAAGCTTGCTTCCTCTGCATGCTGAGAGTGAAAGAGAAGTGCAAAACACTGGGGGGTTTTTTCTTTCTCTTTCAGCTGTGTGAGTTGTTTAATGCTTAACAACTCACTCTGTAATGGAATATTGTTCTGACATCTGGGGTTATGCCCTGTAATCTCTCTCAAACTTCTTGACCATTCAAAACAGAGCAATCATGTTAATTGATGACCCATCTCTCACAGAATCTCTCCCCTCTATTTCACTGCCATTCATTTTCTGCTGCATGCCTTTTCTATAGATACCTTAAATGGCATCTATAATTTTTCCACTTTCTTCCAAATCAGCCAGCATCCATTCATTGTCCAACTCCAAATTCACAGAAACAACTTTTTCTCTGTCTGTTTTATGGAACAATCTCCTTCTCGTGTATTTCCTGAAATTTACAATTTGCAGAAATTCAAGTCATATCTTTTGTCTTCTCAGCCAAACCAATACTTGATACTAATACCTTTAGGTTTTCATAAAAAGTTATGGGTCAGTCATTATTCACAGATTAAAGTTATCAGTGGAATCTTATTGTTTTTAATACAGTGGATGCTGCTTTTTGTGATCACTTTTTGGATAGATCTTAATTGATAATAAAAACAAGAATACAGCTGTTCATTGATGTGGAGCAGAAGTGGGAACAGAAATAAAAAAATTAAAATCAAGTGATATATAAAATACTTTAATTTGACTTCAAAATCATCACTAAAAATGAAACTGTCAATGTTTATGAACCATTAAAAACATATTAGAAGGGTTAATGCTCTTCTGTAAAGCAGTCAGATTGGTAAGAGTACAGATACGGTACCAGAGAACTCTATGAAGAAACAGTACTAACTGGACATACATGTCTGATTTCAAGAAAAAATCGGGATGTTAAAATAATCACTGCACGTGTGTAAACCGCAATAAGGCAAAAATGTGGTATCATAAACCAAAGCACTAATTATAATAACCATTGCTTTTTTCTATGTATTAATATACATTACATCTGGACGTCATAATATAAAAGTGATGACATTATCTGTGACAGGATAAGCAGCATATCCTGTCCTGTCCTGTTAGTACTATATCTACTAACAATGTTGATGAGGGCATGGCGAGGCTCCTCATTTTACAAAGGATTTCTGCATAGTTAATGACAAGGATTGGGGTATGTTACTGCAAAAAAGATGTACGGAAGCTAAGCAGATGGCCTAATCAGTGCCATTTGACATCTTATTGTTTTCAATATTTATTACTGACATTGAAGGCACATCAGGCTTAAACATATTTATATGCATAAGCACCTATGTTATCACCATGTCTGTCCACTGGCTGCCTGCATGTAACAACTAAATTCCCAGTGGACATATTTTCATGAAATTTAAGTTCTTTAGAAAGATTTTTTTAAGCCACACCAAATTTCATTAAAATCAGAAATCGATCAATTGTTTAAAATGCATATATTAAGTACCATTAGCTTTGCATCGAATGGGATTGAATCTTTGTACACTGGGTGCGGGAAAGTCTTCAATAACCCAGCAGATGTTGCTGATGGATTGAACAGATACCATGCATTGGTCTTTACTGAAGAAAGACCATTTATGCTGAGAAGAGGCTGAGCCATATGAAATTACAGTGACTGTTTATTAGAAAACTTTTGAGCCTAAAGGCAAGTAAAAGGGCTCCTGGAGTTGATAGCATATATCCAGTAATTTTCAGGGAGTATTGAATCATTGAGCTTAATTGTGAGGACATCTTCAAACTTGGGAGAGTTTCCTTTGGATTGAAGAAGTGCTAATACATAAAGCTGGTTCTAAGGGTGAACTAGGGACATTTAGATAGAAATAGCATTCTGAAGGTCACACAACAGGTTTTGTTAAGCAAAAATCATGTTTAACTAACCTGGTAAGCTATTTTGCCAGTTACTCATGAGCTAAATGTAGGGAATATTCCTTTCAACATAGTTTATTTGGATTTCAGCAAGGCATTTCACTCACTCCTTCATGAGAGATTACTGTATAAGCTGGAACATGTTGGGATTACTGAAAAGATTCTAGGGTAGCTGCAGGACAGAAGGCAGAGGGCTGTGATTAATGGATATTCTTCAGATTGGTGAACATCAGAAGTGGGGTCCTCCAAGGATCGGTTCTTGGGCCACTGTTGTTTCTGATTTTCATAAACGACTTTGATGAAAGGATAAAGGGCACAATGTCAAAATTTGCAGACAACATAAAGATTGGGAGAGTTGTTAATGATCAGTGCCAAGCAGAACTCCTTCAGGATGACTTGAACAGGCTTCAAAGACTGGTCAGAAAAGTGGCAGCTATATTTTAATGCAGCAAAAGGGAAATAGCAACCCCAAAATAAGTTATACACTTTGTAGGGTCAAATTAAAAACCGTACAGGAAGAAAGGGATCTGGAGTTAAGAAGTTTTCTGAGCAGTGTAAACATTGTGCACGTTACCTAAGTTTGCAGAATGGTTAATGAAAGGAATCAAGACATACTACTGTAAGAAGACCTAGAAAAATTAGGCAGATGGGCTGACATGTCATAATTGAGGTTTAACATTGATAAATGCATTTAGATAATAGAAGCAACAGAATGTAGGGTCAAATTAAAAACCGTACAGGAAGAAAGGGATCTGGAGTTAAGAAGTTTTCTGAGCAGTGTAAACAGGCGGCCAGGAAAGCTCATGGTGTCCTATTGATGATTTATCGAACAATATCTTGTAAAGAATGGGAGGTCATAATCCCATTGTCAAGTATGGAGACCTCATCTGAAAAAAAAAAAGACACTAAGGTTCTTGAAAGGGCCCAAAGATGGGCAGCTCACATGGCGAGAATGACAAAAGTGCAACCATACAAGGAAAGACTTTGTACGGTTGTCTATTTGTTATTTAAGACTTGTGAAGATACAGAAAGAGAGAAGAAGAGACTTTAAAAAAGTATAATTAAATATAATACAGTTGTGATTAAACTGAGTGACTAAGTTTAGGAAACATAAAACTATTGGGTTTTATTAAGTGTTCTATAAAATTATAATCTTTAAGAAGGTAACAATATTTACTTTTCATGTCTGTTAATTGCTGAACACACTTGAAGTTAATGCATTGTGCACGTTACCTAAGTTTGCAGAATGGTTAATGAAAGGAATCAAGACATACTACTGTAAGAAGACCTAGAAAAATTAGGCAGATGGGCTGACATGTCATAATTGAGGTTTAACATTGATAAATGCATTTAGATAATAGAAGCAACAGAATAACTTACCATCTGGATGCTGCTACACTCAAGGTAGTATGAAACAAAATAAAAGACTTAGGGGTAATTGTACAGTCTAACACGAACTTTTCTGATCAGCGCAAACAGGGTGCTAGGGCAGTTCATGGGGTTCTGGTAATGATATACAGGAACGAGGTAATTATCCCACAATCTGCATATAGTTCAGAAACCTCATTTGAGGAAGGATGTGGATTTATTGGAATGGGAGCAGAGGAAGATCAACAAGTTTATTCACAAGCATAGAAGGGTCTCCTTAGCACAAAAGACATCAGTTGTAAAAGCTAGACACCAGCAAGGAAACCTGATGGAATAAACTAAATGTAATGGCATCTTTACTCTTTCTTGAATGACACACACCAACACAAGAGCTAAATTTAAATTGAAAAAAGGATGACTGCAGGATAGATGTTCAAAAATTTGCTTTCTACCAGAGTGTTGGAACAAAGTTCCATCTAGTGTTGTGGAAGTGCTTAGTGTGAATAAATTTAAGGAAGGATTACACCAATTATTAGAGTGGGTGGACTAATAATATGGGTAGTTTTTTTTTGGTAGATGATGCATAAGTTCTTCTTTCCTTGCATCATATGCCACAACTAATAGAATTTTTTATTTAAATCTTTTAAGAGATTATGGCTATAATCAGACACACAACTTTGAATTTTGTCTGGGGACTAATCTTATTAAGGATTTAAAATGCATATTTTGAACCATACTGAAATCCATGTTATTTATTGAGTGACACCCTTTCACAAAGCATGTACTACAAACAATGGCAATCCAGTACACAGTGAAGTTTTGTAACAAATCATAATTTAAAACTCATGCTCTATTTACAAATATCTGGATATCTGTAATTGAAACAATTTTCATCAAACTTTTTTTTGCTCACATTTTAAAAAGAAGTGTTGGAAATTTCTGAATTATGTGGTTGAGTTTGCTTCTTTTTTGGGTAAATAAATGATGAATTCTGTTAGCTCAACAAATCAGTAGTTATAATCGTAACATGTTTACCTCCTTTTGGATTTGAATTTATTAAGCTATATTTGGAGTGCCATGGTTTTTCTTATTTTTGCTAGATTCATTATATTCTTCATCTCTTGACACCACTTTTAACACTGAGAATTAAAATATCAACATCTCAGAAAAAGGAGTTTTATAGAGTCATTTTCAAAGAAATAGCTACTGTAGGAGTGTGAATATTAGTAGATTTTGTTTTACAAAATCTACTGCCATATACTTTTTCTTAATACCTAGATGAATTAATACTTGTAACAAAATATTTTACACATTTTTTTTTTCAGCATTTCGAGTACTACAAGCTTATCAGAACTCTTTAGTAAAGACACAGGAAGGTGTAATCACACCCCCAGGGTCCTACACCCCAAGGCAGGAAGTGCATATTGTGGAAAATCCTATTAATCAACACAACATTGCCTGAAGTGAAGATACTAACTGTTTATAACCTGACCTGGTCATCATTGCTCTACCCCAAGGCATGGGGTACTGCATTGCATAACAGTGCACAGCAGTAGCTGCTAGAATAAACAATCATCCACTGCATATATTTCAACAACAGAACATAGATGCATGCTTGCATAAATCACAAATCCATACATGTTATAGAAGGGAAATTAACAAACTAAAGCCATAAGGGTTTTGCTTGCTGTGAGCTAGTGATATATGCAAAGGTAGTTTAATGTAAACTAGAAATGTGAAGGTATTGATGATGGCAATAAAGCAATAGTATATAATACTATGCATAGAGAACTGAATGTTGCTGAAACCAGCACAATATTTGTACAATCTCACAGATATCATGTATCAGGAATACCATGGTATACTTAGAAATTAGAGCTATCAATTTTAGAGTTATGAAGACATCATCACTCTTCCTATTGAAATGATTTATATAGCATTCCATTTATCAATAAGCCATATTCAAGAAGAACTAAGAATGTATTGTACATATACAGAATAGTTGCATGAAAGAGTAATCTGTGTAAATATGCAGAATTTAGGAAAGGGTTTTAGAACTGTAAGTATACTTTATATATCTGCTGTCACATTGGTTGATGAATGGTTTATGGGTCCATTTTTGTACCTCAATTTATTTGACTCTGATGTTTTTTGAACAATGCCTTTTTACGTTCCCCTGGAGGTTTTGTGTAACTTTCTGGCAGTGTTCACTCATGAATATTTTATCTTGAATTTTTATCTGGACAGACACAAGATGACATATTTTTTTATATCTGTACAGTGAATAAGGGGGAATGAACCCCAATATATATTTAGTTTTTTATGTTACAATAAAAAGGAAAAGTGAACAGGTGACTAAATAGCTAGAAAGTATAAGAAAGGAAATATAATAAACTGGTGCTCAGAATATTTGCATAATTTAAAGGATCACAATAAATGTAAATTAACTGCCAGTACCATGGCCAAACAATAATCTCTATGTATGTAAAAAATTACTTGTATGCACAAAATAAATTGTCAATAAACTGTACTGCTCTGTGTTCATTATTCTAATAAAGGATAAACTGATGAAACAATTTTGCATAATGAAATATACAAGACAATACTGAATTTAACCAAATACAGTGCATGCTGCTTATTGTAACAACAGAATAATGTTAATTATTTTATGAAGTCCCAACTAGAGGTATACATAGAAAAAAAAAAGTTTTTTGTTTTTAGGAGCATCAGCAATTTAGACCATATTACCCCAGTACAAGTGTGAGTTCACAGGCCAAGTTGCATGTTTTTAGGGCTTAAAAACCCAGAATACTCTATGGGGTAAGCCCCATATCTTCTATTCATCAATGGAACTCAAACATTCCTCCCATTTCAATTCTCAAGAACAAGTCGGGAACCACAAAATATTATAGAAGAATATTCAAAAATAAATCGATACGACAAAATTGTGTATCATATATGTTGTTTGTGCTTAATTATACCAACGACTGAAAAACAATATTTAATTTTACTCAATATACAAAACAAGAACTTGTAGATTCCTAACACCTTCTCAAGAAAACTATCATTCTTTATATATATCTGAAGATTACTATAGAGGAACAAGCCAAATGTGTTAACAATCAGTCTTCCCAGTTCTCAACCCAGAAATGTCTATCTGTAGAATTAAAAAAATGTGTACTTACTGAGTGGAATAAGTACTCAGTAAGGGGGGGGGGGGATGTCCTCTTAAAATAAACATGGATAGGATCCTATCCATGTTTATTTTAAGAGGACTATTTATCCTACTATTTAAAAAATAGTAGAATTCTGCTTAAATGGCTCAAATGGGACCAAGGAGTGGACAATTAACCTGAAGTTCCATTTTCAGCTTGGAAAAACAAAAACATTCTGTGAAGAATAATAATTGGGTATACACTGAATAGTATGCTCCCCTACATCTAATTTACAATCAATTCTTTAATATCTCACTTTCATGAAGTACTTATGACATTAACTTTTTTCCCCCCATAGACAACAACACAGTGACATCCCCAAAAGCAGAATTTGCTAGTCCAATAGAAAGTAGCTATTGTGGGTGACTATTTTCAGTGACATATTGTGTAAAAAGAATATTCTCAATAGGTCCAGGAGCAAAAGTTAATGATGATGTAGAGCAGATATCTATTAAATTCATAAAAGGTAATACAGTAAGGCTACACATGTCATGAAGAATAGACAGTCTGAGGATTTACTTAATTGAGTATAAGGTATAGTATATTGAGAAAAATTCACAAGTTAGGATTAAATTTGAAAGTCACTGCAATTCTTCCTAGACATGATAGGAGGGAGTACATTGATGAGAGCCTTATCAATCAATTCAGCTTTGGGGATTCTGTGCAAGACTCATGAGGGTAGATTTTTCACATGGTCTGTGATTGTTAAAAGGAGGGATGGGATACATTTAAATAAGTGGTGCAAGAATTCTGGCTCATTACACTAGTCAACACCTAAAATGTTACAAAAATACCCAATCTTGACTAATTTTATACTGCTGAACATGAAAATTACATTAAAATTTTCCAAATTACTGTACATTATCAACTATGGCATCACTGCAGTTTCAGCACCACAGTGCCCTTATCATGTGATAAGTTGCCTCAAGTGTTGCAGTAATCCTCGAATACAGCAAGGTACTGGGTGATTTGATCTCAGTTAATGGTTGTTCTCTGTGAGATGCCTACTTTTTGTGCAGTATTTGTGTCATGTAAGATTACATGCTCCCCCACCCCCGTAATTTGTGTGAATAGTCCAGATGACTTCTGTTACATATGTGGAGAAGTCACGTTAGCTTCAAGAAAGCGTCCCTTAACTCGAGCCACAAAAAAAGCCTACTTGTACTTTGGGTGTAAAGTAGGTGACCAGGACAAGAACTCCACACATATGCTGCACTACCTGTTCATCAAAACTCAATGCATGGATTTACCCACATGTTTTATGCCTTTTGCAGTGCCCATGATATGCAGGGAGCCAACAAATCATGTCACAGACTGTTACTTCTGTATGGTGCCTCCTATTAGAAAAGAGATGACAATGAAGAAAAAGTGCAGTGATGTACCCAAATATATGATCTGCAATTTGCCCCATGCCTCCCGGTGAAGTACTACCTATTCCTGAACCACAAGACCATTTTTCTGTACACTCTTATGAACATCTATTTGATATACACGAAGAAGTACAGCAGCCGTCTATGTCAAGAAATCCACCATTTTGTCCAAACCTTTATCCTTCTGAACCACATAAGATCAAGGATGTGAGCTTAATAGCCTAACAGGATCTCAAACTGCTGAAGAATAATGCAGAGCTTACATTTCATACTCAAAATAAAGACTATATTAAATTCTATCAAACAGAAGGTGAACTCACTGTTTGTAAGGATGTTGACGGTCTAATGGCAGCAATAAACATGAAGCATGTTCCTGAAGAAGACAGCATATTTCCATTGTGTAATAACACAATGGAAATATGCTGCCTTCAGTACCTCTTATGCCATCCACAAAAAAGAAACATACATAAACATAGAGAACATCCTCTTAGGTGTACACTATCAGAAGTATGAGTGGCAGATATGTGGTGATTTAAAGGAAATTGCCATTTTATTAGGACTACAAAAGGGTTACAACCAAGTACTGTTGCTTTCTCTGCGAGTAGGATAGTTGTGCCAAGGATATGCACTACGAGAAGAGGAGTTGACCTCGACGAAAATCATTAACACTTGGAATAAAAAATGCATTTGAACCTCTGGTAGATCAAATAAAGTTTTGCTTCCACTGCTCCACATCAAACTGGGTCTCATGAAAGATTTTGTGAAGGCTTTGGAAGTGAACGGTCCTGCATTCACATACTTGCAAGAAAAATTCCCAAAACTTAGAACAGAGAAGATTAAGGCAAGCATTTTCATCATTGGTCCACAAATAAGGCAACTTTTCAAAGATGAACAGTTCAAATGTGTCCTTAGTGATAGCAAGAAATCAGCGTGGAAAGCCTTTCAAAATGTTTCGACTGTTTTTTACAAGATGTTAAAGCCAGCAGTTTGTGGAAGATCTCATTACTTCTTACAAAAAAACTGAGGTGTAACGTCATTGAAGACTCATTTCTTGCACTCACATCTGGATTTCTTCCTCCCAAACTGTGGTGCTGTCAGCGATGAACATGGCGAGCACTACCATCAAGGCATCACAATGATGGAACAAAGATACAAAAAGCAAATGGAGTGCAGCCATAGCCGATTATTGTTGGATGGTGAAAAGGGATGCCCCGAAGCTGAATACAAGTGAAAGGTGAAAAAAGTCCCGTGTTTGATACAGGTATGTTCGTAGCTACATCTTAAAAAATTGCCATATAAATATAAAAAACTACTTTTTTTTTTCGAAAACAAGAGCTAATCTACCATTTTAAGCACTGTTTCAGTGTTTAGCACTCCAAAATCTATAAAGTAAACTTCTTTCATGCACATAAGATATGACCCAAAATTTGTTGTTCAATGTTAGACGAGTTGGAAAACTGCTAGCTTTGTTAGAACACAGACTAAGAGATTAACAGTAGCTGCAAGCAGAGATTAAGGTGATTCTCACCCTGCTGGGAATCCTCATGCAGACATTGAAATACATGGGCTGTGTTAGTAAAAGCAAACACAGGTGTTTATACACTAATGCTAAGAGCATAATAAACAAATTTGATGAATTTAATGTATTGGCTAGGTCAGCAGCTATATCATGAACATGGTGTCACACAAATGTAAGGGATTTGGAATTTGAATACAGATAGGACTTTTTTTTTTTTAAATGTATTATTATGCATAGGTAGTCCCAGCCAATCTTTATAACAGCTCCATCATGTTTTTTTTTTTTTCCTGTTTTCTTTATGAAATCCCCTAACATGAATATTAAAACCTATAATATTTAGGCAAGGCATGCAGCAGAAACTGAACATTCATGAGAGAAAGAAAGTGAAGAGACTATAAAAGATGTGCCTTTAATTAACAGAATAGATTAATAGTAGTTGTTTACAAGAAAACCATAAGGTTTTTTTTATATAGAGCAGGGGTCAGCAACCTTCTTTGAGTGAAGAGCCATTTTTGATCTAATTAAAAAAAAAAAAAAGAGAATCCAAAGAGCCACACCTCAGCTCAAGCTGGGGGGGGGGGGGGGGTTAAGAAATGGAACAGAATGGGAAGGTGTTTTATTAAAAACTATATATTTTAAAATATTATTTATTAATACTGAAAAAACGTAGCAAACATTCAGTTAGGTACAAATTAATGTGACTTTTGCTACTAAACTTCTTGAGCAAGTCTCTCAACATCAGGCAAGTATGCCGTAATTTTCATCTTTAAACATGCTGAGAGACTCACATTGTTCAGACGGTTTCTTGATTTATTTTTAATATAGTTCATGTTTGAAAATATTTGCTCGCAGAAATGCGTCTAACCAAAAACTGAGAGAAGTCCAAATGCAAATATTTTCAAATTTATATATTTGTAAGTTACTCCACACATCGACACAATTTAGCCTTGCTTTTTCAACTCATCTATCGTCGTCCATTTGTGTAGAATTGCTAGGACAGCCTTTTGCCTTTCCAAATCCTCAATTCAAGTTTTAAGGCATTTTAGCCTTGTACTCCACGTGTCCTTGATTTTTAAGTCCTCTAACTCCATTTCAAATTGAGCTTCATATAAACTAAAAGTTAAAGAGCCGTGGCTAGATGTTCAAAGAGCTGCAGGTTGCCGACCCCTAATTGTAGAGGCAGTAATATTTGTGATGTACTGATGCCAAGAGAGATTAAAAATCAAAATAATCCCATAGATATGCTGTCCATAAATCAGAGTATTATCAACGATGAGCATTGAAGCAGTAGATTCTTTTTTTGAAAGAAATGTCCTGAGTTTTTGAAGCATTGAAATTAACTAAGTTTATTTGCCCCATTGGAGAATTACTGGAGATCGGCAATTAAAGAATTGGTGGCGAATATTCAAATTAAGGCTCTTTGTTTAAAGCATAGTTTCTCAAACTGATATGTAATGCACTATAATCAGCAAAAAATTATGGAAGGGATTTTCAGTCATTATTATACAAGAGGAAAAGAGTAGTAGTAGTAGTAGTAATGAAGGTATGTGATGCAAGAAAGCAAGCATATGAGCTTATGTAGCATCAGCCAAAAAAAAACTATTTCACACATCCATTCCCTCTAAAAGTTTGTTCAGTTCCTCCTTAAATTTATTTAAGCTATCCACTTCCACAACAGATGGAGGTTTGTTCCAGCAATCAACTACCTGCTGGCTAAAGGCAAATTTCCGCACATCTCTTCTACAACTGTCTTTCCTCAATTTGAATCTATGCCCTCTCAGGATTGTAATCTGAGCAAGAGAAAGAATCTCATCAGCATTGAGCCTGCTCAATCCATTCAAGGCCTTATTCACTTCAATCAGATCACTTCGCAGGTGCCTAGCCTCCAGCCACTGCAATTTGCAGAACTTAAGCCTTTCTTGGTAAGAGGATCCATTCGTTTCCATCACCAATCTTGTTGACCTTCTCTGTACACACTCAAGCAACTCAGCATCCTTCTTAAAATGAGGCCTCCAGACTGTATGCAGTACTCATTGTGTGGCTTGAGTACTGCCTACAGTACCACACATGAGTCATCGCTAATACCCGAAACGTATATATTTACACTCTCTAAAGACAGCGCCTATAGCGTCATTCTAAAATCTACGAAACAACTGAACTCTGACATTGCAGGCATGAATGGAGCACAGCAAGGCCAGATTGCCAGACCTCAACCGACGCAAGCATCCCCACGCCAACGGTATTCCAGAAACAGCAAAACCACCTTGATTGGCACTAGCCTCAGAATATGAGATCGCAAAGCCACCAGCAATACTAACGCAAATATCTTCATTAGCAGGCTGGATCCATTGACAAAATGTTGAAGAAATTCAGGCACTGTTGATGGAACTAGGCATACCCGGTAAGCCTTTCAAAATCAATACCAAGCATCTGTCTTATGCTTCCTTTAGGATTCAGAATTACCATACCTCAATGCCAAATACTGGCCCAGAGGTCTGTTGGTAATGCCATACTATGGTACACTAAAGGCCAAGAACTTATCAAGCCCGAACCCCATTCCACAACAATGCATAACTAGGGCAGCATAGCTACCTGTCCTCTCTAGCGGAGTCTCCCAAATTATATCTGAGAGCGGGTGCAACTTGTGGATGTCTAACGTGGAGATGACAAGCAAACATCGGACCGGTCGCATTCCAGTTAGAATGTCCAGTAAGAGGGCACATCGAACGCGACATTGATCCCGGGACAAGATTTCAGATCATTATATGAAAAGCAAATACTGTTCCAAGAGTAATCTCATCATAATACAACCTTCTGTCGAAGTAAAAATTCTATGTTTCCTACAAAACATCAGGAGTGTCAAAAACAAACTAGATGGCCTACTTGATTTGCTTTCCTGCGCAGAGTTACGACTTCATCATTCTGATTGAAACCTGGCTCAGAGATGAAATGGAAATTGCTGCCTTCACCTCAAATCTTGGCTATCACACACTGGCTGCTAATAGAATTGGGAGCGAGGTGGTGGTGTAGAAATCTGTCAAAGGAGTTCACTCCCCCTGATTAAGGCATCCACTTATTCAGGAGGTGACATAGAAGCTGTTCTTGGAATCTACCGAGTTGCTAGTTTGTCGATCTCTGTGTGCGCTGTTTATTTCCCTCCCGGTTTCTGAGGATTCTGTCCTTAATCTGACAGCATGGCTGTCATAATCGGCAAAAGCTCATCATCCTCGGAGACTTTTAACCTTCCACTGCCAGCCACAAAGAAGCTCCTAGATACATTGTCATTGAATATGTCAAAAATGGGCATTGGTCTTATTCATGTTCCTCCCTCACGTGGCGATGCCACCCTGCAACGCATATTCTCAAACTGTTTAGTAAAGGAAACTCTTGTTTAGTAAAGGAAACTGAGAACTTCCTCCCGTCCGATCACGTTCCGATTGCTGCGATGATATCTCTGCAGGCACCTAAGGATGAACGTACACAAGTACAAACTACAAACACTGTCAGGAGAGTATAAAATCCAAAATACATCAACATTGGAAAAGTTACTATCCTTTTCCAACTTTACCCATGGAACACACTGGCTGAGCTTAACATAAATGAGCCTGCCTACTGGCTTTCGAGATGGATGGAATTCATTGCAAGGTCTGCAATGTCCAAAACTTGCATCCTTAGTCCCCACTCAAAGCCATGGTGGAATGACCTCCTGACTAAGGCCTTTAGGGAAAAAAGGTAGCCCATGCCTCTTACAAGAAGTCGCCTTCACAAGAGTCATACACCAAATTTTCCAAAGTAAGGATGGATTTCCAGAAGAGTAAACAATTTGCTATTGACAGTTTCATGAACAGCCGGGGAAAACTATCCAGGGGAAATGTGTGTGGTCCACAAGTCATACTTGCACCCCCTCTCTATCTTTAGATGTCCAGGAATGGTGTGAACATGTGCTGCGTTTTAAGCGAGATCACCGTGTGTCCGAAGCATATCCTTGGAACGAAGAGTTTAACATTTCTTCATCTTCTAGTAATACAGAAATTTCCGAAGAACAGCTAATAAAAATAATAAATTCACTACCTGACAAGTCCACCATAGGAATTGACACAATACCTCTTTTTAGTCTAAAAATTGCTTCTTATTTCATCAGCAAAGAGCTCATTCAACTCTACAACAAAGTACTCAAATTTGCACAGGTGCCTTCAAGCTGGTTATCATACAGAGTCGTGCCAGTTCTGGAAAAGACTGGCTGACTTCAGGCCAATATCAATTGCCTCTCCCTTCCTGAAATGCCTCGAGAAGTGCATCTATAATGATGTAGCACTCGCAATCTTTGCACATAGGCCAGAACATACCCATTATGCCATGCTCAATAGATCTACTGTAACCTGCCTACAGTCATTATCACAGAAAATACTTCACGCCTGGAATGACAACGAAGATCTTCACACCATTTTTCTGGACTTGAAATCTGCTTTCGACTTTGTCCAAATAACACCCCTTCTTGCCTTACTTGAGAGATTCTACGGGATATCCATATCCAGAAATATGCTCGAGATCCTCAATAATTTGCTATCTAGGAGAATGCTTCACTTCAAAGGCGATGGCATTACAGTCACTAAAAGCGTCGAAGTAGGGATCCCACAAGGTGGTTCTCTCTCAGCAATATTCGTTCCACTAATGGATCAAATTCCAGCTTTCCTATCGTATGCTGAGGGTATTGTATGCTACTTGCCATGCAAATGCCATGTTGGTCATTCACAAGAAAGACAAACCTCCTCTGAATCTGTAAAGAGCTACCTAAATGCATTCTATAAGTATGCCAAATTTTTTGGCCTGTCAGTCAATCCAAAAAAGTCAAACTATCTCATCTGTATGCCAAATCAGATGACTTCTACTGATACTACATCTTGTCTACTTCCGGAATTGGCAGGAAATGTTCTGACTCCCACAGTCAGTGTCAAATTCCTAGGAGTAATCCTTGATGCCAATCTCACCTATAAAAAACAAATCCGAGCTCAGTATTCCAAAGCCCTGAGAGCATTCCGGGGAATGAAAATTGATCTGTGCAAAATGCACAATAAGCAAATAATCAAGAAATACCTTGCAACTTACTTCTGTAGTGTACCCTTCTATGCCATGGAAGTTTGGTTGGTGGCAGAACCCACCAGCCTCAGGAAACTGTAGGGCCTCTGATTCTGGGTGCTGAAGTGAGCCAACTTGTGGTCGCACCAGATTTACACAACATCTAAATCTACTCTCTGCTGCAGCCTGCAATATATGTCCATAGTCCACAGAGCCCATGTGCCAAAAATAAAGTCATTCCTTCATCTGTGCTCAGCTAAGCAGGATCACATGAACATCTGGAACACGGTTCACTGGCGTTTGCCAAGCAGACATCTCCGTAGTACCCCCTCCTTGTGCTCAAGGCTTCAGCGGTTACAGAATTTCAAGAGACACTTCCCAAATGTGACTCTGGATACTCTCAACTCATTCAACATCAACCTGTGGACTACAGACAAGGCATATCGCGATGGCATCCTATCCTATCTTGCTGTTTGTAAAGGACATTTATGTAAGTGCCAATCTTAGTTAGCCGATGTCATTTCATGTTCTGCTCAACTTGTAGTCCTTTTTTGCTGTAATTACTACATTTTTACATTATGATTATCATCTTTGCTTTTATCTATTAGTTATTATTTAGTTATTATTATTATTTTATTTATTTATTTATTATTATTATTTTTTCTATTATAAAACAAAATCACTTGTATAAACAACGAATTGTTAGATTCCTCTGGCTTTCTCTGTAAGGAATCACTATAGTATAAAATTTATGTTAATAAAGAATCTTATTATTATATCGATGAAGATAAATCAGGCTTAATGTCAAAGTTTGCAGATGATACAAAGGTTGGCAGGATTGTTAATGACAGTAATGGCAGTGTGCTACTGCAACAGGATCTAGAAAATTTTGGCAGATGGGCTGAGAAGTGGCAACTGAAGTTTAACATTGACAAATGCCAAGTACTGCATATGGGTAGAAGTAATCCAGAGAAACGTACCAACTGTGTGATGGTAGAAAATGAAAAAGATCTGGGAGTAATTGTGCAGTCAGATATGAAGTTTTCTGAGCAATGCAGATAGGCTGCCAGAGCAGGCCATGGGGTATTGTCAATGATATACAGGAATTTTGCTAGTAGGGAAAAGGGGGTGATTATCCTTGTAGTAGGCTCAAGGACTTTCATTGATAATCTTCAAGCTGGCTCTGACGTTCCCTTAGCGAGCTATTTTCTGAATGGTTTTCTTAGAATGCCTTCAATAGTTTCAAGTTTCTCGGTGTTACACCTGCAAAGAGTGCAGCTGACTTGAGCCTGTGATTCCGTTTGAGAACAATTATCAGTAACCCCAGGCAAAAGCTTGCTGTTCGTAGCCGGTTCACTGAGGGTGGAATTGTTATGTGTGGTGATGTCATTAACAACATTCAGCATTCTAGAAGGAGAGACTGTGTGTGGGGGGGGGGGGGAGGCAAGTGTGCTAAGGGAGCAGCCAATATGTCAGCTATATCTGACAAATCCCTATTTTGCTTGCAGCAGAGTGCACATCTCCATTTTGATTTCCTAAGTTGCGCAGTCTGTTTTAGATCTTTAATGCCACTACAAAATTGCAAAAAAGAAGCTGGCATGATAATGATGAACATTTTATTAGGCAGTCAGAAAGTTTTTTGCAGCTCGAGCAGGGTTGCATATTTTTCGATGGCACTGTAACCAAAAGTTTTTTGCAGCTCGAGCAGAGTTGCATATTTTTCGATGGCACTGTAACCAAAATTCATTGATAAATATACAAAACAACAGTGGGCCCAACACCAAACCATGGGGGACTCCACTAATAATATTAGTCCACGAAGAGCAGCATCCATTGATTATCACCCTCTGTCTTCTCCCACTCAACCACCCTTTTTATTAATTGTAGCAATTTACCCTTAATATCATACTGCTTCAATTTGTAAGTAGTCTTCCATGCACAACAGTGTCAAAAGCTTTACTGAAATCCAAGCATATGATATCAAAATTATTTTTTGCATTTAGTTCCTTTGAAACCACGTCATAATATCCAATCAAATTTGTTAGACAAGGTTTTCCCTTAACAAACCCATGCTGTGTCTGAATTATTGCTGCAGTCTTGTCTAGATGATCCTGCCATGCATCTTTAACCAGTGACTCCACTATTTTCCCTGGAACAGAAGTTAAACTAACTGGTCTGCAATTACTCGGGTCACCCTTAGATCCCCCCTTTTGTGAACTGAGGATACATTTGCACATCTGTAATCTGTGGGAACTTCCTGAGTCCAAGGATGCTCATAATTATGGCTAAGGTTTTGCTTACTTCCTTTGCCGCCTCTTTTAAAATAACTGGATAGATCCGATCAGCCCCAGGTGCCTTTCTTATGTTTAACTATAACAATTTTTCCTCCAATAATGATGTAATCTGCTCTCAATTATTAGAAAATCATTAAGCACCCTGTTACAATTTGATAAACTTCTGGCATTTTCCTCCCTTAACTCCTCATGTGTGAATGTAGATGCAAAATACTCATTCAGATTTCTGATCAGCCCAAATATCAAGAAAGTCCCAAGTCCTGATGGCATTTCTCCACCTGTTTTCAAATCCTGTGCACTTGCACTTGTACTCCCCCCCCCCCATATTCACACTTTCTTCTTGTAAATTTGCTCATAGTGAAATCCTTTCTTTCTAATTATTGTCCAATTGCACTTACCTCAACTGCCAACTCTTAAACTATCACGAAATCTGCTCAGCTATCTGAGCAGATTTCATCATTCACTCAGCTATCTGAGCAGGATCATCAACAGTCAAACCATCAATATCAAGTGGGCCAACATGATTCAACCCTTTCCTCTAGAGTTTATATAAGCAAAGAAGTCCTTGCTGTTTTTCTTAGTATCCTTTGCCAAAGATTTCTCGTAATTTGCCTTCACTTGCCTAATCTTTGTGACTTGATTACAGATTAGAGTGGGAGAAACAACTGAATCTTGGAGAACACCAGCATTAATGGAGAAGTTAGAAGACAAAGTTGCATCTACCATCACTCACAGTGAAAGTCAGACAGAAAATTGGATTCCCAACTGCAAAAAAACTGTTAGCAGGCCACAAGATGGGAGCTTTTAAGACTTTCATGCTAGACATAATCAAAAGCCATCAAAATTGTATGAGTCCTGCTTGAGTTTCTCTAAATTTTTCCAAATAAGTAACATAAACCAATATATCATCAGTGGATCAAAATTGATGGAATCCATATCGGCAGTCATTAATCAGGCAGATTTCATGATAGTTTAAGAGTTGGCAGTTGAGGTAAGTGCAATTGGACAATAATTAGAAAGAAAGGATTTCACTATGAGCAACAAGAAGAAAGTGTGAATATGGGGGGGGGAGTACAAGTACACAGGATTTGAAAACAGGTGGAGAAATGCCATCAGGACTTGGGACTTTTGATATCTGGGCTGATCAGAATTCTTCTAACATAGTTCTGCTGGAAGACCATGGGAGATGGTTTAACAAGATCATCAATACTAGTATAATGCAACAGAAATTTCAGCCAACATTTTGGTAAGAAACCAGAATGCTTAACTAACATTTGGTCAAGTAACAATTTTTCTTTTAGATTGTTCAAAATCAAGTTTGAACTGTTTTATAATTTTGCAAGCTTTAATGTAGAGAGAAAATAAAGCTGGAGGTTTAGACACAAGCCAGTTTCAATATGCTACATTATCTTCAACAACCTTAGCACATTGTATTGCCAGGTGACAAAGAGGGGCAAGCATTCCTCTGTGGAACATGGACGACACATCTCAACCACTGCTCATGTTGGTTCACATTTGGGTGGCCATCTCCTCATTTCCATCAGTGTTTTAAACTTGCAGGCAGCAAGTCCTAGCTTGTTATACCTGGAAGAATGTCTGTGGCTAGCCTCAAGGACCATTTATTTGTGATGTGAAGATATCATACATATAAAGAACATTAATTGAAATAGTGTTGAAGATTGGCTATTTATGCTCAACTGTCATCACTTTGTTTTCTAGGGAATGCCTTCTCCCATTCCCAACTTACTATCCTCTTATCCCCACCCAAACATCCCAAACTTTTCACACCATCACCAACTCCTTTCACTTACCAATTGCCCCCCCCAGCAACCCTGGTACCCCAGTAAAGCGTCATCAATAGTAGAACCAAGTGTACTTCCACGCAGCTAGGGATGGGGCCAGGGGCCACTAGACCTGGTGTCTGGCACTCTCCTGAGGGCAGAGCAAGTAACTCTTGTTCTGCTGTTGGCTAGAAATAATGGCTTGGGCTATGCCCGGTAGGATGCAGCAGCGAATGGGGGGGACCCCAGAGCCCACAACAAAGATAGTTTACACATCTGTATGCCCAGATGGCAGTGCACTCTTGATGGTGAGTTGGTGTGATATAAGCACAGAGTAAACAAAAATGAGAGTATGATTGTTTTTGCCAAATGACTGTGTTGAGGATAGCAAAAAACCATACATACAGACAGACAAATAGAGTAAGCCAGCAAATCAGAATGTCTTATATATAATGGGAGATTTAACTTTCTAGATATTGACTGGAACTTGTAGTTTTGTCACACATGTAATAGCAGAAATTTCTGAATTTATTGGATGACTTATCTACAGCAGCAGCACATTAGAGAGGCAACAAGTTTCTCTTGATCTTCATGACCCCTTCATTAAGAATCTCCAGATAAAGGAACCACTAAGTGGCAATGACTATTGTGTAAACTCATAGATATAAGTACTGTCATGGGTACAGTGAAGGGGTTTTGCTTTTGTAAAGGTGAGTATAATGATCTTAAGACAGCTTTTAAACTCTTTTTCTAGTTAAAACAATATCCAGCCAAAAATGTTTGGTGGAAATTACAAAACTCTTGGGATATATTTTCAATAAGACACTGCTGATAATATTTATGAGTATATACTCTTAAAGTGTCTTATGAAATGATAACCTACTTTATCAAGGTTTTGGGAAAAGAAAAAGCAGGCTGCATAGCTAATCTGATCATACTTAGATCTATCTTAGTCTTCTCATCTAGTTCCCTACATGGATTTTAAGAGCATTATCCAAAAAAACATTCAACCTTGAGCAGGTAGAGATATATATATATATGGTGAGAGTGAGCTTGAAACAAACATGCAATTAAAAATGAGCCACAAAGATGTATTTCTATTTCTGGCCAAAATTAATGACAGTTTTTTTTTTTTTTTTTATGAAACCCCCCAAACACGAGAGGTATTAGAACCTGTAGTACCTAGTGCCGTGCTTGGGTTGGAGGTTGAGAAGACGAGAGAAGATATTTGTTGACATAAGACTTGAACTTCTGTAGACTGTAATTTTCAGGAAAGACATCTGAAGGTTGTTCCAGAAAATGGTAGTTGAATGAATATACAAGGAAGATGAAAAATTCGTTCTGTGAGTTTCAAGTTGGAAAGTAAATGGATGCAGCAGAAACAGTATGTCTATGAGACAGCAAGTAGAGACACTCTGTTAGAAGTAAAAAAAAAAAAAAAAGAGATGAGTCATTAATTAACCTAACTGCCCTCTTCTGAATTGAATCTAGAAGCCTGAGAGAGGTTTTGGGAGCACAGCCCCAAAATGGGGAACAATATTCCATGGTAGCGCAGATTTGTGATTTGTACAGATTGAACAGCTGTCTGCAAGAAAAGAAACACCGAGAGAAAAACAGAAAACCAAGTTTTTTAGATGTAGAGGAAGCAGTATTTGTAATCTGCTTCTGACAAGAGAGATTAGAAGTCAAGGTAATCCCCAAAAGAGATATATCAACTTGCCTAGAAATCGGAGTGCCACCAAGGATAAGCAAAGGAGCAGAAGAAGAATCCTTTTTGCAAAATATAAGACAAGAGTTTTAGAAGGATTGAAATCAACTAAGTTGTCTTTGCCCACTGGAGAATTACCTGGAGATCGGCATTTAAGGAATTGGTAGTAGATATTCAAGAAGGTGAAGATGATTGAGTAAGGCAAGGTTTCTCAAAATGGGAAGTGGAATGCAATGTGCTATCATCAGCAAAACTATGGATAGGATTTCAATTCAATGGAAGAAGGTCACTAATATACAAGAGGAAAAGAGAGGGGGAAAGAACTGAATTTTGGGGGACACCAGCATTAGTGGAGAAGTTAGAAGACAGAGAGCCACTAATGCTGGTGTCCCCCAAAATTCAGTTCTTTCCCCCTCTCTTTTCCTGGGGGACACCAGCATTAATGGAGAAGTTAGAAGACAGAGAGCCATCTACCATCACCCTCAGTGAGCGATCAGAGAGAAAACTGGAAAACCAATTACAAAAAACAGTTGGTAAACCGTAAGATGGAAGCTTGTTTAGAAGACCTTTATGCCAAACATGATCAAAAGCCTTTGAGATTTCAAGAGCAACTACTTCTGTTTCACCAAACGTTTCCAGAACATCACCAGTGGATCGACACTGACAGAATCCATACTGGCAATCATTGATCAGATGGAAAGTTTCTAGGTAGTTTAAGAGTTGTTTGTTAATTGATTATTTTTCCCTTACTTTAGAAAGTGTAAAAATAATTGCAATGTAAATTTGTCGCTCTTTTTTAGGAACTGGCTGGATATGAGCAAATTTCCAAGCAGAAGGAAAAACACTTTTGGAATAAGTAAGTGAAAAAAGGCGGCAAAGAACAGGAGTAAATTCAAGAGTACAGATTTTGAGAACAAGTGGAGAAATACCATCAGTACCTGGAGCTTTCTTAGCATCAGGATTCGTCAAAATCCTTCTGACATCCTTTTGACAGAAGACCACAGGAAGCATTGAATGGAGCGTGTTGGGAATGATGGGAGATGTTTTACAAGATCACTAATACATGAGTTGGAAGAAAAATAGGAAGCTAGCAAGTCAGCTTTATAATTGGCTGAAGTGACAACAGAAGCATCTTGTTTGGAGAGAGGTGGGAGCAGAGATGGGCAAAAGTTGCGGCCAATAGCTTTGGCAAGAGACCAGAATGCTCAGCTACCATTAGGGCAAGAAGCAAATTTTCTACTCTTAGCATGTTCAAAATCTAGTTTGGACTGGTTAATAGCTGCTTTACAATTGTTGCAAGCTTTGGTGTAGGCAGAAAATGAAACTGAAGAATTGGAAACAAGTCAATTGCGATATGCAACATTCTTCTCCTGAACGACCTTAGCACATTTATTGGAAAACCAAGGTTTAGATAAAGAATGTGATTTTAAAGTGGAGTGTGGGATAAAAGATTCCATTCCTACAAGAATAATTTCACTGACATGATCTGAGCAAACGTTGACATCACAAGTTTTGAAACAGTAATCCGATAAAGAAAAAGAAATCTCGCAGATCATCCCATTTTGTATTCTTGTAATGCCAAACAACATGAGGTTGGGAATAGCCAAGAGATAAAGGCTCCATTGGAGAAGAGACAAATCACCAAGTTGTGATCTGAGGTGCCTAAATGACCACTCACTTCGATCATGTACTTAGAAGGGTTGTTTGTGAGAAAAAGATTGAGCATGTTGACTGTGTGGTTAGCATTTTCCAGCATCCTTGTAGGTAAATGAACAATCTGTACAAGGTCATTAGTAATTGCAAAAGCCTCAACATCTCGACCAGCTGGGTCGGTGTGACTAGAAAACAGAAGCCAGCTGGAGTTTTGAACATTAAAATCACCAAGGAAAATAACATTAAAATCACCAAGTTAGAGAGATTTTAAGCCAGAGAAGATCGAAAAGAGAAGATTCCAAATTACTAAGTCTCTGACAGGGAATATCGGAAAGGACATATGCACTGAGGCGAAAGAAATCATACAGCGAATAATTTGGGCAACTGAGATGAGCAGTGGTTGAGATAACTCAGATTCTGTCAGAAAAAGTACATGAGGTTTGGCAGACTGCAAGTGGAAATGGACATCGTTGAGTTTAGAATTGAGACCATGTATATTTGTGAAATGAACTAGGAAGTGTTTAGGAGGTTTAGATCTTTTCGCAAATAAGCTTACTCTATTACTTTGACAATTCATGGTGTATTCAACAGTAAGAAAAAGTGCCGTATGAAGTAATGAAATTTTTGGATATGGCGTACACATGGTAAGAATATAACCAGATCCTTGACATAACGTGGCCATGACAATGGCCCGCGCACGCGCGCACACACACACACACTACTCGGACTTCCTCCAGTCACTATCTGGCAGAGTAGAGGTAGCAAGATTATACACTAGCTGATCAGGAAGCCTCCTAAAGTTACCAATAGGTTCGTTTCGGTGTACTAACTAGCGGCAAGCCTGCGAACACTGTTTTAGAGCTGTACCCTTGAAATTTAAGGAAGTTTGGATCTTGCAATGATGTCCATCATAACCTCAAAAGTCATCAGTCATACTGTATGATGGAAGAGATTGGGAAGGGTTGATCGGAATTTAGCTGTCAAGACTAAACGTGGGTTTAGTCTTGAGAGCTAAAGATCCACCATTTCAAGCCTCCAATAAGCAAAGTGGTGGTATTGCACCAGTTGATGAGTCATATATCACCTAGCATTACCTGGTAACACAGAGGGGTGGCATTCCTCCATGTGGTGTGGGTGCCACACCTCGACCCCTGCTTACGTTGGTTCACACCTGAGTGGCTGCCAATAGTGTGCTTGTGCATGAGGGTTATACCCAGGATTACTAACAGTCCCACCATCATGAAGGTGCACACTTAGCATTAGCATTAGCAGAGGCATTTGATGCAAGAAAGCAAGCTTATGCAGCATCAGCCAAAAAAAAAAAAAAAACCCACTTCCACTTCACCCCTCTGTTCGTTCAAAATACCTGTCCAGCTGAGCCTTAAACTTATTTAGGCTATCAACCTCCACCACAAGGGATGGAAGTCTGTTCCACCAACCAACCACCCGCTGGCTAAAGGCAAATTTCCGCACGTCTATCCTACATCTGTCTTTCCTCAATTTGAATTTATGCCCTCTCAGGTGATTTTTCTGAGCTAGAGGAAGAATCCCATCAGCATTGAGCATGCTTAAACCATTCAAGGCTTTATACACCTCTATCAGATCACCTCGCTGGTGCCTAGTGTCCAGACACTGTAATTTGCAAAACTTAAGCCTTTCTTCGTAAGAGCACCCCTTTGTTCCATTCACTAATCTTGTTGCTCTTCTCTGTACTCGTTCCAGCAGCTCTACATCCTTCTTGAAATGAGGCCTCCAGACCTGTATACAGTACTCTAGGTGTGGCCTGACCATCGCCTTATACAATGGAATAATCACCTCCTTATCCCTGCTGGAAAAATTCCTGTATATCATTGACAATACTCCATGAGCTACTCTTGCAGCCCGTCTGCACTGCTCAGAGAACATCATATCTGCCTGCACAACCACCCCCAAGTCCCTTTCATTCTCTACCACTGTCAGTGTAGTACCACAGAGTTGATACGTTGCTCTGGGGTTGCTGTTTCCCATGTGTAGTACTTTACATTTGTCAATGTTAAACTTCATTTGCCACCTCTCAGCCCATCTGCTCAACCTTTCCAGAACCTGTTGCAGCAGCATAGTGTCAGTAGTGTCCTTGACAACCCTGTCAACCTTTGTATCGTCTGCAAACTTGGACATTAAGCCCGATATACCATCATCAATATCATTTATAAATACAGAAAACAATAATGGACCCAACACTGAGCCCTGAGGGACTCCACTAATAACATCAGTCCATGATGAGCAGTGTCCATTGATTACCACTCTCTGTCTTCTCCCCCTCAACCACCCCTTTATCCATAGCAGCAATTTGCCTCCAATGTCACACTGCTCCAATTTGTGTAGCAGTCTTCCATGTGCAACAGTATCAAAAGCCTTTCTAAGATCCAAGTATATAATATCAAAGTTATTCCCTGCATCCAGTTCTTTTGTGACTGCATCATAGTATCCAATCAAGTTGGTCAGGCAAGACCTCCCTTTAACAAAACCATGCTGTGTCTGAGATATAACTGAAGTCTTGTCTAAATGATCCTGCAGTGCTTCTTTAACCAGTGCCTCCATTAATTTTCCTGGAACAGAAGTTAAGCTCACAGGTCTATAATTACTTGTGTCAGCCTTTGATCCTCCTTTGTGAATTGGGGTCACATTTGCACATTTCCAGTCTATGGGTACCTCCCCTGAGTCCAAGGAAGCTCTCATAATTATGGCTAAGGGTTTGCTTACTTCCTTTACTGCCTCCTTTAATATAACTGGATAGATCCCATCCACCCCGGGTGCCTTTCTTGTGTTTATCTTCAACAGTTTCTCCTCCACTTTACTCCCAGTTATTTCAAGATTCTGTAGCTTACTGCTAGAGTTGAATACACCTCTGGCATTCCCCTCGCTGAATAACTCCTCATATGTGAATGTCGATGCAAAATATTCATTTAGTTTGTTAGCTACCTGAGCAGGATCATCAACACTTGACCCATCAATATCAAGTGGACCAATCTGATTCATCCCCTTCCTTCTAGAGTTTACATAAGTAAAGAACTCTTTGCTGTTTTTCTTTGCATCCCTTGCCAAGGATTTCTCGTAATCTGCCTTCGCCTGCCTAACCTCCTTTGTAACTCGGTTGCATATCAACTTGTATCTATCATAGGCTTCTGTGTCATGTGTTAATTTGTATGTATCCCATGCATTTTTCTTCTCTGCCATATGCCCCATTAGTTCATCTGACATCCATTTTGGCCTAAACCTTGAACAATATTTCTTAGTTGGTATGTAAAGCCTAGTAACTTCCAAGATAAGTTCTTTGAATGCTTCCCATTTTGAATTTGCTGTTGGTAACATCATCAGTTGGTCCCACTGTATAGAATTTAAATACTGTCTCAGTCCATCGTAGTCGCCTTTACGGAAGCAATAACCCTTCCCTTTACCCCTAATGGTAGTTACCTCTTTGAGTAAATCCCACTTCAGCACACTGTGATCACTGCCACCTAGTGGTTCATTTATCTGCAGATTCTTAATGCATGAAGAATCACTGCTGATAATCAAATCAAGAGTATTACTCCCTCTAATTGCCTCCCGAACATGCTGATGTAGAAAACAATCATCCAATAAATCCACAAAAGTCCTGCTCGTGTGTGAGTAACCAGCCCCCAAATTCCAGTCAATATCTGGGAAATTAAAATCTCCCATTATAAGACACTCTGATTTACTGGCCCACTCTATTTCCCTGTACAGTTCCTTATTATACTCATCAGAGTCATTTGGCCTATAGCACACTCCTACTTTCAATTTTGATCTCCCAATGTTTATGTCACACCAAACTGACTCCACACTGCACTGTCCAGCGATGTCGACTGGCTTCACTTCCTTGGTTTTTATGTGTTTCTTAACTAATAGCATAACCCCTCCTCCCTTCCTATCCTGTCTATCCTTTCTGTAGACGTTGTACTCCCCAAATTGCAGTTCTGCATCCCTTATGTCTGTGTGACACCACGTCTCTGATATCCCAACAATATCTGCCTTCGATGTTTTGAGCAATACCTCAAATTCATCAAATTTATTTACTAAACTCCTAGCATTGGTGTACACGCAAGTATACCTGCACCTGTTTCTATTCTTAGCTACCCTAACACAACCCATGTGTTTACTTGTACCGCAATGGCTCCCAGCAGTCTCTGAAATACCATATGCATAAGCTATACCTACCTTACCCATCTCCACTTACTTATCAGAGAATTTCATTCTAAGCATACTTCTTGTAAAATGTAGCTCACTGTAAACATATCTTATTGGAATATTAGTATTAGCATTAGTAGAGTCATATGATGCAAGAAAGCAAGCTAATGTAGCAGCAGCCAAAAAAAAAAAAACATTTTACACATCCATCTGCTCTAAACGTTTATCCAGTTCCTCCTTGAATTTATTTAAGCTAGCAACTTCCACTACAACAGAAGGAAGTTTGTTCCAGCAATCAACAACCTGTTGGCTAAAGGCAAATTTCACACATCTGTTCTATGTCTTTCGTCAATTTGATTTTATGCCCCCTCAGGTCAATCTGAGCAAGAGGAAGAATCCCATCAGAATTAAGTCTGCTCAACCCTTATACACCTCAAATCAGATCAGATCACTTTGCAATTGCCTAGTCTCTAGACGATGCAATTTGCACAACTTGTGCATTTCTTGGTAAGATCATTGTAATTTCCTTTCCTTATTTTCCTTCTCTGTAGTCCCAAGGAATGGGACTACAGAGAAGGAAAACAAGATTGGTCAGGGCAACGAAAGGGAATTACAATGCCTTAAGGTACTACATGGCCTCTATTAACTGGGTAGATATCGCGCAGAGAATGAATACATTTAAACTGTGGTATGCTTTTAAAACATTAATCAGATTCCTTGAATGCGTATATACCATTAAAAAAATAAGCCACGAGGAGGGTTCCAAGTTGGATGAATAGTGAAGTTGCCACATTACTTAGGCAGAAAAAGGTAAAGAGCGATAAAAAGTACTGAAGCCTATAACAGCTACAAGGTGATCTGTAATAGAGCCACAGAAAAGGTTAGACAGGCAGAGGCAGTTTATGAGAAATCACTAGCAAACAGAGCAAAGAGGGGGGATAAGGAATTCTTCACATATATAAATGCCAAGAAGAGCAGGACAAACGAGATCGAACCTTATTGTAAGGGAAAGGGGATATTAAGTAGGGTATTAAATACACCAGCTGTCGTTGCAGATGAACTCAACAGTTATTTTGCATCGATATTTACAAATGAAAAACCTTTTGTGGCAATGGGAAATTGTGGGAACAAAGTTGAAAAATATGTAATTAATGATATTGAAATTTCGCAAGATTTTTTAAGGAAAAAACTTTCGAGCCTACTGGAATTGATGGAATATACCCTATAATCTTAAGGGAGGTGGCAAGTGAGTGCATTGAACCATTGAGGCTAATTATGCAAGCATCACTAGACTCTGGGGAGATTCCCTTGGATTGGAAAAGTGCCAATGTATCTCCCATACATAAGGGTGGCTCTAAGAGTGAAGTGGGAAATTATCGACCTGTCAGTCTGACTTCAGTGGTAGGGAAAATCATGGAGGCAATGATCAAGGGTGGCATTCAGGATCAGTTGGATCGAATTGAAATTCTCAAGGATACTCAGCATGGTTTTGTAAAGGGAAAATCATGTTTAAACAAATCAGGTTCGCTATTTTGAAAAGGTCACTCACGAGCTGGATTTAGGGAATAATTTCGACATTGTTTATTTAGATTTCAGCAAAGCTTTTTGACTCAGTCCCACATGAGCGGTTGCTTTATAAGCTGGAACAGGTTGTAATCACTGGGAAAATCCTTAGATTGATAGCAAGATGGCTTCAGGGCAGGAGGCAGAGGGTTGTGATAAATGGCTATTCCTCAGATTGGGTTGATGTAAGAAGTGGGGCTCCCCAAGGATCAGTAATAGGACCACTGTTGTTTTTAATTTTCATAAACGACATCGATAAAGGGATAGAGGGCGAGATGTCTAAATTTGCAGATGATATTAAAATTGGTAGAGTAGTTAATGATCACTGTCAAGCCGAGCTTCTTCAGAGAGACCTAGATAGACTTCAGGAATGGTCAGAAAAATGGCAGCTATGCTTTAATCCAACAAAGTGTAAGGTATTACAACTGGGAAACAGTAATCCCAAAATAATTTATTCACTTGGTGGAGTTCAACTAAATCCAGTACTGGTGGAAAGGGCCTTGGGTGTTACCAATACGGTCAGACATGAAATTCTCTGAGCATTGTAAACAGGTTGCAAGGAAGGCCCACGGTGTTCTATCGATGATCAGTCGAACTTTTGCAAGTACAGATAGGGACGTGATAATCCCATTTTATAAGGCTTTTGTTAGACCACACTTGGAATACTGTGTTCAAGTATGGAGACTGCACCTAAAGAAAGACATCGAGCATCTTGAAAGGGTGCAAAGACGAGTAACTCGCCTGGTGAGATTGGCAAAAGGGTGTCCTTATGAAGAAAGACTTCGAATATGTGGGTTGCAAAGTTTGGAAACTAGACACCTTAGAGGCGATTTCACTGAGGTGTTTAAGGCTCTGAGAGGCATCAGTAAAATGAATGAGGACGAAAATTTCAAAGTTATAAATGATGCCAGAACTAGGGGACATAAATTCAAGTTACGGGGAGAAATGTTTAGATTGGACTGCAGGAAGTTTTATTTTAGCCAGCGAGTTATAAATTACTGGAATAAGTTGCCTACATGGGTGGTAGAGGCTGACAATTTGGGGAAATTCAAAGGTCATCTGGACAGTACCTTCGGGTCAGGGAAGCGCAAAGGATGATAGGTTTAATTTCGTTTTCTTTTACTAATAATTATTATTTATTTATTTTATTATTATTTTTTTATCGTTTTATTTGTGTTTTTTTTTTTGTTTTTTTTTGGCAGGTGCAGCATAAGCCATAGGCTTTCTTGCACCATGCAGTCATTACTAATACTAATCACTCAAGCAACTCTACATCCTTCTTAAAATGAGGCCTCCAGACCTGTGTGCAGTACTCAAGGCATGGTCTGACTATTGCCTTTTACAAATGGATAATCACCTTTTCTCTACTAGCAAAATTCCTGTATATCATTGACAATACCCCATGACCTGCTCTGGCAGCTGCACTGTTAAAAAAACTTCATATCTGACTGCACAATTACTCCCAGGTCATTTTAATTTCTAATACCCTAAGTGTGGTACCACACAGTTGGTACGTTCCTCTGGGGTTACTTCTACCCATGTGCAGTACTTTTCATTTGTAAATGTTAAACTTCAGTTGCCTCTTCTCAGCCGATCTGCCCAAATTTCCTAGATCCTGTTGCAGTAGAACACTTCCATTACTTTCATTAAAAAATAACCCTACTTACCTTTGTATCATCCGCAAACTTCGACATTAAACCTGATATACCTTCATCAATATACAAATATACAAAACAACACTGGGCCCAACACCAAACCCCGGCGAACTCCACTAATAGCAATAGTCCACGAAGAGCAGCTTCCATTGATTACCACTCTCTGCCTTCTCCCACTTAATATCAAAATTATTTTTGCATCTAGTTCCTTTGTAACGACATCATAGTATCTAATCAAATTTGTCAGCCAACACTTTCCCTTAACTAACTGATGCTCTGTCTAAATTATTACTGCAGTCTTGTCTGGATGATCCTGTAATGCATCTTTAACCAGTGACTCCATTATTTTCCCCAGAACAGCTGTTAAACTAACGCTGTAATTATGTAATTACTCGTGTCACCCTTAGATCCTCCTTTGTGAATTGGCGATATATGTGCACATCTCCAGTCCATGGGGAATTCCCCTGAGTCCAAAAGGCTCTCATAATTATGGCTAAGGGTTTGCTTACTACCTTTGCCACCTCCTTTAATATAACTGAATATATCACATCCACCCTGGGTGCCTTTCTTATGTTTAACTTCAATCTGCTCTCAATTATTAGAAAATCATTACGCACCGTTACGGTTTGATAAACTTCTGGCAATCTCCTCCCTTAATAAATCGACATGTGTGAATGTGATGCAAATTACTGGATCATCAATATCAAGTGGACCAATCTAATTCATCCCCTTCTTTTTAGAGTTTATATAAGTAAAGAAGTTCTTGCTGTTTTTCTTGGCATCCTTTACCAAAGATTTCTCCTAATCTGCCTTCATTTGCCTAAAATCCTTTGTGACTTGATTACAGACTAGCTTATATCTACCATAGGTTCTGTGCCGCCTGATAATTTATATGCATCCCATGCATTTTTTTCCCTCTGCCACGAGTCTCATTAGTTCCTCGACATCCATTTAGGCCTAAACCTTGAACAGTATTTCTTAATCGGTATAAAAAGCCTAGTTACTTCCTTGAATGCTTCCCATTTAGAATCTGCTGTTGGTAACGTCATCAGTTGGTCTCACTGTACAGAATTTAAAAACTGTCTGAGACCATGTAGTCACCTCTACAAAAGCAAAACAGCCCTCCTCTTTGCTTAAATATCAGATTTTAGGAATTACAGCAAATTTTGCAAAACTTTTTCTTTTCTCTTTGGGTGCAATTACTGCCACTGACATGATAACAGTAAGCCTGCTTTGAAATCAATTGCAGAGAGGTACATTTTGGCCTTTTTAAGTTCCTATCACAGTATCAACAACAACCTAAAGGAGTGGTTACTTGGCACAGGTGAATAACCACTCTTCAGATCTTGATATGATCTGCAAAAATTTACAACACCCTTTATGGATGACATTTAAGTAAAATCTAACAGTAGCCCAATCTGAAAAGTAACCACTAATCACAGCCCTCTGCCTCGTATCTTACAATCCATTTAATGTTCTTACCTGTGGTACCACACATTCAAATTCCTACAGTGACCTCTCATGTGGAACAGACAAGTATTTTGCTAAATTACAAATAAACAATGTCAAAATAGTTAATCAGATTATTTAACCTGTTCTGGAGTTCACAAGTAAATTTACATTTTGTGTACATGGCTCAAGGTATTATTAGAGGAATAAGATTCAATAAACTAAGCTTACACAGCATTAGTGAAAAAAAGAAAAAAAAAAAAAAAACTTCCCAATTCACCCAGCCATTCACTCCAAAACTTGATCTAGTTCTGCCTTGAATTTATTTAAGCTGTCAACTTCCACGACAGATGGAAGTTTGTTACAGCAATCAACCACCTGCTGACTAAAGGCAAATTTCTGTACATCTATTCTACAACTGTCTTTCCTCAATTTGAATCTATGCTTCCCCCCCCCCTCAAGTTTGTAATCTGAGCAAGAATCCCATCAACACTGAACTTGCCCAATCAAACCATTCAAGGCCTCATTAGCATTAGTAGAGGCATATGATGCAAGAAAGCAAGCTTATGCAGCATCAGCCAAATAAAAAAAAAACCTCCAATTTCACCCTTCCATTCATTCCAAATGCCTGTCCAGCTCAGCCTCAAACTTATTTAAGCTATCAACTTCCACAACAAAAGGTGGAAATCTGTTCCACCAATCAACTACCCGCTGGCTAAAGGCAAATTTCTGCACATCTATTCTACAACTGTCTTTCCTCAATTGGAGACTGTGCCCCCTCAGGTTCTTAATCTAAGCTAGAGGAAGAATCCCATCAGCATTCATCTTGCTCATCCCATTCAAGGCCTTATACACCTCAATCAGATCACCTCGCAGGTGCTTACTCTCCAGGTGCTACAATTTGCAGTACTTAAGCCTTTCTTGGTAAGAGCACCCCTTTGTTCCCCCTTCTTTGTACTCATTCTAGCAACTCTACATCCTTCCTAAAATGACGCCTCCACACAGTACTCCAGGTGTTGCCTGACCATTGCCTTCTATAACGGGATAATCAGTCCCATGTCTCTGCTAGCAAAATTCCTATATATCATTGACAAGACTCGATGACCTGCCCTGGCAGCCGTCTGCACATTGCTCAGCAAACTTCATATTTGACTGCACAATTTATCCCCAAGTCTTTTTCACTTTCCACTTCCCTGAGTTGTAATACCACACAGTTGGTACGTTTCTCTTGGGTTATTACTACTACCCATATGCAGTACCTTGCAGTTGTCAATGTTAAACTTCTCAACCCATTTGCCCAACTTATCTAGATCCAGTTAGAGTAGCAGACTGTCTTTACTGTCGTTAACAAACCTGCCGACCTTTGTATCATCTGCAAACTTTGACATTAAACCTGATATACCTTCATAAATATCATTGATAAATAAACAAAACAACAATGGGCCCAACACTGAACCCTGGGGAACTCCACTAATAACGTTTGATCACAAAGAGCTGTGTCCATTGATTACCACTCTCTGTCGTCTCCCTCTCAACCATCCCTTTATCCATTGTAACAACTTACCCTTAATGCCATACCTCTCCAATTTGTATAGCAGTCTTCCATGTGCAACAGTATCAAAAGATTTCCTGAAATCCAAGTATATGATATCAAAATTATTTTTGGCATTCAGTTCCTTTGTGACCACATTATAGTATCCAATCAAATTGGTCAGACAAGACCCCCCCCCCCCTTTAACAAGATCATGCTGTGTCTTAACTATTACAGCAGTCTTGTCTAGATGATCCTGCAATGCTTCTTTTACCAGTGATTCCCTTATTTCTCCCGTAACATAAGTTAAACTAACAGGTCTATAGATACTTGTGTTACCTTTTGAAACCCCCTTTGTGAATTGATGATACATTTGCACACCTCCAATCCATGGGGACCTCCCCTGAGTCCAAGGAAGCTTTCATAATTATGGCTAAGGGTTTGCTTACTTCCTTTGCTGCATCCTTTAATATAACTAGATAGATCCCCGTCCACCTCAGGTGCCTTTTTTATGTTTAACTTCAACAATTTCTTGTCCATTTTTCTTGCTCTCAGTTATTACAAAATCACTTAGCTCCCTGTTAGAGTTTGATAAACTTCTGGCACTCCCCTCATTGAATAACTCCTCATGTAGATGCAAAGATAACCCCGCAGGTGCCTAGTCTCCAGACACTGCAATTTGCGGAACTTAAGCCTTTCTTTGTAAGAGCAACCCTTTGTTCCACTCACCAATCTCACTGCCCCTCTCTGTACTCGTTCCACCTGCTCTGCATCGTTCCTAAAATGAGGACTACAGACCTGTATGCAGTATTCAAGGTGTGGCCTGACCATCACCTTATACAAGGGGATAATCACTTCCTTATCCCTGCTAGCAACATTCCTATATATCATTGGCAAGACCCCATGAATTACTCTTGCAGCCCATCTGCACTGCTCTGAAAACTTCATATCTGCCTACACAATTATCCCCAGTAGACATATAAACTAATATTTTCTATCATTTCATATCATTCAAATAAAAGCATACATTAAACATATATGCTGTTTTTACATCCTCAAATATATGCTGCTGCTATGCCTTATTTGTACTTCCAATTAATTGAAGACAGTTTTAACAGACAGCAGCACAAAAATAGTTTTTAAAATCAAATGAGGTGGTCACATCTGTTGTCCACTTTGGGTTGAAAGAAAGCTTTAGATTTAGCATTGATGAAATTGACTTAAATTATAAATAATAACTATGTAATTTAATAGCAGTAATAAATAATAACTATGAGTTTTTAAAAATAAAAACAAGTTTTACAATTAAATTTTTTTGATAGTTTTTCAAATTTTTAATGAACTTTTTAAAAGTTTTCAATTTTATTTTTGGCAATAATTTCTCTCTAATGTTAGACAATTAAGTAAAAATGAAAAAAAATAAGTATATTACTTTAAAAGCAGTTAAGTAGGAAGTTTTCATTTTTAAAAATTCTGTAAACATAAGTGCAATGAATTTTTCTATTAATACACCAGCCTTTTTCCTCATTAACACTCTTCAGCTCTATCAACACTATCAAAATGTATAAACTAATATTTGGCAGCATTAAAATGTAACTTCCATTTCTCTGACTATCCACAAAGTTTTTCCAACTCATTTCAATGAAGATCAGCCTGATCTGCATTGTGAACTGCTCTTCCACCCTTTATACCATCTCCACCCTTCATTCCTTGTATATGGTACAAGATCAGAAGCAAGAGTATCTCTAGAACTGAATCTTGAGGAATGACCATTTATATCTTCTGTCCTTGTCATTCCTCAATATCCTCAATATGCATTAGGATCTTGCATGTGACTCCAATAGACTTTCAGTTTTGTACAGCATCTCCTAATTTTTAAACATGTTGATGCTTTTCTGAAGTCCAAGTATATAATTCAAAACTGTTCCTTGCATCCAACTCCTATGTGACCACGTTGCAGTAATTTATCAGGTTGGTTAACCAAATCCATGTTGTGATCCATTTAGGATATACTTCAAGATGATGTGCATCATCTTAAAGTATATCCTAAATAGATAACATCTTTTACCAGAAACTCTACTGTTCTTCCCTACCATGGAAAGCTAAAAGAAATGATAGCACTGAATTTCTATATATTAAACTTTTCAGCATGTTGACTACTTGATGCATATTCAAGACTTAGGATATTTATTTAATACTGAACGTTCTGAATACCAAACTACTTGCAGTTCTGTGGTAGAGAATATTATTCAGTGATCATATGTTTTGTGTTTCTCATTTAATATTTCAAGAAAAAAAGAAAGTAAGAATAATTTAATAGTAATTCTTTTATTTTATTTCATTCTAAATTATCTAGTACATGACTGCATAATAGAATAAATATTTATATATTTATTCTACTATAATAATAATAATATAAATAAAGCATAATTAAACACAATTTGTTAGAATATGGTACAAGTAGATGTTTTGTTTCAGTTAAGCTGGATTTTACTTTAACAGTAACTTACTAAACAAGCAGAGGAAACTAAACCTTTATGAACAAATGAAGAGATACATGTACAGATAAGTTTAGCGTTTTGTATATAAACTTAATGCACAATTTATTTAGGGTATAAAGCTTACTTTCAACCTATAATTGGTTGTTTCAAAGGTTTGAACTCACAGGGAAATTTCTTTTTGATTGAATTTCACCATTTAATATGGGTGACCATACATATCAGGTGAAGGTGGAATTGATTCATTGTTTAGTTGACAGAAGAAAGCGGCAAGTTAAGAATTTCATAAGTGTGACTCATATTTCCCTATAAGTAATGTCATTCGAAATGTCATTGCATCTTATTTCCCTATAAGTAATGTCATTCGAAACAAGCTGTATATTGGATACTTATAATCCTTTTACACAAAATGTAAAAAATGTTAGCAGAACATACAAGGGTGGTTCAATAAAGAATTGCCTTGACCTAGCTGCAGAGGTACTAGCCTGCTGATCCTTGGCACAGGCTTTAGTCCTTCTCTACATAGCCACCATGCAGATTTACACATTTTTTCCCATCAATAGATGAGACTACGGATACTGTTTTTCTAGAAGTGGTGAGATTGGTCTTTGAACCATGACTCTGTTGAAGAAATCAGCGTCTCATTTCAGGGAAGTGGGTTCCCCGAAGAAATGATTTGAGGGAAGGAAACAAGAAGTCCGATGGTGCAAGATCAGGTGAGTAGGCTGGATGGGGCAGTATTTCGTATCCATAAGTGGCCGCTTGTGTTGCAATTTCAGAAGTGTGAACTGGGGCATTGTCTTGAAGCATTCTCACACCTTTGGACAGCATGCCATGCCTATATGTTTTGATTTTCTCTTGTAATTTTGTGAGTAAGTTGGCATAATAGGCAGGTGTAATTGTTCTACCTTTTGGCAGGTAATCAGTCATTATTACACTTTTCTCATCACAAAACAATGTCAGCAAGACTTTTCCTGCTGATGATTGGACCCTTGCCTTCTTGGGGATGGGTAACCTTGATGTCACCATTCCATGGACTGCCTTTTACTTTCAGGGTCAAAATGGTGTATCCAACTTTCATCCTGAGTGATTAGACAAGAGAAAAAGTCCTCATTTTTTTTGGCACAGAGGTAACAACTCTTGTGATTTCTGTTGTCGATCAGCCTTCTGGAAACCAGTCAATAATCGGGGAATCCATCTTGCACTCAATTTCCGTAAATGGAGTTAGTCGTGAAGGACTGTTTCAACAGAGCCCACACTAATCTTCACCTTCTCGGACAATTCACGCACAGATATCCGGTGATCTTCCCTGATTAACAACTCCACTTTTCTGATCGTGCTGTCATCAATGGCTGAATGGGGACGATCTGGAATGGGCTCAGATTCTACCGATGTCCGACCACACCTGTTGGTGGTGGGACTGTTAGTAATCCTGGGTATAACCTCCATGCACAAGCACACTGTGGGTGACTACCCAGGTGTGAACCAACATAAGCAGGGGTCGAGGTGTGGCACCCACACCACACAGAGGAATGCTGCCCCTCTGTATTAGCAGGCAGTACTAGGTGGTGGATGACTCTCATCAACCGGTACAACACAACCACTTTGTTTATTAGAGGCTTGAAGTGGTGGAACCCATGTTTAGTCACCAGAGCTAAGTTCTGATCAGCCCTTCCCTATCTCTTCATGCAGTATGACTGATGTCTTTTGAGGTTATGATGAACATCAAGGCGAGATCCAATCTTCCTTAGATTATCGAGGGTACAGCTCTAAAGCTGTGTTCACAGACCAGCACCTAGTTAATACACCGGACCAAACATATTGGTAACTCTCTAGGAGGCTTCCGGATCAGCTGTTGTATAATCTTGCTACCTCTACTCTGCCAGACAGTGACTGGAGTGAGTCTGAGTAGTGTGTGGGGGGGGACATTGTCGAGGCCACATTATGTCATGACCTGGGTATATTCTTACAATGTGTATGCCATATCCAAAAATTTCATTACTTCATACAGCATGCCCCTCCCCCTTTTCTTACTATTGAATACACCATGAATTGTCAAACTAATAGAGCAAACTTATTTGCGAAACGACCTAAACCTCCCAAACAGTTCCTAGTTCATTTCACAAATATACATGGTCTCAGTTCTAATTTCAATGAGGTCCATTTCCACTTACAGTCTGCCAAACCCCATGTACTTTTTCTCACAGAATCTCAGTTATCGCTTGATTCAACTCCTCATCTCAGTTGCCCAAATTATTCGCTGTATGATTCCTTTTGCCTCAATTGTGCATATGTCCATTCCGATATTCCCTGTCAGAGACTTGGTAATTTGGAATCTCCTCTTTTCAATCTTCTCTGGCTTAAAATCTCTCTACCTCATTCTGTCAAATTCATCTGTTGTCTCTACCATTCTCCAAACTCCATTAAACACTTGAAACTCTTTGACTTCTTCTCTTTGCAACTTGACTTTCTCCAGTCCAACTTTCCTAATAGTGGGGTAATTTTCCTTGGTGATTTTAATGTTCACAACTTCAGCTGGCCTCCGTTTTCTAGTCACACAGACCCAGCTGGTTGAGATGATGAAGCATTTGCAATTACTAATGACTTCACACAGATTGTTCATTTAACTACCAGAATACTGGACAATCCTAACCATACAACCAACACACTTGATCTTTTTCTCACAAACAACCCTGCTAAGTACTTGGTCGAAGTGAGTGGTTCTTTACGCACCTCAGATCACAACTTGGTGATTGTCTCTTCTCCAATGGAACTTTTATCTCGTGGCTATTCCCAACCTCATGTTGTTTGGCATTACAAGAATGAAAAATGGGATGACCTGCAAGCTTTCTTTTCTTCTTTTCCTTGGTTGGACTACTGTTTCAAAACTTCTGATGTCAAAGTTTGCTCAGATCGTGTCAGTGAAATTATTCTTGTAGGAATGGAATCCTTTATTCCACACTCCACTTTAAAATCTCGTTCTTTATCTAAACCTTGGGTTTCCAATAAATGTGCTAAGGCTGTTCAAGAGAAGAATGTTGCATATTGTCATTGGCTTGCTTCGAATTCCTCAGTTTCATTTTTTGCCTACTCCAAAGCTCGCAACCATTGTAAAGCAGTTATTAATCAGTCCAAACTAGATTTTGAACAGGCCAAGAGTAGAAAACTTGCTTCTTGCCCTAATGTAGCCGAGCATTCTGGTCTCTTGCCAAAGCTACTGGCTGCAACTTTTGTCCATCTCTGCTCCCACCTCTCTCAAAACTAGATGGTTCTGTTGTCACATCAGCCACGGATAAAGCCGACCTGCTAGCATCTCACTTTTCTTCCAACCCATGTATTAATGACCTTGGTGAAACACCTCCCACCATGCCCATCATGTTCCATTCAATTCCGCCTGTGGTCTTCCAACAAAAGGATTTTGACGAATCTTGATGCTAAGAAAGCTCCAGGTTCTGATGGTATTTCTCCACTTGTTCTCAAAACCTGTGCTCCTGAACTTACTCCCTGTTCTTTGCCACCTTTTTCACTTTCTTCTTCCAAAGGTGTTTTTCCTTCTGCTTGGAAATTTGCTCATATCCAGCCAATTTCTAAAAAAGGGTGACAAATCACTCCCATCCAATTATTGTCCCATTGCAGTTACTTCTAATCTTTCTAAAGTAATGAAGAAATCAATTAACCCCCAATTCTTCTGATCAACGACTGCCAGTGTGGAATCTGTCAGTGTCAATCCACTGGTGATATTCTGGCTTATGTTACCCATTTATGGAATTAAAAATTCAATGGAAAAGTTTGGTGAAACACAAGCAGTTGCTCTTGACATCTCAAAGTCTTTTGATCGTGTTTGGCATAAAGGTCTTCTAAACAAGCTTCCATCTTATGGGTTGCTTACTGTTTTTTGTAATTGGTTATCCAGTTTTCTCTCTGCCCGCTCACTGAGGGTGATGGTAGATGGCTCTCTGTCCTCTAACTTCTCCACTAATGCTGGTGTCCCTGGAGGTTCAGTTCTTTCCTCCACTCTTTTCCTCTTGTATATTAATGACCTTCTTCCATTGATTGGAAATCCTATCCATAGCTTTGCTGATGATAACACATTGCATGCTACTTCATAGTTTGAGAAACCTTGCCCTGCTCAATCAGCTTCAACTTCTCAAATATCTGCTACCAATCCCTTAAATGCCAATCTCCAGGTAATTCTCCAGTGGGGCAAAGACAACTAAGTTGATTTCAATCTTTCTAAAACTCAGTCCTATCTTATGTCTCGCAAAAAAAAGGATTCTTCTGCTCCTATGCTTATCTTTGGTAACACTCCGATTTCTAGGCAAGATGACATATCTCGTTTGGGGATTACCCTGACTTCTAATCTCTCTCTTGGCACAAGCACATTACAAATATTGCTTCTTCTGCATCTAAAAAACTTGGTTTTCTCTTTCGCTCTCGGTGTTACTTTTCTTCCAAACAGCTGTTCTCTGTACAAATCGCAAATCCGCCCAACCATGGAATATTGTTCCACCATCTGGGATGGTGCCCCTAAAACCTCTCTCAGGCTTCTAGATTCCATTCAGTAGAGAATAATTAGATTAATTAATGACTCATCTCTAACAGAGATGTCTCCACCCTCTGTCTCATAGACGTTCTGTTTCTGCTGCATCTTTTTCTACAGATACTTCCATGGGCACTGTTCTTCTGAATTGTCTTCTGCAATTCCTGCTCTCTCTCTTTCAAAACACATGCCGCCACCAGCCAGCATCCATTTTCTGTCCAACTTCAAACCCACAGAACCAACTTTTCGTCTTCCTTGTTTATTCTTCCAACTGCCATTTTCTGGAACAACCTTCCTTCATACGGAAAATATGCATTTTAGTCAAAGCTTAAATAAAACTGGCACTCACCTCATGATCCATTTAGTTGCTATTTGGTTTTGTTATTTGTTTTTTTTTTTTTTTTCAGAGCATTAGCAACTAAGGCCATATTGCTCCGGGAATATGCGGTGGTCATTCCCTGACCTTTCCGCATCCTCCGTATTTGGTAGTGACGGGCTCGAACCCCGGTCTAATCAAGAAGCGTGTGTTATGCACTGCTGCTCCTTCCCACCTGGCTACGGAGGCGCCTCCATTTAGTTGCATGAATTATATAAAAAAAGGAGTATGAGAAGGTGTCAGATTAAAAATTAAAATTAAGGTCAGAGGCGGAATGCATCACATTATCCTCTATTTGTCAGTTTTAAAACGTAAAACTGTAAAGTTATGTTTAAATGAGAATAAGGCCAATAGTCGTGAATGATGAACTTATGTTTAAAACATCTTCAGCTGGCACTAAGGAAACAAAGGATAGAGAATCGGGGTGAACTTTAAGTACCCAAAATGTTATGCTGAACACGTGGTATTTTAATGCGTGCGAGATTCCAAATTGGTGAAAGGGAAGCCGGAAGTTTGGTGTTAAGCCAGCACCATTCTATCATGAGAGTTTCGCATTGAAGCAGCTTGTAGCTTGAATTTAATTTAATAATGGTAATTGCAGCATCAATTGAGGGGTTATGGTTGTGAGTATGCACGTGTTGGGAGAGCTCGATGTTTCCTTGACATGTTCGGAAACTATTAACATGGTAGTATGCACGTGTATTTGCGGTAGTTGTTATTTGGTTTTTAGGAGCATCAGCAACTAAGGCCATATTGCTCCAGGAATATACTGTGGTCATTTCCTGACCTTTCCGTATTTGGTGGTCACGGGCTCGAACCCCAGTCTGATCAAGAAGCGTGTGCTACGCACTACTGCTCCTGCCCACCTGGCTACGGAGGCGCCTATTTGCACTAGTGGATGATCCAAATTAGCATTAGCATTAGTAGAGGCATTTGATGCAAGAAAGCAAGCTTATGCAGCATCAGCCAAAAAAAAAAAAAAAAAAAAACCCACTTCCACTTCACCCCTCTGTTCGTTCAAAATACCTGTCCAGCTGAGCCTTAAACTTATTTAGGCTATCAACCTCCACCACAAGGGATGGCAGTCTGTTCCACCAACCAACCACCCGCTGGCTAAAGGCAAATTTCCACACGTCTATCCTACATCTGTCTTTCCTCAATTTGAATTTATGCCCTCTCAGGTGATTTTTCTGAGCTAGAGGAAGAATCCCATCAGCATTGAGCATGCTTAAACCATTCAAGGCTTTATACACCTCTATCAGATCACCTCGCTGGTGCCTAGTCTCCAGACACTATAATTTGCAAAACTTAAGCCTTTCTGGTAGTCGTTGCAACACACGTTGCAATCTGACTGGCAATTGACTAGATAAACTATATTATTAATATCTCCCGTTTTGTATACGTGGGTTTCTTTGTATTTTTTTAAAGGGAGTTCCTAATTTGTTGTAAATGGAGAAAATTAAGGAAATATCTGTGTAAATGTCTGGAGATTTGACAATGGTAAGAGAGGACAACACAAGTATCTGAAATGTTAGGCTTTTTTATAACAGGATTGTTTATTGCCATGTTTGTTGAATTAATTTGACTGGATATTTCTCAGCTGTAAACTTTTGCATGAGGTATTTTAACTCAAAAGCCAAATCATCTTGTGAATGGCAATATTTCAAGGCGACTTGATTATAAAGAACAGATTTTTTTATACAAAGGGGGTGATGCGAATGAAAGTGTAGGTATTTGCATGTGTTTGTTTTTTTCCTGTAGATTTTTGTACCTAGTCTATTGCCCATTTTATATATGGTTAAGTTGAGGAAAATTAAATTATTCGTTTCTTATTCCAGGGTATATTTTAATCTGGGATGTATTGAATTAAACTTACTAGAGATTTTCGATGCTAATTTTGTCTCCAATTAATGGAACGTCATGTAGAGTTTAATACCTGCTGGAAATGGTTGGAGAGTTTGATGTTCTACAGTAGGGAGATATATTTCAGATGGGGGTTGATATTCTGAGACCCATAGGGAGTCCAAATATTCGTTCATACACCTAATCTTGGAAATGTCTAGTTTTGATCAACACAGTAACAAGATCTAAAATGCTGCTGTCGATATTAAGTGAGGTGCGGCTGGTTAAGTATTATCCGAAGTTAGCATAAGGCTTGTAAGGTGTAATTTAGGTCAACATTAGTATATATAAGGACACTAGATCAAAGGGGACTAACAAATCATTATCAGAGATCGTAATGGATTTTATGCATTCAAAAAGCTTGATGTGTATTATAAACTCAAAATTTAGAAAGCTTCATGAGATGGGAGATAATCTTTACTAGGAAGAAAGATAAATTTGCAAAGGCCGATTTGCTGTAAGAAATAATCGGGCATAAGGGGTGGTCAGGTTTATGGAGTTTGATGATGCCAAACATATGGGGCAAGATGTTATTGCGGATGCCAATTTGTTGTAAGGTATGTAAATTTATTTCATGGTTAGCTTTTACCTTCCTGAGTAAGATGTCTAATTTATTTTTTAACTTTGAACTAGTGTAATTATTGTCAATTTAATAGGTTTGGGTACATAAACCTGTTTATCTAGAATAGCGATTTGTCACCTTTTTTGAAAAATGATGTTAGGGTTATTTTTTAAATTACGTAAATTAATTTGTTGTTGTATAGTTATATTGTGAGGCGGGAGTTTATGATAGCATTAGTTTTGTGAAAAATACGATTTTTTTCTGGGTGGTTCCCGAGTTTTGTCTGTAATTCTATAATGCTATCCCTGATGGGGTATTGGTTACTTTTGACTGCAAAATTAAAGCCATATTCGAGGCCGGAAAGTTTAGTGGGGGGAAACTTCTGGGTTAAAATGTTAACAGCAGAATGTGGGCATGGTTTATGGTAGGTTTGTGCAAGCATGTCCCATTTCCTAGAATGCTTCTGGTTAACAAAATTAATTGCCACGTTGATACCTGTGTTGTTTAATTCGACAAACATGATCCATTCACCTGAAGTCATGCTCCTTTTTAAATTAAATTTTAGATAATTTATGTGGTGTAGAAATTTGTATTTGTTACAGAACCTATTCTGTAACTCTTCTTGAATAATAGCTAAGGAAAATTGATGAGTGAGGTGCAGATATTTCAGTCCCCTCTATCTCAAATATATCTCACCACTGTAGAACATCAAACTCTCCAACCATTTCCAGCAGGTATTAAATTCTACATCCATTATGCTGATGACATTCTATTAATTGGAGACAAAATTACCATCGACAATCTCTTTATTAAGTTTAACACGTTGAATGCTGACCATGAGTTAATTTGTACTTGGCGATCTGGCCCAGGACACTGACTACGAGTTAACTCAAACCGATATGACTTGCCTTTCAGGAGCAGCTACGAGTATATTCGTAGCAAATGTGTGCAACTGATGGATAGTTGACTTCTGGGATAAGAATGAAAAATCAACCATGGTGTCAGAACACAGAATTTATTCACAAAAAGAAATATTTTCTTCACATAAAGAGCTAGTTTCTCTTGGCGCACTGGACAATAATAGTGTGTTCTGTGGAGTTTTTTTATTTCTTGTACATACTCGACACAGCTTAGTCGGGGTTGGTTTTTTCAGTTGGTGGTATAGCCAACTGAAATTCTAAATAATGAATTTTACGTTCAGATCTAATCTTCTTTGGAATTTTTAGAATTTTTTCTCCAATCAAAGATTCAATGTAACTTTTCCGTCAAGTTACGGGTTCCACCATAAAATGTCCAAAATTCAGAGAAACCTGTAACTTGATGGAAAAGGGTGTATACATTATGCATATATATTTCTATAATATGTAATGCAGTTTTTTTTGGACATCTGATGGTTTTTCTTAGCACTGAATAATACGAGAGCATTTAATCTGATCGATCTATGATCCAGGACTGTATGACTCATCAAAAAGCTCTTCAAATTCTGAGTCACTCATATTAGCATAGAGATCAAGCTCTTCTTCGGTCAGTGGTCTCTTCTTATCCATGTTTTAGGTTCTTGTTAGAACGTAACAAAGTACTAAATACAACGTACAAGGCAAAGTCTGTGTCACTGCAGCAGATTTACATACAGAGAATTCTGCAAGTTAAACATGTCTGATTTAATCGAGTTAACTCGTAGTTGGCTGCAGCGAAGAATTTTCTATTACATACGCCAACTACGAGATAATTCACGATACTTTTTTTAACAATAAACTTTTTTTTATGAGTTTCGGTGATGAGTATATATTATAATTTGGGTTTTAAATAATTTAACATGCCTAACTCAAATTGGCATCGGAGATCAGTTTACCCAGATAAGCCTTGGCAGTCAACGTATTAATTCAATACATCCCAGATTAAAATATACCCTGGAATTAGAAACAAATAACACAATTAATTTCCTCAACTTAACCATATATAAAATGAGCAATAGACTAGGTACAAAAATCTACAGGAAAAAAAAACAAACACAGGCAAATACCTACACTTTCATTCGCATCACCCCCTTTTGTATAAAAAAATCTATTCTTTATAATCAAGTTGTTATGTTGTTATTTTGGTTTTTAGGAGCATTAGCAACTAAGGCCATATTGCTCCGGGAATATGCGGTAGTCATTCCTTAACCTTTCCCCATCCTCCATATTTGGTGGTGACGGGCTCGAACCCTCTTTATAATCAAGTCTTTAATGCCTTCAAATATTGCCATTCACAAGATGATTTGGCTTTTGAGTTAAAATACCTCACCGAAAAGTTTACAGCTGGGAAATATCCGGTCAAATTAATTCAACAAACTATTCTAGCAGTCCGGGATAAAATTCATAACCCTAACAATCCTGTTATAAAAAAACCTAACATTTCAAATACTCATGTTGTCCTCCCTTACCATTGTCAAATTGCCAGACGTTTATGTCAAGTCTTCGCTAACACAGATATTTCCTTAATTTTCTCCACTTATAACAAATACAAAGAAACCCACGTATACGAAATGGGAGATATTAATAATATAGTTTATCTAGTCAACTGCCAGTCAGATTGCAACAAGTGTTACATCGGGAGCACTACCAACAAATTGGGATCATCAACTACCACAAATACATGAGCATACTACCACGTTAATAGTTTCCAAACACGTCAAGGAAACACCAAGCTCTCTCAACATGTGCATACTCACAACCATAACCCCTCAATTGATGCTGCAATTACCATTATTAAATTAAATTCAAGCTCCTTCAATATGAAACTCTCATAATAGAATGGTGCCAGTTTAACACCAACCTTCACGTCCTCAACACCAAAATTCCGGCTTCCCTTTCCCCAATTTAGATTGCGCGCATTAAAATACCACATGTTCAGCATAACATTTCGGGTACTTAAAGTTCACCCCGATTCTCTATCCTTCATTTCCTTAGTGCCAACTGAAGATGTTTTTAATGCAAGTCCATTGTTCATGACTATTGGTCTTATTCTCATTTAAACATAACTTTACAGTTTTACATTTTAAAACTGACACCTAGAGGATGACATGGTGTACCTCTTCCTCCTCTGAGCTTAATTTTAATTTTTAATCCAAGATTTTTAACTTATGATTTTAATTTTTAATCTGAGACCATCTCATACCTGCTTTTTTATATAAATAATGCAACTAAATGGATCATGAGGTGAGTGCCAGTTTTATTTAAGCTTTGACTAAAGGGCATATTTTCCATCTTAACTTTCAGCATTTTAAGCTCTTGATATGTTTAATTATAGCCTTCCTTCATACATATTTCCTGAAAATTACAGTCTACAGAAGTTCGGGTCTAATGTCAATAAATATCTTCTTTCGTCTTCTCAACCTCCAACCCATGCAAGGTACTAAGTACTATAGGTTCTAATACCTCTTGTGTTTGGGGTTTTCATAAAAAAAATCTAATTGGTTTCTATATTGGTTCCCATCTTAGATGTGACACCTACCTGAATTTTATCCACATTTCACTACCTATCTCTTGGACAATATGCTCACTTGCAGTTTAATCGAGTCTGCACACATATGGTCAATGGAACATCACTGGACACCAGGAGAATTCATTCATAAAGTATGTACAGTCAGTCCTCGTATAACATGATATTAGTGTTCCTAGATACCCTCGTGCAATGCAAAATCATGCAATATAAATAACAGGCCTTATGGGAAAACTAGGGTTAGGTGCCGACCACCCAAGTAGAACACACACATTTGTAACCAAAACATTACCAAATACAATAAATAATCGTATAAAACAATTACACAGTTGAAAAATGCAAAATTAATAATTAAATCATTTAAATTTAGGTTCCTACCTTAAAAATAAATGAAGGAAGCTCGAGGGAAAGGGTATGAAAAGGGTTGAAGCAGTGGAATTATGGGGGAAAGTGGTGGCAGGTTGTCATCATTATTGGAACTGGGAGGTGGACGAGGGCTTTGGACAAAATGTGTTCACACCAGAACTACAGGGCCGTGGCTCATTGTTTGTCTCTTTCTTAGGTGTTTTCATAAAAAAGACATCTGAGTCCCTCTGTTGTTTTTCTATCTTCCTTGTTTCAACAAAGCAGCTGCTTATATGGCTCCAAAGCAGATCGAATTGTATGAAGTGCTCTTCTGCTTCTTTCTGCATTGTAATCGTTATCTTCTACTTTTCTCAAATGAATTCAAAACTGAAGATAACCCTGAAGTAGAAAGCTGTTTTATGGTGGCTTACAGGCCACCATAAAACAGCTTTAATAAAACATAATTCATCTTCATCGTCTTCCCCACCTTCCATGTGCCCTCCAGCAACAAGTTGTTGCAGTTCTTCAGTTGAAAGTTCTTCTTCATGGGACTGAAGCAACTCTTCTAGGTCTTCTTCCTCCATTCCTCAAAGCCAATCTGCTTTGTGAGGGCAACACAATGTTCTTTTAATTTAGGAAGCTCCATTACAGGATCAAAGCCTTTAAAATCTCAAATAAAATCTGGTAAAAGAGGCTGCCAAACACCATGCAAGCATTCTTTTGTTACTTCGTTCCAAGCCTCCACAATTATGTAAATTCCATTCTTTATGTTGAATCGCTTCCAGAACTCCATAACTGTTAGTGCATTTTCACTCTCTGATGCTGATATCAACATCTTAAATGTGCATCTTGCATAATAGTGCTTAAAATTATGCAATTACTCCTTGGTCAAGTGGCTAGATAAGAGATGTTGTGTTAGGGGGTAAAAACAGGACTTTGATGTTTGGTGACAGTTCAGCAAGGGTTGGAGGGTGACTTGGTGCATTGTTCAAAAGAATTAAAATCTTAAAATCCATATTTTTATTTTTACAGTAGCTTCTAAACACATCTAGTAGAAAATCAGTGAAGATCTGCCCTGTCATCCACTCTCTTCTTTTGCTCCTAAAGGAAACACACAGGATAGACCTTATGATCCCTTTTAATGCTTGTGGATTGGCTGCATGATAAACAACAACAACAGGCTTCAGTTTCAAGTTGCCACTTGTATTTGCTCCTAACATAACAGTCAATCTATTCTTAGTAGCTTCCTCTCTTGAGATATATGTTCGTGATGGCATTTTTTGAGTCCTACTCTGTCAGTAGGACTGACACAGCAGGTTTGTGGAAGGACAAGCAATAGAAGGAGATGGAAAGAAACCCCATGGTGGAATGATAGGACGAGAGAGAGAGAGAGAGAGAGAGAGAGAGAGAGAGAGAGGCTATGAAAATCAAGAACAATGCATTCAAGACCTACTTTCAGAACAGAAATGATGAGAATAAAGAGAGATATGAAACCGTGAAGAGAGAGACTAAGAGGATAGCTAACGAGGAGAGAAGACTGTGGTTGGAAGAATGGAGTGAAACTCTATGCCAAGATATTGACGGTAATAAAAAGACGCTGTATGGTATGGTGAGGAATAGAAGCAAAAGGAATAGAAGAACAGAGCAAATACTTGACGGATGAGAATTAGAACCTAATAACCAAGGATGAAGAGATAAGAGAAACATGGAAGTATTTTGAAAAGCTGTTGAATGTGCAGGACAGCCAGCAAAAGGGACAAAGGCAGGTTGATCATAGAAGAGGAGATGGAAGAGAAGATATGGAGAGAGAGCAGACAGACTTCACGTGGAATGATGTAGTGCAGGCATGGAAATACATAGACAGGTAAGTCTGCTGATATGGATGAGATGCTGAAGGCTACAGGCGAGCCAGGGATAGCATGGACATACAGATTGTTCCGTAAGATCTGGGATGAGAGCCAGGTGCCGAAGGACTGGCAAGAAGGTTTGATCATCCATTGTTCAAGAAGGGGAACAGGAAAAAGTATTCCAATTATAGAGGCATCACACTGACATCACATGTGGATAAGCTGCATGAGCAGCTTCTGTTAAAGCAGAAGATCAGAGGAACAATGGAAAATAGGATGGCCGAGGAACAGTATGGCTTTAGGCCTGGCAGATCGATCGTGGATCTAATTTTCTGCATCAGGCAACTGATGGAAAAGTGTTATGAACACAATAAAGAATTATGGATGGCATTTTTGGATATAAAGAAAGTGTTTGATGCTGTAAAGAGAGAGAAGGTGTGAGAGGTTTTGAGAAATTGGGGATAGAGGAACATCTTGTGGACAGAATTGAGAATATGTGCACCAATACAGTGAGCAAAGCAAGAACAGGGATTGGGTTGATGGAGAGCTTCGAAATAACATCAGGTTTAAGGCAAGGAGGCATCCTGTCACCACTACTATTCATAGCTGTCATGAATGATGTGCAATGTAGAGTGATTGAATAACTTGGACAGGACCAGATGAAAGTCATGCTCTTCGCAGATGACCTCTGCATATGGGGAGAGAGCAGGGAACAAGTGCAACGGGAAGTTGATATATGGACTAGTATGACCAATGAATTTGGACTGGTTTTCAGTCAGGAGAAGAGTGGAGTAATGGTTCTAAAGAGGAGCGGTGAGCTTGATAGATACATTACAAGGGAAGGGAAAGAGCTAAAAATGGTTAACAACTTCAAGTATCTAGGAAGCACCATTACAAAGACTGGAGTGGTAGATGAAGGAATAAGGAGAAGGATACAAGCGAGCAGGAATTTCTATAGGCAGACAAGAGATCTGATCTGGAACAGGAACATACCACTGAAGTGTAAGAAGGCTATATATCAGACCTATTACGTACCAATTCTGACGTATGCATCTGAAACTTGGACTATGAAGAAAAAGGATGAAAGCAGAATTCAGGGGGTAGAAATGATGTGATTAGAGAGAGAATTCAGGTTGAAAAACTCGAGGATAGGATTGAAAGGTCCCGTTTGAAATGGTTCAAACATGTAAAGAGGATGAATGAGAGACATTTGCCAAGAATGTTTGATTTACAATTAAGGGACAAAAGACCAAGGGGGAAGATTCACCAGGATGCTTCCTTTTCACACTTTTTTCAAGTATTTTATTCATTTTTAAGGAACAGAGCACAAGTATAAAAAGAACAAAAATGAGGAGGCAAGCTTGATATAGCACAGCACACATGTAGCAAATTGAATAAACAATGCAGTAAAAGCAAGAACACACTATCACCTCATGTGCTCTCATTTTACTAAAGCACATTTCTGGAGGTCACTACCATAAAACAATAAACACAATTTGCAGTTTCCGATTTATTGGGGGTTCCTGCTAGTGTAATCTGTTAAAAACGGGCAGTAAACACAATCTAATTGCATTTGTAATAACACTGATAGCTGGAATTCTGTGGGTTTTTACATTATTATGGTGAAATGTGTTTCCCCTCCCATGAAATCTTCAATCATATAAAAATCAAATTTTCAAAAACAAAGAAATAAATCTTCTCTTCATTCCTATCGTGTTGCGTTCAGTTGGTGTGATTCCGCCACGTTCGGCTGGCATTTCTTGTAAACACAAAGGCAAATCGTGCATAAGTGAATTCAGTTCATGTTATATGCGACATTGTTACCTTAGTTATAAATTGTGTATGATTGAATTCATGTAGTGTAAACATGTGTTATACGAGGACTGACTGTACAACCAGAACTGTCCACACAAGTGGACTGAATGAGAGCACATGGAATGGCCAATGCATTCATACTAAACCTGTAGAGTTCTACTTTTGGGACTAATGGAAAATATGATCTTTTGGGACTAATGTGATTACACGGCTTTCCATTGAGATTAATCTGTGACAAAAGATGCAGGATGCAGCAACAAATCTTTTCTAGAACAGGTGGAAGATTCTGTTTTATGATGACTAATGGAGGTATGGGCAATGGTAATAGTTACTTTTAGTACTGAAAGGTACTTCAGTACCTTTCAGTACTAAAGTCACAAATGTGAATAAAGAATACCATGATAACCCATATTGCATATTCCAACTACATGGGGTTGCATAACTCGTACTATATCAAAAAAATTGTCTTTGAGGACTCACTGTTGATTTTGCTCAGATCTATCCTCCCAGATCATCTCCCAAATAATGTACAATATATAAGAATAACCATGCATTTGTATGAAAACAGATCTTCATGCAAATATGTATATATGCCTAGCCCAGCCATAAATACTGTTACAAACTTCCTGCCACATTGCACACAGAATTAATTAGCAGCTGCATGGTATTGCTTGGGGGGAGGTCATCAGGCATTAGTGGTCTGGATTTGGCAGCCCACTAATGATTTTTCTCAGGCTGTGAATGATCTGAACCTAGGTCAATTTGTATATGAAGTTTTTATTTTAGTGTGTATGACCAGCCGCATGTCTGTAATTTGCAAGAGCAGTTGATGCTTAGTTATGAAGTTTACTGATTAAGGGATAGCACTAAAAGAGAATTTTTTTTTTTTTGTATGGATTCTGAAGGACAAATGAAATAGTAGATATAAGTATTGCATTGCTTTCTTAACATTCAATTATAATATTATTATTATTATCATTTTATTTTTTGTAAAATGTGCTAGATTTTAATTTGAGATGGTAAAGTGGTGCCCAATTTTGAACTTTGGAGTTACAGTGACATCAAGAAGATATCAGTAGTTTTGCTTCTGAGAAATGTTTTGTCTGTGGAGCTACTAAGCATACCTTTCATATACATGACCGATTTATGTGGCTGATGCAGTCTAAATTGAAAGCCGTGTTTCTCTGTGTATTATTTCCCTTCATGGTCAGTCAATTGCAATGTACCTAGAGTACAGAAAAAGTCAAAAGTTCAAAATCTTGTCAATGAGTGAAAGAACTTTTCTAGATTCACTAGGTGCTGTGCAAGTAGTATAGGTAGCCCCCCAAGTATATTAGCTCTATTAGCCTCAAATTTTTTTATGAAACAGACCTAACTCAACATTAATGGTGGATGAGAAAAGCAGCAATATATATAAATTACTTGTTTCTAACAGGCAGTGAAAACTGAAATTGTCATATTTCTTTCCTCAGCTAAAGATAATTTTCAAAATATGACACCTGTTTAATGCACATTTTAATATACTATAAATTACTTTGATAAGTCACAGTTAATATACTATAAATTACTTTGATAAGTCACAGTTAATTTAAATAAAAAATTAAATGGATATGCAATATGAAATCTCTCTTACAGATGTTCCTCAATATTCTCTTAGTATTTAATAATAATATTCTAGCTGAATTTTCATATCCATGGAATCATATGGTGAATTAGTCTATTAAGCATTACTATTTAAAAATGAAATCAGAGCATTTTTATACAACAGTGGGCTCTTGGAACATAGAATCCTAATAGCTGCTTTAGTAATATTGATACAGGTTAAAATAAAAGACTTATTACCATCTGGACTTCAAGCACATGCATATGCTTGGCTCCACCCAGTATGTGCATGGAGTCTACTTAAAATTTATTCAAAATATTTTCTGCTATAACTTAAAATTTATTCAAAATATTTTTTTTAGTATTTTTTTTTTTTATTCCCATAATGGCCATTTTAATGTCTTAATTCAAACTGAGAAAGCATTTTTACTAAAAATAAAGGATTTTTCCAAGTGAACTTTATTATTCAGATATTTCCATATTATCAATCAGACAACATCTATAACACCAATGCAAATATTACAAAGTTAATAAAAAATGTAATAGCCACTGTTCACATTCACTTGACAATTCTTCATATTCATAAAACCAAACGATCAAATATTTGAAGAACTTTCATTTACTAATCAAATAAGTTATGAACAATATATAATTAACAGTTCTTTTTTAAAAAGATAGATATTTAAAGATTAATTGTAATTTACATTTGCAAAATTGTAAATAAACTGCAGCTTAAAACAAAGTTTGACTCACTATGATAATAAACATTATAGTACTATGAACTAGTAAAAACCAACATCTCAATACTAATCATTTATATTTCTTAAAAAGTTATTTTGGAAAAAATGTTATATGTTACATATCAAGCAAAGAGCTTGTAGCACAATCATAAAATACTTTTCATCATGTACTATAAAAACAAGATTAGAAAATTCATTCTCTAACTAAAGTGAGATAAACTTTGTTTGAAGTTTAACAGCATGGGAAATTCAAAATATAGGGAGGAAACAACATAAAATTTTATCAAATATAAAAAAAGGGACATTACAAATTCATCTTTTTTTTTTAATATATATAAAATTTTAAATGTGGAACTGGATTTATTTGTCTATTATTAAAACAATTAATAAAAGCACATGAATCCTAATTTCTTCGCTATTAAATTTTTTGAATTTCAAGTTGAAATTGTATATTTGATATAATCATGGAATATCACAATCAAAATTATATACGAAATTGTACATTAGAAATGAAATTAAATTAAAAGAAATGAAATTAAAGAAATGATGTTCTGCAATACTTACTGATTTGTCAGGTTTAAATGGAAATGTGTTTATTTTACAAGTGAATATTCTATAGCACTCTAAAACTATTTTTATTCTGGGATCTTTATCCAGATTTCTTTCCTCAAGATTTATTAGATGCAAACATTTATATCCTATTCTTCAAAATTTAAAAATTTCTGCCAACATCATAAAAACTTCTTAGGATATGATATTAATTTTCCAAGCTATGCATCTCATTAATGAGAAGAACATAAGAACATGGATATATATATTTCCAAATTTTAAAACTTCAAGGAAATATTTTCTAATATTGACTGTGAAGCTAAATGTTATATAACTACCATGCATTTATATTTAAAATTGCACAGCATTTATGGCATAAATACTGGTATATAAAATTGAATCAGAAAATATCAAAAGCTATTAAAAATTATCAACAATAATAAAGTTCTCAATTTTATTATACAATGAAATACATTTCAGACAAGTATGGAAAAAAAGTTGTTTTTCTTTCTTTAAAAGACAAGTAATTTTAATATTTCTGGTATATTTTTAAAACTTTTGCCAATCTATTTATAAAATGTTTATTAGGGAATGAGATTCTAACATGGAAGAGATTCAATTGTGGATTTCATAAAGGAAAAACATTCTACTGAAATCATACCTACAGTGTTAGTTAAAGCATCTTTTTGTGATGGCTCACAAATCATATTCTAATAACTGCAGTGTAACAACCAATAAGCAAAGGAGGGATCTGTTTGCCTTGGAACATATATAATTACTCATTAATTGTAAAGGAGGAAGATATCAGCAAAGATGTGAAATGTAGCATTTCATATTAGTTATAAATAACACTCATATAGATATACACAGCATGTACCTGAAATAATTTAAAAATTGTTTGTTTTTTTTAAACTAGTTAGCAAACAAAAATTGTTTGTTTTTTTTTTTAAACTAGTTCTAGTAACCTAAGTTACCCTACAATGAACAGGTGCCATGGGATGATTTTACCTCCTCCCCACTGATTTAAAATTGCTCAATAAAAGCATGGCCATTCATACTAAGACTTGCAAAAGCTTTCAACAACAAAAGACTAACTTTCACTTGTTATTCTGAAGCTTTATATGGAGAAATATAGCCAAAAGAGCTTGAGATATAGATCTGGCCCATTGGCCAAGCTAATTAGTGCCTTAAACTAGAATATCTAATGAACACTGAGATTTTCAGCACCTTCATTAGAAATAATATTCAATATTCTTTAATTTAATATTTCAAAGTCTCACCATGATTTTTTCTTGTGTTTTTTTTTTTTTTTTTTTATGGGAAATATGAACTTTGAGAATCCTTATAACAAACTCAGCTGTGAAAAGGCAAAGAACAGATTATTTTGAAATAGCTATAGTCAGTAACTAATTATGCTTAGCTACAGTACTGAATTACACTGTTTAAAAAAAAGCTTGCTTTTAAATTGTGATTTAATTGAAGTTTGCAAGGAGTAACACAATTACTTTCCTCATCTGTAACTGAATTGAAACAGAGGAAAAAAATAAATAATTCAGTGAAAAGCATCAGTCCATGCAGCCAATCAGATTATTTATTTTTATTTATTTTTTATTTTTTTATTTAACTATTTCATTAGGAATATATTTTATTTCTGCACTGGATCATCAACTGGTGTGGGAAGGAATGTTGGAACTAATAAGAAATATTCATGTGCCTATGTCTTAATCCTGTATTTATCATTTGTGGTCGATTCAACCCCATGTGAGTAATAGCAATTCATGCTTTATCTACTCCATCCACACAACCGAAACTCCTAATATCTAACACTAATAGAGGTGAAATGATTCTTGCACTGTTTCTATAGGAATGAGCAGCAGCCTGGAAAACAAGATGCAGGATATTTCAGAGACTGCTGGGAGTCATTGCGGTACAAGTAAACACATGGGTTGTGTTAGGGTAGCTAAGAACAGGAACAGGTGCATGTATACTTGCGTGTACACCAATGCTAGAGTTTGGTAAATAAATTTGATGAATTTGAGGTATTGCTCAAAACTTCAAAGGCAGATATTGTTGGGATATCAGAGACATGGTGTCACACAGATATAAGGAATGCAGAACTGGAATTTGGAGTACAATGTGTACAGAAAGGATAGACAAGATAGGAAGGGAGGAGGGGTTATACTATTAGTTAAGAAACACATAAAATCCAAGGAAGTGAAGCCAGTCGACATCGCTGGACAGTGCAGTGTCGAGTCAGTTTGGTGTGACATAAGCATTGGGAGATCAAAATTGAGAGTAGGAGTGTGCTATAGGCCTAATGACTCTGATGAGTATAATAAGAAACTGTACAGGGAAATAGAGTGGGCCAGTAAATCAGAGAGTCTTATAATGGGGGATTTTAATTTCCCAGATACTGACTGGAATTTGTGGGTTGGTCACTCACACACTAGCAAGGCTTTTGTGGATTTATTGGATGATTGTTTTCTACATCAGCATGTTCGGGAGGCAACTAGAGGGAGTAATACTCTTGATCTGATTATCAGTAATGATTCTTCATGCATTAAAAATCTGCAGATAAAGGAACCACTAGGTGGCAGTGATCACAGTGTGCTGAAGTGGGATTTACTCATTTGGCATTTACTTCCCTTTACTCGGTTGTTGGTTCCATCCCTTGTTGTGGAGGTTGATAGCCTAAATAAATTTAAGGCTCAGCTGGACAGGTATTTCGAACGAATGGAGGGGTGAAATGGAAGTTTTTTTTTTTTTTTTGGCTGATTGCATAAGCTTGCTTTCTTGCTTCATATGCCTCTACTAATGCTAATACCTAGTGTTGAAACGGCTTCTTTGAATTGCTCATAGAAAATTCTAGAAATGTCTATTAATTATTGCACAGTTAGTAAAAATTCCTGATTAAGTTAAACCTAATTATATGCATGTGTTGACTGGCATATCTCACAAAGAGATAATGATATAATTTTGCTTTACTGCTGCACACTTTCTTCCAATTAGTAATACTCTCTGGTCTCTGGTTTCATGACATTGATGCATCATCTGGAATCAAACTGATTACATGTGCATGTCACGTTTCCTGCAGCAAGTGTTGCTGTTAGTGACATGCTCCTCGAATCAAAGCATAGGTTGAAATGCGCAGTTTTTAAATTTGCATTCGCTCTCCTACAGGTCTAAAGTGAGTTTTAATTTTCAAAAATTAATTAAAAACATATGTTTTTAATATAGTAAATGGATTTTTCACAGTTCATTCATAAAAGATTGAAATTATAGATGACATCAAAAAATGAACAATTTTGAATTTTGTGCTCATTTTTCAGATTTTTGCAGGCACAGAAGAATTTTGCATTTTTGCGCAACTAATACAGGGTTAAAGGAAGAAGTATGAAAATCAGTCCACTTGACTACTTTATGTAATCATTTATTTTTTTAAATAGCTGCTACTGTTTTATTTTTAATTGGAAAAATATTTAATGGGAAAAACTCATAAATAGACATATTATAAGCTTCTAAAAGTTGGATATAAAAGCACTCTATGTAGCTAATTCACTATAAATATATTTTAATAGTTCAATCACAATATACTGAGCAAGGTGGAGAGAGGATTATGAAGGTATACTAATACAGAGTTTTATTATTAAACAGAAAGATCAGGCTATAAAAATCAGCACATGCAACCACATTTAAAATTCTGTTACAGAATTTTAAAAAATGTTCATCATTAAGAATGTAATTCAATTTTTAGCACTTAGAAGCTGCAGTGAGCACAAAAAAAAAAAAAAAAAAGCCATGTTATAATCATTTAAACAATGGACTAATCACTATTTCCACTCCAGGAAGCACCTCCATTATAGCATCTGATAATTGCTGACAGGCTAATAATATAAAATATATGAAAATATTCTTTCATTTCAACAAAATCACTGATATGTTCCAACCTCACACCGTAATCAATATAAAAAAACTTTAAATATAATAAATTATACTGAAATAATTATAGTTATAATTTTTAAATTAACAGAAATAACTTATCTAACCCAAATTTTATTCCAATTTTTTATAATAAAATGGCTCTTTATTGAAGAAAATAAGGGATGCACATCATTTTAAACTAATTTGGCACATTTATTACATTAGATAAAAAAAAATTACACACTGAAAACCTAATGGTTAGTGCTCATTAAAAGTTAGTGCTTCAAAAAAAAACAAAAAAAAAAAAAAAAAAAAAACCAATAGCTAATTTTGTACAGCCAACAAGAACCCTACAAAATAGCATATATGAAGTTTTCAAGAAGATGTCTGTAGCCACACTGTCCAGTGCATTTAACTTTAAATTAGCAGGCTGACTCACAACCACATGTTCTAGGTGCTGGCACTGGAGATGCGAGAGACGTGGGTACAAGTCTCACTGCAATCGTTCTGAAATGAAATTGTTTCAGAACGGTTTTCATTTGTCTTCTTTGGGAAGATAAAAATTAAAAACGAAATTATCTCTAGTTTGGAAAGAAAAGAGAGTTTTTAATTTAGAACTTATTAAGATTTCATAAAATAATAAGCCAAGCAACAGACATAACAGATTAGTGTTTATCCATTAAATGGATAACTAGACAATGAATTCAAATAATTAATGTAATACAGTAAATTATTAAAATTAACCAAAAAATTATTTGAGATAGTTTAGAGTCACCCCCATTACTGTTTCTACCCTCTTTTTCTCCTGAATTAAATGAATTACTTCAGTAAAAAAATAAATAAACAGTTAACTAAAATTTAGTGCACAAACCAAATTTAATTTCCCAAAAATGTATATACTAAATATAGTTTAAACTTTTATTGTATCTATTGCCATTAAAAAAATGCTTCCCATAATTGTGAGTAAAAGTTTCCTAATATAAGTGATGACCAATGTTCAAGTTTCACGGGACAGTGCAGTAAGTAATATTAATTCCTGAAAACATATTAATATAATGTTCACAATGTTTAACAACTAGTTATGAAAATTAGACAAAAAATTTCAAGATCTATCACGCAGTGATGGAAAGTTACCATGGCAGATGAATAATATAAAATATATCTGCATGATCAACATAATGATGGGGGAGGGGGGGAAATATTAACAGTCTAGCAAGCACACAAAAGAATGATAACAGCAGGCACGTGGTGTCTTTACTTTACCAATCAGCATTTCTAAGGATAAAAAAGGTGGGAAGTTATTTAAAATGGTAAATATTTAATTTTGAAACTACATTGTATAATAATATCAAAGATTAATAAACACCATTAGAAACAAGTCTAGTTAGGTTATTCAAACCTAAGAAGTCAAAAAAAAAAAAAAAAAAAAAAATCCAACCAACTGCACAACCGAAAAAAAGGAATGAAACTATTCTATGTCACTGCAAAGAACTTTTTTCTTTATACAGCTAAAACTTTCCACTTAAAAAGAATAGATGGCATCAAAAGTGAATATCAAATTGCTGGAATACTAAAATTCACATATGAATTTAAATAACTATTAGAATCATATAAGTTTTATTTATTATATATATATTTTTTGGCGTATTCAATACCAGCAAGATTAACAAGCTGTTGCTTCAGTAGAAGAAAAAAAACAAAAAGACAATGTTAAAGTTCAAAAATGATGTAGTGTAGAAATTCCTCATTGTTTTGGAAAATGGATAGGAAGACTTTTAAGAGGAGTTATAAGCTAAAATAACTGTATAATTTACAGAAACAAACCCTTGCAGATGGACCGAGAAGATTACCAAGAACCAACAATAATAAAACTTACTGTTGCTATTAATTTACTGCCTAAAATTAAAAGAATAAGATAACACTGAAGGATATAATAAAATAAAAATGCTACTTCAGAATATTCTGTGAATGGCAGTGAACTGTTTTGATATGAAAATTATACATATTATAACATATAATAGAAAATGAAATTTACAGTTAAATGTTTATTAAATTCCATTATTAATCTATTTATTAATATATTTATATTTATTAATACATTTATTAATCTAAATATGATTTAGATTAATAAATATCTAAACATGATCATTAGAATAGACAATTTGCAAAACCTAACTTAAACTAACCTGATCAACTTTGGATATGGTCGTAGCTGTAGTCATTGCAAAAAAAAAAAAAAAAACACTCCTTTATTTTATCCAAGGTCCAATAGTAGTATGAACTGACCTTCAGCTAAGAATAAAGGTCAGTTTGTATAACATGATGAGTCAAGTCTCATCACATAACCCTTTCTGAGCTATAAATTAGATATTTTACTGTAATTTTCATATCCACCATGCAATAAATATATTCCGCTTTGAAACTGCCACTTCTAAAAATCTCAGCACTGAAGCTTGAAAGGGTTAATACTTACCAACAATCATTATCTCATTGTGAGCAACTAATTGTGAGTGAGGGCTTCTACGTATTTTATTTTCAATTAAATCCCTGATTCATTATTTCATCCAAATGACCAATTAAATGATTTGTTCTAGTAACCAAAACAACAAAACACTCAGAAATTTTTACAAAACTTACAATGGCAACTGGTTTCTAATAATATAACATTCTTATTAATCATAATTAAATATCATTATTGAATAAATACATTAAGGGGCAAACTGTCCAATTCTAACACATTCATCACAAAAATATTATGATAACTACACATTGAAACACAGAAAATAAATATGGTATATATCTAAGATCAATAATTAAATCTTAAGTAATACAGTTTAAACAAGTTTCTAAAATCAGAACTGAAGAAATGCAGTTTACCTCAGAAAAAAAAAAAGCTTGTCAAGCAGAAAATTCTTTAAATTCATCTCATGTTTTTATATATAACTATTAAAAAATATTAAATAAAATATATATGAAATATATGATGCCAAAAAACACATTTGTGACTAAGTTTAATATTAATTATCTCAGTCCTGATTACAGAGATTTTCAAAATATATGCATACAAAAAATAAATAAAAAGTATACAATTAAAAAATTATGAAGGATTTTGATTACAAACTGAAATATAAAAAAATAAAATCCTTAAATTCTAAAAATTTCACCGTTGAAATAATTAAATCTGGTACATACATCTTGTCTTTAAAGGTAAAAATCTTTATAATCAGTATTCTTAACTGCAAAGAAATTGCTACATAAACACATTGGGCAACTCAAAGATAAAAAATGCATTTAAGAGCATATTGTACACTTAAAAGCATATAAACATTAAAAAATAATCAAGTATATGAATATTATATTATATTAAAAAATAATCAAGCATATTTAAATAACAAAAAACCTCATAGAAATAAAAAACTTACAGAAATTACTACTGATAAGAATTGTATAATTAATTATTTGTCATTCAAATGCATCTTAAAATAACTATAATAATTATTATTATTATTAGCCATATGGTGCATGGAAGCCCGAGGCTTATATTGCACCAGCCAAAAAAAAAATTCTGAATTACCCTGAGAGAAAGAGAGAGAGAAGTAGAAAGAAATCACCAAGAAAGAGAAGAATGATGATATCCAGCTCAGGACCTTGGGTGTGCCAAGCCCATCCTAATCAGATGTAGCAACTTATGAATAAAGACCTAACAAGTTAAAAGTTTATTATAAAATAAAATAAATTAATAACAAATAAATGTGGCTTTTTTTCATGAATAGAAATTCCCCCTTAATTAAGGACACTGATAACTATAATTCTTCTCAACTATTAAATTATTTGGGAACATTATGAATAAAGACCAATTTCAAGAAATATGCAATTGAACAAAAAGATATGTTGCTAATTATATTGTGATTATTGAACAAACACAAAGTGCTTTTTGTAGAAACAAATTTCATAAAACATTTTGTATAGAATACTGCAGATACAGAAGCAATGCAAGGTGTAACTAAAATATGCTTGTCTGGTGACAAGCATATTTTAGTTACACCAGTCAACAGTTGCTGCCAAAACTGATGCTGAAAAACAACTTCAGGAAAAAAGAAAAAAAAAGCATCTTGCATAGGAAGTAATATTCATAAAAACCATACTGAAACTTACCACATAAAATACCTATCATTTTAAAACACAGTTCCATTTTAAAATGTGTTAATATGAAGGGGGAGGAGTTATCTTTACAAAATATTCATCCCTAATATTATGCCATAATTCAAGATTGCAATTACAATATGCAATAAAAAATAAATTTATGTCTAAAGATTACTTCATGTATGGAGGAGTTACACAACTGCATCATTCTCCAAATTAATTTTAGAGCTAAATAATTATATTTCAAAGTTTCCTTCTGTTTCAGCAAAACAATATCACAAAATCAGATAAAAAAAAAAGAAAAAAAAGTGCAATATTCATGTTATCCCAATACCGAAAAATTTTGCATTTGTACCAAATTATAACTTCTTAAGAATAACAACTATCTGTCAAAGACTAACAAGTTTTATATAATTTGTTCTACTTCTAATTGGAGAATTAAAATTTATGACTATTTAATAATGATATTAAAAATTTCATCCTTTCATGAATAAATATTTTACCTCTTATAAACTTTACTAAATATTGAAAGAAAAATTTTTATAAGGAACAGTTATTAAATTTGCAAAACTTCAGAATCAGACATTCAATTATGTAAGTAAGCTCTTGAATAAATGGACAAAGCTCTTCTAGCTTTTAATAAGCCAAATCTTATCATGACCTACAAACTATTATGGATAACTGTGGTTTAGTCAAAAACATTTCCATACAATATAAATGATTGTCACTTGACTGTATCAGCACAAAATTGCTATAAATATGGAAAAGATAACTTTGATAACAAACATTAGACGATAGGTTCACAAGTTGTATGCTACAGCTCTATATCTATATTTACACTAAAAGCATTATTCATTTAAGCATTATCTGACCCTAATGAATATGAGAATATTTACTAATACAGTCTACTTATATGGTTATCAATATAATATAATATGCACACTTTTCAAAAAGAGTCTGATTGGAAGAGATGAAAACTACGATCAACAGAAAATTTTTATGCATTAAAAGATACCCGTAAATATGCGTGATCACTAACAGTTGATTATATTCTAGCAGAATATTATTATTTACAGAATTTGTAAATACCATAAAAGCTCAAATAACAGGTAACTTCTTAAGCAGCATAGTATTAAGAAATTCACACAGAATACAGTATACAGATACCAGAGGCAAAACTATAAATTCTGGCCCCCCCTCCAGAAAATTTCACAATGGCCATCATCTGATCTTTAAAAACCATACTAAACCGGCCATAAAACTACCATTGACTCTTTGAACTGCTCCAAGATGGCAGACCTGGTGGTAGGTAGTTTTGCCACTGATGGATATATATAGTTATACAACATAAACACAGAAGAAACAATTTTCTTTACAAATTATTATTCAAGTCTTTGTTCATTTGAACTTGGAAGAATACAAAGATATGTTTATTATACTTTACAGTAATCTAAAACGAAAATGAAAAAAACAACGAAAATAAGCAGAGGAAAAAGTAAATCAGGATACTCAATTCATTTGGAGACTATCTCAATGAGCATTAGATACTGATTTAACTATGCACAGCCACTATTAAAACAGATGATAAAAAAAATCAGCAGAAGGATGAAAGGACAAGAATGAACATTCTAATGCACAGCATATGGGGTGTGACAATCAAAAAGTTTGGGGACTGACTTTGAAATTGTGGTACTGTAGCAAGTTTCCTAATTCTAGCCACCCTTCAAATTCAAAAACTAATGATTCAATTGCTCATGTTCACAATCTTATCAGGAGTGATCTACATTTAATTATCCATGAAATTCCTGGTAAAATTAGTATTTCTTATGGGACATATCAATCAATCAATTTTAGCACAAGATTTGGGAATGTGATATATTTCAGCCAAGTATGTGCCTTACATCCCCACTGATGCCATACACCCATTATTCACAGAGAACAGCAAGTTCTCACCTATCAGGATCTATAGGCTCTCAATATGCTGTAGCTGATCCACAATTTGTTTCTTCCATCATTACTGGTGATGAATCCTGTGTGTATGGCTGATGGGAAACAAAACAAAGGCCCAGTTTTCTCAATGGAAAACTCCATCTTCAAAGTCCAAAAAAAAAAAGCAAGACAACCTCAACTACACACAAGAAATACAATTATATTTTTTGACTCACAGAATATTATTCACTATCAATTTGTTCTGCATGGTCAAAAAATTAATCAAAAATAATACAAAGCGGTTTTATAGCAACTGCACAATGCTGTTCAGAGAAAGCAGTTGTAAAAGTGGGATTCATCGAATTGGCACTTGCATTATGACAATGCTCCCTCCAAACTCGGTGCACTTTCCTTTCAAGAATTTCTTACAAAGTACTCCATCAGTCACTCTACTTCCCAATCTGCCATACTCTGGATTTAAGATATCTGTGATTTTGTTTTTGTTTCCAAAGCTTACCAAGTCCCCTTGAAAGGTTACAGATCTTCAATGACTGAGCAAATTATTCAGAATGCAACACAGTAACTATTAGCAATTCTAAAAGAACTACCTTTCAGGAACACTTCAAAAGTTGAAGCACTGGAATCTGTGTATACATTTTCAAGAAGACTACTTCAAAGAAGATTGATCTGAACAGCTAGCAAGCTTCATCATTTCTAAAATATTAGTTTTGTCCCAGAACTTTTTAATCACACCTCATAAATAAATAAAATTAATGAAACTGCTAGCTCACAATATGAAATACTGAATCTTCAAACATCCAAAACAAAACTATACCTAATCATTCAGATAATGATAAATACCATAAAATTAAATAATAGAACATTAAGGTTGCTACTATTTTCAAATGTGCAAATACTAATATTTTCAAATATGCAAAATTATACCATTACAAAATACAGTATTATTTAACATCTGCATAAATGAGGACAGTGAATTATAAATAGCTTCAATTTGCTAAAAAGCTGGAAGGGGAGACTAATTATGGAAAAAAAAAATATATTCAGCATCCATGTCTTCAAAAAAGAAAAGAAAAGAGAGCAACACGTTTTGAAAGAGAGAAAATATCTTTGGAAATACTTAAAAGCTTCTTTTGAAGAATGCATAATTCTGAAATCATTAAATATAATATTAAATAATTAAGAATTTATTGTAGTAAAGATTATGTTGCTACCTAACACTATAGCAAATTTTCTATAAATTTAGCATTTAAAAGCAGTTAAGCAAATATATTGTAGAAAATATATATGTCTTAGTAATTTATAAGAGAATTTTTAACAAGTATTATTATTCAAGTAGAGGTCAATCACAGCTTTAAATGCTAAAAACTTGGCAGTTATGGCAACCGGATTAGCACCAAGAATCACTTTACGCCCACAGTATATTTTGCTATTTATCTAAAAAGCTGGCAGTACTGCAGTTTCGTTCTACAATGAAAAGCTCATTATACATGACTTGGAAATAGAAAGCATTTGCTTTGTGATGACCCGTTTTATTATACTTTCACTTTGATAATACCTTCTCCTCCTATCTTAACAAAAAAAAAGGGGGTGGGGTTACTAACATACAAGTTACTGCATGTAGAAATCATCATGGCATTTGCTTAAATATCTATATATAAAGAGTGTGTGTGTGTGTGTGTGTGTGTGTGTGTGTGTGTGTGTGTGTGTGTGTGTGTGTGTGTGTGTGTGTGTGTGTGTGTGTGTGTGTGTGTGTGAGATATTTATTATTTTGTACTTATTAAAACTAGCTTTATCAGACTCAAATATTTCTTGTGCTTATATTATGATATATACAATGGACAAACAAACAAAAAAGAAAAAAAAAAAAAAAAAAAAAGACATATCTTCAAAGACCTTCTTGATGTTAACTTGCCCTTACAGCAGAAAGCATGATGTCTTCTGTTGTTTGAGGATCAAAGTTTCCACACCAGTGTAAAAGACCCAGAAATACACACACTAAAAAGCTCAAAAATCCAAACACCTGAAATGAAAATTGAAGAAACTTATTTAAACAGATGGAAATTTAAGAGAAAAATATAAAATTAATATAATTATAGCTAATCCATTCCATGCTATTCTTCAAGTCAAATGATTCAATTTTATTAATATGAAAGTGAGGCACATGAAAACCAGAACTATTTTTTTTTTTTTTACCAATAGCTGGTATAACTTTATTTTTTAAAATAATCTCTGCTGCAATTTATGTACTTATCTCATCTGTACACCAGATTTCATATACACTGCTCATCGTGGACTGTTATTAGTGGAGTTCCTCAGGGTTCAGTGTTGGGTCCATTGTTTTCTGTATTTATAAATGATATTGATGATGGTATATCAAGCTTAATGTCCAAGTTTGCAGATGATACAAAGGTCGGCAGGGTTGTTAAGGACACTACTGACACTATGCTGCTGCAACAGGATCTGGAAAGGTTGAGCAGATGGGCTGAGAGGTGGCAAATGAAGTTTAACATTGACAAATGTAAAGTACTACATATGGGAAACAGCAACCCCCAGAGCAACGTATCAACTCTGTTGTACTACACTGACAGTGGTAGAGAATGAAAAGGACCTGGGGTAATTGTGCAGGCAGATATGAAGTTCTCTGAGCAGTGCAGATGGGCTGCAAAAGTAGCTCATCGTGTCTTGTCAATGATATACAGGAATTTTTCTAGAAGGGATAAGGATGTGATTATTCCCTTGTATAAGGCAATGGTCAGGCCACACCTTGAGTACTGTATACAGGTCTGGACGCCTCATTTCAAGAAGGATGTAGAGTTGCTGGAACAAGTACAGAGAACGGCAACAAGATTAGTGAATGGAACAAAGGATTGCTCTTATGAAGAAAGGCTTAAGTTTTGCAAATTACAGTGTCTGGAGACTAGGCACTGGCGAGGTGATCTGATAGAGGTGTATAAAGCCTTGAATGGTTTGAGCATGCTCAATGGCGATGGGATTCTTCCTCTTGCTCAGAATAATCACCTGAGAGGACATAAATTCAGATTGAGGAAAGACAGATGTAGGATAGATGTGCGGAAATTTTCCTTTAGCCAGCGGGTAGTTGGTTGGTGGAACAGACTTCCATCCCTTGTTGTGGAAGTTGACAGCCTAAATAAATTTAAGGCTCAGCTGGACAGGTATTTTGAACGAACGGAGTTATAAAATGGAAGTGTTTTTTTTTTTTTTTTTTTTTTTTTTTTTTGGCATGCTGCATAAGCTTGTTTTCTTATATGCCTCTAGTAATGCTAATGCTAAGTCTTTTGGCACACTTTGTGACAGCTTCCTTCACTTCATCTGTGTGGAATCTGTATCCTGTCAGATCATTTTTTGGTTGCACAATCACTTCTCAGTGCATTTTCTGGATGGATGCTACAGTCTGTTGAACTGAGTGTGTGTGTGTGTGTGTGTGTGTGTGTGTGTGTGTGTGTGTGTGTGTGTGTGTGTGTGTGTGTGTGTGTGTGTGTGAGAGAGAGAGAGAGAGAGAGAGAGAGAGAGAGAGAGGGGGGGGGGATTGTCATGCAACAAAATAACAGTCAAATGTGTGTCTTGTTTTTGACACAATGTGGCAGATCAGCTTTGAGAATTCACACACAAGTTTGCAAGTTCACAGTTTTTCCTATACACATGAATGACATAGCACCAGTACCTGTGTGTAGAAAGCATGAACATAACCTGGTCAGTGCTTTCAAATGGCTCGAATTTCATTGAATTTCAGCTGTACTGATGAAAAATTCCACACACCATATGGTTACTATTGTAGTGTGGTTTCTCTCTGGTTCAAAATGGTCGCACCATATGCAATCCACAGCCACTAATGTGATTTAAGAAGCCATTTTTTTTCCCCTCTTCAAACTTTGCTGCAAACAGAAACAGTTGGACATTTCTGTTCACCACTGAGAAGCAGCATGGGAGTCGTTTTCATGCAGACCTTCTTGTACTACAATATGTTGTAGATGACAGTGTAAGCAGAATCACTGATATTATTATTAGCCATATAGTGCAAGGAAGGCTTAGGCTGCACCAGCCAAAAAAAATTTGAGTTACCCTGAGAGAGAGAGAGTCAAAAGTAGAAGGTTTGTTTGTTTGGGTTTTTTGGCGCATTAGCAACTACGGCTATAATGGGCCAAGACTAGGTAATATTATAAAAAAAAAATTTAAACTCTCGGTGACCTAATTAGTAAGGCCACCGTGTCCAGATATATAATAACAAAGATATAAGAAATAAATCAATAGAGACGTAACAATAACATGAATTAAATACAATTAAAAGCTTTTATTGATTTAAAATAGCTAAAAATAGCAGACACGTTGTCATTGTCGGATAAAATCTGACTGAGTGTATATGGCTCAGTCAGATGATTAAAAGCGGTAAAACGGGTGCTGCTAAAATCTGGACAGTAAATTAAAAGGTGTCTGATCGTTAAAATTGTGCCACAGGACCCACACACATAGGAGGGTCATCAGCCCTCAGCAAAAACGAATGAGTTAAATGACTGTGGAAAAGTAGAAGGGAATCACCAAGAAAGAGAGAGAAGAATGATGATATCCAGCTCAGGACCCTGTATCTAGTTCTCTGGCTACATAATCAACTGTTACAACCTACCCATACTAATGATGATGATGTTTGTTAGGATAAAATTTTTTTCTGTGACAACTGTGTGAATTTGTCCTAAGTAAGTATTATCCTCTAGAGTTTTAATTCATTCTTAGTAATGATCTGCCCATTAATATACTTGTGGGCATGGCATACAGTTTTCCATATCCCAGTGAATTTCTGATGATTGGATGCACTCCCACAAGGAAACCGAATCACATTGCCTTGCACTAGCTTAGATATGCCTGTTATCTGTTATGTTGTTTTTAGGAGCATTAGCAACTAAGGCCATATTGCTCCGGGATATGCGGTGGTCATTCCCTGACCTCTCCGCATCCTCCGTATTTGGTGGTGACGGGCTCGAACCCCGGTCTAATCAAGAAGCGTGTGCTACGCACTGCTGCTCCTTCCCACCTGGCTACGGAGGCGCCTAGATATGCCTGTCTCTGCTATTTCACTTCATACTCTATGCATACAGAACAGCCAACATGCCTTATTGTTCAACAGTATCACTTGTATCACAATCCTTAAATTTACATCCACAGCAGCACGAAATTTAAAACTTAAGACAACTGAAATGTTGTTTTCATTTGACTAGTCTGTATTTAACAACAAAATTCCAGCAAAAATCAACGTGTTTTATGTAACCTTTTCCTATCATGAACATCAATGCAAACCCCTGCATATGGTAATCTTACTGATATTACCTTGTGTAAACCTTTACACCTCTTGACTGATTTTCTGCAGCTGTAATTAAAATTTTGTTTTGCAACATATTTCACTATTCTGAGGCATTTTCCTATCAAAATTCAATTTGTTATTTGAATAAATTGGCAGTTAGTAGTCATAGTGATCACATGTGACTAGGTATTCCTGTCTATTCTTGTGTATTAAAAGGTTTGTTTAGAAATTAAGCTGGTAACTTAATTTTTGTTATTTGGTCAATTTTAACAATATATCTTACAAACTTAATTTCTGGAAATTTTTTAAAATTATTTTCTGTAAGAATTTGTAAAGCTAATTCTTGGCAGATCAGCTTTGATCTGCCAAAAATCCTTTTTTGGTCTTGTAAAATTTAGTCATGTTTCAGTATCTCTATTTTTGTTTTCTATGCAATTTCTGTAATGTTTTGTTAATCTGATTATTGTAACATTTTTAGTTAAATTCTCCACTTAATACTAGTTGTTACATCTACTTTTAAAACTTCATCACAGGATACTGTGAGTCAGAGATATTGTGAGACGCAGGAATGGCCACAGACAATGCCCCTATGAGTCATAAGTTGAGAGATGCCTTAGAACAATGATAGCAACCCTTTTGGCACAAAAGCCATATCAGGAAAGAAAAGATTTTTGCAGGCTGCAATTTAAATATCTATACTTTATTTATATATTGTTTATAACATTACAAACTGACTACTTCAATACTAGTCAAGTACCCTGTATTGAGCCGTTCACTATTATAATATATATGATATGATAAATTAATTATATGATAATATGCACTAAAAACAAACATATGCATGCAAGTATGGAACAAAATATAAGAAAATATGCAACAAAATATAAGAAAATATGCAACAAAATATAAAAAAAATATGCACCCAAAACATTATTATATTTATCACTAGTTTATCACAATCAAATTAATTGTGATCATTATTCAACTTGAATTTTAATTGAAAATTTTCTTCAATGTATTTAAAGGTTATAATACTGTTTAACAAATTTTCGAATAAGCATAATTTCGCAATTTGTAAGTGAAATAAACTTGAGTTAAATGTAGTTTGTAGATGATGCTATTGGGACATTCCATGTCAAGTGACCTAGGGTTCCCTGCTTGACCATCTTCAATTTTGTTGAAACTTGGTGTGGATGTTTAAACAGGTTTCAAATGAAGCTGTGCAAAATTTCAGTTCAAAATATAGTATGCTTGAGGCACCATCACCTTTTTTGTGGAGGTCACTTGTGTTATGCAGAATAAATCACAAAAAATTTTCAAAGTTTTAAGTGTTACTGTAGCACAACGGTGAGAAGTAGTGCTCTGAAACTTGGTATACCTAGTTTTGGCAGAGAATGCAAAACGTTTGGTGTCCAGGCTCAAAAATCTTCACATTTTTTACAATGCTGTCTAAAACTGGCACAAAAAATTTGTCACGACAAATTTAAGCAAGACTTTTGAAAGTCATAACTTTGAAATAAAAACCTTCGGTACCTTATTCTTTGGACATTCCACTTACCAACTGCATGAATTCAGCCTAACTAAATATCAGCCCTTTACTTGTTTTCTGGCTGAGATATTTTCCTTCAAAGATAGACTCAAAATTTGAAAGTCAAATTTGACCTATTTAAGGGGCAATTATCTTAATGTGGGACACCATCAATTCTCTCGTTTTTGCCACCACTGGAAAGAGCAGAGGTTCAGCTACAAGGATCATGGTTTATCTGTTTTGTGTCTTTGCACTTAAGGCCTTAAAATTAAGCCTAAACATCAAGTAGTTTTGTGTGCTGTATTGTTATTTTGTGAGATTTTTTTGTTGTAGAAGACTTCCTTAATCCCGTCCAATGTTTAGAATAATCTAGAAATAGAGTATATTCTAGAATTCTGGAATATGCTAGAAGAATACACAATTGTAGAATATTCTCGAATTCCAAAAAAAAAAAAAAAAAACCTGATGAACATTCTAGAATCATACAAAAAAAGTATAAATAGCTGATATTTGAACCATGCTATTATTAATGTGTTTTATCTTCGTGATGAACAGTTTTGTTTATTTTGTTCCCCTATTTTTTATTGTTTGACTGTAATAAAGTTAATTAACTAACCTTTTCACTCAAGCGTTTAGGGCATAAGCCTCAAGCTATGAAGGAGTCTAGACTATGTATAAATATAGTGCAAATGCATCAGAAATACATAGCTATATCTGAATAAATCAGAATATTGGTAAAACGGCATCGTTTTAAGTTATATCTCATTTATACATAGTCTAACCTTTTCATTGCTTACAGAAACGTCCACTTATTAGTCAGCATGGAATCAGAAGATTTTGCTGGAGATAAGCTAGACTCATATGCCATCAGTCATATGGATAATTCTAGATGTTATGTGCTATCCTATACACGCAAAACTGGGTTAAAATTATTTAAAGAATTTGAAGAACAACAGCTGATAGGTCGACGTTGTGGATTAAAACTGGGTGAAGAAGACACAATTTGTCTACATCATCTTTTGACAAAATTTGAATTTTTGCAGCGTTCATGTTGCAATCCTTTCCAGAAGAAAAATCATATGGTGAAAAAAAAGTTTACAACCAATTGATTTGTCAATGGCAGAATACCTTAAAGACCTAACAAAGGTAGACATAAAAAAAGCCAGAAGCTGTGCCCCTCATGCCAAAAAGCAGCAACAGGAACATCAACTTCATCTGGATCAGACCATGATGACAAAATGCACGTGACTGAAAGCTTGAACACAAGTTTGATGGCTATTGGTATTTCTCTTCTGAAATTTCAGCGAATGGCTAAGAGAGAGACTCACAAGGCTATGCCAAAAGGAAAGCAAGTCAAGTACAAGATGTAATTGCCAGTAAAATTGCATCTATTGGTGGCTTGGATCCAAACAACATCATGGAGCCAAGTGAAAGTCATCAGTCTGAAAATGGCTTAGATCACAATGAGCTGCTGAAAGAATTGAAAGAAAAGTTTACGGTATCAAGTCATTCAGAAATACTTCAAATATTAATACTAGCTCCAGTTGGTTGGTCCATAAAGAAAACAAGGGAAGAGTTTATTGTCTCAGAAAGAATGGTCAAGAAAGCTAGAAAACTTAAAGCAGAAGAAGCATTCATGGCCATACCTGTAAAAAAGCAAGGAAAAAAAAGTTTCTGAGCAAGTAAAGCAAAAGGTGATGAAATTTTTTGGAGATGATGAATTTAGTCATATATGCCCCGGAAAGAAAGATTACATTTCCATTAGAAATGCAGATGAATAGAAATGCAAATTTGACTACTACTCAGCAACTTGAGGGAAATGTTTATAACTTATTGAGATAGAAATGGATCTGACAGTGGATTTTCTAAATTTTGCGAACTTCGACCAAAAGTGGTGTGTCACAGTTGATGCACCAGGAACACATTCTGTATGTGCATGCACAATCCATCAAAATGTCAAGTTAATGCTAGCAGCAAGTCCTGTTGAATGTGATTACAAGGTTCTCATTGGTAAAACAGTCTGTGATTTGGAGTCAAAAGATTGTATGCTTCATCGGTGTAAATGGATTTGGAGTCAAAAGATTGTATGCTTCATCGGTGTAAAAAATTTCCAGGAATAGATGAATTCAAAAAGTTTCTAGAGAATATTTTTGAAAACAATGAACCAGAAGATATTATTAAATTCAAGCAATGGATACACACTGACAAAGATACTGCACATAAAGCAATTAACAACAAAAGATTTTATTGAAGAGTTGAATACAAAGACATTTAACCTTTCCTGTCACCACTGCATTGCTAAACATCAAAGCTACCATTTGAAGTCAACAAAGAAAAGCCAAAGCCTAATGACAGGAGAATTGGTCATCTTGATGGATTTTGCAAAAAATTATTCATTTGTTGTGCAAGATGCTGTTCAAGGGTTACACACTAGGAGAACAGCCAGGCTACATTGCATTAATTTGTCATTTATTACAAGGATGTTGAACTTCAGAATATAAGTTTCTGCATAATCAGTGACTGCCTTCGACATGACACAATTGCAGTGCATGTTTTTCTAACCAACTTAATTGAATATTTGAAGAGTTTCATGACAGAAATCAGGCACATTTACTACTTCAGTGATGGTTCTACAGCTCAATACAAGAATTTCAAGAATTTTATTAACTTGTGTCATCATCAGAAGGATTTTGATATCAGTGCTGAATGGAATTTTTTTGGCACTAGCCATGGCAAGTCACCATGTGATGGAATTGGTGGAACAATAAAATGATTGGCAGCACGTGCAAGTCTGCAATGCCCAATTGAAAACCCAATCCTGACACCAAGAAACATGTTTGAATTTTGTGACAAACATATGACAGGAATAAAATTGTTTTGTTTCTAAAGAGGAAATTTCACAAGTAGGGCAATTTCAAGAGAAAAGATTCATAGACGGTCATACTATTGCTGTAACAAGAGAAAATCATCATTTCATTCCTAGATAGATTCATGTTTGCAGAGTATCAAATGACACACCATCATCATTTGTAGCTCATGTAGATCAGACTAGTGAAACCAATATTCAATATGTGCCAATTGTTAATTTACAACCTGGCCAATACATTGCCTGTATTTATAAAAATAACTGGTGGATTGGAAATATTTGCGAAATTTCATTTGAAGAAAATGTACTGGTAAATTTCATGCATCCTCATGGAGCAGCTCGCTCATTTCACTGGCCTGCTAGACAACAGGTCTGCTGGATTCCTGAACAACAAATTATTGCCAATCTTCCAACTCCGAAAACAACAACAATGGGACGACAATATAGCTTGCCTGAAGTATTAATATCAACCATCAATGAAAAATTCCAGTCCATTACGAAGTAGTGATTTAATATCTTCACACTCACTTGCTTATTTCAAATTGCATTGTGTTTTAACTTTAAATTATAACTGGAGAAATCCAGTTATAATTTCTTTAAAGCTTAGAAACCAATAGAACATCATCTTTATGCTTGTAATCCTGAATAAAGACCACTTTTCAGGCTTGGGAACTTGCACTAAAGAAATCCATGCAATTTCTTTTCTTGCCATTTGCATCCCCCCCATTGTAAAAAATACAGATCTTTTTGTGCATTGGCAATATATCCTTTCTCCTTAAACCAAAGGGCAGAGTAATTGCAGAAAACTTCACTTGTAAATGCAATAGTTGTGTCCTTATTGAGATGTGAAACTTCACCATTAAATAAGTATACAAATATTATGTGGAAAATATAAAATGTTTAAGGCCTTAAGTAGCAAGACAGAAAACTGAAAAACCATAATACTTGTTGCTTAAAACCTGCTCTTTCCAATGGTGGCAAAAAGGAGAGAATTGAAGGTGTCCCACATTAAGATATTTGCCCCTAAAGATAGGTCAAATTTTGAGTATCTTTGAAAGAAAATATCTCAGCCAGAAAACAAGTATAAGAGCTCATATTTAGTTAGGTTGAATTCATGCAGATGTTAAATGGAATGCTCAAAGAAGGTACCAAAGGTTTTTATTTCAAAGATATGACTTTCAAAAATCTTGCTTAAATTTGTTGCAACAAATTTTTGGTGCCAGTTTTAGACCGCATTGTAAAAAATGTGAAGGATTTTGAGCCTGGACGCCACAAGTTTTGCATTCTCTGCCAAAAGTTATCTATACCAAGTTTGAGAGCACTACCTCTCAATGTTGTGCGACAATAACACTTAAAACTTTGAAAATTTTTTGTGATTTGCTCCTCGTAACACAAATGACCTCCACAAAAAAGGTGCTAGTGCCTCAAGCATACTACATTTTGAATTGAATTTTTGCACAGCTTCTTTGGAAACCTGTTTAAACATCTACACCAAATTTCAGCAAAACTGGAGATGGTCAAGCAGAGACCATCTTCAAAATCAGGCAGCTTGACATGCAATCACCCTATTTACAGTAAACAATATATTTTTCAATGTGGTCCATCGTAAATCATCATCCATGATCATTTTAAAAGCATACAAGGATCTTTCAACATCAATGGAAGTGATAACTAAATTTTAACACTGTGAGTCTTGAAAGCCTCTACACGAAATGGTCTCTGCTATTCATTTTCATTAAAAAAAAGTCATCTATTTTATTTAAATGTTGAAATCCGGAGTTCTTTAAAACATTATAAATTTCTTATTTTCTTACCAAAAGCATTAGCAGAGACATATGATGCGAGAAAGCAAGCTTATACATCATCAAGCAAAAAAAAAAAAAAAAAAAAAAACTCTCATTTCACCCATCCGTTCGCTCCAAACATTTGTCTAGTTCTTCCCTGAATTTATTTAAGCCATCAACTTCCACAACTATGGATGGAAATTTGTTCCAGCAATCAACCATCAGCTGGCTAAATGCAAATCTCTACACATCTATTCTACAACTGTCTTTCCTCAATTTGAATTTATGCTCCCTGAGGTGTGTAATCTGAGCAAGAGGAAGAATCCCATCAGCATTGAGCATCCCCAAACCATGAATGGCCTTATATACCTCAATCAGATCACTTCACAGGTGCTGCAATTTGCAGAAAGCCTTTCTTGGTAAGAGCAACTCTTTGTTCTCCTAATTAATCTCATTGCTCTTCTCTGTACTTGTTCCAGCAGCTCTACATCCTTCTTAAAATGAGACCGCCAGACCTGAATGCAGTACTCAAGATGTGACTTGACCACTGCCTTATAAAAATGGATAATCATTTCCTATCCCTGCTAGCAAATTCCTGTTTATCACTGATAAGACCCCATGAGATGCTCTGAGAGCCTGCCTGCACTGCAGAGAAAACTTCATATCTGATTGCACAATTGTCCTCAGGTATTTTTCATTCTCCACTACTCTGAGTGTAGTACTGCACAGTTGGTATTTACTCTGGGGTTACTGCTACCCACGTGCATTATTTGAATTTCTCAAACTTCGGTTGCCACTTCTCAGTCCACCTTCCTAAATTTTTTAGATCCTGTTGCAGTAGTGTACTGTCGTTACTGTCCTTAACAACCCAACCAAACTTGGACAAGCCAGATATACCTTCATAAATATCACCATAATTTCATATCTGACTGCACAATTACCCCCAGGTCTTTTTCATTCTCTACCACCCTGAGTGTAGTACCACACAGTTGAGAGGTTACTCTGGGGTTACTGCTACCCATATGCAGTAAGCTACATTTGTCAATGTTAAACTTCCGTTGCCACCTCTCAGCCCATCTGCTCAACTTTTCTAGATCCTGTTGCAGTAGTGTACTCTCATTAGTGTCATTAACAACCTTCGTATCATCTGCAAACTTGGACATTAAGCCTGATATAACTTCATCAATATCATTAATAATTACAGAAACAAATGGACCCCAAGCAATGTCCATTGATTACTACTCTCTGTCTTCTCCCACCCCTTTATCCATAGCAGCAATTTGCTTTTAAAGCCACTCCAATTTGTACAGCAGTCTTCCATGTGCATAAGGGTTGCGTTCCACAGAACGCTATATAAGTCAAATTTTATAGAAGTCAAAAATGCCTTAAAGCAGGCCCGGGCACACTATGGCCCACGGGCTGCATGCAGCCCGCTGTAATTTTTTGTGTGGCCCGCGGGCTTTAATTGTATTTTTTAAAAAAGTTTACTTATTTTATGCCTTTTGCGATGCCTTTTTGAAAAATAAATCTGTATATGTAATACATTATAGAATTTGTCAACTTCTAAATTGTTTTATCATCTCGGTATTGTTCAAATTGAAATAGAATTTGAAATTGTGCGCGAACCGGAGCGAGCCAACGGGCGCTTTTATAACGGTATAATTTGCGATTATAAACTAACGCGAGAAACTACGGTAACAGACAACCGGTGATGACGACAACGGCTTTGCTGTGGTGGCGGAGTAATAGAATAGGACTGCTGACCGGCTGCAGTTCCAATCTGTTTTCTCTGACGGTCATCCCGCAGTTAGTTTTTTTTGCGTTATCTTCGATTATCATCTTGGTGCCAGTAGCGATAAAAATAATATTTACGCCCTTTTAAAAATGAATAAAAAAAAAAAAATTCAACAAGAGATCGTGTCTTCAACGAAGAGCGGAACACAAAATATTTTTTCGCTAACATAAATAACAAGACTATTTGTCTCATCTGCCAGGAGAGTGTCTCAGTGTTGAAAGAGTACAATATTAAAAGACATTTCAACTACTAAACATTCGAATATGGTGCCAATTTAACTCCGGAAGCGAGAAAGAAAACTGCTGATGGATTGATTCAAAATTTATCTAGACAACAAAATCTGTTTACGCGGCTAACTAAGGAACAAGAAGCTACTGTAGAGGAAGTTTTATTATTTCTCATATAATTGCAAAAAAGCAATTAGCGTTTTTCTGATGGAGACTATATTAAAGAATGTATGACTGAAGCTTGTGAAATTATATGTCCTGACATTAAACACCAATTTGAGAATATAAGTTTATCTCGGGGAACCGTAGTAAGAAGAATTGAATGTATCGATACAAATTTGAATTAGCAATTATTATCAGTATTAGAATCCATAACATGGTACTCTATAGCTCTTGACGAAAGTAACGACCAAAAGAATACTGCGCAGTTATTAATTTTCATACATGGATGTACCTCTAATTTTGAAATTATTGAAGAGCTTCTTTCAATGGAATCTCTTAAAGACCAAACAACGGGAACTGATATATTTGAAAAATGCATATAATTTACAATGGAACAAAATGGTAAGCGTAACAACTGACAGAGCACCAAGTTTGACAGGTAAAAATGTTGGAGCGTTAAAGAAAATTAAGGATAAAATTTGTGAAAATTATCCTGATTATAATTTAATTACAATTCATTGTATTATAAATCAACAAGTATTATGTAAAAATGTGTTAAAAGTTGAACATGTCACATCTTGTATTATTAAACTAGTAAATTTAATCGAGGGGCCTGAAACAGAGACAATTCATTAATTTTCTTCAAGATATTGAATCCAAATACACAGATATTCCTTATCATAGCCAAATTCGATGGCTTAGCTTAGGAAAAGTTCTTCGGCGAGTATAGGATCTTAAAGATGACATCATTCTATTTTTAAAACTGAAAAATATTATGGACTTTCCCGAATTAACTGATAATAACTGGATTTGTGATTTTGCGTTTACTCTGGACATCGTGACACACTTAAATACTTTCAACACTGTGTTACAAGGGAAAAATTTATACACCCATGATATGGTAAAAAGTTTGAATGGATTTCAATTAAAACTTGAAGTTGCTGAAGATTCCAGAAAATAAATTTGAAAAATATTGTGAAATTATCAACGCTTTGGATGACGACTTTTCACAAAGATTTGGTGACTTGATTAGACCGGGGTTCGAACCCCGGTCTAATCAAGAAGCGTGTGCTACGCACTACTGCTCCTGAACACCTGGCTACGTAGACACCTGGGGGGGGGGGAAGAACTGAACCTTGGGGGACACCGGCATTAGTGGAGAAGTTAGAAGACAGAGAGCCATCTACCATCACCCTCAGTGAGCGATCAGAGAGAAACCTGGATAACCAATTACTAAAAACAGTTGGCAAACCATAAGATGGAAGCTTGTTTAGAAGAAATTTATGCCAAACACGATCGAAAGCCTTTGAGATGTCAAGAGCAACTACTTGTGTTTCACAAAACCTTTCCATTGAATTAGTCCATAAATGGGTAACATAAGCCAGAATATCAACAGTAGATCATATTTCTATTGTATTTAAATAGCTTTATATTATTTTATTTCATCAGTCATGTTAAAATGTCCAATAAGAGTAAAAAGTGAAAAAAAATTGTGTGTGTGTGTGTGTGTGTGTGTGTGTGTGTGTGTGTGTGTGTGTGTGTGTGTGTGTGTGTGTGTGTGTGTGTGTGTGTGTGTGTTTTGCTTCCTGGTATTACTAGCCTGTTCAAGTATATGAATAATTTGTGCAGAGGCATCAAAAAACCAAGGACACACTGGGCCCATCATTCTATTTATCTTGAAAAAATATATATACAAGAAGCCCATAGCTGACGTGGATGATTTTCAAAATCATTTATTTCAATGGCATACTGGTATTTTAAAATCATGGTAAATAACTAACGGGCAAGAAAATCACTGAAGGTTTAAATTTCACTGGTTCTCTGATTTCTGTGTAAATTTCAATGCAGAGATCCAAGTATAGACAAAGTAATGATAGCAATTTTTTTTATTTATCATCATTGCATTAAAAGTCTCCAGGCACTGCAATTTGCAGAACTTAAACCTTTCTTGGTAAGAGCACCACATTGCACCCCTTGGTAAGAGCGCCAATCTTGTTGCCCTTCTTTGTACTCGTTCTAGCATCTCTACATCCTTCCTAAAATGAGGCCTCCAGACCTGTACACAGTACTGGCCTGACCATTGCCTTGTATAATGGGATAATCACCTCCCTGTCTTTGCTAGCAAAATTTCTATATATCATGGACAAGACACCGTGACCTGCCCTGGCAGCCCGTCTGCACTGCTCAGCGAACTTCATATTTGACTGTACAATTACCTGCAGGTCTTTTCACTTTCCAGAGTGTAGTACCACACAGTTGATACATTTCTCTTGGGTTATTGCTACCCATATAAAGTACTTTGCATTTGTCAATATTAAACTTCAGTTGCCACTTCTCAGCCCATTTTCCCAACTTATCTAGATCCAGTTGGACATTAAACCTGATATACCTCCATCAATATCATTAATAAATATGCAAAACAACAATGAGCCCAACACTGAACCCTGGGGAACTCCACTAATAACATTTTTCCACGAAGAACAGTGTCAATTGATTACCACTCTCTGTCGTCCCACTCAACCATCCCTTTATCCATTGTAGCAACTTATCCTTAATACCATACTTCTCCAATTTATACAGCAGTCTTCCATGTGCAACAGTGTCAAAAGCTTTCCTGGAATCCAAGTATATGATATCAATATTATTTTTGGCATTTAGTTCCTTTGCAACCACATCACAATATCCAATCAAATTTGTCAGACAAGACTTTCCCTTAACAAATCCATGCTGTGTCTGAATAATTGCTGCGGTCTTGTCTAGATGATCCTGCAATGCAACTTTAACCAGTGACTCCATTATTTTACACGGAACAGAATTTAAACTAACTGATCTGTAATTACTCGTGTCACCCTTCGATCCCCCCCCCTTGTGAATTGGGGATACATTTGCACATCTGCAGTCCGCAGGGACCTCTCCTGAGTCCAAGGATGCTCTCATAATTATGGCTAGGGGTTTGCTTACTTCCTTTGCTGCCTCCTTCAATATAACTGGATAAATCCCATCCACCCCAGGTGCCTTTCTTGTGTTTATCTTCAACAATTTCTCCTCCACTTTGCTCTCAGTTATTACAAAATCATTAAGCACCCTGCTACAATTTGATAACCTTCTGGCATTTTCAATCCTTAATAACTCGTCATGTGTGAATTGTAGATGCAAAATACTCATTCAGTTTGTTTGCTATCTGAGTAGGATCATCAACAGTTGAACCATCGATATCAAGTGGACCAATCTGATTCATCCCCTTCTTTTTAGAATTTGCATGAGTAAAGAAATCCTTGCTGTTTTTCTTAGCATCCTTTGCCAAAGATTTCTAGTAATCTGCCTTCGCCTAACCTAACCTAATATAAATTATCAAGTGACTCAGAAGCCTATGGCAGATATAAGCTAGTCTGTAATCAGGTCACAAAGGAGGTTAGGCAGGCGAAGGCAGATTACGAGAAATCCTTGGCAAAAGATGCTAAGAAAAACAACAAGGATTTCTTTTCTTACATAAACTCTAAAAGGAAGGGGATGAATCTGATTGGTCCACTTGAAATCGATGGATCGACTGTTGATGATCCTGCCCAGATAGCAAACAAACTGAATGAGTATTTTGCATCTACATTCACACGCAAGGAGTTATTAAGATTTGGAAATGGAAGAAGGTTATCAAATTGTAGCAGGATACCTAATGATTTTGTAATAACTGAGAGCAAAGTGGAGGAGAAATTGTTGAAGTTAAACATAAGAAAAGCACCTGGGGTGGATGGGATCTATCCAGTTATATTAAAGGATGTGGCAAAGCAACTAAGCAAAAACTTAGCCATAATTATATTGTGTGTGCAAATGTATCCCCAATTCACAAAGGGGGATCGAAGGGTGACACGAGTAATTACAGACCTGTTAGTTTAACTTCTGTTCCGGGTAAAATAATGGAGTCACTGGTTAAAGATGCATTGCAGGATCATCTAGACAAGACTGCAGCAATAATTCAGAAACAGCATGGGTTTGTTAAGGGAAAGTCTTGTCTGACAAATTTGATAGGATATTATGATGTGGTTACAAAGGAACTGGATGCAAAAAATAATTTTGATATCCTATATTTGGATTTCAGGAAAGCTTTTGACACTGTTGCGCATGGAAGACTATTGTACAAATTGGAGCAGAATGGTATTAAGGGTAAATTGCTACAATAGATAAAAGGATGGTTAAGTGGGAGAAAACAGAGGGTGGTAATCAATGGGTGCTGCTTTTTGTGAACTAATGTTATTGGTGGAGTCCCGCAGGGTTCGGTGTTGGGTCCACTATTGTTTTGTATATTTATCAATGATATTGATGAAGGTATATCAGGCTTAACGTCGAAGTTTGCAGATGATACAAAGGTTGGCAGGGTTGTTAATGACAGTAATGGCAGTGTGCTACTGCAACAGGATATAGATAATTTGGACAGATGGGCTAAGAAGTGGCAACTGAAGTTTAACCTTGACAAATGCAAAGTACTGCATATGGGTAGAAGTAACCCCAGAGAAACGTACTAACTGTGTGGTACTATACTTAAGGTGGTAGAAAATGAAAAAGACCTGGGAGTAATTGCACAGGCAGATATGAAGTTTTCTGAGCAATGCAGACAGGCTGCCAGGGAAGGTCATGGGGTTTTGTCAACGATATATAGGAATTTTGTTAGCAGGGAAAAGGAGGTGATTATCCCTCTGTATAAGGCAATGGTCAGGCCACGCCTTGAGTACTGCATACAGGTCTGGAGGCCTCATTTTAGGAAGGATGTAGATTTTCTTGATGTACAGAGAAGGGCAACAAGATTGGTGAGGGGAATGAAGGGATCCTCTTACCAAAAGAGGCTTAAGTTCTGCAAATTGCAGTGGCTGGAGACTAGGCACCTGCGCGGTGATCTGATTGAGGTGTATAAGGCCTTGAATGGGTTTGAGCACGCTGAATTCTGATGGGATCCTTCCACTTGTTCAGATTATGAACCTAAGGGGGCATAAATTCAAATTAAGAAAAGACAGAGTAGAAGAGATGTGCGGAAATTTGCCTTTAGCCAGCGGGTGGTTAATTGCTGGAACAAACTTCCATCTGTCGTTGTGGAAGTTGATAGGTTGAATAAATTTAAGGAGGAACCGGACAGGCATTTGGAGGGAATGGTGTGATTTTTTTTTTTTTGGCTGATGCTGCATAAGCTCATACACATGCTTTCTTGCATCACATGCCACTACTACTACTACCCCCTTTGTGACTTGGTTACAGACTAGCTTATATCTGCCATAGGCTTCTGTGTCGTCTGATAATTTATATGCATCCCATGCATTTTTGTTCTCTGCCACGAGTCTCATTAGTTCATTTGACAACCATTTAGGCCCAAATCTTGAACAATATTTCTTAATAGATATGAAACTTTTAGTAGCTTTCACGATTAATTCCTTGAATGCTTCCCACTTAGAATTTGCTGTTGGTAACATCATCATTTGATCCCACTGTACAGAATTTAAGAACTGTCTGAGACCACTGTAGTCACCTTTACGGAAGCAAAAACCCTTTCCTTTACCCCTGATGGTAATTATATCTTTAAGTAAATCCCACATCAGTACACTGTGATCAGTGCCACCTAGTGGTTCCTTTATCTGCAAATTCTTAATTCACGAATGATCACTGCTGATAACCAGATCAAGAGTATTACCCTCTCTGGTTGCCTCTCGAACATGCTGCTGCAGAAAACAATCATCCAATAAATCCACAAAAGTCTTACTAGTGTGAGAGTACTTTGTAGTAATGTGTAGTACTTTGCATTTGTCAATGTCAAACTTCAGTTGCCACTCCTCAGCCCATCTGCCCAAATGTTCTAGATCCTGCTGCAGTAGCACACTGTCATTAACAACCCTGCCATTAACAGTAGAAGGAAAGGTTTGAATTGCACTGGCCCATTTGATATCGATAGTTTAACTGTTGATCCTGCGCAGGTTGCTGACAAGCTGTATTTGGTATTTTGCATACACATTCACAAATATGGAATTCTTTAGTGAGGGGTAATGCCAGAAGTTTATAAAAATCTAACAGGGAGCTAAATGATAAATGATTTTGTGATAACTGAGAAGAAAGTGGAAGAAAAATTACTGAAATTAAACATAAAATAGGTACTTGGGGTGGTGGGATCTATCCAATTATATTAAAGGAAACAGCAAAACTTAGCCAAAATTATGAGAACATGTTTGGTTTCAGTAGAGGTCCCTGTGGACTGGAAATGTGCGAATATATCCCAAATGTTAATGTTGATGAAAGGGTACTGAGACTAATTACACACCTGTTAGCTTAACTTCTGTTACAGGGAAAATAATGGAGTCAAAGAAGTAATGCAGGACCACCTAGACAGGAGTGCAGTTATACTTCTGTCACTGAATGAGCTTGTTAAGAGGAGATCTTGTCTGACCAATTTGACTGGATACTATGGAGCCACAAAGGTATTGGATGCAAGAAATAATTCTGATATCATATAATTGGATTTCAGGAAAGTTTTAAATACTGTTGCACATAAAATACTGCTGGCTATTGGAGCAGTGTGGCATTAAGGAATGTTACTGCTATGGATAAAGGGATTGTTGAGTGGGGGAAGACATACTGTTTGTCAATGGGCACTGATCTTTGTGGACTAATGTTATTAGTGGAAACTCAAAGAGTTCAGTGCTTGGTCCATTTTAGTTTCTGTATTTCTTAATGATATTGATGAGGGCTTAATTTCCAAGTTTACAGATGATACAAAGGTTGGCAAAGTGGGTCAATGACAGTAATGAAAGTATGCTGATGCAACAAGGTATAGAAAAATTAGGTAGATGGGCTGAGAAATGGAAACCAAAGATAAACATTGACAAATGCAAGGTACTGCATATAGGTAGCAGTAATCCCAGAGTAATGTACCATGTGGTACTACACTCGGGGTAGTGGAAAATGAAAAGGATCTGAGGGTAATTGTGTGCACCGAGATATGATGTTTTTTGATCAACGCAGACAGGCTGCCAAGGCTGCTCATGGGCTTTTGTCAACGTTATACAGAAATTTTGTTAGCAGGGATAAAAGGAGACTATCTTAATGTATAAGGCAATGGTAAAAAAGGGTTGTAGAAGTAGGTAGTTGAATAAATTTAACTAGAGAAACTGTTGGAGGGAATGGACAAGTAATATAGGATGTGCTGGTTTTTTTTTTGGTTTTTTTTGGATAATGTGTTCCTGTTTTTGGTTTATTTTTTTCTGATTTGTGAAAAAAATGCTCATTACTGTTGTGAACAGCAACCAGTTTGTTTTCCCTCTGTGTCTAGTGAGTCACTGAGTGAATTGTGAATTGTAAATTTATAGTGAAACAAATTTAAAAAGGAAAATACATTTTTAAAAGTGTATGTAATTTAATATTATTTTACTTGTTAGTTTGATTTTTTTTCAATTTTATAAGTTTGGATTGCACAGCATTTTGATTGTGCTTATAGAGCATAATCCAAATGCTGTGCTTTCTTGCATCATTTGTCACTACTAATACTAATTTCCAATCTTACTTATGCTGCTCAAATAGGCTATTGCAAGTAAATTTACCATCTTGCAAATTTTAGGTTTTGAATATTGGCTGTTTAAATGGATCAAGTTAAAAACCAAACAACCAAAAACTGATTCTCACACTTCACTGATATCACAACTTCAATATATTCCAGTCAGCCACCGGTGGTTGCTTAACACCAATGATGTGATCTGCAAACTAATGGCAGGTATTGATGACTCTTACCAATATGGTAACTAACAGAGTGGTATTTACTGTTTTACTTTACAACAATCCAGCGCTGTGGATTAAGGCATGCAGAGTAACCAAAATTTAATTTTTTAGGTATTAAGATGAATAAATTGTATAATACTGACACTGGCCTGTCATATAATTCCAAATGCTCTGTTTCTGAAATTAAGACTAAATTAAAGAAGTGACAGTGAAATGCATGTGTTTATCTGTTGAAATATTTAGTGGCTATGTAAATGATTTGAAGAGTATGATTTTATTTTCCTTAGATGTAATTTGGTATGCTAATTAAAAAATTATTCATCATAGTAACTCCTTATAAATGTGGCTCAAGTCAAAATTAACCACTTACTGTCTACAGCTATAAAAGCATAATAAAAAAAATATGAAATACTAAATATTACTTACAGCTGAAAGAGATACTTGTACGCGTGTCCAGTCAGATACTAAGGGTTGATGCCTTTGATAATAGTGCTCAGCATGAAGCAACAGAGAAGATGATGTGATAAAAAAAACTGCAAGAAGACAGTTGGATACTGCATCCTATAAATATATTACCAATAATATAAGTATCTATAAGTATCTAAATAGTGATTTCTGAAGAGGTATAATTTTTATATTCAATCACAAAACTTAAATTATTAACTTAATATTAGCATTAGCATTAGTTGAGGCATATGATTCAAGAAAGCAAGCTTATACAGTATCAGCCAAAAAAAAAATCCCTTCCCATTTTACCCATCCGGTCACTCCAAATGTTTGTGTAGTTCGGCCTTAAATTTATTTAAGCTATCAACTTCCACAACAACAGATGGAAGTCTGTTCCAGCCATGGGCATCCGCAGAGAGGGGCAAACAGGGCACATGGGCATCCGCAGAGAGGGGCAAACGGGGCACTTGCGCCCCCCCCCCCCGGATCGAGTTAAAAAATTCCACAAATTATAAACATAAAAGCGACTGCGATATGTAACCTTACACCGTCAACCATGGGACGCTTTTTCTGCCTTAAAATTTAATTAGGGGTTGGCCGGTTTCGACCCTCGCCGGGGTAACCATAGAACACGTGTTTCATCTATTGCAGCAATAAAACACGTGTTTCTGTTTTTGGTTTATTGAAACAATAAAACATGTGTTCCTGTTTTTGGTTTATTTTTTTCTGATTTGTGAAAAAAATGCTCATTACTGTTGTGAACAGCAACCAGTTTGTTTTCCCTCTGTGTCTAGTGAGTCACTGAGTGAATTGTGAATTGTAAATTTATAGTGAAACAAATTTAAAAAGGAAAATACATTTTTAAAAGTGTATGTAATTTAATATTATTTTACTTGTTAGTTTGATTTTTTTTCAATTTTAAACTGAAATAATTTAATTTAGGGATTAATTAATTAGTTGATTTTTAATTAAATATGCCAGTCAATTTTTTTATATATGAAATTGTGCTAAAAACTGTATTAATTCCGTATACTTTTTTTTCCCAAGAAATAATGATCATTAAAATCGATGTAAAATGTATTCATAGTTTTATTCTAAAAAAACATTTTCTTATTTGTCTTTCCCCTCTTTCAGAATGGATATAAGAAATTATTTTTCTTCCCAAGAAAAAAATGCAAAAAGATGTAAAATAGAAATTGAGCAGGAAAAATGTATGCCTTCGGATGCACAAGTTGATCCGATTCCTGGAACATCGATTCAAAATGACTCTGTCGAGTCAATTTCATCAAATAATTTATTAGAATATGATATTGGTTCTTACGTTGGAGTTTCTGCTATAACATTAACTTTAAAATTTGAAATCCTTTCTAATACTTATGTTCCCAACAAGGACTATGATTTCAAAAAAGATTCTTCTCGAAAGAGACAGTTTAGATTTGCTTGATTTCAAAAAAGATTCTTCTGGAAAGAGACAGTTTAGATTTGCTTGGTTAGAGGAATACTCACCATGGTTGTGTTATTCAAAACTACAAAAAGGTGCATTTTGCAAATATTGCGTTTTGTTTGTACTAAAAGTACATCGGGGCTGTCAAGACGCATTTATAAAAATTCCATTTATAAAATATAAAGATTTTAACCAAGCCGCCAGAAATCACATGTCATCTCAATGGCATAAAGAAGCTGCCATTGATGCACTGATTTTTATAACAATCCACAAACATCCAGAAAAAGATATAATTTGTCAAATTGATAAATCAATACAAAAAACTATAGAGTTCAATAGAATTAAATTAGGTTCTATTTTATTAGCCACTGTATTTTGTGCAACACGATTTGCTGTTACCGGGAAAAAGGAGTGATTCTGGAAATTTACATGATTTATTTCAATTTCGGATCAAAGCGAGAGACTTAATTTTAACAGATATTTATTTAAAGTATACCCAGTAAAATAAAATAAAATAAAATATTTCCAGAAGCTTTCGGAACTCGTGTCCCTTTCTCAACTGACAGAATTTTTAAATACATTACAAGCAAACTGTGGCACGTTACTCATTCGTCATTGTTGTAGCACGGACGTGTGCTGCCTTGCGCCAGTGATCATCCATCAATAAAACGGTTGTCTCCAGGATTGGATGTATACGCATGCCTTTCTGGCGATTTAATGCCTTAGGGTTGTTCATTATGTTTAGTGACTCTAGCCATAGGCGGTGGCGAAAGTGTCGCGCGTGGTCCACTATCTCAAAGTCGCGCTTGGGGTCAAGATCGTGGTTGGTAGCCCAAAAATGTTCTGCAAGCGCGGACTGGTCAGTTTCGGCAAGCCGGATTGCTCTGTCGTGTTCCGTGAGGCGATCCTGGAGACGTCTCGATGTCTCACCTACGTAGCAACTGTTACAGGCCCTACAGGTGATACGGTACACTACATTGCTGCGTAAGACAGGTGTGACAGGGGTCTTCACACTGGAGACAAGTGAACGTAGGTTCCTACCTGGTAATTGTACACATTTTATGTTGTAACTTCTCAGGATCTTCGAGATACGTCCTGACACTCCTGGATAGTACGGAATGTAGGCGGATGATATGCCGACTTGCTTCGGAGGTCTTGGGTTGGAAGTAAGCTCTTGTGCCTGTAACAAGCATCTGTTTAGTACATGGGATGGATAACCGCATCTGGTTAAGTCCGCCTTCACACGGGAGATCTCGTTACGTCTAATTGTGTCGGTGCTGGAATGGCTCCAGGCCCTGGAGAACAGGGTGCGGGCAGTGCTATTGAGATGGCTTGGAGCGTGGCCGGACCCGTAGTTGGTGAATTGACCGCACCACATGGGTTTGCGGTATACTGAGGTCTCTAGATGTGGGCCTACGCGATGCACTAGCACGTCCAGAAACGGGAGCGAACCGTCCACCTCTGATTCTACGGTAAACTTGATGAAATTGGATAGAGAGTTGAGGTATTCTAGTAGTACCGTTTCAGAACCACGTGGTATTATGGTAAAAATATCGTCGACATATCTACACCACGTTGTAATAGGTGTAGGTGGGTTCTGGTGTATCTGCTTCTCCAGATCTTCCATGGCGATGTTAGCTACTACGGAACTGACAGGGGCACCCATAGCAGTGCCATGTACTTGTTTGTAGAGTGAGTCTTCAAAGGTGAAGATGCTGCTAGAGAGGCATAGGTTGAGGGCGGTACAGATGTCATCAGTGGATAGTGACGTCCTGGATTGGAGGCTTAAGTCGCTCTCAAGGAGCCTTCTGGCGCAGTGCACGGCCTGTTGGACGGGAATCGAGGTGAATAAAGAAACCACGTCAAATGATGCCATGACAGAGTTATCAGGGATTGAAATGTCCTTAATGGTGTTAATGAATTCACTGCTGTTTTTAACGGTGTGAGATGTATTACCTATAAGAGGCGAGAGGAGGCTCGCGATGTGTTTGGACAGTTCATACGTTGGGGCACTGCAGCAAGACACTATAGGTCTGAGAGGAATACCCGGTTTATGGATCTTTGGTAATCCGTAGAATTGTGGTAGTTGACAGCCAGTACCACGCAGAAGATGGTGAGTCGCGGTCGGGATCTTCTTATCTTTAAGCCATGCGTGGACAAGTTTATTAACATTTGCTTCCAGACGTTTCAAGACTTTAACGGGAGGATCAGGTAGAGGTTCATATACGTTAGGATCGAGTAATAGGGCCAAGGCTTTCTCTCGGTAGGCTGATCGGTCCAGCACAACAGTCCGGCGCCCTTTATCCGCAGGAAGTACAACGATGGAGTTGTCTTTTCTTATAGATGACAGGGCGGCACGTTGGCGGTGGTTGAGGTTTGAGCACGTTTTTCGAGTGTTGCGGAGGACTGCGGCAGTCTTGAATCGGATCTCGTTGGCAGTTTCTTCGGGAAGGTTGGTAATACTGGCTTCTATGCCCATAGCGAGCTGTGTGATGGGAGGTTTCGATGGTATAACGGCGAATTTCATACCGTTTGATAAAACACTCAGCTGCTCGTTGGACAGTTGTTTGTTACTTAGATTCAAGACGAAAGAAGTCGTGTCGTCTGAACGAGTGTTCGTCTTTAAGGAGTTAGTTTCTATGCTCAAGTTTATGAACTTGCGCTGTTGGCATATCATCCGCCTACATTCCGTACTATCCAGGAGTGTCAGGACGTATCTCGAAGATCCTGAGAAGTTACAACATAAAATGTGTACAATTACCAGGTAGGAACCTACGTTCACTTGTCTCCAGTGTGAAGACCCCTGTCACACCTGTCTTACGCAGCAATGTAGTGTACCGTATCACCTGTAGGGCCTGTAACAGTTGCTACGTAGGTGAGACATCGAGACGTCTCCAGGATCGCCTCACGGAACACGACAGAGCAATCCGGCTTGCCGAAACTGACCAGTCCGCGCTTGCAGAACATTTTTGGGCTACCAACCACGATCTTGACCCCAAGCGCGACTTTGAGATAGTGGACCACGCGCGACACTTTCGCCACCGCCTATGGCTAGAGTCACTAAACATAATGAACAACCCTAAGGCATTAAATCGCCAGAAAGGCATGCGTATACATCCAATCCTGGAGACAACCGTTTTATTGATGGATGATCACTGGCGCAAGGCAGCACACGTCCGTGCTACAACAATGACGAATGAGTAACGTGCCACAGTTTGCTTGTAATGTATTTAAAAATTCTGTCAGTTGAGAAAGGGACACGAGTTCCGAAAGCTTCTGGAAATATTTTATTTTATTTTATTTTACTGGGTATACTTTAAATAAATATCTGTTAAACTATGGACCCCAGTACTCCAGGCCCATTTGTCACTAGACTTAATTTTAAAAGATCATTTGATGAAAGCTCCTGCAAATGCCCGGTACACTTTTGTAAGAACTGAACGTCAACTAATAGAACTTTTGTGAAATGGAAATACGAAAAAGCATTGTATCTGCTGCAAATAAATCTATTGGATTTTCAATCTTAGCGGACAAAACCACAGATATTGTTGGGATAGAGCAGCTTTCACCTGGCATTAGGTTTGTTGACGAAAATAAAAATATAAGGGAAGAATTTTTAGGATTTACAAAACTGTATGATATGGATGCGAAAAGTATTAGTTCTGCTATTTTAAATAAATGTACTGAATATGGTTTGGACATGAACAAATTAATTGGACAAGGATACGATGGCTGTGCAAGTATGGCAGGAAAGGAAGCTGGTGTTCAAGTCCAGATAAAAAATATATATCCAAAAGCTACTTACATACATTGTGCTTCTCACAGATTAAACCTAAACGTTGTACCAGAAGTTCACCAGACAACAGGAATTATAAAATCTATAGTAAAATTTTTTAGAGAAAGTCCAAAACGAAGAGCCATCGTGCTAACAATTCCTTTTCAGAAACTAGATGGACTTCGAAATATCAAAGTATATCGGTTTTTTCAAAGAATTTAACTAATTTTCAATAAATAAGAAGAAATTTCTATGAACTGGACAGGATCAACACATCAAGAAGCGCACTGCTTAGTAACATCATGTAGTACTTCAATGTTTATTATTTGTTTAAATATAATATCAAAATATTCTGCTTCTCGAACCAATAACCCAAACATTACAAGCCATAGACGTATATTTACTAGCCGCTCACCAACATATTGAGGACTTACTTAAAATATTTGCATTTCATAGGGAAAAATTTGAAGAGATTTATAAACTTTCACTAGATATGGCTGAAAAATTAACAATGAAAATAGAAATACCTAGACGATGTTCCATACAGAAATATAGATGCAATTATCCTGGAATCACATCTGAAGACTATTATCGGCAATCAATATTTATCCCATACTTAGATTCTTTAATTTCATCCTTAAAATCAAGATTTTCCTCGGATAACGAAATAGCATTTTCAGTATTTCAGTTTCATCCCAAGAATATTCTAAAAATAGATAAAATAAAGTTCCAAAACAACGTCAAAAGAGTAAGCGAAAAATACAATTTAGAAATAGAGGCAACAACGTGGTATGAAAAATGGACAAATTTTCCTTCGACTGATATTCCCCAAAATTTACCAGAAGTTTTGGAACATTGCAACTATTTCCCTTCTATTAATTCGGCAATAACTATTGGTATGACATTACCTGTTACGACCTGTACCATTGAAAGAAGTTTCAGCACCTTGAAACGTGTGAAAACATGGTTAAGGTCCACTATCTCAGAAACTCGCTTATCAGGTTTATGTATGATTAGTGTGCACAGGAAGAAACTAGAAGAGGAAGTGGTAAAGAAGAAATTTATTGAAAATGTCATCAATAGGTTTGCAAGCGATAGACAGAGAATTCAATTCTTATACGATACGTGATTATTGAAATTATTATCTATATATATTAATTCTTGTTTCCTTTATATTCTCAATTTATATACATTATGTATGTGTTTTTCTATTGATGCAATACTGTATTCTATAATCTACTTAAGAAAAAAAAAAAAAAAATTAATTAAATAAAAATTTATTGATGTAATTATTTGTCTCCAAGCTTTGCAGTACTTCTATTCAGAAATGCAATAGCCTGAAAAGCAGGGGGGAGGGGATATTTAAAGATCTATTGGGAGGTACTCATGAGGCAAGAAATTATATGGGCTGAGTTGAAGTTATTAAGAGCACAAAGAGGTGTGCTCTTAAAGAGGTATACTAATACTAAGGTTAAAAGCAATAAATTTCATGAATTTGAAGTGTTTGACATGTCACCAAAATGCTGTCTTAATCAATGGGCTAAACTGACTGTAATCTGGTGTCACTCAGTATTGGAATATTATTACATTTACTGAATCAGTGTTCTCAACACCAGCATTTTAGAAAAACAACAATAGAAACTAATACTGTTGATATCACATTAACAGTATCAGTTTCACTCACTTGATGTGATCATAAGCAGACTCTTCATGCATTAAAAATCGTCAGGTAAAGGAATCGCTAGGTCACAATGATCACTGTGTATTGATGTGGCATTTATTTAAAGATATAACTAACTCTCAAGGATAAATGGAAGGGATTTTACTTTTGCAAAGGAAATTATAATGGTCTTAAACAGTTTAAGTTCTTTTTGGTGGGACCAACTGATGTTAACAAATGCAAACACTAAATGAGATGTCAAGGGCAGTAATCACAGAAGTTGATAAGCATTAAATACAAACTAAGGCATACTGCTCAAGGTTCAGATCTAAATGGATATCAAGTAAACTGGCGAGACTAGTAATGGAGAAGAAAATGCCTCAAACAATTATAAATTATCAGGAGACACTAAAACCAATGGTAATATCCACTTTATTGCTGTGAAGGAGGTTTCTCTCTTACCAATGTATGTTTCATTACTGTAACTCATTTGGTAAGACTAAGTATAAATTAACATGCAATCAATGTACTTAGGCAGTCAAGAAGGTTAATGCAGATAATGAGAAGTCATTAGCTAAGAATGCAAATAAAACTAGAACGTATTTTTTGCTTATGAAGGAAAAGTATGAATTTAGAACTAGAAGGAAAGGGATGAATCACATTAGTTCACTGGATATGAATGGCCTAACCGTAGATGAGCCTGTATAAGTTGCTGACATACTTCAACATTTTTTACTTCCACATTCACACAAAGTTTTTAGGGTTCGAGATAAGTCACATTACCAACGCTAAGTGCCCCACAGGTTTTTGAAGGAAACTCAACATACAGGTAACCCTCGTATAACATGGTAGTTAGGTTTTTATTAAAAATAGTAATAACCAAACAAACATCTTACAAACTGTGATACATATATGTCAGATAATGTATGTTGATTTAATTTTCTTCCTCTTCACTGCTGCTCAGCACAATCAAACAAGAACCTTTTCTCTGTTGCAGAATATCTTCATCTTCTGAACTTTCTTTTGCAGCATCTAGATTTTGTGTATCTTCTGCTCTCTTTAAAAAATCATTAGTCTGGGTTTTTTGTTGCTTTTGCTTGACAAATCTTTGTAAATTGCATGGTATGGAGCTAAGCATTTTTGAAGCTCCCTTTTGAACTTTGTGCTCCTTTCAATCGAAGGATCTGCATTCAAAAAATAAGATTGCAATTTCTCGGCTAAATTTATACCTTCCCATATGCATTTTAATATAAAATTTGGAACTTCAGAATTTTCACCTGTGATATCATCCTCTGAATTTATTTGGTTTACCTCCAATGCCATTTCCACCAAATATGCTTCGCCAGCCTCTTTTCTACCAGTTATTCTTGAACGCCTTCAGTAGTCTTATCATCAAACCCATCCCTTCCTATTGACTTAGCAAGTTCTACTATCGCACCTATTCCAATTTTTTTCCGGTTCAAACCATATTTCCTGAATGAACTGACTCTGGCCATACATTTTTCCAACATGAATTTAATGTTGACAGTTTTACATCTTTAGCATTAGCAGAGACAAGAAAGAAAGCTTATGTAGCATTAGCCAAAAAAAAAAAAAAAAAAAAACATTTCACACATCTATTCCCTCTAAACGTTTGTCCAATTCCTCCTTGAGCAATAAAGCTACAATTCTGATACAATCCATAATGTAAAAATGTTTCCATGCCTCCATCACTTCAATAGATTCGGAATCAATTTTTTCCAAAATCCACTGTAACGGTTTTCTGATGCAATCAGTTTTAAAGGTAGATACACCGATGAGCCAAAATATTTTGACCACCTACCTAATATGATGTTGGTCCTCCACATGCAGCCAAAACAGCTTGTACCCAGTGAGGCATGGATGCTACAAGATTTCTAAATGCGTCTTTCGGGTATCTGGTACCAACATGTAACCAGCAGATCCTTTAACTCGTGTAAGATCCATGGTTGAGACGCTACAGATCGAAGTTGCTGTTCCAACACAAACCACAGATGCTCAATGGGATTAATGTCTGGGGAATTTGGAGGTCAGGGCAATACCGGGAAGTCTTCCTCATGTTCCACGAACCTAGTCTCGAACAATCCGGGTGGTGTGGCATGGTGCATTATCCTCCTGAAAGACAGTACAGCCAGAGAGGAAGACCATTGCCATTAAAGGGTGTACCTGGTCAGCAATGATGTTTAGGTAGGTGGTAGACGTCAGAGTGCAAGGCACATGGATGACTGGACCCAGGACATCCCAGCAGAACATCACCCAAAGCATGACAACACCGCCACTGGCTTGTTTTCATCCCATAGTGCATCCAGGGGCCATCACTTCCCCAGGTAAATGACGCACATGTACCCAGCCGTCCACATGGTGCAACAGGAAACATGATTCATTGAACAGACAGCCTCCAATTGTTTGGTTCGATGATTGAATCCTTCTTCCAATCACTCAAGGTCCAGTTTCTATGTTCGCATGACATTCTATGTGCTGTCGCTGGTGAACCGTGGTAAGCATGGACGCTCGGAGGGACCTGCAGCTATGCAGCCCCATTTTCAGTGAACATGGCACTCACAAATTGCACAAGCAAGATACGCAGTAACAAGCTTAAAAAATAGGAATGAAGAGAAGATTCGGAAAAAAATTTATTTATTTATTTTTTTTTATATGACTGAAGGGAACACAAATTTCACAATAATAACATAAAAATCCACAGAATTCCAGCTATCGATATTATCGCAAATGGAATAAAGATCGAGTTTACTACCGTTTGTAATGAATTTCACTAACAGAAAAGCCCAATAAACCGAAAACTGCAAATTGTTTTTATTGTTATATGGTAGTGACCTCCAGAAATGTGCTTTAATAAAATGTGAGCTCGCGTGAGGTGATAATAGTGTGTTTCTGCTTAACCCTGTGAAGTTCTTAACAGAAAATTTCATTTTGACCACTATCATGGTGCTGACTAAGAGAATAAGTGACAGTGGTAATAATAAATCTAACAAGAAAAGGAAAGCGATCGATTTGGATCAGAAAATTAAAATAATAAGGACGTATGAAAATGGTCAAACATTAACAAGTATCACATGGGATTTAGATTTGTCAGTGTCAACAGTGAACACAATAACAAAGACCGAATATGAGAAGCGGTAAAGGGATCGGCACCAATGAAGTCAACTATAATGAAAAAGGCTACAAAATACATATGAGTATTTACAGTACAATAACATGCATTTTTTTCTTCTGTTTATGCCACTCCAACTACTTCACTGCTGTCTCCAGATAGTTTTTAATCGAACTAATTAAAAATATATAACTATTTTTCTATATACAGGTGACCCCCGCTTAACACTGATAATTCGTTCCGGAAAAACAAAGCGCTAAGTGAGCGCAGCATTCCCATAAGGTAACATATGTATTTGTGAGTTGCGGTTGGTGCCATTGGATATTTCCTAATCAATAATAAACGGTAGTGAAAAGATGCACAAATGTCAGTCAAAATATTTAATATTCAAATATTTGTAGAGTACAGATAAAATATTCTGCATCACATACATATATAATTATGTGGTAACTACTTACGTATCAAAATTAAACTTAAAATTCCAATTAAAATCATGAATTTAATTGATCTAAATTGATTCAATTTAATCATAAAAAATCTGTTGATTTTGGGTTGTACTTTAGCCTGCTTCCTGGTAAACTAAAAGGGGTTTTAATTTAAAATCCCCTGCAGCGTTACCACCAAACAATAAAGTCAACCGATCCTTCACCATTTTGAAACCTGGCATGTTTTTTTCTTCTTTCAATATGAAACTTCTTTTAGACATTCGTTTCAAAAAATTCCTGCTTCATCTATGTTAAAAACTTGTTGAGAAGTATAACACATAACACCCCTCTTCAATAATTTGAACAAGTTCTTTTTTGAAAGTTTCAGCTCCTTGATCTGCACTTGCGACTTCTCCCTAGATTTTAAATCTATTTGACCAGCCTTTACTAGTTTTAAATGGTTCCACTTTTTTTTTTTAGATGAGCTTTCTTCTGATCATCATATAGGTTAATCTATTTTTTTTTTTTTTTTTATAATATTTAACTGAACTGAATTTTGCATTGGATATTATCTTCAATAAAATTAGTTAAAATCTCTCCATTTCAATCCTAATAGCCGGCCTAGCCCTAGTTGCTTGCAGTGGAAAAGCTGTCTTTCCACTGCTAAAATTAATTCTTTATTTTTTATAATTGTTCTTGCAGTTCAACTTGCCAGTCCTAAATTATGGCACACATCCGCTTGTTGTTGACCGGAATCGATTCGCTTCAAAATGTCTAATTTAAATTTCAAATTCAGTCTTTTTCTTACATTTGTAGTCTTTGTACTGAGTCCAGATGTTGTTGCTTTTTCATTCTTATCCGCCATTATTAACTCTTTGAAAATGTAACTGCATTGGTTGCATTAATTACGATACAATGTTCGAGTAAATTGACCGTTATGCATGATGTCTAATACTGTATTGAGTGATGACTAGACTTCGGATAAATACATAAAACGCAAATATTACAAGCAATATACTTGATCATTTTTTTAAAATGTTGATCTTGGAACTACATAACAAGTCACTGTACTGCAAATTAAATTAGCATGCGAGAATATTTCACTAAGCGTGGGAAAATTTCTCAAGTCAGCATGGGAAACGTTTTAATGCTGTTTTGCTATTCATTTTCAAGCTATCAACTCCATCAGATGAAAGGTTTTCGTTAAATATGCCAAAAATGCAATCTGTACACTAGTAAAAGAGCATTATAGTGATTTGTGACAGAGTTATAATCTAAGAACACCATTATAGCAAATCAGCGTAAAGTGAACTGCGATATAACGAGGGCCTGCTGTATATAACTAATATATAAAAATATATATAACTAATTAATCGAAAAATATAACTCTTTTTCTTCATTCTTCTGAGGATATTATGTGGTTTTTGTAATTTTGGTATATCACGGATATAGTAGCAATATTTTATTAGACATTCCCGAGTTATGTAAAAGTCGACTTACACAAGAAATCCTGCAATGTATGTCTTACTGTACTTTACATTTGTCAATGTTAAACTTCAGCTGCCACCTCTCAGCCCATCTGCTCAACTTCTCCAGATCCTGTTGCAGTAGTGTAATATCATTATTGTCATTAATAACCCTGCCAACCTTCGTATCATCTGCAAACTTGGACATTAACCCTGATATGCCTTCATCAATATAATTCATAAGTACAGAAATCAACAATGGGACTAACACCAAATCCTGGGGGACTCCACTAATAACATTAGTCCATGAAGAGCAGTGTCCATTGATTACGACTCTCTGTCTTCTCCCACTCAACCATTCTTTTATCCATTTCAGCAACTTGACCTTAATGCCATACTGCTCCAATTTGTACAGTAGTCTTCCATGTGCAACAGTATCAAAAGCTTTCCTAAAATCCAAGTATACGATATCAAAATTATTTTTTGCATCCAGTTCCTTTGTGACCACATCATACACTGGTGTGCAAAACTTAAGAACCAGTCAAGGTTTCGCCCGTAGCTTCTCATAGGAGTGGCCTGGATATGGGAAAAGCATACCAGAGGAACCTCATGAGGTACAGAAATGATGAAAGAAACAACACCGACACAACAACGGAAATAAAATGGCACAGAGGGACTTTATTCAAAAATCCCAACATAGCACTTGTTGCCATGATACAGATGCATCACTGCCAAAGATGGAACAAAGGGAAGAGGTGGTTCTCAGTAGGAGATATGGCCACCACTAATGTCGATGCAGGCTTTGCACTGCTTGTCCATACATCGAACAATGCTGTTGATAAGTTCTTGCTGTAATATTGTCCATTCCTCTGTCAGCACCATCTTCAGCTGGTGAACATTTTCTGGTGGGCATGGACTCGCCACTAGGTGTCTCCCCAGAGCATCCCATATGTGTTTTATGAGATTTAGATCGCAGGAACAGGCAGGCAGGCCAATCCATATGAACAAGGTCCTGACTTTCCAAAAGCATATCAACAACTACAGTGCAATGGGGTGTGGTGTTATCATCCATAAACACAAACTCGGGGCCAATGGCACCTTGGAACAGACGCTTGTTTGTTTGTTAGTTATTTGGTTTTTAGGAGCATTAGCAACTAAGGCCATATTGCTCAGGGATATGCGGTGGTCATTCCCTGACCTTTCCGCATCCTCCGTATTTGGTGGTGATGGGCTCGAACCCCGGTCTAATCAAGAAGCGTATGCTACGCACTGCTGCTCCTTCCCACCTGGCTACGGAGGCGCCGAGGAACAGATGCACATGGGGAAGGTTTACCTCAGAACAGTAGTGTGCACAGGTCACAGTACCGCCTTCCAGTATCTGGAGTTGTGTATATCCATCCAAGGTAACACCTCCCCAGACGAGAACATCTCGACTGCCATAGCAATCCCTTTCAGTGATGTTTGCGTGGTGATACCATGTGCCAACCTCTCACCAGATTAGCTGACATACAGAATCACTGCTGAGACTGAATCTCTCTCATCAGTAAAGAGTACCTTACCCCACTGTGCTGCTGTCCTGTCCTTGTGTTCAATGCATCACTGTAAACAGTGTCTCTGATGGGCAGGCGTAAAAGGACATAGTGTACTGGCCGTCGGGCAAACAGTCCACCTGTGGAGTTGCCTGGCCACAGTAAACAGCAATATCCTGTGTCCTGTGCAGCTGGTTTGCAATAGATTCCACTCCCTGGTGTCTGTCCCTCTTGGTCTGAAGTATTGGGTGTTGTTTTTCGTGGACAACCACCACTGGTCCTTCGAACAATTGTACCTGTCATTCTGAAGGCCGACCACTCATGTGAGATGATGCTATGGGCGATACCAAACTCTGCAGCCACACTCCTCGCACTTCGACCTTCCCAATTATTCGACCCTGGGTAAAGTCATCCAGACGTCTACTGGCCATTTCGTTGTCTGTAACATTGTATGAAACCAATCGAAGTCTAACAATCGTGCTCACCATTAGGTAATTTGCGCATAACTGCTGCTTTTATCTGTTTATGTGAGCTCTCTCATCACGATTCAAACTTTTGCACGTGCACCAGCTCTCTAATGAATGGCCACAGGCTGTTTCGTTTGATTTTGTGGTTGTAACCTTTAGAAATAATATTGTACACCAGTGTAGTATCCAATCAAATTTATCAGACAAGACTTCCCCTTAAGAAACCCATGCTGTGTCTGAACTGTAACTGCAGTTTTGTCACCTTTTTCACATAGAAACTTCATAACAAATGGCGGGCCGGAGTCTGTGCAATTTTGACGACTAAAAACACCGTAAACCAAAAAACGCAATTTTAGCGACTTCACTAGGTCAAACGGGGTGTACAAGATAGAAAAACTATAAAAAATTATAAACAAAGGATATTTATAGTAAATAAAGACAGTCATATTAAAAATCACAATTTTTATTATTATAATCACACTTGATATTACAGAAATAGCAAATCAATGAGATGTTTGTAGTTGGTTTGATTTAGCAATAATTGAAATGTTAGGTTTAATAATAGAAGTTCCCAATCTTGAAAAGTCTTGCAAATATTCATCTGTCATTCTTGATCGATGTTTGGATTTTATATATTTCATTTTTGAATATGTTTGTTCACATAGGTAACTGCTACCAAAAATAGAAATTATTCTTCTTGCTAATTTTTTTAATTCTGGAAATTCATTTTCTGTCAAAGTTTTATAAAAGTAAATTAATGTTTCATTTTTCAATAATGTTTTCAGGTTATCGTTACTTTGAAGATCTAGATTTCTAATTGTAGATCTTTATCTGTTTGTGAAACATTTACATCAAATGGATTCTGAAATAATGTAAATAATTTTCTATTGTTTTCGAAATCAACAAATCGATTAACAAATACTTCCATCAATAATTCGAGATTTCGGACAAAATTGTCGGTAGAAAAATCACAATTGGGCATATCATTATATAAACTTTCACAACACAAAAAATGGGAAAAATTAATTTGTTCAATTTGATTTTTAAATAATTCTAATTTTGTCCAAAATGCTTTAATATTGTAGAACAAGTCTTTACAAGTATATCGTAACTTTGAAGTTTTTTATTCAATGTATTCAAATGTTCACAAATATCTGTTAAAAATGCAAGTTCCCATAACCATTTAGAGTCTGTTAATTCTGGGACTGGTTTTAATTTTTTGTTCATGAATATGTCTATTTCGGTTCTGAGTTGAAAAAATCTTTTTAACACATTACCGTGACTCAACCATCGCACCTCCGTATGATACAACAAATCATCATATTCGCTTTCGATTTCCTCCAAGAAAATTTTAAACTTGACGATGGTTCAGGCCATTTTTGTGTATAAAATTCACAATGCCAATTATAGTCAACATGATTGAGTTCGAAGACAAAAATTTACTGCACAACGATTGCTGGTGAATAACACAATGAAATTGCATAGGTCTTTCGATGTTTTTGGAATCAAAATATTTATTAACATGGCCGATGAAACCAATATTTTTTCCAACCATATTCTTTGCACCATCAGTCATAATTGCTGTCAACAATTCCCAATCAAGCTGCAGGTCTTCAAACACTTTTGATACGCTATAAAATATGTTTTCACCATAGGTTCTATTCTTCAAGCTTTCAAGCACAGCCAGTTCTGTGACTTCAAAATTTTGACTTATATCGCGTATGTAAATGAGTAACTCTGCTGTGTTGGTAATATCTTCACTTTCATCAATTGCAATCGAAAAATTTATAAAATCTATAACTTTCTGTTTCAGCTGATCTTTAACATTAGCAGACAAGTCTTCGATTCTTCTTGCTAAATTTCATGCTGATAAACTTATAGCGAAGTGCTTAACTTGATCAGGGCATATTTATTTCTTCTGCAATTGATAGGCACACTCTTTTCACAAACTCGCCGCAAATCATTGCCGTTTAAAATTATATAATGCCATTTAAAAATTATATTCTTTCAACACAGAAACTGCTTCCTTACATATAAGGCAGGTACATCGGTTATTGTCCCTTATAAAAAAATAATTAATCGACCAAAGTTCATTGAAGACACGGCATTTATTCGGAATCAATTTTTCTTTTCCTTGACATCTTGATTCGCTAAAATTAAAATTAAAACTTCAAAGTTAAATAAAATTAAAAATAACATGCATTTATACAAATAGCACTAATAAATTGTTGCACATGATAATCGGTGCAGCGGCCCGATGACTATGGACTGAGTGAGAATAGCTGACCAGGAGAAAGATTAATACACGTACTCGTCTTTACATTGCAAACTGCAAAGAATGCATTGCATACAATTCTTTCACTAATACTTACTTGATTAATATTTAGATTAGTGTTTAGCAATTATTTTAACAGTCGCTTATTTTAACTTTACTATTTCACTTTTTGACAACTCGTGTTTACCAGAAATACTCGAGGCTATAAACTTATAGCCTTGGGCACTTGCAGTGTTGGGATTTCCGACATCGCAAGAAACACTGCTGCCAAGTGGAAGTGCACAGAGTTGCAACAATGTTACAAAATTATATTTGGACACATTTACATTATATTTTGATTAAAATATCCTTATATAAAATATGTAGCAACCAAAAAAGATTTCTATAGAATAAATTTCACGAGGCGGATGAAATAGTCTTTCGGGCCGGATGAAATCATCTGGCAGGCCGTAGGTTAGGGACCCCTGGTCTAGATGATCCTGCATTGCTTCTTTAACCGGTGTCTCTGTTATTTTCCCTGGAACAGAAGTTAAATTAAAAGGTCTGTAATTACTAGTGTTGCCCTTTGATCCCCCTTTGTGAATTCATGACACATTTTCACATCTTCAGTCCATGGGGAACTCCACTGAGTCCAAGGAAGCTTCCATAATTATTGATAAGGGTTTGCTTACTTCCTTTGCTGCCTCCTTTAATATAACTGGATAGATCCCATCCACCCCAAGTGCCTTCCTTATGTTTATCTTCAACAGTTTCTGCTACACTTTGCTCTCAGTTATTACAAAATCATTAAGCTCCCAGCTAGAGTTTAATAAGCTTCTGTTCTCCATTTCCTACAGACTTCCTCATATACTTATACTGTCACAATCATAGTATGATCGTGACATCATACTATTCAACAAATGGCTACAATCAAATAGATTATTAGGATATTGGCTCGGATTTCGCTAACCTCTTCCAAGCCAAGGATGTTTTCACATAAAATAATGCATCTTTCAAGCATACAAGCGATTCTTTTTTTGTTTTATTGTGTTTTCTAATGCAGTTTGATGAAATTTCAAATGAATTGTGTTATAATTTTGTAAATCGGTTCACTAGAATTCTCAATATCGTAGAGGTCACAAAAAATGCATCACACGCTACCACCACTAGTGAGTGCTCTGCAGAAGTAGTGGTGGGAGTATGGGAAGTGGCTCTGGTGGAAACCGCAGATCAGGTCACTTCTGTGACCAATCAGATTTACTCGACTGTAGGTGCTCCCAAGGATGTTTCACATCAATAAAAAATTACTATTATAATTAATAGTACTACATAATCTTCCAAGAAGATGTTGTAGTACTAATGCATTAGCAAAGGCACATGATGCAAGACAGCATCATGTGCCTTTATATATATAGCATCAGCCAAAAAAAAAAAAAAAAAACCCTTATTTCCCCCATCCATTCGCTCCAAATGTTTGTCAAATTCTGCCTTGAATCTATTTAACCTATCAACTTCTACAATAACAGATGGAAGTTTGTTCCAGCAATCAACCACCCGCTGGCTAAAGGCAAACTTCTGCATATCTATCCTACAACTGTCTTTCCTCAATTTGAATTTATGCCCTCTCAGACATTTATTCTGAGCAAGAGGAAGAATCCCATCGGCATTGAGCATGCTCAAACCATTCAAAACTTTATACACCTCAATCAGATCACCTCGCAGGTGCTTAATCTCCAGACACTGTAATTTGCAAAACTTAAACATTTCTTCATAAGAGCAACCCTTTCTTCCACTCACTAATCTTGTTACCCTTCTCTGTACTCATTCCAATAGCGCTATATCCTCCTAAAAATGAGGCCTCCAGACCTGTATACAGACCATTGACTTATCCCTGTTAGAAAAATTCCTGTATATCATTGACAAGACACCATGAGCTACTCTTGCAGACCATCTGCACTGCTCAAAAAACTTCATATCTGCCTGCACAATTACTCCCAGGTCCTTTTCATTCTCTACCACTGTCAGTGTAGTACCACAGAGTTGATACTTTACTCTGGGGTACTGCTTCCCATATGTAGTACTTTACATTTTTCAATGTTAAACTTCATTTGCCACCTCTCTGCCCATCTGCTCAACTTTTCTAGATCCTGTTGCAGCAGCATACTGTCATTAGTGTCATTAGCAACCCTGCCAACCTTCATATTGTCTGAAAACTTGGAAATTAAGCCTGATATACCATCATCAATATCATTTATAAATACAGAAAACAACAATGAACCCAACACTGAACCCTGAGGGACTCCACTAATAACGTAAGTCCACGAAGAGTAATTTCCATTGATTACCACTCTCTTGTCTTCTTCCACTCAACCATCCCTTTATCCATAGCAGCAATTTGCCTCCAGTGCCAGACTGCTTCAATTTTTGCAGCAGTCTTCCATGTGCAACAGTATCAAAGGCCTTTCTCAGATCAAAATATAAGATATCAAAGTTATTCTTTGCATCCAGTTCCTTTGTGACTACATCATAGTATCCAATAAAATTGGTCAGACCAGGCCTCCCCTTAACAAACCCATGCTGTGTCCGAGCTATAACTGAAGTCTTGTTTAGATGATCCTGTAGTGCTTCTTTAACCAGTGCCTCTATTAATATCACTGGAACAGAAGTTAAACTAAAAAGTCTGTAATTACCTGTCTCCCTTTTATCCTCCTTTGTGGATTGGGGTCACATTTGCACATCTCCAGCATGGGTACCTCCCCTGAGTCCAGGGAAGCTCTCATAATTATGGCTAAGGGTTTGCTTACTTCTTTTGCCACCTCATTTAATATAACTGGATAGATTCCATCCACCCCAAGTGCCTTTCTTATGTTTGTCTTCTTCATGGGGACATGTTTATTTTCAACAATTTCTCCTCCACTTTACTCTCAGTTATTATAAGATTATCTAGCTCACTGCCAGAGTTTAATACACCTCTGGCATTCCCCTCCCTGAATAATTACTCATGTGTGAATGTAGATGCAAAATATTCATTTAGTTTGTTAGCTACCTGGGCAGGATCATCAACAATTGAACCATAGACATCAAGTGGACCAATCTGATTCATCCCCTTCCTTCTAGAGTTTACATAAATAAAGAACTCTTTGCTGTTTTTCTTTGCATCTTTTGCCAAAGATCTCTTGTAATCTGCCTTCGCTACCCTCACCTCCTTTGTGACTTGGTTACAGACCAGCTTATATCTATCATAGGCCTCTGTGTCACCTGTTATATTATATGTATCCCATGCATTCTTCTCTGTCACATGTATAATTAGTTCATCTGACAACCATTTAGGCCTAAATCTTGAACAATATTTCTTAGTTGGTATGAAAACATAGTAGCTTCCAAGATTAATTCTTTGAATGCTTCCCATTTTGAATTTGCTGTTGGTAACATCATCAGTTGGTTCCACCATATAGAATTTAAATACTGTCTCAGACCACCATAGTCATCTTTACAAAAGCAAAAAGCCTTCCCTTTACCCTTGATGGTAGTTACCTCTTTGAGCAAATCCCACTTTAGCACACTGTGATCAAGGCACCTAGTAGTTCCTTTATGTACAGATTCATAATGCATGAAGAATCACTACTGATAATCAGATCAAGAGTATTACTCCCTCTAGTTGCCTCCCGAACATGCTGTTGTAGAAAACAATCATCCAATAAATCCACAAAATCCTTGCTAGTGTATGAATAACCCACAAATTCCAGTCAATCTCTGGGAAATTAAAATTCCCCCATTATATGACACTCTGATATACTAGCCCACTCTATTTCTCTGCACAATTGCTCATTATACTCATCAGATTCATTTGGCCTATAACACACACCCCTACTCTCATTTTTCCTTTCCCCAGGTGCTCATGTCACACCATACAGACTCAACATCAATTGGATGCACTTCCTTAGATTTTGTGTGTTTCTTAACTAAAAGGCATAATCCATCCTCCCTTCCTGTCCTGTCTATCCTTTCTGTACACATTGTACTCCCCAAATTCCAATTCTGCATTGTTTATGTCTGTAACACTGCGTGTCTGATATCCCAACAATATCTGCCTTTGATGTCTTGACTAGCACTTCAAGTTTCTCGAATTTATTAACTATACTCCTAGCATTGGTATACATGCACCTGTTTATACTCTTATTTACCCTAACACAGTCCATGTATTTACTTGTTCTACTATGACTCCCAGCAGTCCTGGAAATCCCCATTGCCTTGCTTTCCAGGCTGCTAGTCAATTGCATTTCAACAGAAGCAGTGCAAGAATCACTTTCACCTCTGCCAGTGGCTACTGTTAATCTATTAGTCCATGTATCCCACCTAACTCTGCCTCGATAGCATCAGCAAATATTCTTGCATCCTTTCAATTTAAGTGTATCCCATCCCTGTAGAAGCAGTCTCTCCTGTTAACAAGCCCAGACCAGGCTGAGAAAAATTCTACCACTTGAGCCTTGCATAATCTCTCCAGGACCGAATTGATCAACAAGGCTCTCATCATATACTCCCTCCTATTGTGTAAAGTAAAGTGTTTGGGGTCAAACGGCACCAGGGGTTTACCCCATCTCCGCGTAGTTTACATGTCATGTGATACAGTACGCTGTAAAGGCCAGAGATTTAAAAGTGTATGGATATTGTACATGATTAGTGTTGTGTACCGTTGTTCTTCTGGCCATTTAGCCGCCAGGCCTCTGCTGAGGCCAGACGTTGCCCACACTTTGCCCCGTGGAGGCAGACCAGGTACACCAATATTTTAAATAAGTACTCTGGCAGGTCCTGCCACCTAGTTTCCTGAGATTTCAGTGGCTAGGACCTAAAAAAAAAATTAAAAAAATAATAAAAAAAAAATTTGAGATGTTATCGCGTGGTGGTTGTGCTAGAATTGCGAGACCGAAAATTGTGGGCGAATCAAATTTGGCTGTAATTAAGTTTGGATGTGTGGGGCTTTCACTTGTGTGCAGGTAGAGTGGGAGGGAGACTAAAGGCTGGTGGGGGCGACAGACAGAAGAATGGAGTCGATAGGGAGGGTGACTCCAAGATTTGGTGGGGCATGGGCATGCCCCAGAAGGGAAAGTGTGGCTGGCAAGGAGGGAAGGAGACAGAGGGACCATCACCTCCCCCCCCCGGCCAGGGAAAGGGAAAAAAAGTGGACCAGGCAAGGGCTACAGGTCAGATCGCCAATAAGGCTAATGTGCAGAGAGGCTCTGCAGTTTCTTCAGTCGGTGGAATGTCATTTTTGGGACATTGTCCCATCCGAGGTTTACAAAGTCCAGTTTATTTTGTAGCCATTCATTGGTTAAGATCCCATCCGAGGTTATTTAGTCCAGTAAGCTTGGATGTGCATTTGCGATTTCATTTTGTTCCTTCTGTTATGAAGTCGGTTCCCTGCGGGTTTGATTTGTTCTGGTGGTCCTTAGTGGTGTCGAATTGTTTTTCAGATTATGGGCAGCTTTGATGGGTACTTGCATTCTCTTCATTGCAGTGGTTGCGGCTGGGGGAAGGTCCGTCTTCTGCTGAAGAGGCCCTGAGCGAATTTTGTTAGCGCTTTGTAGCTGTCTTCTTCTTCTAGGATGAGGTGTTCCTGGTTTTGCAGTGTGAATCGAATTTCAGTGATGAGCCGGCATCGTAGATCTTGATACAGGTGACAGTGATACAAGAGGTGTTCCCATGTTTCTGTTTGGCCACAGTGGCAGAGAGGAGTATCACTGAGTCGGAAGCCTGACAACTTGTGTCTGAATGCACTGTGTCCGGTGAGTAGGTATGTGACCAGGAGTCCTGGAGACAGCCAGTGGGGATATTTTGGATATACCGTCTGAATTGTCGGCACGAATTTCCGGGTGATTTCACCTTTGATTGAATTTTCCCAGCGGGTTTGCCAGATCTGTTGGAGATGCAGTGTGAGTCACTTCTTTTCCATTTTAGGGTCATTGGCTAAGTCAATCGTGTAGTTCAGGCAGGTGGACGTTTTTCCTTTGCTGAGATGGTGTAGGATTCCGCAACGAACGATCTCCAGGTCCAGGGGGAGGGCACCCATAAGGGCCTGCAGTGCGTGAGTACTCACCGTCCTGCAGGCTCTGGAGATCGTTAGCAGGGTATATCTTTGTATCGTCTCGAGTTTTCTCCTGTTGACCGCGGTGGTCGCTTTGTGGTACCAGACTCCGGAGGCATATGAAATGGCTGGCAGGAATACTGTCGTATAGAAGAGGGCGAGGGTCCTTTTCCTCAAGCCCCAGTCCTTACGGGTGACTCTTGCAAAGAGTGCAGAATAGTTTCTGATTTATTCCCTCCTATTGTGTGTGGGCAGAATTGCAGGCACTTTCAAATTCAACCCTAACTAACGGCTTTTTTTCAGCATTGACTTATACTTGTTAAGTAATTCCGCCGGTCTTCTACTCTTAATATCATTAGTGCCAACGTGTACAACAATATCACCTTTGTGCTCTTAAAAGATGATATCTGCTCTACAACATCATCAACCTTTGCCCCTGGCAGACATACCCTGGTCCTGTTCCATCTATCCTTTTTGCACAATATGTTCCCTGTTTCCCTGACAATAGAGTCACCTACAACAACTACTTCCTTTGGGACCAGTGCATTCTGCCTTGGGGTTACCACTGTGCTGCATGATGTTCAAGTGGAAGCTCTGGCATTGATGTGGGCAGCTGAGAGCTTGATGGGCCCCTCAATTTAAATCCTTCAAGGGCATCCACCCTATCCTTCAAGCTCTCATATAAGCCCATAACAATGCTGAGTTGGCACCTGATCCATAGCCGAGTGGTCAAGAGCGGGAGTGCAGTAGCACACGCTCTTCGAGTAGACCGGGGTTCAAGCCCCTGACTGCTAAATACGGTCGATCTGACAACCCGCACCGGACCGGCGTGGTAGATTATGGTCCATGTCCCTCAGCATGAATTGTTGAGAAGGCTTCCATCCTGCAGTGGGTTGATAATGGCTGCAGTTTACCTTTTTTTTTTACCTCTATAGTTCCAATGTAAAAATGTATTATTTGGTTTTGTTAGTATTTTCAGTTTGTTGCAACCTCAAGAAAACAACTGCAACAGTGCAGTTGTTTTCTTGTGGTTGTTGGCTTAGGGTTCTCTGTTTTTTGTCTTCCTTTTTTAGAGAAGTATGGCTTTCCGATATCTATCTCTTCTTTCTCGGCAAAAATTTCTAGTATTGTTTCTTCCATCTGATTCTTTTCTTCTACTTCCATGTTGTCCATTTTATTCCCATTTATGGGAATAAAATGGACAACATGGAAGTAGAAGATATGTTGTCCATAAAATGGACAACATATCTTATTTTGTGGATTTGCTGATTTCTCCAGTTGGTGGTATCGTAATGGGTGTGTTTATTGCCTGTTCTGCTTTTTGTTTTGGTTTTGGGTCAATGAGCAGTGAGCGTGCCTAATCTGAAATGGACTTTTTTGGTGGGATCGTTACTTTCTGTCTGTGTTTCTATTGTTTTATAAGTTTGTGTTACTTATGCATAAGATGGTCTATTTGTTCTTTGCGGTTGTATTTTCTTTTAGCTTCTTGATATATTACATTGTTTTCCACTTTATATTTCTGTATTCTCTTTTCTCTCTTCCACTCTTCATATTCTTTCGGGTAGGCATTATGTTCTCCTCTGCAGTGGGGTATGTTCTCATGACCGGCATTTTGCACAGATAGCGAAACTTCTGCATACTGCTTGAGAATGTCCATACTTCTGACACTTAAAACATCGGAAAGGGTTTGGAATGTATGGTCTCAGTGGGCAGTTTAGATTTCCAGCTTATACAGTTTTTGGTGGGTTTGGAGTGTTGAAGGTCAGAATTACATTCCTCGTTGGGATAATTTCTCCGTCTCTTTTAATTGTTATTCTTTTGACTTGAATAACACCTTGATCTTTCAACTATTCTTTGATTTCATCTTCAGGAACATTGAGGAGGTCCCATTCAGTAATTACTCCTCTTGAGGTATTCAGGGTGCAATGGGGAGTAACTGTTATTGGAATATCTCCAAAAGTTTTTGCTTTCAATATATGCTCAGCTTGTTTTTTGGTTTGTCATCTCTACTAGCAGATCCCCTGATTTTAGTCTTCTGACTGTTTTAGGGGAACTAGCTATGCTTTCGGGAGTTTTTTGGATTCGAAATGGTGACAAACTTCCTATGGATTGTTTGTTCATGGAATGAATGATTAAGAACAGCAGTGCAACTAGATGGAACGTCTCTGTCATTTGTCACTTAGCTGTACTTGAACCCATTTCGTCTAATTTTCTGTTAGTCTGAGTAGCTGAAACATGGTCTGTGCTTGCCATGTTTGCTCCTTTTGGCCCTTGGCTGGAGAACTTTTCCACCAAGATTTCCAGCCCAGCCATGGGTAAGCAGGAGCAGTGTCGCTAGGAGGCCAAGTGGTTGAAGTGATAGTTGGTTAGTACTACTAAAAATATATGAAAAAGGAAAAGAAAGGTGAAAAGAAAGCCTGTGTTCTGACTTGTAGTTTTCAAGTATGGAACTATTTTTAAAAGAAACTGTTGAGAGAAAAACAGGAACTTAAAAATAACTTTATTCACTTATCAAGAGCACTCTAAGTTGCAGTAATACCACTTGGCCTTGAAAAACACTTAGCAAATGGGACCAGAAAAGGAGGGAGGGGATTGACTGGCTGCATTCAATAAGAGAAGCATGTGATTAAGAACCTGCAGAATTACTTCGAGGAAAACAGTGCCAATCTGCCAAGCCACAAGAAAGACAGACAAATGGCACAAAATGCTCAACCTCAACAAGGGGACCACACTCACATAGACAAAAGAAAAAAAGAGAGAAAGATGGGTGAAGAAGACACTTCATAGCAGACACAAGAATGATCTCCATCAAGGCTACATAGATAAGATGGCTTCCAACTCATTGCTCATGAACGGAAGGCTCTTCCCAGAGACAGAAGTATTCATGCTTGCCATCCAAGACCAGGTAATCAACAACAGGAACTGCAGGAAGTAGACTTGACTTCGAAGGACCCTGGAATACCAGATGACACACATCAGTGATACCACCTGTATCCAGAAACAATCCAGCATTTGGAAGCTACTAGGCTTTTTGTTCCAACTAAGAAATACCGTTCTAGGATTAGACCCAAATGGATGTCAGATGAACTAATAAGACTTGTGGCAGAGAAGAAAAATGCATGGGATGCATGGAAATTATCAGGCAACACAGAAGCCTACGGTAAATATAAGCTAGTCTGTAATCAAGTCACAAAGGAGGTTAGGCACGCAAAGGCAGATTATGAAAAATCTTTAGCAAAGGATGCAAAGAAAAACAGCAAAGACTTCTTTACTTATGTAAACTCTAAAAGGAAGGGGATGAATCAGATTGGTCCACTTGATATTAATAGTTTGACTGCAGATGATCATTCTCAGATAGCTGCCAAATTAAATGAGTGTTTTGCATCTATATTCACACATCAGGAGTTATTCAAGAAGGAGAGCACCAGATTTTTATTAAACTCTAATAAGGAGTTAAATGATTTTGTAATAACTGAGAGCAGAATGGTGGAGAAATTGAAATTAAAATTAAGAAAGGCACCTGAGGCGGATGGGATCTATCCAGTTATATTAAACGAAGCAGCAAAGGAAGTAAGAAAACCCTTAGCCATAATTATGAGAGCATCCTTGGACTCAGGGGAGATCCCCACGGACTGGAGATGTGCAAATGTATCCTCAATTCACAAAGGGGATCAAAGGGTGGTAACACGAATAATTACAGTTCTGTTAGTTTGACTTCTGTTCCTGTGAAAATAATGGAGTCACTAGTTAAAGAAGCAGTGCAGGATCATCTAGACAAGACAGAAGTAATAATTTAGACAGAGCATGGCTTTGTTAATGGGAAGTCTTGTCTGACCAATTTAGTTGGATACTATGATATGCTCACAAAGGAACTGGATGCAGAAAATAATTTTGATATCATATACTTGGATTTCAAGAGAGCTTTTGATACTGTTGCACATGGAAGACTACTGTACAAATTGGAGCAGTATGGCATTAAGGGCAAGTTGCTACAATTGATAAAAGGGTGGTTGAATGGGAGAAGACAGAGAGTGGTAATCAATGGACACTGCTCTTCATGGACTAATGTTATTAGTGGTGTCCCCCAAGGGTTCGGGTGTTGGGCTCATTATTGTTTTGTATATTTATCAATGATATTGATGAAGGTATATCAAGTTTAATGCCAAAGTTTGCAGATGATACAAAGGTTGGCAGGGTTGTTAATAACAGTATGCTCCTGTAACAGGCTCTGAAGAAGTTGGGCAGATGGGCTGAGAAGTGACAATTGAAGTTTAACATTAACAAATGCAAAGTACTGCATATGGGTATCATTAATCCCAGAGAAATGTACTAACAGGGTAGCAAAGAATGAAAGAGACTTGGGGTAACTGTGCAATCAGATATCAAGTTTTCTGAGTGGCGCGCAGTGCAGAAAGGCTGCTCTGCTAGAGTAGGTCATGGGGTTTTGTCAATGATATATAAGAATTCTGCAAGCAGGGATAAGAAGGTGATTATCCCCTTGTATAAGGCAATGGTCAGGCCATACCTTGAGTACTGCACAGGTCTGGAAGCCTCATTTTAGGAAGGATGCAGAGTTGCTAGAACAAGTACAGAACAAGGACAACAAAGGAGTGCTCTTACAAAGAAAGGCTTAAGTTCTGCAAATTGCAGCATTTGGAGACTAGGCAACTGCAAGGCGAGTTGATTTGGGTGCATAGAGCCTTGAATGGATTGAGCAGGCAAAATGCTGATGGGATTCTTCCTCTTGCTCAGATTACAAACCTGAGGGGGCATAGATTCAAACTGAGGAATAGAATTGACAGTTGTAGAATAGATCTGCAGAAATTTGCCTTTAGCCAGCAGGTAGTTGATTGCTGAAACAAACTTCCATCTGTTGTTGTGGAAGTCGATAGCATAAATAAATTGAAGGCAGAACTAAACAAACATTTGGAACAAAGGGATCAGTGAAGTGGGAAGGGGTGGAGTTTTTTTTGCTGATGCTGTATAAGCTTGCTTTCTTGTATCATGTGCTTCTACTAATGCTAATGCTAAAATTCCCACTTTATGAGTGTGTGCTAGGAACAAATTAATTCGTAAAGTCAGGAACTGTCTGTTTTTGGAAACTTTTTTAATTTATAAAATATATATAAAAAAAAAAAAAAAAAGTCTAGTATAGAAAAATTGACCTGGATATTCCAAAGTATTAAGATGGGAAATACTTTCTGAATATCAAATATCCTGTAAAAACAAAGGTTTTTTAGCAGGGGATGTTGAGAAAAAAAGAAAACAATTGGCACTGACAGTAACCTGCTGAAAGTTTCAATTAAGGTTAAAATAATAAAACAAGATTTTTTTTTTTTTTTTTTTAAAGAAGTTATCCGAAAAATAACTTTAGACATGAATAACATACACATCTCAAGTTGCTAAACCAGAGGGTCTGTTTTGCCCGTACTGTGGAATGATATGCATGGCATGCACTTGCATAGTTCTACATGTTGGCACTAATGATATTAAGAGTAGGAGACCGGCTGAATTACTTAACAAGCACAGGCCACTGTTGACAAAAAGCCATGAATTAGGGTTGAAATTGAAAGTGTCTGCAATTCTGCACAGACATGATAGGACGGAGTATATGATGAGCGCCCTGTCGATCAATTCGGCCCTGGAAAGATTGTGCAAGGCTCAAGGGGTAGAATTTTTTTCAGCCTGCTCTGTAACTGTTAACAGGAGAGACTGCTTCTACAGGGATGGGATACACTTAAATAGAAAGGGTGCAAGAATATTTCTGTTAGGTGGTAGGAAAACTGCTAGCTTGGGGGGGGATACAAGGACTAATAGATTAACAGTAGCCACTGGCAGAGGTGAAAGTGATTCTTGTACAGCTTCTACTGGAATGAGCAGCAGCCTGGAAAACAAGATGCAGGATATTTCAGAGACTGCTGGGAGTCATTGTGGTAAAAGTAAACAGATGTGTTTTGTTAGGGTAGCTAAGAATGGGAACAGGTGCATATATCCTTGTGGGTAAACCAATACTAGGAGTTTGGTAAATAAATTTGATAAATTTGAGATATTGCTGAAAACATCAAAGGCAGATGTTGTTGGGATATCAGAGATGTGGTGTCACACAGATATAAGGAATGCAGAATTGGAATTTTGGGAGTACAATGTGTACAGAAAGGATAGAAAGGGAGGTGGGGTTATGCTATTAGTTAAGAAACACAAAATCCAAGGAAATGAAGCCAGTCGACATCGCTGGACAGTGCAGTGTCGAGTCAGCTTGGTGTAACATAAGCATTGGGAGATCAAAATTGCAAGTAGGAGTGTGCTATAGGCCTAATGACTCTGATGAGTATAATAAGAAACTCTACAGGGAAATAGAGTGGGCCAGTAAATCAGAGAATTCTTATAATGGGGGATTTTAATTTCCAGGATATTGACTGGAATTTGTGGGTTGATCACTCACACACTAGCAAGGCTTTAGTGGATTTATTGGATGATTGTTTTCTACATCAGCATGTTCAGGAGGCAACTAGAGGGAATAATACTGTTGATCTGATTATCAGTAGTGATTCTTCAAGCATTATGAATCTGCAGATAAAGGAACCACTAGGTGGCAGTGATCACAGTGTGCTGAAGTGGGATTTACTCAAAGAGGTAACTACCATCAGGGGTAAAGGGAAGGATTTTTGCTTTCGTAAAGGTGACTACGATGGTCTAAGACAGTATTTAAATTCTATAGAGTGGGACCAACTGATGTTGTTACCAACAGCAAATTCAAAATTGGAAGCATTCAAAGAACTTATCTTGGAAGCTACAAGCCTTTACATACCAACTAAAAATATTGTTGAAGGTTTAGGCCTAAATGGATGTCAGATGAACTAATGAGATATATGGCAGAGAAGAAAAATGCATGGGATACATATAAATTAATGGGTGACATGGAAGCCTATGATAGATATAAGCTAGTCTGTAACCAAGTCACAAAGGAGATTAGGCAGGCAAAGGCAGATTATGAGAAATCCTTGGCAAAGGATGCAAAGAAAAACAGAAAAGAGTTCTTTACCTATGTAAACTCTAGAAGGAAAGGGTTGAATCAGATTGGTTCAACAGTTGAGGATCCTGCTCAGATGGCTAACAAACTAAACAAGTATTTTGCATCTACATTTACACATGAGGAGTTATTCAGGAAGGGGAATGCCAGAGGTGAAGTAAACTCTGGAAGTGAGCTAGATGATTTTGTAATAACTGAGAGGAAAGTGGAGGAGAAATTGTTGATTATAAACATAAAAAAGGCATCCGGGGTGAATGGGATCTATCCAGTTATATTAAAGGAGGCAGCAAAAGAAGTAAGCAAACCCTCAGCCATAATTATGAGAACTTCTTTGGATTCAGGGGAGGTACCCATAGACTGGAAATGTGCAAATGAGACCCCAATTCACAAAGAGGATCAAAGGCTGACACAAGTAATTACAGACCTGTGAGTTTAACTTGTGTTCCAGGAAAATTAATGGAGCCACTGGTTAAAGAAGCACTGCAGGATCACCTAGACAAGACTTCAGTTATAGCTCGGACACAGCACGGTTTTGTTAAGGGAAAGTCTTGCCTGACCAATTTGATTGGATACTATAATGCAGTCACAAAAGAACTGGATGCAGGGAATAATTTTGATATTATATACTTGGATCTTAGAAAGGCTTTTGATACTGTTGCACATGGAAGACTGCTGCACAAATTGGAGCAGTGTGGCATTGGAGGCAAATTGCTGCTATGGATAAAGGGATGGTTGAGGGGTAGAAGACAGAGTGGTAATCAATGGACACTGTTCTTTGTGGGCTAATGTTATTAGTGGAGTCCCCCAGGGTTCAGTGTTGGGTCCATTGTTGTTTTCTCTATTCATTAATGATATTGATGATGGTATATCAAGCTTCGTGTCCAAGTTTGCAGACGATACAAAGGTTGGTAGGGTTGTTAAGGACACTACTGACACTATGCTGCTGCAACAGGATCTGGAAAGGTTGAGCAGATGGGCTGAGAGGTGGCAAATGAAGTTTAACATTGACAAATGTAAAGTACTACATATGGGAAACAGCAACCCCCAGAGCAACGTATCAACTCTGTTGTACTACACTGACAGTGTTGGGAATGAAAAGGACCTGGAGTAATTGTGCAGGCAGATATGAAGTTCTCTGAGCAGTGCAGATGGGCTGCAAGAGTAGCTCATCATATCTTGTCAATGATATACAGGAATTTTTCTAGCAGGGATAAGGATGTGATTATTCCCTTGTATAAGGCAATGGTCAGGCCACACCTTGAGTACTGCATACAGGTCTGGACGCCTGATTTCAAGAAGGATGTAGAGATGCTGGAACGAGTACAGAGAAGGGCAACAAGATTAGTGAATGGAACAAAGGGGTGCTCTTATGAAGAAAGGCTTAAGTTTTGCAAATTACAGTGTCTGGAGACTAGGCACTGGCGAGGTGATCTGATAGACGTGTATAAAGCCTTGAATGGTTTGAGCATGCTCAATGGCGATGGGATTCTTCCTCTTGCTCAGAATAATCACCTGAGAGGGCATAAATTCAGATTGAGGAAAGACAGATGTAGGATAGATTTGCCTGTAGCCAGCTAGTAGTTTGTTGGTGGAACAGGCTTCCATCACTTGTTGTGGAAGTTGATAGCCTAAATAAATTTAAGGCTCGGCTGGACAGGTATTTCGAATGAACGGAGGGGTGAAATGGGAGTGGTTTTTTTTTTTTTTTTTTTTTTGGGCTGATGCTGCATAAGCTTGCTGTCTTGCATCATATGCCCCTACTAATGCTAATGACCACAAACTGCGCAAGCAGCATAAAGTATGGATACTGAATGAATGCTCCTTTCACCTGTTGAAACATTGTCATTTCTTCTATCAGTACCTGAAAAAAAAACAAAAGTGCAGAAAATGAAAATAATAAATTTACATATGGAAAAACGTAAAATCCGCAAATGTGGTCAAAAGTGCCAATTACTAAGAGGAGTGATCCTGACCAACTGTTTTAGGTCTCTTGGAAACTAAAACAAAATAATGTTTATCTGAATGAAAAATTCTATAAAAATATTAGAAACTTATCATAATAATTATAATTAGAGAGGCACAGTCCTGCACTAATACGATTAAATGGTCTCATTATGCACTGCAGAATTTCCTCGTCACAGACTGTTTGGGCATATTTTTCTTCATATCTGGCATTTTTAAATGCCAGATATGATGGGATAAACTGACGATGTTACCAACAGTAAATTCTAAGTGGGAAGCATTCAAGGAATTAATCGTGGATGCTACTAAAAGTTTCATACCGATTAAGAAATACTGTTCAAGGTTTAGGCCTAAATGGTTATCTAATGAACTAATGAGACTCTTAACAGAGAAGAAAAATTGCATGGGATGCATATAAATAATCAAGTGACTCAGAAGCCTATGGCAGATATAAGCTAGTCTGTAATCAGGTCACAAAGGAGGTTAGGCAGGCGAAAGCAGATTATGAAAAATCCTTGGCAAAAGATGCTAAGAAAAACAGCAAGGATTTCTTTACTTATATAAACTCTAAAAGGAAGGGAATGAATCTGATTGGTCCACTTGACATCGATGGTTCGACTGTTGATGATCCTGCTCAGATAGCAAACAAACTGAATGAGTATTCTGCATCTACATTCACACATGAGGAATTATTAAGGTTTGAAAATGGAAGAAGGTTATCAAATTGTAGCAGGATACTTTATGATTATGTAATAACTGAGAGCAAAGTAGAGGAGAAATTGTTGAAATTAAACATAAGAAAAGCACCTGGGATGGATGGGATCTATCCAGTTATATTAAAGGAGGCGGCAAAGCAACTAAGCAAACCCTTAACCATAATTATGAGAGCATCCTTGGACTCAGGGGAGGTTCCCACTGACTGGAGATGTGCAAATGTATCCCCAATTCACAAAGGAGGATCGAAGGGTGACACGAGTAATTACAGACCAGTTAGTTTAACTTCTGTTCCGGGTAAAATAATGGAGTCACTGGTTAAAAATGCATTGCAGGATCATCTAGACAAGACTGCAGCAATAATTCAGACACAGCATGGGTTTGTTAAGGGAAAATCTTGTCCGGCAAATTTGATAAGATATTATGATGTGGTTACAAAGGAACTGGATGCAAAAAATAATTTTGATATCATATATTTGGATTTCAGGAAAGCTTTTGACACTGTTGCGCATGGAAGACTATTGTACAAATTGGAGCAGAATGGTATTAAGGGTAAGTTGCTACAACAGATAAAAGGATGGTTAAGTGGGAGAAGACAGAGGGTGGTAATCAATGGGTGTTGCTCTTCGTGGACTAATGTTATTAGTGGAGTCCCACAGGGTTCGGTGTTGGGTCCACTGTTGTTTTGTATATTTATCAATGATATTGATGAAGGCATATCAGGCTAAATGTCGAAGTTTGCAGATGATACAAAGGTTGGCAGGGTTGTTAATGACAGTAATGGCAGTGTGCTACTGCAACAGGATCTAGATAATTTGGACAGATGGGCTAAGAAGTGGTAACTGAAGTTTAACCTTGACAAATGCAAAGTACTGCCTATGGGTAGAAGTAACCCCAGAGAAACGTACCAACTGTGTGGTACTACACTTAAGGTGGTAGAAAATGAAAAAGACCTGGGAGTAATTGTGCAGTCAGATATGAAGTTTTCTGAGCAGTGCAGACAGGCTGCTAGGGCGGGTCATGGGGTTTTGTCAATGATATATAGGAATTTTGCTAGCAGGGAGAAGGAGGTGATTGTTCCTCTATACAAGGCAATGGTCAGAAAAAACCTTGAGTACTGCGTACAGGTCTGGAGGCCTCATTTTAGGAAGGATGTAGATTTACTTGAGCGTGTACAGAGAAGGGCAACAAGATTGGTGAGGGGAATGAAGGGATCCTCTTACCAAGAGAGGCCTAAGTTCTGCAAATTGCAGTGGCTGGAGACTAGGCACCTGCGCGGTGATCTGATTGAAGTGTATAAGGCCTTGAATGGGTTGAGGACGCTGAATTCTAATGGGATCCTTCCACTTATTCAGATTACGAACCTAAGGGGGCATAAATTCAAATTAATAAAGACAGATGTAGAATAGATGTGCGAAAATTTGCCTTTAGCCAGCGGGTGTTTAATTGCTGGAACAAACTTCCATCTGTCGTTGTGGAAGTTGAGAGGTTGAATAAATTTAAGGAGGAACTGGACAGGCATTTGGAGGGAGTGGTTTGATTTTTTTTTTTTTTTTTTTTTTGGCTGATGCTGCATAAGCTCATACACTTGCTTTCTTGCATCACATGCCACTACTACTACTACTACTACTATTTTGAGTTGCTTCTGCTGATTTCCTGTTTTTGCTATATAGGAATTTCCTTTCATGCACTTTTAAAGGTTCTCTAGACACTGGTATAACAAATACGACTGTTTCAACGGTCTTGTTTTCTATAGCAATGCCTAGAGAATCTTGAAAATTATACTAATGCCTAGGAAACCTTGTTTCATTCTGTGCCTGTGGTTTGCAGCTTTCATGCACTTCACAGTCGTTCTGTTGTAGGGCAAAACCGACTCACCAATTTAGTGACCTAAAAGTAAAGTGCAGCCATTATCAACCCACTGCAGGATGGAAGCCTCCTCAACAATTCATGCTGAGGGACATGGGCCATAATCTAGCACGTTGGTCCGGTGCGAGCTGGCGGATCGACCGTATTTAGCAGTCAGGGGCTTGAACCCCGGTCTACTCAAAGAGCGTGTGCTACTGCACTCCCGCTCCTGACCACTTGGCTACGGAGGCCTTTAGTGACCTAGGTGTATGTTACTCATGTAAAGTTTTTTTAGGTAACTTCCTTAGAGAAAAAAAAGATAGTTTTATTATTTTTAACCTTTCTTTTTTGAAACTTTCAGAAGGTGCCAGTGCCAGCTGTTTTCTTCTTTTCTCCAAGTTTGGTTCCACCCCCACATGAAAATCTGTTTTTTACAGGAAACTTGATATTCAGCAGTATCTTCTTCTTCTTTTTTTTTTCTTTTTTCTATATCTTGTTTTATTTTGATAAATTTAATGTTCAATTCAATTAATGTTCCCACTATATACTTTTTTCAAACCCATAAAATGTTCTTTCTGCAGATCCCACTTCTGATTAATTTCATCGGAAAGAAATGAGTGATGACATCACTGGAAGAGTTCTACCTTGCTCTATTTTTATTTTATAATTCTAGAGGATAAGTACTGTACTTTGTAAGTTGTTTGCAGAGTGTAGAACCACAGCTTTTCAACCCAGCCCTTAGGTAGGTTTAGAAGTTACTGAAATGCAATGTCCCTTGGTTATTTCAGATGCTGGTGTCTTGCGGTTCCGGAGGAGATGGGGGTCTTTATTCTATCATATGCTACTAAATTTTAACTATCATTTATCTTTTGGCCTTTTAGTTCACAAATCCAGCGATGTTAAAACACGTGCATCAAAGGAGACAAAGTACCATTATATGCTTTTGTAATGATTCCAAAAAAAATTTTAAAATAATTTTTTTTTTAATTTGAATTAGCTTTTACCTACTTTTGAAAGAGTTTAGCAACTAGACACCTTTATGAGTGATTTGATTGAATTGTAAGGCCACAAAGGGTTTTAATAAAGTGAATGAGGGAGGAATTTTCTCACTGGTCAGTTAGGCAAGGAGAAACTTTAAAATCATAAGGAGTAACAGTAGAGCAGATCTCATGAAATTTCCCTTTTGTGCCGCCTAGATGAAATTCAATGAAGAACTGGATGAGCACATTTTGATAAAAGGAATATTGAGAGAAAGTTTTTTTTTTTTTGGCAGATACAGAATAAGTTTATTTTCTTGCATCATTATGCCATTTAATACTAATGTACCAAAAATAAATAAGTGCAGCCTAGGTGAAATTGAAATAGGAATTGGATGGGCACGTCTTGACGATAGGTAGGAGAGTGACGATATTGTGAGATTTTTTTTTTTTTTTTTGGCAGATACAGAATAAGTTTACTTCCTTGCATCCTTATGCCATTTAATACTAATATACCAAAAATAAATAGCAAGCTTTATTTTTTGGCCATTTTTACATTAATTCAGTAACGGGTATTTTTAAAATTTAAGTTGAAATCCAACAGCCCAAATGTAGCTGAACGGTTAAACATGAGAATACAGTGAATGGGAAAGATCCCCGAAAGACTTCTACCTTTCTTTATTTTTGAACCAGAGTCAACATGCTTGAGCTGACAATGGTTCAAACTTATGCGACTCTTAAATATGGTTAATGATTATCTTCACTGTCAAAAATGATTAGTTATAAAATCCTCTGACCTAGTGATCCTGGAACATAAACAGAACACTAATAAAAGTTTCTGGATTATATTTCAATGCAAGCATTGGAATAATTTCACAATTAGATACGTTTCTGTTCTCAAAGGTTCCCCCAAAACAGAAGTTGAAAGCAGAAATGCATACAATGTTTTAATTATTTCAATACCTGCAGTGAAATATAACTTTGCAACCTTTATTAGTTTGCTGTATAGTGAAAATGAAGCCTCGTGTATTAGGGTTTAAAGGTGGCACAACACAATCTCTATTATGTGATTGTGTTGTGTATATAAGAGGAAAGAAAACTGGAAGTTTTCTTTCCTCTTATATACCACTTGGCTACAAGGGCTGTGTATATTATTCAGAATTTAGCATAGGTTCACTAACAGTGGCTACCTGAAGTTTAATGATGGACCAGTTAAATCTTGAAATAGCTCGTAACAGTGTCCTGGATTATCTCGACAAGTACAGGATTTACTTTTTATCATGCTATTTGTACAAAATAGTATTAGCAATTTAGGTAGACCTGTGGATAATGGTGTCATTGCTAATATAAGCCCAAGTCTTCATAGCCAAAAGTTGCCCTTTGTTATAGGTAGGTCCAAAGTATTCCCAACAGAGAAAATGAGTTCATAAAGGCATAAAATTTTCAAATTAATGCTGAAATATAATATGAAAAAAAAAAAAAAAAAACCAAAGTGTAACAACCAGTACTTTACAAAGAACACAACCCAACCCAACATATGTATTCTAATCTGAAAGTGAATAATCTAAGTTTGTAAAACTTACGATGACATTCCACTTCAAAGGAAGACTTTCAACAATTGTAGTGACATCTAGGAACAAGAATGTGGCACTGAGCAGAAATGTGAAAACACAGATGAAAATGTGAAATCGGATACGTCCCACAAGAGGAAGTTCTAGTACATCTTGGTTATCAGTACCAGCACTAACTATACATGCCAAGCTTATTGTACTGCAAGCCTATAAGTGAACAGGAAAAAAAAATAATAAGTATAAATAAATAAGCATGTACACTGGTGTTCAAACAAAGTGCATCACCTAGGAATTTCACATTTCTAACCCTTTTTCGCGATGTTATGTTACATTAATCACTAGCATCACAAATAGAAATACAGGCAGTTCTCACTTTGCGAGTTTTTTTCCCCCAAGTATCAACAAAATCGAAAATATGAACATTAATTGCAAAAAAATGAATGTTAAACATTCATAAATACTGCATTAAAAATCACGTGTGCATAGCTGTATAATACGGTGTACCCCGCTTTATGATATTAATCAATTCCAGAGACACCATCGTATCGTTAAAATATCATAATGTGAACCCAATAACATTGATTTTTGGTAATTCGTTTCAAGATCTAGGAAGTTGAAATTTTCACTGTATAACTAAGCTATTTATCTCTCTAAAATGTCATTTAAAAGGTCATGAGCGTGACCTTAAGACCATATAAAAGGTCTTGAGCGTGGTTTGTAAATTGTATTAGTTAACAATTCAAATCATTAAAATGCACTACCCTTTCATCGTCATCATATGTTCCGTTATAAGAATCAATTTTGAACGCCTTTGTGATATTTTTCTAAAGCACATTTCTGAATGTCACAACCATAAAACAATTTGTACTTTCCAGTTTACTGGGCTTTTCTGTTACTGCAAGCAATTATAAACGGGTAGTAAACTCAATGTTATTGCATTTGCGAAAATACCAATAGCTGGAATTTTTTGGTTTTTACGTTATTATGGTGAAATGTTTCCCCTTTACCGAAATCTTCAATCGTATAAAAAACATAAATTTTCAGAATCATCTCTTCATTCTTTGTTTTTTTTAAGCTTCATAAACTTGTTACTCCACGCGAATCGTGCTAGTTGCAATTTGTGTGTGCCGTTAAAAAATGCATATGCATGCAATCACGAAATTTATAATTAAAAGAGAAGATTATCTTGGAAACAAATGCCGCTTGAAACATTTCTGAAGACGACTCCTTGTGCAACAAACCAACGAGTGCTGAGCCAATAATGAGTGATCAACGTGTGTGCATTTAGTCGATGATGATGAAGAATAAACACTAACATTTGTAAGTGGTAAATAATTTCTCTTTTATTATAACTTGATTTATTTTACAGGCTACGTTTTCATTTCTTTTGATAAATCAATCATTGTTTAAACATAAACTAATTTCATTGTTGAGAACATTGTTGACAATTACAATTTTAAGGGGTAATGCACTTTCTTCGAACACCAGTGTATATAAATATATACAGGGTGTCTCAAAAACATTGGTACAAACGTTTAGGTAGGTAACATTTAAAGGAATGTGAATCGCATAGGGACCCATAACTGGAAACGTCACGGGAAAGTAGTAGCAGAGGCACAAGAAGCAGAAATGACACAAGACAGTAATTAGTGGCAAACATTTATTTGACATAATATTAACAATGGAGTACAAGATGGATGCATTTCATGATGTTACAACAGATGCTCGAAGGTTCCACCATGAGATTCAATGCATGCGTGACACCGACGCAGCATGGATTGGCGGATACAGTCGAACACACCTGGAGTTTCTTTGACAGTAGCAGCAGCGCAAACAAGTCTCGCCACGAGATCCATTTCCTTCTCCACAGGCGATTCATACACGATAGATTTGAGGGCCCCCAAAGAAAGAAATCAAGGCTCGATAAATCAGGTGAGCGTGGGGGCCAGGCAACAGGTCCACCACGGCTAATCCATTGACGCCCAAAATACTAAGCAGTCACCTACCATACCTGCCCACACATTTATTGCAAAGCGATGTTGTGCCGCATGGGGGCACACACCGTGTGGGCTCTCTGCTAATCCATACACTAGGTGCATGTCTGCCAGTTCACAGTTCGTATATCGATGCATGCTCTTCGTGCGGCGACTACTGCTTGAATGAGTAAACCAGAAATTTTCCCTCTTGCGAACTGATGAACAGCGCAGTGTACGGACTTACGGTGACGTTTCCAGTTACGGGTTCCTATGCGATTCACATTCCTTTAGATGTTACCTAAAGGTTTGTTACCCCTAAACATTTGTACCAATATTTTTGAGACACCCTGTATATATATAATGTACAAAGTTGTGTGTAATAAACACTGCTGAAGAAATAATGGTGAAATATGCTGTTCCTCTAAAATCATTATAATAAAATATTTTTATAATTTTTTTACTAGGGGGCTTTGCCCCTGCTTGCTGCGCTCGCTTCTTTTGATAAAATAAAATACTTACAGAAGGTTTCGACTCTGTGTGTGTCTCTTCCTCAGCTATGAATACATAAATACATTACTATATCTATATAATATTGGTGTAGATACACCATAGACAACTCTTAAAGAAAAACTACAATCGTAGCGTGAAAGGCATCATTTCATCTGTATCTCATATTGTGCTCATCCTTCACGAGTTACCAAGAAGACTATTCTCACTTATTCTTGGTGGGCACCACCACCACCCAGACAGCACCATTTCAAAGCTAGTTGGCTTTTCATCAGTAGGTGCCTTTCACACTACTTTAAGAGTTGTTGTTGTTGTTATTTGGTTTTTAGGAGCATTAGCAACTAAGCCCATATTACTCCGGGATATGCGGTGGTCATTCCCTGACCTTTCCGCATCCTCCGTATTTGGTGGTGACGGGCTTGAACCCCGGTCTAACCAAGAAGCGTGTGCTACGCACTGCTGCTCCTTCCCACCTGGCTACGGAGGCACTTTAAGAGTTGTCTATGGTGTATCTACACCAATATTATATAGAATCTTAAACTTTTAAAATATTATGCCTTGTTGCATTTAGTTTATTTAAATAAATATGTTACATATGGAAATCAAGAATGGTACCAGGTGGTCACGTTAGATAAACATAGTGCGTGACCATGCCTAAACAGAAGTTTGTTTTACCACAGTGAAACAAGCTTCTGTTGCGTATTTTTGTATTTCTTATGTAGCAGGAGTGCAGTAGCACATGCTCTTTGGGGTTCAAGCCCCTGACTGCTGAATACGGTCGATCTGCCAACCCGCACTGGACCAGCGTGGCAGATTATGGTCCATTTCTCTCAGCATGAATTGTTGAGGAGGCTTCCATCCTGCAGTGGGTTGATAATGGCTGCACTTTACTTCTTTTTTTTTTTTATTACCACGTAACCCACATCTCTCTTCTCCTATTGGCTGAATAAATATCATTAGGAGGAAAATTATTTTAATGTATAGAAAGATAATGACTTGAGAAATATGACAAGAAAAATCAGTGCTAGGATGAAACAAGCATTCAGATAAAGTTAGGCTACACAAAACTATGTATACAAAACATAATCAACAAAAGAATAAATTAAGGTATTTCTTGAGCAGCATGATGCATAGGTAAAACTGTGTTGGTTGAAAATAAAAAAGTTGTTGTTGTTTTGGCTTTTAGGAGCATTGGCAACTAAGGCCATATTGCTCCGGGAATATGCGGTAGTCATTCCCCGACCTTTCCGCATCTCTCCGTATTTGGTAGTCACGGGCTCGAACCCCGGTCTAATCAAGAAGCTACACACTGCTACTCCTGCCCACCTGGCTATTTTTATTTCCAAATTGGAAATATGTACATAATGGAAGAACAAGCAAGTCCTTGTGACAAAAGTGATCTTTTATGACAGAGATATTACAAAGACAGCTGTCACTGAAGTGGTAAGAAAATATCACGAAACGTTTGACCCCATTATGTACATATTTCCAGTTTCGAAATAAACATAATAACACCAACGTAGGTTTTGAATATGTTATTAACTTCAAACAAAAGAATGAATAATGAAAGTGTAAACAAAGATCACAGTCAGTTATATACTTTGCACAAAACTAACTACATTAACAGGGCTGTCACTAGTGATGAACATAATTGAGAATACATAACTGATTATTTTAATTATGACAAATCAGTTGATTATAGAAAACCTATAGTTACTAATTACTAATGGAAATAATCAAGAGGACATAACTGATTCAATCTATTATAACAAATAATTTGACTCATTGCATTATATTCAAATAGACAAACATATCACTTTGACGATTAGCAGCAATGAGATAACTGAGAGATTAATTAATTCATTCAATTATAGTTAGTAGGCAACAGATTTACTTTGTCAATAACTTAGTTAGTAGTGATTATTCTCTCACAGGGGATACTCCAAACAACTGGAGTGTCCCCTGTTAGTATTTAACAAACTCTTTCAGACAATTTTATTGAAACAAATTCAAATTACACGATTAAAAAAAAATTCATTTATTGCTTGTGCATCACACATAATATTATTAATGAAATACATAAAATAGCACTTGTTGCAGAAAACTAATGTTCATTTTCTAAGACCAGGTATGTACTGGTCCAATTTTAATGAAATTTTGGTACCCAATAAAATTAACCAAGTATAAAATTTCATCAAAAGTTATCCACTGCATTAGCAATAATTTATGATAAAAAAAAAAAAAAAGTAAAGTGCAGCCTTTATCAACCCACTGCAGGATGGAAGCCTCCTCAACAATTCATGTTGAGGGAAATGGACCATAATCTGCCACGCTGGTCCAGTGCGGGTTGGCAGATCGACCGTATTCAGCAGTCAGGGGCTTGAACCCCGGTCTACTCAAAGAGCGTGTGCTACTGCACTCCCGCTCCTGCCCACTCGGCTACGGAGGCCACTTACATATGATATATGACAAAAAAAAAAAAAAAAAAGGGGCAGAAAGCAACAACTAATGAACCATGAAATTTCATTTGTGCACATTTGCCCATTCATTCCTCACACCAGTGCATGACAACAAACATAATATCCTGTGTTTAGACTAATATTATGGATAGCGTATGTGATATGTATGAAAAAAAGAAATAATAACTGCTGGATTTCTACTGGCCCAATTTTAATGAAATTTGGGATGGTTCTACAGACCTTTCTAAAATTTAATGAAAATCCATCTGCTGGGTTCCAAGTTGAGTTCAATTGAATGAAAAAAATAATAATAATAAATAAATAAGTAAAATAATTACCAGATTTCTATTGTTCCAATTTTAATGAAATTTGACAAATCATTTTAAAAGGCCCAAATATAAGATTTCATGAAAATCTATAGAGTGGCAGTTGAGTTATTACATGCAGATGGATGCACAGACATGGCAAAAATAAGATGATAATATATGCATTGCATTTCAGACACGTTCAATTATCAAATAATCACAGGTTAAATATCTATATTCAAGAAGTGGTTAAATACCTCGCAGGTTAAATATCTATACTCACGAAGTGGTTAAATTTCTATACTTAGGAAGTGGTTACCAAACCTCACTGTGTTGAGTACTTATCTCACGGTGAGGTTTGGTAACAACATGAGATCTGCATAACAGTTATTTTTTCAAGGGGAAGAGAGGAAAAAGGGTGTGCACAGGGGGCATGGGTTAACCTGTTTTTCATCCTACACAACATGCAAATTGGCCAGTGAACACAAACATGCATATAGACATAATGCACAACAGCACAATATAGCTTAATTTGCTAACATACCTGAAAACTTACAACAACCAGGAAAAATTAATCTTACAAAAATAATCAAGTAAATAAAACTTTCACTTAAGTGCAATAGCCACAAGACTTATTTTAGTATTAGCATTAGTAGAGGCATTTGATGCAAGAAAGCAAGCTTACGCAGCATCAGCCAAAAAAAAAAAAAAACCACTTCCACTTCACCCCTCTGTTCGTTCGAAATACCTGTCCAGCCAAGCCTTAAACTTATTTAGGCTATCAACTTTCACGACAAGGGATGGAAGTCTCTTCCACCAACCAACCATCCGTTGGCTAAAGGCAAATTTCCTCACGTCTATCCTACATCTCTCTTTCCTCAATTTGAATTTATGCTCTCTCAGGTGATTAATCTGAGCAAGAGGAAAAATTCCATCAGCATTGAGCATGCTCAAACCATTCAAGGCTTTATACACCTCTATCAGATCACCTCGCTGGTGCCTAGTCTCCAGACACTGTAATTTGCAAAACTTAAGCCTTTCTTCGTAAGAGCACCCCTTTGTTCCATTCACTAATCTTGTTGCCTTTCTCTGTACTCGTTCCAGCATCTCTACATCCTTCTTGAAATTAGGCCTTCGGACCTGTATACAGTACTCTAGGTGTGGCCTGACCATTGCCTTATACAAGGGAATAATCACCTCCTTATCCCTGCTAGAAAAATTCCTATACAGTATATCATAGACAATACACCATGAGCTACTCTTGCAGCCCGTCTGCACTGCTCAGAGAACTTCATATCTGCCTGCACACCACCACAGGTCCCTTTCATTCTCTACCACTGTCAGTGTAGTACCACAGAGTTGATACGTTGCTCTGGGGTTGCTGTTTCCCATATGTAGTACTTTACATTTGTCAATGTTAAACTTCATTTGCCACCTCTCAGCCCATCTGCTCAACCTTTCCAGATCCTGTTGCAGTAGCATAGTGTCAGTAGTGTTCTTGACAACCCTGCCAACCTTCGTATCATCTGCAAACTTGGAAATTAAGCTTGATATACCATCATCAATATCATTTATAAATACAGAAAACAATAATGGACCCAATACTGAACTCTGAGAGACTCCACTAATAACACTGGTCCACGATGAGCAGTGTCCATTGATTACCACTCTCTGTCTTCTCCCCCTCAACCACCCCTTTATCCATAGCAGCAATTTGCCTCCAATGCCACACTGCTTCAATTTGTGCAGCAGTCTTCCATGTGCAACAGTATCAAAAGCCTTTCTAAGATCCAAGTATATAATATCAAAGTTATTCCCTGCATCCAGTTCTTTTGTGACTCCATCATAGTATCCAATCAAATTGGTCAGGCAAGACTTCCCCTTAACAAAACCATGCTGTGTCCGAGCTATAACTGACGTCTTGTCTAGATGATCCTGCAGTGCTTCTTTAACCAGTGCCTCCATTAATTTTCCGGGAACAGAAGTTAAACTAACAGGTCTATAATTACTTGTGTCGCCCTTTAATCCTCCTTTGTGAATTGGGGTCACATTTGCACATTTCCAGTCCATGGGTACTTCCCCTGAGTCCAAGGAAACTCTCATAATTATGGCTAAGGGTTTGCTTACTTCCTTTGCTGCCTCCTTTAATATAACTGGATAAATCCCATCCACCCCAGGTGCCTTTCTTGTGTTTATCTTCAACAATTTCTCCTCCACTTTACTCTCAGTTATTACAAGATTTTCTAGCTTACTGCCAGAGTTGAATACACCTCTGGCATTCCCCTCGCTGAATAACTCCTCATGTGTGAATGTCGATGCAAAATATTCATTTAGTTTGTTAGCTACATGAGCAGGATCATCAACAGTTGACCCATCGATATCAAGTGGACCAATCTGATTCATCCCCTTCCTTCTAGAGTTTACATAAGTAAAGAACTCCTTGCTGTTTTTCTTTGCATCCCATGCCAAAGATTTCTCGTAATCTGCCTTCGCCTGCCTAACCTCCTTTGTAACTTGGTTACAGATCAACTTGTATCTATCATAGGCTTCTGTGTCACGTGTTAATTTGTATGTATCCCATGCATTTTTCTTCTCTGCCATATGTCTCATTAGTTCATCTGACATCCACTTAGGCCTAAACCTTGAACAATATTTCTAGTTGGTATGTAAAGCCTAGTAGCTTCCAAGATAAGTTCTTTGAATGCTTCCCTTTTTGAATTTGCTGTTGGTAACATCATCAGTTGGTCCCACTGTATAGAATTTAAATACTGTCTCAGTCCATCATAGTTGCCTTTCCGAAAGCAATAACCCTTCCCTTTACCCTAATGGTAGGGTTAAAGGGAAGGGTTATTCAGCATACTGTGATCACTGCCACCTAGTGGTTCATTTATCTGCAGATTCTTAATGCATGAAGAATCACTACTGATAATCAGATCAAGAGTATTGCTCCCTCTTGTTGCCACCCGAACATGCTGATGTAGAAAACAATCATCCAATAAATCCACAAAAGCCTTGCTAGTGTGTGAGTGACCAGCCCCCAAATTCCAGTCAATATCTGGGAAATTAAAAGCCCCCATTATAAGACTTTCTGATTTACTGGCCCACTCTATTTCCCTGTACAGTTTCTTATTATACTCATCAGAGTCATTAGGCCTATAGCACACTCCTACTCTCAATTTTGATCTCCCAATGCTTATGTCACACCAAACTGACTCTACACTGCACTGTCCAGCGATGTCGACTGGCTTCACTTCCTTGGATTTTATGTGTTTCTTAACTAATAGCATAACCCCTTCTCCCTTCCTATTGTGTCTATCCTTTCTGTAGACATTGTACTCCCCAAATTCCAGTCTGCATTCCTTATATCTGTGCGACACCACGTCTCTGAAATACCCACAATATCTGCCTTTGATGTTTTGAGCAATACCTCAAATTCATCAAATTTATTTACTAAACTCCTAGCTTTGGTGTACATGCAAGTATACATGCACCTGTTCTTTTTCTTAGCTACCCTAACACAACCCATGTGTTTACTTGTACCCCAATGATTCCCAGCAGTCTCTGAAATATCCTGCATCTTATTTTCCAGGCTGCGGCTCATTCCAATAGAAGCAGTGCAAGAATCACTTTCACTTCTGCCAGTGGCTACTGTTAATCTATTAGTCCTTGTATCCCCCCAATCTAGCAGTTTTCTGACCCACCTAACACTGCCTCGATAGCATCAGCAAACATTCTTGCACCCTTTATATTTAAGTGTATCCCATCCCTGTAGAAGCAGTCTCTCCTGTTAACAAGTACAGACCAGGCTGAAAAAAATTCTACCCCTTGAGCCTTGCACAATCTTTCCAGGGCCGAATTGATCGACAGGGCTCTCATCATATACTCCCTCCTATCGTGTCTGGGCAGAATTGCAGACACTTTCAAATTCAACCCTAATTCACGGCTTTTTTTCAACAGTTAAGTAATTAAGTAATTCCGCCGGTCTCCTACTTATGATAAAGAGGGTCCAATCCAGTCAATGCTTTATGACTTTCAGTTTATTTTACAGAAAGATGATATACTGCCACCTTTTTAGGCACGTTCACACACATGCATCTACTGTATTCACCATGACCATCCATCTGTTCGTCCACATGTAACCACTGAACTCCCCGTGGGCAGATTTACATGAAATTTTATATTTCAGATTTTTAAAAATATTTGTTGACCCATTCCAAATTTTATTAAAAACTGGATAAACATTTGGCAATTATTATTTCTCTTCTTTTTCCTTTAATACAGTATTGTTAGCTTTAGATAGTCCGTGCACCCTTCACATGTATTATTATGTAAGACTCATAAATATAGTATCGCTTGTGAAGAAATACATATGTATAGAGAAAAGAGACTTAGAAAAGTATGAGAGAAAGGTAATAAACATTGCACAGCTAAGTTTAGAGAATGTAAAACTATAGTTTTATCTGGGGTTATATAAATTTATAATCTTAGTAATTAATTGATAAGGAGATAAGTACATTTACTTTTCACTTCTATTAAGCAAAGAAAATTTTTAAAAATTCATTTAATTTAAGAAAAAAAAAATGAATGTACCCGAAATGTAACACATGGCATACGTTAATTTGTTTTGTTATTCCTCTTGGTACTGAATCATAACTGCCAGTTGTACTTCACACACTTTGACAAGAATAAGTTCAGTTGAACTAGCTTCAATTATTTAATCTTTGGTAAATCTACAGTATTGGTTTTTCTGATGTAAGGGAAAACTGACAGTCTGACGCTTTATCACTATCCATTTTCATTGGTTCATCAAGTGTGCTGTGTCCACTTTACATTAGTCCCATTTCATCAGATGTGAGAGTTGCAGTATTATTTCCATGTTTTTTCTTTTTCTCTTTACTTTGTCCTTTATAATGAATCTGTTTAAATTAGAAACATTTCCATCATCCAGAAAGAAGTATTATCATTTTTTCACACAAGCATAAAATACAAGGAAATGGGCAACTGGCCATACAAGAAAGGTGATAATACTTGCAAAGCTATCTAGATTTATTTTGCAATGCAATAACCACACAATTCAATTTTAAATGATAGTTACATGGAGAAGCAAAAAATTTTGCAGTACTACTCTACTGATCTTTACATCATCTGCAAGTTTAGACCTCCCGCCCTCCATAGATGTCATTTAAGATAATCAAAAACAACAGTGGTCCCAATACTGATCCTTTGAGGAACACACTACTTACATTAACACAATCTGAGGAATAACCATTTATCACAACCCTCTGCCTGGTGCCCTCAAGCCATCGTGCTATCTATCTAAGGATTTTCTCTATGATTTCAGCCTGCTCCAACTTATAAAGTAACCACTCATGTGGGACTGAGTCAAATGCTTTGCTGAAATCCAAATAAACAATGTTGAAATTATTCCCCAAATCCATCTCAGGAGAGACCTGTCAAAATGGCTAACCAGATTTGTTAAACACGATTTTCCCTTTACAAAACCATGCTGTGTATTCTACAGAATTCCATTTCCATCAAAATGATCCTGAATTCCACCCTTAATCATTTCCTCCATGATTTTCCCTACTACTGAAGTTAGACTGGCCGGTCGGTAATTTCCCTTTACACTCCTAGAACCGCATTTATGTTCCAATTTACACCAATCCAACGGAATCTCTCCCGAGTCCAGTGATGCTCTCATAATTAGCCTTAATGGTTCAATGCACTCACTTGCCGCCTCCTTTTAAGATTATAGGGTATATGCCATCAACCACATGAGCCTTACTCACCTGTTGGCGCAAAAATTCTCATTAAATAATAATTTGAAATTTCAACATCATTAATTACATTTTTTTCAACTTCACTTCCATAATATCTCATTGACACAACGGGGTTTTTTTTATGTAAATATCGATGCAAAGTAACTGTTGAGTTCATCTGCAACTTCGGCTATGTTATCTAATACTGTCCCACGTCCATTACATAAGGGTACAATCTGAGGGTACAATCTGATTGTCCTTCTGTTCTTCGCATTTATATATGTGATGAATTCCTTAACTGCACTCTTTGTTCTCTTCTTTATTCCTTATCCCCACTCTTTGCCCTCTCCCAGACTCGGCAAATATACTATAGTGAAAATTATACTTCGCTTAATAAAATGTCTTTCTCCTTCAGAAAATGATAAACATAATTCAACCATGAAAGACCAACATGGAACGGAACATCAGTGTTCCGCAAATTCTTTCCAAAATAAGAAATTGCCCGCCTCCAATGAGATTTTAAAAGATTAACTTGAGTCGGAAATTAATGAAATCCTTTTAACTATAAATGTTTATTTAAAACTTGAATTCAAGTTTTAAATAAACATTTATTGCAATAATAAATATTCCGAAAAATACTGTATGTACCAAAATTAGATCCATTTTAAACAATCATACTATTGATTGCTCATGTTTCTTAAGAGCTCACTTTATTTGGACAAGTAGTGTGGATGCTTAAAGGTAACTAAACTTTGCAGTAACAGTATGTAGGTTTTTTTTGTTTTTAGAATAACTGTATTTTTAATGATTTTTTTTTCAGAATATTTATTATTGCAATAAATGTTTATTTAAAACTTGAATTCAAGTAATTACAGTACTTGTTTTTTCCTTACTTTATTGCACCTAATTGTCATCAATATTTATTGAGAAAAACGTTTGTTTTTGGAATATATCATAAATTAAATGATAAATGGTATCATAAATTAAAAATACAGTGGTACCTCGACATACGAGTTTAATTCGTTCCGTAACCTTGCTCGTATGTCAAATTGCTCGTATCTCAAGGCAATTTTCCCCATTGAAATTAATTGAAATGCCATTAATCCGTTCCAGCTCCCAAAAAACCACCTCAGTTGTTTTTGTTAAGTGTTTTGAATAATAAAAATGTACTGTATTTACAAGAAGAAACATTTATTTATAAATAACAAATACATATTCTATAGAAACATAATAAAAGAAAAGGTGAAGTGCTTACGGAAGCGTATAATTTTCGTCATTGGTCTTCGCTTTTTTTGTCACGCTTTGCTCATTTTCGCCTGCAGATCGTTTAAAAAAACTGTCCAAGGAGGTTTGTTTCTTCCTCCCTTTCAGGATATTGCGGAAATGTGTTAGGCAAGTTTCGTTGAACAACTCCGATGAACGACGAGTTGCAACTTTTTCGGGGTGATTTTTATCCACGAACTCTACAACTTTCTCCCACATTCCCAAGATCTCCTTTATATTTCTTGTAGAGATAACCTTCTCCATCTCTGGCTCCTCTTCAAAACTAATTTTTCGTTGAACCACCATATGCTGCTGCGAATGTAGATCGTGTAACTCCTCAGTTGTCAACTCCTGAGTCTGTTCCTCGACAAGTTCGTTCACATCTCTCTCATCCACCTCCAGACCCATGGATTTTCCCAGAGAAACAATCTCCTCTACCACTGACACTTCGGGTTCCAATCCTTCAAAAGCCCTTTCAGCTACAGCCTCAGGCCACAGCTTCTTCCATGCAGATATTAAGGTCCTCGTTGTAACACCCAGCCAGGCCTGATCAATAATTTTTAGGCATATCACGATGTTAAAGTGGTCCTTCCAGAACTCTCGAAGGGTAAGGTTTGTGTTCTCCGTCACTTCAAAGCAGCCCCGAAAAATGTGCTTGGTGTACAACTTCTTAAAATTAGAAATCACCTGCTGATCCATGGGCTGCAGGATAGGAGTGGTGTTGGGTGGTAGGTAGAGAACCTTTATAAACTTGAACTCTTCGAGTAAATGCCTCTGCTCACCCAACAAATCATCTTCGAGATTTGTTGGGTGAGCAGGGGCATTGTCGAGGACGAGAAGGACTTGCATGGGTAGGTTGTTTTCCTGTAGATATTTTTTAACAGAAGGGCCAAACACCACGTTTATCCACTCCACAAAGAATTTCCTGGTGACCCACGCCTTCGGATTTGCCCTCCACATAACTTGTAGTTTTTCTTTTAAAATCTTATGTGACTTAAAGGCTCTGGGATTTTCCGAATGGTATACTAGCAGAGGCTTGATTTTTCAGTCGCCACTCGCATTGGCGCAAAGTGCTAGAGTTAATCTATCCTTCATGGGTTTGTGACCTGGCATCGTCTTCTACTCTGCTGTTACGTAAGTCCTATTCGGCATCCTTTTCCAGAAAAGCCCTGTCTCGTCACAGTTGAAGACTTGCTGAGGGATGTATCCTTTGGCTTCTATCAGTTTGGAAAATGTTTTGATGTAAACCTCAGCTGCCTTCACATCCGAACTTGCTGCCTCACCATGCCTGACGACGGAGTGAATGCCGGTCCTTTTCCTAAAGTTGTCAAACCAGCCCCGACTGGCTTTAAACGAGTCGTCCGATTCCTCGTTTGTGGAAGTGTGTGGGATCTGCTTCAGCAAATCACCGTAAATCGCTCGTGCCTTCTCACATATGATACTTTGTGTTAAGAATCCTCCTTGAAGCTGCTTCTCTGTCACCCACACCATCAGTAGTTTCTCCATTTTCTCATGGAGAGAGGTCCGGAGCTTAGAAATTATTGTAACGCCCTTGGCTGGCGTTATACCCTTTATCAACTTCTTCTGTTTAAGCACAGTACATATCATTGATGTGCTATGCCCATACATCCTCACCAAGTCAATTACTCGCACACCTTGCTCATGTTTTTCTATGATTTCACGCTTTAATTCAATAGACATCATCTTCTTCTTCGGACCCATGGTTATAAAAATAAATTTGATAATGTTTTGTAAATGTACAAAAAGCAAAAAACGCAAACCCAACTTATCAAAAATGCTACGAAAACGAGGGAAATAAGCACACAGACTGAGGTCTAGTCTGAGGTGGGAGAAACTGTTAGACGCTGCACACGACCCCAACATGCACCCCGCATGTTGGGGTCGTGTGCAGCGGTGTAGTGTGCGATTCCTCGTATCTCAAATCTTGCTCTCATCTCAAAGCAAAATATCGCTCGCTCGGCAGCTCGTATCTCAAAACACTCGTATATCGAGGTACCACTGTACCGAAATACCGGTATTGTAAGCCCTACTAGCAGCCCAATTGGCACTGCTCAGCAAACTTCATATTTGACCCCAGGTCTTTTTCACTTTCCACTTCCCTGAGTGTAGTACCAAACAGTTGGTACATTTCTCTTGGGTTATCGCTACCCATAACTATTTGGGGCCAACAGCATAGATCAAAAAGTCAGTTCTGCTTGTTTCATTGAGAAGAGGGATGCAGAGACCTTACTTCCTATTATTAATATGATGATCTAATATAATTTGCTAGGTTTGCTATTATATCAGTGGTTCTCAATGGGGGCCATGCTGTATTTCTGAGGGGGCCACAGGTAAAAGTCGTAAAATTAGGGACCATGGAAACTGTTAAGTGGGCCACGAAAAGTTCACTTCTAAAATAAAGTTATTACTAATATAAAAAAGAAATAAAAATATGAAATGGTCAGTACATATACTATCTCAATATCCTTGTTTCTGTGTGCCATTTAAAAACTTAGAAGGGACAGAACCTATTGTACTTAAACCACAACCATAGATCTGGGAATTGCAAGTACTGGTAAATAACTCAGCCCCACATTCTTGGAGTGGGCAAAGCCCTAACAAAATGGTTAACTGGATTCCTGGAAAAATGATTCCTTATTTTTCTAAATATCTCCCACTCCTCTCATGGGTTTTACCGCCACCTTTTCAGTAAATTTCAGATATTCTTCAGTTCAATATTCGGAGTGTTTGGAGGAAGATATTTTTCTGAGCAAGTTCTATTATCGTGGCAGTTCCCTACTTTAAAGGTAAGTTATAAACTCCAGCTAATATTTTTCGACAATTAAGCATTACCTTTAATAATAATTATGAAATTTCATTACAAATAACTTATTAGCTTTCGATAGAATTCGAATACCCTCCCTCTACAAAAAAAAAAAAAAAAAGTTGTGAATTGGTCACAGCAGTTTTGTATTTATTTTAAGAAGAATGGCTGCCAAAGTATTTTTTATGAATATTGACTTTCAAAATTTTCCACATCTTTAAAAAATTTAGAAATAGAGCAGTCATAAATTTTAAAAATTCAAACTGCCAAAAACTGTTTGTTCCCATGGACCAATTTGCTTGGTTTATATTCAAAAGGTATAAATACACTTTCATACAGATACCATGTTTTGTTCTGCTTTTCGTTTTAATTTCAGCTCCTAGAATTGTAAAATTCTTCAATTCAAAGATTATTATTTTTGCACTACTTTAATATGGCAAATTAAAATCCTAAATTTTAATCTGCCATATTAAACACAGTGTTAGTTTGTCAAACAACTAACACTGTGTAATAAATGGTGAAAAATGTTAATGATTATTGGCAGTAACGATAAATACACTGGTCCACATAATTATTGCATCACCTGTCACTCTCTTGCCTTGGACACGTTAACTTACATTGTTAGTATTCTGTATGTTTCTGTATTAAACAATATGAGGGGTGGGGCCACAGAGGTGAATGAAACTCAGAAGTGGGCCATGAGCAAAAAAAGGTTGAGAACCACTGAGTTAAATGATGAGATAAAAAGGAACTACCGATACCCACAAAAACAATGCATCCACAAAACTGTGAATCACAGCATGAATTTTGTCAAACAACTAACAATCCCATTAAAACTTTTGGAAACAACTCATAACAAAAGTAGAAATAATATGTCAGTAGACATGGTATCAAATGAATTTTTTCGAACGGCAAGGTATAGACAAACAGGCTGTTAGTACTAGCAATCGTAGCGGCAAATGATGCAAGAAACCAAGCTTATATAGTATAAGCCAAAAAAAAAAAAAAAACCTTTCCCTTTCACCTACAAATCCCCTCAAACAGTTTCCCAAGTTCTTCCTTGAATTTATTCAAGCTATCCACTTCCATAACATCAGGAAGAAGTTAGTTCCAACAATTAACCACCCATCGGCCAAAGTCAAACTTCTACACATCTATTCTGAAACCACTGTTCCTCAATTTGAATTTATGCTCCCTCATTTCAGTAGTCTGAGCAAAAAGGAAAATCCCATCAGCCCTGAGCTTGATCAGTGATGATAGGATCAATCCATTCAAAGTATTAAACACCACAATCAGATCACCTCACAGGTGCCTAGTTAACAAAATGCTGCAATTGGAGAACTGAAGCCTTTCTTGATATGTGCATCCCTTTGTTCCCATCAGCAATCTCATTACCTTTCTCTGTACCCGCTCCAGAAGCTCTACATGCTTCCTAAAATAAGGCCTCCAGACCTGTAAGCAGTACTCAAGATGCGGCTTGACCATTGCCTTATACCACTGGTTCCCAAACTACTGAGGCGCCTCCGTAGCCAGGTGGGATGGAGCAGCAGTGCATGGCACACGCTTCTTGATTAGACCCAGGTTCGAGCCCGTCACCACCAAATACGGAGGATGCGGAAAGGTCAGGGAATGACCACCACATATCCCGGAGCAATATGGCCTTAGTTGCTAATGCTCCTAAAAACCAAATAACAAACAAACAAACAAACAAACCCAAACTACTGAGATCTATGGATCCTTTCAAAAATCAGAAAAAGAATACAGACCCCTTCAAAAATCAAAAATAGTTTGCGAACCCCCTACATTTATTATTATTATTTTATTATTTTTTTTTAAATGCATATTCTTCTCTGTGTATGTATATGTATGACACTAGGTTTTCTAAAAAGAAAATTCAAAGTTTTATGTTTAAAACAACTTTATTCTTATTTTTACATAAATATATAATAACTTTATTTGTCATCAATTTGCTATATATAGAACAAATAATTTGACCAGTTCCAGAGGGTGTTTCGTGGACCCCTGGAACTGGTCTACGGACCCCAGTTTGGGAAACACTGCCTTATACAATGGAATAATCACATCCTTATCCCTAGCAAAATTCCTGTATATCAATAACAAAATGCATGTGCTCTTCTAGCAGCCTCTACACTGCTCAGAGAACTTCATATCTGACTGAACAATTACCCCTGTCTTTTTCATTTTCCATTACCCTGAGTGTGGTACCCCAACACTTGGTATTACATCTAGGATTACTGCTAACCATACGCAGTACTTTGCAATTGTCAATGTTAAAATTGAACTACCATTTCTGAGCCCAACTGCCTAATTTTTCTAGATCTTGTTGCAATAGCATAATATCATTAACTACACTGCCAACCTTCATATCATCTACAAACTCTGCCATTAAGCCTGATATACCTTCATCAATATCATTAACAAACACAGAAAACAACGTGTCCAGTAGCAAACCAGGGAGGACTCCACTGATAACATCAGCCCACGAATAGCAGTGTCCATTGATACCAACTCTCTATTGTCTCTCAATCAACAATCCCTTCATCCCAATCTCATTTAACAATCCCACACTGCACAACAGTCTATTATGTGCAACATTATCAAAAGATTTCCTGAAATACAAGTATATGATATCAAAATTATTTTTTTGCATCTAGTTCCTCTGTGACCACTTTATGGTATCCAACCAAACTGGTCAGACAAGATCCCCCCTTGACAAACCCAAACTGTTACTGAGCTGTAGTATAACTGCAATCCTGTCTAGATAGTTCTGCATTACTTCTTTAACCACTGACTCTATAATTTTCCGTGAAATAGAAGTTAAGCTAACAAGTTTGTAATTACTTGTCACTCTTTGATCCCCTTTGTGGAATGAGCGATACATCACACATCTCCAATCCACAGAGGCCTCCCCTGAATCCAAAGATGCTCTCATTATTATGGCTAAGGATTTGATTACCTTCTTTGCTGCTTCTCTTAATATAATTGGATAGATTTCATCCACCCAAGGTGCCTTTCTTACATTTAACTTCAGCAATTACTTTTCCACTTTCCTCTCAGTTATTACAAAATCATTTATCTCCCTGGTAGAGTATGATCTCACTTTTGGCATTGCCAATTCCCCCTAAAGAATTCCTATTGTGAATTTCGATGCAAAATACTTATTCAGCTCGTCAGTAACCTGAACAGGATCATCAACAGTTGAATGTATGTGTTTTATCCCTTCCTTCTAGTGTTTACATAAGGTCTTGTGAGAATCATGGCAGAGAAGAAAAATGCATGGGATGCATATAAATTATCAGGTGACACAGAAGACTATGGTAGTATAAGCTAGTCTGTAATCAAGTCACAAAGGAGGTTAGGCAAGTGAAGGCAGATTATGAGAAATCTTTGGCAGAGGATGCAAAGAAAAACAATAAAGACTTACTTCTTTACGTAATTATGTAAACTCTAGAAGGGGATGAATCAGATTGGTCCATTTGATATTGACAGTTTGATTGTTGATGAACCTGCTGACAAACTGAATCACTATTTTGCATCTAAATTTATACATGAAGATGTCTGTAGGGAAGTAGAGGCTAGAAGCTTATCAACTCTAGCAGGGAGCTAAATGATTTTCTAATAGCTGAGAGCAAAGTGGATGAGAAATTAAACATTAAAAAGGCACCTGGGATCTATCCAGTTATATTAAAGGAGGAGCAAAGGAAGTAAGCAAACCCTCAACCATAATTATGAAGACTTCCTTGGACTTCAAATATGTCCCCAATTCACAAAGGGTGACACGAGTAGTAGTAGTAGTAGTGGCACATGATGCAAGAAAGCAAGTGTAGGAGCTTATGCAGCATCAGCCAAAAAAAAAAAAAAAAAAAAAATCACACCATTCCCTCCAAATGCCTGTCCAGTTCCTCCTTAAATTTATTTAACCTATCAACTTCTACAACGACAGATGGAAGTTTGTTCCAGCAATTAACCACCCGCTGGCTAAAGGCAAATTTCCGCACATCTATTCTACATCTGTCCTTTCTTAATTTGAACTTATGTCCCCGTAGGTTGGTAATCTGAACAAGTGGAAGGATCCCACCAGAATTCAGCGTGCTCAACCCATTCAAGGCCTTATACACCTCAATCAGATCACCGCGCAGGTGCCTAGTCTCCAGCCACTGCAATTTGCAGAACTTAAGCCTCTCTTGGTAAGAGAATCCCTTCATTCCCCTCACCAATCGTGTTGCTCTTCTCTGTACATGCTCAAGCAAATCTACATCCTTCCTAAAATGAGGCCTCCAGACCTGTACGCAGTACTCAAGGCGTGGCCTGACCATTGCCTTATACAGAGGGACAATCACCTCCTTTTCCCCGCTAGCAAAATTCCTATATATCATTGACAAAACCCCATGACCCGCCCTAGCAGCCTGTCTGCACTGCTCAGAAAACTTCATATCTGACTGCACAATTACAGACCTGTTAGTATAACTTCTGTTCTAGGGAAAATAATGGAGTCGTTGGTTAAAGAAGCACTGCAAGATCACCTAGACAAGACTGCAACTATAGTTCAGACACAGCATGGATTTGTTAAGGGTAAGTCTTGCGTGACATATCTGATTGGATACTATTATTACTATTATTATTATTATTAGCCATATGGTGCAAGGAAGCCTGAGGCTTATGCTGCACCAGCGCCAAAAAAAAAATGAGTTACCCTGTGTGTGTGAGAGAGAGAGAGAGAGAGAGAGAGAGAAGTAGAAGGAAATCACCAAGAAAGAGAAGAATGATGATATCCAGCTGAGGACCCTGGGTGTGTGGTTACAAAGGAACTGGATGCAAAAAATAATTTTGATATCGTATACTTGGATTTTAAGAAAGCTTTTGATACTGTTGCACAGTACAGTGGAAGACTACTGTACAAATTGGTGCAGTATGGCATTAAGGGCAAGTTGCTGCAATGGATAAAAGGATGATTGAGTTGGAGTAGACAGAGAGTGGTAATCAATGGACATTGCTCTTCATGAACTAACGTTATTAGTGGTGTCCCCCCCACTAGAGTTCGGTGTTGGGGCCAGCGTTGTTTTCTGTATTTATCAATGAAGGCATATCAGGGTTAATGTCTAAGTTTGCAGACGATACGATAGTTGGCAGGGTTGTTAATGACAGTAACGATAGTATACTACTGCAACAGGATCTGGAAAAGCTAAGCAGATTGGCTAAGAGGTAGCAACTGAAGTTTAACATTGACAAATGTAAAGTACTGCAAATGGGTAGCCATAACCCCAGAGTAATGTACCAACTGTGTGGTACTACACTCAGGGTAGTAGAAAATGAAAAGGACCTGGGTCTAATTGTGCATTCAGATATGAAGTTTTCTGAACAGTGCAGACAGGCTGCAAGAGTAGCTCATAGTGTCTGGTCAATGATATACAGAAATTTTGCTAGCAGGGAGGTGATTGTCCTCGTATGAGGTAATGATCAGGTCACACCTTGAGTACTGCATACAGGTCTGGAGGCCTCATTTAAGAAGGATGTAGAGCTGCTGGAACGAGTACAGAGAAAGGCAACAAAACTGGTGAGTGGAACAAAGGGTTTCTCTTACCAAGGAAGTTCTGCAAATTGCAGTGTTGGAGACTACGCACCAGCAAGGTGATCTAATTGAGGTTATAAGGCCATGAATGGTTTGAGCAAACTCAATGCTAATGGAATTCTTCCTCTTGCTAAGATTACTCAACTGAAGGGACATAAATTCAAATTGAGGAAAAACAATTGTAGAATAGATGCACAGAAATTTGCCTTTAGCCAGCAGATGGTTGATAATTGAAACAAACTTCCATCTGTTGTAGTGGAAGTTGAAAACTTAAATAAATTCAAGGCAGAACTTGCCAAGCATTTGGAGTGAATGGATGGGTGAAATGGGAAGGGTTTTTTTTTGGCTGATGCTATATAAACTTGCTTTCTTTCATCATATGCCTCTACTAATGCCAAGTCTTTGCTATTTTACTTTGCATCCTTTTCCAAAGATTTCTCATAATCTGCAAACTTATCTAACATTCTTTGCAACTTCACTGCAGAAACTAGTTCATATCTACCATAGGCTTTTGTAAGACCTGATAATTTATATGCATTCTGTCACATGCAATTTAATTCTCTGCAACGAGTCTCATTAGTTCAACTAACAAACATTTAGGTGTAAGCGTTGAATGGTATTTCTTAGTTGGTATGAAATACCCAGTAGGTTCAACAGTTACTTCTGTAAATGCTTCCCATTTAGAATTTGCTGATGGTAGTTACATCTTTAAGCAAATCCCACATCAATCACTACCACCTAGTGGTTCTTTTATCTGCGGATTATTAATACATGAATAATTAGATCTGATAATCAGATCAAGAATATTACTCTCTTGTTTACTCTGTAAAATGCTGCTGTAGAAAACAGTCATCCAATAAATCCACAAAATCTTGCTAGTGTGTGAATGACCAACCCACAAGTTCCATTCAAAATCTGAAAAGTTAAAATCGCACACTATAAGACATTCTGATTTACTGGCCCACTATTTCTTTGTACAGTTCATCGTTGTACTGATCAGTGTCATTATACCTATAACACAATCCTACTCTCATTTTTGATTTCCCTTTGATTATATCACACCAACGTGTGATATAATCAAAGTTTTCCTTTTTTTTTTTTTTTTTTTTTTTGGATTTTCAGTAATGTAGATAAATCAGAATTCCTTTACAATTTGTTCCATCTCATCAATAAGAGTTTGATAGGATAAAACAAAAGTTTTAATTTTCTCTCTGTTTACACTTTGTTGCCACAAATGCTAAATGAGGTTTAATATAAAAAAACACTGTATTAATTCGAGAATACAAGCACCAAAGAGATAGCCAAGATACTTTAAAAAAAATGGCACAAAAATCAGATTACAACAAAAGACTCGCTGAACATGGTGTAACAATTGCAACTGACCTTAACATTTTTCAGATGAATTTATGTTGGAGCTACCATAAACTAACTTTGTTTACATAAAATTAAATTCTAGCAAGTCAGGGCAATCTTTTGGGAAACACAGAATCGGATGGTAACATACATGCTGGTGGTGGAGCAATAGGAAAACTGTGACAAGCTTCGTATTAAACATACAAAATGACATTTCTCAAGGGATAAAAATGGACCTCATAATGCACATTACCCAAATTTTGCAATTTGGTTAATATATAAAATTTCTATGTTTACATATTAAGGAGATGTGTCCTTTTACAGGGGAATAATGTGCTTCCAACAAACAAGAATTTTGTATAAAATGAGTTTGTATTAATGAGATTCTATTGTAATTCCATTTTCATTCACTGTCTCAATATATGTTTGGAGGATAATTTATATGGGGTTCCTGCACGCTGCTGTTAAGTTTCTTTCAGTTTCTGAATTTGGTGAATTTAATTTTTCCTTGTTATTTATAAATTTTTTATTTGGGTTAATAAACTAATATATTAATGCACCTGAAATTAATTAACTATAGTTGCAATTGAAGAGACCTTTAAGAATTCTTTTGGTGTCTCCAAGATCAAATTCTCCAAATGTGTGGCAGGTGGTGAACATATTACAATTCATGGAGGTTATTCAATAGTAGCAAAAGAAAGAAATCCTTACAATAATAAGTAAGATTAGTGCATATTTCAATGTACTCATGTAGTGGCAAAACTAGAATTATTGCTATAAAATTGCCATTTTTCAACTCATCTGCCTAATTTATCCAGGTCTTATTGGAGTAGTCAATCATTCTGCCAACCTGACAGAATTCTATTATTAAATCCCACCCTAGTGCAAAACTAGGGTGGGATTTAATAATAGAGGATGCTAACAAAATGGAGCATTGCTGTCCACTGCTGGCCGTGGACCAGGGTGGAATTACACGCTAACTCCAAGAAGGGTAGGACAACTGCTGACCTCACCTGGTGCCAGGCAGTGGGATATATCACACTGTCCTACTATCCTTATACTTCAATTACCTTATTTAACTAAACTTAATTTCATTATGTTAAATTACAATACAAACTACTGCATCCCCCGCTCAGTGTGAGATAGATGATGATGGATGTGTGAAAAAATATTTAAAACCTAATAGAAAATGCAAGAAAAAAAAAAGTGCAAAATAGTATAGAATGTAAGAAAAAAGTATAAAAATATAATGGAAGCTGAGTGTGAATATAGATTATGAGTGAAGTAAATTGTGTCTCTCCCATTCCCCCCCCCCCCCCAAGATAGGCAGATGTCTTATTATGGCGTCCTCTGCCCATCTAAGCAGACATGCCATTGCTACTCAGCCAGCGTGGTGTGGGATGCTGACACAGCACCACACAGGTGCTCCAACATAGGGATCCCTTTCCCTATGATCTTTTATTCCTACCACCACCAGGGTTGGTTGTTCTCTCACTCCCTCATCACCTCCTCCCTTCACCTTGTGGGAAACCCCCACTGCCACCCCCAGGACATAATGGGCATTCTGTCCTGGGGTAGGACACTTTTTATTCTTTTTTTTTAATGGGAGAGCCGAGTAAAAAAAAGAATAGAGCCTTGGCTACCACACAGTTTACCCTGCTAGTGCTTTATACTCCCTACTTCCTGGCCTGCCTCCTCATGGCGCTGAATGGTAAACTAGAGGTTTCTGTGTGAAACATAGGCTCCTTGGCTAAGAGGCTGGATGAACAACACAACTCACACAAACACACTCACTAACCTACATAAATTTGGCCCTTACAGAGTTTTGTATTCAACACATTGCCTGACGAGTAGTTGCAGTATCCCTAGAGCCGCATTACAATTAACACTATATACTATGTGTCCTACTATCTAATGTATCAGTGATTGTAAGACTGTATGTATATGTGCATAAATGCAACTGTTCATATATGTTATTAAGCATGATTTGTGCTAGGTAGGAAATGAGTCCCCTTAGCTTGCAAAAGAAAGTGTCAGTGCAGTTTTATTCATGGTACTGTACTCAGTGTAATAACTGTGTGCAGTGCCGTACCTAGACTTGTCATTTCCTGATACAATACACACCACTGCATCCCCCGCTCAGTATGAGATAGAAGATGATGGATGTGTGAAAAAAATATTTAAAACCAAATAGAAAATGCAAGATGAATATTTCCCAAGTGAAATATTCATCTGGGGCCCCCTCGCAAAAATTAAAGGTGGAATTCGTAAAATTGAAAAAAAAAAAGGAAACACCCAAAAATTATTCAAATCATAATTATTTAAACTTGAAAGACTAGTACATTATTTATATAAACTTAAAAGTTTTCACATGACTACCTTATATTTACTTGATATCTACAACGTCTGATGTTTTTATATCTTTTAGTACATCTTGTCCTACTGACATAATGGCCAATCCATTAATTCTTTCCTGGCCAACTGTTGCTCGTGAAAATGTTTTAATCATTTTGAGTCTTAAAAAACTCCTCTCTCCAGACACAATCATAATTGGCAATGTTAATAATATCCAAAGAGAAATGGTGATGCTGAGATATAATTCAACTAATAAAATAATAAATAAATAAATAATAATTCAACTAACAAATAAATGTAAATAATTCTAGGCAACCAGATATTTTTTTACTTTTAAAACATGTTGCAAAGATTGGATTTCTTGATGAAACTCTTTGGCATCGATGTCGCTGCTTCTGTCTTCACCAGTGAGAATTCCTTCAAGGTGTTCACATTTCATTTTTATTGCACTTTCAGATAAATTCATGAAGTGTTCTGATTTTAGAATAAGATGAAAAGCAGAGGATATTTAATTCATCTGATCAAATCTTTCTTGTAAGCTAACGATAGTTACAGGGATCATTATATTAAAAAATTCCATTTCGAACCGTTTTGGTTGGATCAATAGGGCGTTCATCTGATGAAGTTTCACAAGTAACTTTCACAAGAAGTTTCACTCGTGCTTTTTTCTAGAAACTCACACTTCTGGTAACACTGACGGTACTCCCAACTCAGTTGCAATGTCTATAGCTTTATCCATGCACAATTTAAGTCCTGATGTTCTAAATTTGTTTAGTTGACTAAGAGTACCTTCTATCAATATAATTGCAGTGTTCATATCAGTTGTACTACTTTGCATGGCTTTACTTATTTTATTTATAATACTCAATGTTTCATACCAAACAACTACACTTATAATAAACTTAAAAGAAATAATTTAAAAATAATTTAAAGAAGGGCAACAAGATTAGTGAGGGGAACAAAGGGGTGCTCCCATACAAGAAAGGCTTAAGTGCTGCAAATTGCAGTGCATGGAGAGTAGGCACCTGCAAGGTGATCTGATTGAAGTGTATAAGGCCTTGAATGGGTAACGCAAGCTGAATGCTGATGGGATTCTTCCTCTTGCTCAGACTAAGAACTTGAGGGGGCACAGTTTCAAATTGAGGAAAGATAGTTGTAGAATAGATGTGCAGAAATTTGCCTTTAGCCAGCGGGTAGTTGATTGATTGCTGGACCAGGCTTCCAACTTTTGTTGTTGAAGCTAATAGCCTAAATAAATTTAGGGCTGAGCTGGACAAGCATTTGAAATGAATGGAGGGGTGAAATGGGAGGTTTTTTTGGCTGATGCTGCATAAGCTTTCTTCCTTGCATCGCATGCCTCTACTAATGCTAATAAAAAAATAAATATATTCTATTTATAATCTGGGATGACCACACGGACAGAGGAGTTCACAAGATGAAGAGAATACAAGAAACTTTCTGTTAACAAACCTTGTATTTCAGACTGCACTTTTGCATATTTTCCTTTGGCCTGTTCCTTGATTTCATTTAATGCAGTTGTAATATTTCGTAACTGATGTTGTTACATTCAAAGCAAAGCAAACAGTTTTAAATATGAATCTCCATAATTGTGGGTTTATGTTGCATTAAAACTAGGTTTAAATAATAAAAATAGGGAAAAATTAATTTCTTTTAACATCTGATAATAAAATAAATAAATTTACTGCAATATTGAATTTTTTTTATAATTAAAGTATTATATTAAGAAACAACCATGGGCACTGGCAGCATGGTGCAAGTGCACCACCTTTGGACTGCGAAGTAATACAAAATTTTAAATATTTTCATTAAAAGTTAACTGCAGCCATAATCAACCCACTGCAGGATGGAAGCCTCCTCAACAATTCATGCTGAGAGAAATGGACCATAATCTGCCCCGCTGGTCCAGTGCGGGTTGGCAGATCAACCGTATTTAGCAGTCAGGGGCTTGAACCCCAGTCTACTCAAAGAGCGTGTGCTACTGCACTGCCACTCCTGACCACCCGGCCTTTAGTTTATAGAAACATAATATATTGCATGTATTCGAAAATCTGATGAATTTGGGAATATTTATTCCCATATGCACTGCCTTGGGAAATGTCCTGCCAACACCCATGGAAACAACCATTTTTTATATTTAAAAAAAGTAAAATATCATCGGAATTTGGGCCCCCTACATTCCCATGCCCCGGGCAGCCACCCATACCTAGGTAGGGCACTGAGTGTGTGTAAATAGTGAGCGAATGAGACTGTCATATAAGTGTATTAACTGTTGTTCCCTGAATACGTATATGTTAAAAAAATATATATTTTAGCTACTTGCAGTTTAAGATATGTAAAGGTGAGTATTTAAAATAACTAAATGCACAAGGCATAATACATTAAGAGTTTAATATCTATATAATATCAGTGTGTAGATACACCATAGACAACTCTTAAAAAACTACAAAGTAGTTGTTGTGGGCATCATTTGCTCTTTCTCATATTGTGCTCTGCCTTCACGACGAGTTGCCATGATAATGCACTACCTCGAATAAGTAACGCTTCACTAATAGAGAAGACTATTGTTACTTATTCTCGGTGAGTACCACCACCCAGACATGTTTCAAGGCTATTGGCCTATCATCAGTGGGTGGGCAGGTACCCTGGTATTGCAGACATGATGACCCAGTTGTGAAGATAATCACACAATATGAGAGAATTTTTTATTTTAAAATAACTTTTTATTTTAGTTATTTTAAATATTGTCCTATACACCTTTTGGCATCTCTCATATTGTGTGATTATCTTCACAACTGGGTCGTCGTGTCTGCAATACCAGGGTACCTGCCCACCCACCGATGATAGGCCAATAGCCTTGAAACATGTCTGGGTGGTGGTACTCACCGAGAATAAGTAACAATAGTCTTCTCTATTAGTGAAGCGTTACTTATTCGAGGTAGTGCATTATCATGGCAACTCGTCGTGAAGGCAGAGCACAATATGAGAAAGAGCAAATGATGCCCACAACAACTACTTTGTAGTTTTTTAAGAGTTGTCTATGGTGTATCTACACACCGATATTATATGTAAAGGTGAGTGAATGTTAAGGTCACCTGTGTAAACTTGTGATGACTGAATGAATGTTGTGATTAGTATAAAACAAACAAAAACAACATGGTCATCTAATTAGTTTACCTTTAGATGGCACCTGCATCCTGTCTCTCTATGATGATGATGAATGTAAGATGGCAAATGGGAGAATGAGCTGTGCTATTTACAGTTTGCCCCTAAATACGCCACAAAAAAAAAGTGTGCTTGTGCAGGTGTGCATGTAGTGTGTGTGTGTGTGTGTGCGCTGTTCTGGCAAGCCTCCCCCCAAAAGATAGAATGCAGAAGGGACAGGCTAACGGGAAATCCCCTCCTGCCTTGCTAACATCATACACTGGCTGCAGCTGGTGGGATCACAAAACAGAGAAACACTTTCCACAATGCAATCTTCCCCCCAATGTAGGGTGCCCTGGCCCTATGACTTTTCATCCCTACTTCCCCTCCCCACCTCCCATTCCAACCCCTTCGTCCCCTCTATCCCTTTAACTTCCTTCTTCCTTGTGGAAAGCCTTCCTATCATCCACCTGTCTTATCTTCATCCCTTTCCTCCTATGCTTGAACTATCACCCCTGCACTCATTTTCCAACAAAAATTAAGTTTTTTTAAGGGCCCCTACCCCTAGTAAGCTCGGGGGTCTGCACCAGCCAAAGTCTATCTACACCCTACTCCTGGCCTACTTCCCCAAGGGATGGACAGGAAATGGGGGGGGGCCCACTAGAGGACCTCCTGCTGAAGCACAGCAGACCAACATAACCCAACCCTACTACACAGACTACATGTAAATGCCAGCGATAGTGTAAGATTATATCCACCCAACTCTGTGTGCTGCTTGACAAGAAACACTACACACTGTCCTACTATCTACTTACCTCACCCTACTTCATTCTTTTTAATGAGAAAGCCCTCCGAGTCCCCATTTGTCTATCCCATTTCTCCCAACCACAACTCAATACTATATCCTAGTGCTTTCCTTCTGAATTAATTTTCAGGTAGGGATTCACTCAGTGACAAATTGGTAATGGGAGTGTCTCAATAAATGTACAGTAGATGGCCTGCCTCCTAAAAGCAAGGAGGCAGACCATCTACTACAGATGGGTGCTGGGGAAGTCATCCAGATGATTAGTCTCACTCAGTGGCTAAGAGGTCAGTCCACAACAGGACATGGCATTACACTGGACTAACATTGATACCACACATGACTGGCACTGCATTAAGGCTACAGCACACAAGATATAGTAGCTATGGGGGAAAGTCTGGGTCTCTCATACAACATACATGTTCTTCCTGTATACACTGTACTACCCACATTCAAATTCAGCATCACTTATGTCTGAGTGACACCACATCCCCAATATCCCTACAAAGTCTGCATTTGATGACTCAATCAGTCACACGTGTTCTTTTATGAGTGAAAACAAGGGATACAAATTTGACTTTCTCAAACTGCTGATGTCGTGTCTAATCCAGTGTCTAGCAGTCTCACAACCTCTTATTATCCAGCACCCAACACTCCATTAATCTCTATTTAATCTTACTAAAAAAAAAGTTCATTTCATAGTTTCCGCATGTTTCTCCTTTGATTTCTGTTTAAAGCAACCTGGTTAAATTTCTTATGTAGAGGGCTTCTTTTATATTTCTTTTTTTTCAAATTCTCTTTTCTCCTTCCCCCATTACTATAAAGTTCCTATCACTATATGCCTGAGGGCACCACAGTGCACTCTGCCAGTTCAGATTCTTTGATGTACCATTTAGCGATATGTTTGTTGTAGTAGTGGCAAATGATGCAAGAAAGCAAGCTTAAATATCAGGCAAAAAAACTACACATTTCACCCATCCATACTATCCAAGAAATTGTCTAGTTCTTCCTTAAATTTATTCAACCCACCCAATGGAAGCCTGTTCCAACAATCAATTGTCTGCTGGTTGGTTTTAATGGAAATTTATTGGCAAGGGCAACTAGCAACTAAGGCCAAATTGTGACTGTCACGATAATTCTGCAAAAACTGTCTGTTGGCTGAAGGCAAACTTCCATATATCTATCCTCCAACCATCCAGAGGTATATTGTTAAAAAAAAATAGTACCGAAACGCTCATTCTCCAAAAGGACCATATGATTATGCCACACTGACTGTACAGTAACTGAATCAGACTTCAGACTCACGGTTCATAGAACAACCAGTTATAGCGTTCAGCTCATGGAGAATCAAAATGCAGCATTCACACGCATCACGGTATATCTCATTCGTTGGATCTCTTTATCTAACACATTGTACTTTAGTAAGAACTCCGCCATGGACGGTCCCAAGCCCGGCTGCGAAAGGAGGAGGGTGGTCATCCTGCCGAAATGACCAGAACCGGGAAACAGGGGAAACTAGGCAAGAAACCGCATGAAATTCGGAACAAGCTCTTACAACAATGTTACCGCATCCGGGGTAGCCGATGCGCCAGCACTGGGGACCCAGGGTGCTGGTGTGAAGTGGACCACTGGCCACAGAACAAGCTCTTACAACAATGTTACCGCATCCAGGGTAGCCGATGCGCCAGCACTGGGGACCCAGGGTACTGGTGTAAAGTGGACCACTGGCCATAGCAATAAGCTTACTACGCCGAAAAGGGCAATTAACATTGGCGAATGGAATGTTCAAACGGGGCACCACGTTGGACAAAAGGAAATCATTGCCCAAGAACTACTTAGGTGCAAGGTATCAATCACGGCATTATCCGAATTAAGGCTCAACGGGTCTGGAACGATGATCATCCAACCACCAGCACCTAACGAAGCGGTTATGCTATTCTACTCTGGTGGTGAGAAACAAGAAGCAGGAGTGGGCTTTATGGTCGATGTTCAGGCCACCAGTAGTGTGATCGCTTTCCAACCAATATCGGACCACCTGGCAGTCCTTACTGTCAAGGGCACCATCAAGACCCATATTATCTCTGCCTATGCACCAACTGAGACTAGCCTGAACCCGACCAAGAATGACTTCTACAACCAGTTCCAACATACGCTGGATTCAATTCCACAGACAGAAGTGATCATCCTCGAAGGGGACTTTAATGCCCACATTGGCGTGGACAGATCTGGTTGGGAAACAACAATGGGCAAGTTTGGCCATGGGAAGATCAATGACAATGGACTACGTTTGTTGTCCTTTGCCGCATCTAACAACCTGATCATCGGAAACAGTCAGTTCCAGCACCCTTAAAAACATCAACTTACATGGCGAAATCCATCTGGCAAGGACTCAGCAATCCTGGACTACATTCTGATCAACGCCCGATTTCGCTCATCACTCGTGGACGTTCGTGCCATGAGGGAACCTGATTGCGGATCTGATCACTACCTCATCCGGGCTAAGGTGCAGCTCAAATTACGGCATGCAAAAAGGTCATCTCGGTCGGCCAAGCTGGACTGGAGGCAGCTAATGAATACTGCCAACAAAGGGGCATATCAGATCGCCCTATCCAACCGCTTCGAGACGCTAGCCGTGCCTGAGGATATAAATGAAGAAGAAAAGCAGATCTCGTGCCATCCTGGAATGTGCCAAGCCCCTATGTACACCTGCCCGACGTCGAACGCAACCATGGATATCAGACGAGTGCCTCGACCTCGTGGACAAACGGAAGCAGGCAAAGTTGGTCGACTTTGAACAGTACTGGCAGCTAAACCGAGAAGTCCGACAGAGGATGACAGCGGAAAGAGAAGCATACCGGAATCAAGTGGCAGACGATCTTGAAGTGGCGGCATCCAAGAACGAGTACCGCACTCTCTATCGCACCCTCAGATGTCTGAGTGGAAAGACCAAATTGACTAGTGACAACATCAAGAATGCTGATGGGACCTTCGTGCGATCACCGTCCGAACACTTGCAATGGTGGAGTGAATTCTTCAAAGCATTGTATAATCACGACCTACTTCAGGGACCGCCAGAAGCCGCACTATCGATTGATCCCGCTGAAGTCTCCATGGTCAATGTTGAGCCTACAGTAGAAGTGAAAGCAGCCATACAATCCCTAAAGAATGGCAGGGCACCAGGAGTGGACCAAGTCACCACAGAAGCGATCAAAGCTGGGGGAGATGTACTGCTTCGCCGACTACACTCACTGCCTGCTCAAAACCATCTGGTGCACTGAACAAATTCCGCTAACATGGAGGAAAGCCATTATTGTACCAATCCACAAGAAAGGTGATAACCGGGATTGCAAGAACTACCGTGGCATCAGCCTCCTTTCCATCATCGGAAAGGTCTTTATGAAGATTATCCAGTCAAGGCTGCAAAAACATCGCAAGCAAACCAGTCGAGAAGAACAGGCGGGATTTAGACTCGGGCGAGGATGCTGTGATCAAATCTTTGCCATCCGTCAGCTGATGGAGGAGAGGATCCGGTGTGGACAGCGAACCGTCATTGTTTTCATTGACTTTAAGTCTGCTTTCGACTGTGTCCATCGGCCTGCCTTATGGAAACTACTAGAGGTCGAACATGTACCTCGAAAAGTCATCACACTCCTCCAAGCTGCATACAATGGTTTAACCAGCCAGGTGCGCATCCAGAACGATTTATCTGAGGAATTTACCATCCAAACTGGAGTCCGCCAAGGGGATGTAGCCTCCCCATTGCTTTTCAACATTGTGGTCGACGCCATTATGAGGCAAGCATTCAGAAACAGATGGGGCATACAATATGACAAGGATCACTATGCGACTGACCTGATGTTTGCCGATGATAGTGCTATCTTTGCTGGTAACGACTCTGAAGCCACGGACATCCTCTACAACATTGCCCGGCCATACGGTTTGAAGGTCAATGCTGATAAGACAAAGGCCCTGACAACAGATGGGTTGCAAGCCACCATCTATCTCGAAGGCGTCCAGATTGAGCAAGTGCAGGACTTTAAATACCTTGGGTCGCTGGTCCAGGAGAAGAAAGTTGCATCCACCATGGAAATCCACAGCAGAATTGGACAGGCGGCCACTGCATTCGCCTCGCTCAAATGGTGTCTGTGGAAGAGGACCAACATTTCCTCAAAGACTAAAATCCGACTCTTCCGGACTTTGATCCTGCCCATTCTCTTTTACGGATCAGAAACATGGATTTGTCTCAAGCTAGATTTAAACAAACTTGAGGTATTCCAAATGCGATGCCTGTGGCAGATTTTGGGCATCTCACTTCGTGACCGCATCACTAATGATACCATCCGCGCCAGATGCCAACAGCAACCAACCATTGCCGACCAAATCCAGAAGCGAAGGCTTAGATGGTTTGGCCACGTATGTAGAATGGGCACGAACAGAATACCATCCACACTCCTTTGGAGACAACGACCCACCCAATGGAGCATCCAACGGACCGCGCCTAGGAAAACGTGGGCCAAGCAAGTGGAAAATGAATTGAAGAGCCGACGTCTCGACCTTAACCAGGCCAGGACTGATGCCATGGATCGTAAAGTATGGAAGAACATCACAGAGCAAGTCCGAAACCCTGCGGCACCTACAGCAGCATACTGGTTGCGTGGCCAACCGCCTCCCCCAGCTGCCAGCTAAGGACCAAGAAGAAGAAGACTTTAGTAAGAAACGTTCAAGTTTCATTGCGAAATTTATATTTTTGTTTTTAAATAAATTTTTAGAGAAATCTATTAATTTTAAAGATTTTTACTATTAATATATATTTAGCATTAGCGTTAGTAGAGGCATTTGATGCAAGAAAGCAAGCTTATGCAGCATCAGCCAAAAAAAAAAAAAAAGAAAAAAAAAACCACTTCCACTTCACCCCTCTGTTCATTCGAAATACCTGTCCAGCTGAGCCTTAAACTTATTTAGGCTATCAACTTCCACACAAGGGATGGAAGTCTGTTCCACCAACCAACCACCCGCTGGCTAAAGGCAAATTTCTGCACGTCTATCCTACATCTGTCTTTCCTCAATTTGAATTTATGCCCTCTCAGGTGATTATTCTGAGCAAGAGGAAGAATCCCATCAGCATTGAGCATGCTCAAACCATTCAAGGCTTTATACACCTCTTGCACAAAATAAGCCTCTTGCTCAGAATAATCACCTGAGAGGGCATAAATTCAAATTGAGGAAAGACAGATGTAGAATAGATGTGCGGAAATTTGCCTTTAGCCAGCGGATAGTTGGTTGGTGGAACAGACTTCCATCCCTTGTTGTGGAAGTTGATAGCCTAAATAAATTTAAGGCTCAGATGGACAGGTATTTCGAACGAACGGAGGGGTGAAGTGGAAGGTTTTTTTTTTTTTTTTTTTGGCTGATGCTGTATAAGCTTGCTTTCTTGCATCATGTGCCTCTACTAATGCTAATGTTTCATAATATTAGGTGTATAAATTTAATGATTTTATATTATGACATTTAGAAAAAATGTACCGGCACATTATTCCGGTGCATTCCAGCCTGAATACACCAATGCAACCATCCTTCCTCAACTTGAATTCGTGCCCCCTCATATGTGTTGTCTCAGCAAGAGGAAGACAGCTGTCAACATTTAGCTTACTCAATCCATTCAAGGCCTTAAACACCTCAATCAGATTTTTCTGCAAGTGTCTCCAGATGCTGCAATTTGCAGAACTGAAGCCTTTCTTGGTAAGAGCATCCTTTTGTTCCCTTCACCGCCATTCCAGCAGATCTACATCCTTCCTAAAGTGAGGCCTCTAGACCTGTACTCAGTACATGGCCTCAGGGGTGGGCAGAGAGAGAGCATATGCTGCCTTAACCAAAAATTTGAAATAAAAAAAACGCAGGAGGCGTTGTAAAAAAACCTGGTCGCCCAGCCCCCCTTATGATGATACCTGGATACAGCACTGCATGGCCTTGTACAAAGGGTAATCATCACCACCTTATCCCTGCTTGCAAACTTATTGTATATCATTGACAAAATGCTATAAGCTGTCCTGGCAGCCTAGTTGTGTTCTTCCATACAATCTACTCTCAATCTCAACTATACATACTTTTTCATATTTACACTTATTTTTGTATATTAAGTCTATCTGGTGTCTGTATCATTAACTCTTAAATTAAATAAATTAGCTATTATACAATAATGTTCATCCCCAGAAAGCCTCAAAAACTACAGAAAACTTTGTCTTTGAGTGAGATGTTTTCTGCAGAGGTAATATCCATGAAATAAACTATCCCAACACTTTATTTGCCACGATAAATATTTTAATAAATGAACCATCACTTTACAATTTGTCCAATCCTTTACTGGGCTCTTGTGCACAAGAGCTTGGTAAAGGATTGGAGAAATTATTTATTTATTTTTTTTGATGTGAAACATCCTTGGGGTACCTCAACCAAGTAAATCTGATTGGCCATGAAAAATGCAACATGGAAGTGACATCGTATGCAGCTCCTGCCGGAGGCAAATTATCATAACTTGTCGCAGTCATAATTCCTGTAGCTGCCATTTGATTGTAGCCATTCAAATGGCTACAATTCAGTAGTGTAGCTAACCTTTTTCAGGTCCGGAGGCAAAGAACATGTTCGGGCCCTACTTAATGAATATTGCAAAAAGACGAGGAAGCCAAAGAGACGCCAGATCCCTAAAGGCCCGGAGGCAATTGCATTGCCTGCCCTGCATGGTAGCTAGCCACTGCTACAATTAAATGGGTAATTAGGATTGGCTTGGATTTCGCTAACCTCTTCAAAGCCAAGGATGTCTCACATAAAACCATCTATCGAATGTGCTCGGCACACACACTTTTTTTTTTTTTTTGTGCCTGACTGTTGTTGTTGTGGATGCTTTGTTTCCTAGCACTATAATTTGACAGATGTCACACAATTTTTTACTTAATAAACAGGACTATATTAACAAATTGAATAGTACTGTTCAAAATTAATCATAATCCTGTTCTAAAAATATGTTCGTAAATTGAACTGTTACTAAGATATTTAAAGAAGGAAGGAAAGATTGACTTGCCTGGCAAACAAATTGCCAGGCAAGTCAAGGACCAAGAATAATTGAAATCATAAGGGCTAGAAATAAACTTGACTTGAAGTGTTTAAGGTTTTAAAAGGGTTAAGTAAATTATATGTTGAAGGAATCTTTGCTATCACAACCTAAACACACAAAAGACAAATTTAAACTGAAAAAGCAGAATAGATGTGCAGAAATTTATCTTCATCCAGAGTGATTTTTGGAATAAGCTTTCACTTGACATTGTGGAAGTGAGCAACATGAAAAATTTTAAAGTAGGTTTGGGCAAATTATTCTTTTTGTTTTTGTGGGAAGGGGTTGGCTTTTGCTGTATAGGCTTTGTTTCATTGCATCCTTTTGTTAATATTGAAAAGAACCTGTTTGTTTAGAGATTTTCTGACCACCTGCCAACAGTTTTTCATGATTGGGGGGAAGAAGAGAGAAGTAGAAAAAGCAGAAAAGCACAAAAACAAGTTTCAATCAAAATGTTTCCAACATGGAATCATAGCCTGAATAACAAATATATGTAATCTTAAATTAAAAGAGAGTCATTTTGCAAAAACATTAGTTATAGCATTTATATCACTGAATAATCAATGTTTCAAAATGTGGACACTACTTAAATACATTAAACATTACACCATATAAGTGATCACACTGATATAGGATAAATGTAAAGTGCATTTAGCTTTTTCTAAGTTTTTGATTTTGGGAGAAGTTTTATTTTACAAATTGTACTCTCTTTGAATGTACAAGGCCAACAGAAGAAACAATCAAGAACAATCCAATGAATGCTAAATATTTATAATATTTAAATACTAAAAATAAGGTCCCTAAAAATTAATAATAAATAAGGGGCCTTGCAAATTATTTTCACCCAAAGTCCTTTATAACCTCTGTACAGTCCTGTCACTGTAACCAGGTGATAATGGAGTGCAGTTATCATTCCTACCTGTCAATAACATTAATTTTAATGAGAAGCAATATCACATGCCATTTATTATTATTAGCCATATGGTGCAAGGAAGCCTGAGGCTTATGCTACCCAGGCCAAAAAAATTCCTGAGTTGCCCTGAGAGAGAGAGAGAGAGAGAGAAGTAGAAAGGAATCACCAAGAAAGAGAAGAATGATGATATCCAGCTCAGGACCCTGGGTGTGCCAAGCCCATACTCACCAGATGTGAGCCCCTGGGGTGGAATTTTTTTTTTGATTGACAATATACTAAGCAAATGAATAAGCAGCACGTTTAATTTAAATGCAGGCATAATGGTACTCATGGCTACTTATCCTTTCAGGTTGCTCAATTATAAAAATAAATATTTTTAAAATTGAGCATCACCTTAGCAGGTTCTTGTTTACATGCAATGTTGTTATTATTTTTATTATTATTAATAGCGAAATGGTGCAAGGAAGCCTGAAGCTTATGCTGCACCAGGAAAAAAAAAAAAAAAAAAGTTCCCAGGTTACCCTGAGAGAGAGTCAAAAGTAGAAGGGAATCACCAAGAAAGAGAGGAATGATGATATCCAGCTCGGGACCCTGGGTGTGCCAAGCCCATACTCACCAGATGTGAGCCCCCGGGGTTGTGTGTTCTTTTATGAGTAAAAACAAGGGTTACAAATTTGACTTTCTCAAACTGCTGATGTCATGTCTAATCCAGTGTCTATTATGCAAAGTTGCTGCCACTAGTGTATATTTTGGTTGGGAAATATGGGGCTGCTTTTTTTCTGATTGAAAGTGGCAGCCTTTCTCATAATTTGCAAGGGGACGACCAATTTCTGGAACTGACCTTAGAGCAAAATTTATAGGTCATCGAAACACTAATCCAACAAGTGGAATGATAAAATCTGGCTTTCGTTATTAATTATTTTATAATTACGATTTCGCCAAAGATTTGTGCTAATGTTAACCTCGCTTGCGGCCCTTTTTAAGATATATTAACTTTAAAGGCCACGTGCAAAAGCATTTTTTTTTTTTTTTTTTGCACTGACTGCAAAAGCCTGTGGGATAACATCTGTCGTTACTGAATTAAAAAGGGCGAGGGGGGGGCGACAACTTCAGGATATCAAGGCATCGCATCCAATTTATTTTAGTTTATATTCAATACTTAATATATCATCAGTCTATTGTATAGACTGATAAAAATACAGTTAAAAAGAAGAAAAATAAAAACAGCACTCACCAGGAGGGCAATTCGAAGAAGACCTTGAGGTTTACTGAACAGAGTTTTATCCCATCCTACTATTACAGCAAATCTTACGGAAACCTGTTCACAGCTCACCGAACTTGAAGCTTGCACATTACCATCCAAACCACTAGTTCCGCCTGCATCGCTTAGTTCCTCAAGTTCATCTATTGTAATCGTCTTCAGAGTTGTTTCATCTATAAAATGCTGTTTAAAACTACACCGTCTTTTATTTCCCGCTTCTGAATTTAGCTTAATATCTTGCTTATCAGTACCATCTGAATGAGTATGAACGCGAACGCTCATTTGACCGCCATCTGAATGAATTCGCGTCCTGCATTCGTCGTCGCTCAATGTAATCACATGGTTTTCATCTTCTTTGTCTCCCATAATCATCAAGCAACCAAAATAAGAAACAGTAGCCTTGTTGCAGGACTCATTTATCGAAGTATCATTTCAGTCTTGTACTCTTGTTACAGCAAGCTGCACGCACCGAGCTGTCAGACATCTCGCATCTAAAAGCGTCAAGCTATAGGTAGGCAAAGCTATCGACCCAACCGCCGTCCGCATTAATCAATGTCCTACGACGGTACGGCTGAGTCAAGCAAATAAGGATTATTTCCTGTAATTAACAGGGTGGCATATAAATGGTAGTATTTCACATCCTATAAAGAATTCACTGTTGATCTGCAAAACGCAACAACGGCTTAACGACACTAATAGGTCTAGTTATGCGAAAAAATTTCATAGGGATACTATCGAACATCCCAATCACCATCCATTCGATTTCCAGTTTGCTCGCGCTCTCACTCCACCCACAAATACTTCAGTTTGGTGCAAAAATCGATAGATGTCGCTACTTGTCTGTTCTTACGACTCTGATCTTCAGTTGTAATCGATGTTAAGGTGAAATAACAGTTATGATTGTTTGATATTTGGTTAGTGTAGTGGATATTGTCAATTTAGATCAGTTTTGTATAATTCAGTCTTATAAGTAAACCGGGAGATCGTACCAGGTTATGTTTACTTCCTGAAGAGAAACTGGTCGGAAACCATATTTTTTTTTTTTTTTTTTTGCAATGTCTGAAAAAGATTTCGCACCCCTCAGTGCTGCTTGTGTCCGTGCGCTCAACGACAAACTTTATGAAAAAAGGAAAACAGCAGCATTAGAAATTGAAAAGTAAGTACGAAGTATTTGGAATTAATAATTATAAAGTTGATCCAGATTCCAATTTCTTTTCTCTCAGATGAGGCTAGGGCAAGGGGCGTGTATCAGTTATCAGACCAAGAAGTATACTAGTTGCTTTTTGGGCAAAACAGGAAACAAGTTTTCGTTGTCAGACGTTTTTAAATGTGAAGTTTTTTTTAAGAAAATAAAATTTCAGAAGCATGACTTAATGTCGTGCTCAGTCGGTGATAGCATTGCTTAAACTAGGTTTTCCCAGTCCTTTTATTTAAGGTAGCCCACTAGTCTTTCCAGTAGTGACGTCTCTGTGTTTCTTTTTTTTTTTTTTTTTTTTTTTTTTTCAATTCGGGAATCAAGTTTTCTATAGATAATGATATATCATTTTCTGTTTTGGTTTCGATTTACTACCGATTACGAGAGGTTAATTGTTTAACGTAATGTTTTCCAAACTTTTTTTGATGCTTGCAAAGTGCATATGAATGGCAGAAGAAAAGCAAGGAAATGGATGATTTGGGATCCCACCTAGAATTTTGTAATCATTTGACACCTCACCATTTTTGATCCTCATCTTTAAGTTCGTGGTAAATACAGTTGCTTGTAGCTTCTTATGTTTCATAACAAAAACATGTCAGAAAAGCTTAGCCATGCCATCTAAAATTGATTGTGGTATTTATTAGCTTTAAAAGAGGAAAAACACAACCAGGCACACCTAGTAATATGCTTACACATATTACCACGAGTAATATTATTATTATTATTATTAGCCATATGGTGCAAGGAAGCCTGAGGCTTATGCTGCACCAGCCAAAAAAAAATTTCTGTACCTGAGCTGGATATCATCATTCTTCTCTTTCTTGGTGATGCCTTCTCTCTCTCTCTCTCTCTCTCTTTCTTTCTCTCACACACACACACACACAGGGGTAACTCGGGAATTTTTTTTTTTTTTTTGGCTGGTGCAGCATAAGCCTCAGGCTTCCTTGTACCATATGGCTAATAATAATAATAATAATAATACCGAGAGAGAGAGGAGGGGGGGGGGAGAACAAAAGTCAGAAGTAGAAGGGGATCACCAAGAAAGAGAAGAATGATGATATCCAGCTCAGGACCCTGGGTATGCCAAGCCCATACTCACCAGATGTGAGCCCCTGGAGTTTAAGCATATTACTCAATAATTATATTTGGATCAATCAGTCACTATCAGCAGTTGACACTCCAAGAACCCAATTTAAAAAAAAGAATTTAGCCTTTAACAATGTCAGATCCAGATTGTTTTTTTTTTTTTTTTTTTTGTGGGTGAACAATATATGTATGCAATTAACAGTAATTGAATTAATATAAAACACACAGAATTTATTCCAGTTTGCTCAGGTTCTGGTTGGGAGGGGGATGATTGATCACCCCACTGCAGTGTTTGCAAAGCTTTATTTAGCTGGGGACAGTTTTTTTTTTTTTTTTTCCTCCCACTGTTTTTTGAGTCTAAAAATATAAATGCATTAAAAACAAAGAAATTTTTACTCTTTAATGCCGTTTATTACATGGTCCCCTTATAGCTTTTGACTTGCCGAATTCATAAATTTCACTCTCATAATGGATCATGTGATTATTTATATATTTTCTAAGCACCCCCCTTCCCCCCAAAGGTATAGTACTGGGCCACAGACTACACTTTGGAAAATGCTACCCTTCTGGGTGTGCCACTTTTTTTTTTTTTAATTTTGCATTTATTAATACAAAAATTTATATAAATGAATGAATAAGTTGGACCATATCTCAAATGAATGCATTCCATTTATTTTTGGCACTTATACAGTTTGTTTGTTATTTGGTTTTTAGGAGCATTAGCAACTAAGGCCATATTGCTTCGGGGATATGCAGTGGTCATTTCCTGCCCTTTCCGTATTTGGTGGTCACGGGCTCGAACCCTGGTCTAATCAAGAAGCGTGTGCTACATACTGCTGCTCCTGCCCACCTCACTACGGAGGCACGCACTTATACAGTTACACATGTGTGAAGAATATTATACAGTATGGAATGCAACAGCAAAATAAACTAGTTTGACCAGTTTGGTAATACAATCCATCACTAAATGATCAACAGTGACTGTTTGGATATTGAAAACTGAGAAGAAATTAAGAAAATGTACTGAGAAAGCTTATAGAGCAAGCAGTGATGGTGGGCATACAAATTCAAATGTGAAAAGAAAATACATGTTATTGTATTAAATACATGCTATTAATGACCCATCTCTAACAGAGTCTCTCCACTCCCTGTCTCATAGACATTCTGTTTCTGCTGCATGCTTTTTCTATAGATACTTCCATGGCCACTGTTCTTCTCATTGGCTTCTATAATTCCTACTCTTTCTTTAAAAGTAGTCCAAACACGTGCTGCAACCAGTCAACATCTTTTTACTGTCGAACTTCAATCTCACAGAACCAACTTCTCTTCTTTCTCATTTATTCATTCATTCAAATTCCATTTTCTGGAACTTCCTTCTTAGGTATTTCCTGAAAATTACAATCTACAGAAGTTCAAGTTTAATGTCAACAAATATTTTCATTCATCCTCTCAATCTCCAACCCATGCACAGTACTAAGTACATGTATCAAATTACTCAAAATGAAATAAATAATTAATAGATTAAAATATATTAATGAATTAAAATATATTATAAAAAAGATAATTCCACTGAACCTATTAAAACATGAAATGTAATATAATTGGAATGAACAGAATGAAGATAATTGTGAATGACTAACTTAATTATTTATTACATTTCTCACAGAACCAACTTCTCTTCATTTCTCACAGAACGAAGTTAAGCTTGAAGTCATTTTAGGATCGTTAGGAAAGTAGCACTTCACACACTATTCCAGAAATAGCATTGTCTGTGTGTGGGGAGGGGTGCATACTCATTCTGCCTGACATCAGCTAACAACAGTCTTGATTAAAGATAACAATCTTTAATCCAATCATCAATGGGAATTGAACCCAGGCCTTCCCAAATTAGTGGCAGATGACAATATATTGTGCTGACTAACCTCCCATGGAGTAAAGCACGAGTAGTGTGCTAGTGTGTTTTTTTATAAGTGCTAGTTCTGATTGATTTAATGTTAGTCGTGAAGGAAGGTATAAATTTTTCATTTGAGATTGCGCTAATAATTTTGGTGATCTTTTCCTTGGATTCATATGAGTAAGTAATGATCAGGTCAAGAATATTCTCAATCCTAATATCTCTGACATGCTGGTACAAATAATAATCATCTACAGGGGATCTTTGTTATCTGAGGATAATTGGTTCCAGAAAATTCCACTTAAAACAGGGACCAATTTTCATAATGTTTATTATTTAAATAAAACTAAATGCAACTAGGCATAATATTTTAAGAATTTAAGATTCTATATCTATATAATATCAGTGTAGATACACCATAGCCAACTCTTAAAGAAAAACTATGATAGTAGTGTGAAAAGCATCATTTCATCTATGTCTCATATTGTGCTCATCCTTCACAATGAGTTGCCCATGTATTGCACTACCTCGAATAAGTAATGCTTCACTAATAGAGAAGAGACTATTGTTACTTATTCTCAGTAGGTGTCACCACCCAGACAGCAGCGTTTCAAAACTAGTTGACTTTTCATTGTGGGGGTGGACAAGTATGCTCTTATTGCAAGTGAAGCGTTACTTATTCGAGGTAGTGCAATATATGGGCGACTTGTTGTGAAGGATGAGTAGATATGGTGTATCTACACCGATATATTATACAGTAAAGTTTATTGTGTACTTGTACATAGTAAAAAATGGATGAAGGAACTGAAAAATGAGAAAATTATTTTATTAGACAATTTTTATTATAATATGTTATACAGTGTAAGATTAAGTAAAGTTTATTGAAGTTACACTATTTTTCAGTTGTACGAATAAAAAATGAATCCAGAGTTGTTCGTGTTTTTTTTTTTTTTTTTTCTTGTCATATTTTTTTCAGATAAAATTGTCTTAGCGTTTAGTTGTCTTTAACTTCGCACTTAACATTTGTTGTACAGTCATGAAGAAGATCGTTCCCACAAAAAATATTCAAGTGCTTGGTCAATTTTCTCAAGGGAAAAAGCTTTAATTTTCATTCATAACCCAAGGTGAGTTTCCTCCCCATTTATTCCAATCAATCTGGGGCAGAGTGAAGTCACTCATGATAAGACATTCATGCTTGCTTGCCCATTCCATTTGCATGTAAAGATTCTCATCATATTCTTCCCAATAATTATGTAATGGACATGGGATAGTATTAGATACCCCAGCTGAACTCAACAGTTACTTTGCATCGATATTTACAAAAAAGAAAAACCCTTTACGTCAATGAGAAATTACGGGAGTAAAGTCGAAAAAAAAATTTAATTAATGATGTTGAAATTTCACATGTTTATTTAATGAAAAAACTTTCGAGCCTACAGACCAGTAAGGCTCCTGGGGTTGATGGCATATACCCTATAATCTTAAGGGAGGCAGCAAGTGAGTGTATTGAACCATTGAGGCTAATTATGAGAGCATCACTGGACTCGGGAGTGATTCCATTGGATTGGAAAAGTGCCAATGTGTCTCCAGTACATAAGAACAGTTCTAAGAGTGAAGTGGGAAATTACCTGCCAGTTAGTTTTATTTCAGTAGTAGGGAAAATCATGGACACAACGATAAAGGGTGGAATTCAGGATCATTTAGAAGAAATGGAATTCTGAAGGATACTCAGCATGGTTTTGTAAAGGGAAAATCATGTTTAACTAATCTGGTTACCTACTTTGACAGGGTCACTCATGAGCTGGATTTAGGGAATAATTTCAATAATGACTAATTTTATAGCTGAAAGCTTGAAGTACTGTTGATTATCTATTAAGATGCTTAGCAAAGCTTATTATCTTAGTACTCACCCTTGGGTATTACAATGGTGCTGTACTATGTTGAGTACTAAGATAATAAGTGAGTACTAAGAATCTTAAGGGAATAATTTCACTATTTTTTATTTGGATTTCAGCAAAGCGTTTGACTCAGTCCCGCATGAGTGGTTACTTTATAAGCTGGAACAGGTTGGAATCACAGAGAAAATCCTTAGATGGATAGCTGGATAGCTTCAGGGCAGGAGGCAGAGGGTTGTGATAAATTGTTATTCCTCAGATTGGGTTGATGTAAGGAGTGGGGTTCCCCAAGGATCAGTATTAGGACCACTGTTGTTTTTGATTTTCATAAATGACATCGATGAAGGGATAGAGCAGAGGTTCTCAAACTTTGTTGGTTCCCGATGCCCTTACTGTCCCAATAATTTTTTCACAGCACCCCTAGGCCAAAAGAAATACCTAACAATTGTTTTCGACCTTTTAATATATACCTATATAATAATTTTATTCTTTGTATAGAGGTACTAAATAAAGATCAATTATAGATCACCACAAAATTAAAAAGATATGGTACAATGGATATTGTACTGTACCCTTTGTATAATGAAATAAATATATAAATTTAAAAAAATATATAATAATAATAACTTTAATAACTTAAACCCAAATTACACAACACCCCAGTTGAAAACCACTGGGATAGAGGGTGTGACGTCTAAATTGCACATGATGTAAAGATTGGTAGAGTAGTTAATGATCACCACCAAGCAGAGCTTCTTCAGAGTGACCTAGATATACTTCAGGGATGGTCAGAAAAATGGCAGCTATGCTTTAAACCAGCAAAGTGTAAGGTATTGCACTTTGCTGGATAAAACCCGTGGAACAGTAACCCCAAAACAACTTATACATTTGGCAGGGTTGAACTAAAGCCGGTAGAGGAGGAAAGGGTCTTGGGTGTTACGATACGGTCAGACATATAGTTCTCTGAGCATTGTAGACTGGTTGCAAGGAAGGCCCATGGTGCCCTATCCATGATTTATCGAACAATTGCTAGTAGAAATAAGAACGTCATAATCCCACTATATAAGACTATTGTTAGATCATACTTGGAATACTGTGTTCAAGTATGGAGACCGCACCTAAAGAAAGACATTGTGCTTCTTGAAAGGGTCCAAAGATGGGTAACTCGCTTGGCAAGATTGGCATAAGGGTGTCCATATGAGGAAAGACTGACTGTGTGGGAGAAGACTTGATTGAGGTGTTTAAGGCTCTGGAGCAACAAAAGTACAATGAATGAGGATGAAATTTTCGCAATTATAAATGATTCTAGAACTAGGGGCCGTAAATTCAAGTTACGGAAGTAGGTGTTTAGACTGAATTGCAGGAAGTTTTATTTTAGCTAGTGAGTTATAAATTACTGGAATAAGTTACCTATATAGATGATTGAGGCTGACAGTTTGGAGAATTTGAAAGGTCAAATGGAAATGCATAGGTTGTTTATATCCTTTTCTTTTATTAATTATTTATTTTATATACTACAGGGTGTCTGAAAAATAATGGGGGTTTTGTACTAATGTTATGCAACATACGGCAAGCACCATGGCTGGAAAGGTGTTCAGATGAAGTCAGTAGAGCAGCAAGTTTATGGCAGGCGCCACGTTGCATGTGCAGGCAGTCAGCAGTGCACACAGCAAGGCCCCCTCTATAATAGCTGTTCAGTGGGACAGTCAGCGGCACGTTAGTTAGTCTGGCAATGACTACTGTTCAAGAGAAAGCTGCGTCTGTTTTGTGGTTGACAGAATGTCAACCTGTAATCAAGTTCCAATAGTATTTCAGATGAGAATATTACAAGGATCCACCACATGAGAACAGTATCTGTTGATGGTTTAAACAGTTTAAGGAGATAGGCAGTGTTGAGAAATCCATGGACCAGGAAAACCACGGACATTGGATGATAACGTGGAAGCAATACGGCAGTCCTCCATTCGCCAGCAAAGTTGACAATTGTGTCTCTCAAAATCGACTGTACACAATGTCGTGTGGAAAAGCTAAAGCTTTTTCCTTACAAAATTCAACTCCTGCATGCAATCTACCCCAGTGACAAACCGAGAAGAGATTGGAATTCGCTGCGACAATGAGCCAGGATTTTTAAATCATATCGTATTCTCAGATGAGGCTAAATTAACCCTTGCACAAAATGTGGAGCGTGCATGTCGACAGTTTGATTCCTAACAATGCTTCAATGTCATGATGCCAGAGGGCATTACCAATTGGAGGAAGTACACAACAGTAAAGCCAGCTTGCTATCAATAACTGTGGCAGATGCCTGTCAACATATAGTAGTAGTAGTAGTGGCATGTGATGCAAGAAAGCAAGTGTATGAGCTTATGCAGCATCAGCCAAAAAAAAAAAAAAAAATCACACCATTCCTTCCAAATGCCTGTCCAGTTCCTCCTTAAATTTATTCAACCTATCAACTTCCACAACGACAGATGGAAGTTTGTTCCAGCAATTAACCACCCGCTGGCTAAAGGCAAATTTCTGCACATCTGTTCTACATCTGCCTTTTCTTAATTTGAATTTATGCCCCCTTAGGTTCGTAATCTGAACAAGTGGAAGGATCCCATCAGAATTCAGCGTGCTCAACCCATTCAAGGCCTTATACACCTCAATCAGATCACCGCGCAGGTGCCTAGTCTCCAGCCACTGCAATTTGCAGAACTTAAGACTCTCATGGTAAGAGGATCCCTTCATTCCCCTCACCAATTTTGTTGCCCTTCTCTGTACACGCTCAAGTAAAATCTACATCCTTCCTAAAATGAGGCCTCCAGACCTGTACGCAGTACTCAAAGCGTGGCCTGACCATTGCCTATACAGAGGGACAATCACCTCCTTCTCCCTGCTAGCAAAATTCCTATATATCATTGACAAAACCCCATGACCTGTCCTGGCAGCCTGTCTGCATTGCTCAGAAAACTTCATATCTGACTGCACAATTACTCCCAGATCTTTCATTTTCTACCACCTTAAGCGTAGTACCATACAGTTGGTACGTTTCTCTGAGGTTACTTCTACCCATATGCAGTACTTTGCATTTGTCAAGGTTAAACTTCAGTTGCCACTTCTTAGCCCATCTGCTCAAATTATCTAGATCCTGTTGCAGTAGCACACTGCCATTACTGTCATTAACAACCCTGCCAACCTTTGTATCATCTGCATACTTCGACATTAAGCCTGATATACCTTCATCAATATCATTGATAAATATACAAAACAACAGTGGACCTAACACCGAACCCTGTGGGACTCCACTAATAACATTAGTCCACGAAGAGTAGCACCCATTGATTACCACCCTCTGTCTTCTCCCACTTAACCATCCTTTTATCCATTGTAGCAACTTACCCTTAATACCATTCTGCTCCAATTTGTACAATAGTCTTCCATGCGCAACAGTGTCAAAAGCTTTCCTGAAATCCAAATATATGATATCAAAATTATTTTTTGCATTCAGTTCCTTTGTAACCACATCATAAAATCCTATCAAATTTGTCAGACGAAACTTTCCCTTAACAAACCCATGCTGTGTCTGAATTATTGCTGCAGTCTTGTCTAGGTGATCCTGCAATGCATCTTTAACCAGTGACTCCATTATTTTACCTGGAACAGAAGTTAAACTAACTGGTCTGTAATTACTCGTGTCACCCTTCAATCCCCCTTTGTGAATTGGGGATACATTTGCACATCTCCAGTCAGTGGGAACCTCCCCTGAGTCCACGGATGCTCTCATAATTATGGCTAAGGGTTTGCTTTGTTGCTTTGCCGCCTCCTTTAATATAACTGGATAGATCCCATCCACCCCAGGTGCTTTTCTTATGTTTATCTTCAACAATTTCTCCTCCACTTTGCTTTCAGTTATTACAAAATCATTAAGTATCCTTAATGATTTTGTGTGAATATAATTAGGTTTAACCTAATTTGTGAAGTTTTTTTAATAGTTTTAAATAACTTAAGGATTCCCAGAAAGGAATCTTTAAGTTAATAGTGTGATAATTAACGGAGATTTCTTCATTTTTTATTTTTCAGTAAATAAATTAAAAAAACATTTTTAAAAACAGCTATTACTAGTTTCAGTTGTGTGGGGAGTAGATGATGAGCACAAATAGCTGAATTATGGGGGTGTGTTCAACACTACACTCCTAACGCATGGTTAAAAAAACAAAAACTTTTTTTCAAGAAATAAAAAAAAAATGTTGGAAACACAAACTACACAAAAAAAATTTGTGTAGTTGCACAGGACCTATCAGGTCCTGTGCAACTGTTTGTGTAGCAATTCCAGACATGACCACTAACAGGTTATGTCATTAGGAAAGTGAATGCATTATGTGATTTGATATTGCTTATCAGAGCAGGGGGGGGGGGGTTCAATGTATCCAGCTACCAACTTCAGTAACATCACAGAACTGACTTGCCCAATCAGTCATTCTCTGTTCAGCATATAATTCTGTTGAATTTGAATGTCTTTGAAAACTTTTAAATGCTCAGAAAGGAATCTTTAAGTTATTAAACTTGACTGGAAATATTTAGAAAGAAATCCTCTACTTGTACTGTCAAATGATCTCATTTGCCTTTAAGAGAATCCAAGCAAAAAGGGTGATATTGCTCTTTTGTTATGCATTTAGTTCTTTATAACTTAGTGCAAACTGGTCTTGCAAATTACAGTTTTGTGGCTGTTATCAGTTATCTGAGCCAGTTATCAGTTTGATTTCATTTTAGAATAAATGTGGGAAGAGCTATTTTAAAGTGACAATATAAGAACATCTAGATTAAATGTGTGATTAATCTCCATGAACAATGACTTGCTAATGCATACAAATTATAGATTTAATTCTACACAACCAAAGTTTTTGCTGCATTGTAACTGGTTGTACAGCTCAACTGTATGTATGTATGTATGTACGTATGTGTGTGACAAGTTTTAATGTCAGAAAAAAAACAGCTTAGTAATGTTTGTTATTATGTATGAGAAATTAGTTAAATTTTTCCGAAGTACATTATTGAAATCAAAATGCCATGCAAATTGATAATGCTTGCATATACAATACCTCATTATAATTATTCCTTAAAATAACAATTAATTTTTTTTATTATTATTAGCTATATGGTGCAAGGAAACCTGAGGCTTTTGCTGCACCAGCCAAAAAAAAAAAAAAATTTCCTGAGTTACCCAGAGAGAGAAGGGAATCACCAAGAATATCTTCCAATGTGAAAGTTTGTTTTTTTTTTTTTTTCCTCTGAAGCGTATGAATTAGCATTAGTAATGGCAAATGATGCAAGAAAGCGAGCATATACAGCATCAGACAAAAAAAAAAAAAAAACACTTCCCATTTCACCTATTCATTTCCTCCCAGGGCCGTACTTATAAATAGGCCCATGAGGTGCTAGCTTCGGGCCTCAAAATAGAGGGTCCTTTGTGATAAGGAATTTTTAAAGCGATTTCTTTTTTTTAAGAGCTTTTTTTAAGACAGCTGAAATTTACTGAAAATGTGGATGACTCATTTCTCTGAAAGAACAGATTAATTTCCACAATAAAGGAAAATCACTCTTTCCTAATTCTCTAATAGGGTATAATAGTAGAACATAGGCTGACCACGGCATATTATCCACGTTGGGAATATGCCTTAATCTTTTCCACTGGCTATGAACAAAAGAAAACAATGACCAGTGTGACTTCTCGGTATAGTGTGTGGGAGAGGTGGTTGTAAATGTATTACAAACTGTAAATTGCAGATTGTTAACCCTTATGGCTCTTAATTCGTACTTTCTACAGCTCTATTGCCTAAAGGCCAGAGTTGCAAACAATTTGTATCCCGTCTCTCTCTCGAAATCCATAACAAACGCAAGCGGGGAATGGTCATCATTTTCTGTTCTCAGACGAGTAAAAACTATTTGAGGAATAATTTAATTCAAGATAAAATGAGTAATTTGTCATTGTTATTTATTGAATCTGAACTAGTAAACGGCATTAATTACGATGATTTAATAGATATTTTTGCCAGAGCAAAACCAAGAAAAAAATATTTATGCACATAAATTGTATGAACTCATAATTTAGCTATTGCACCTGCTATTATTTACTGCTAACAAACAACATATGGATGTTTTAATAATATTTTTGTAATACAATATTTGATATTATTTATATATGCAAGTTTGGTTTTTTTTGGACTGGTATCCTAAACGGGGACCCTCGCAAGAGCTTAGCTACCTTGGGCCCCGAGAAATGTAAGTACGGCCCTGTTTCCTTCAGTAGTTTGTCTTATTTAGTTCTTCCATGAATTTATTTAATATATCAACTTCCAGAAAAACACATGGAAGTTTGTTCCAACAATCAACTACCCACTGGCTAAAGATAACCTTCTGCACATCTGTTCTGGAACCTTTCTTCCTCCGTTTGAATTTGTGTCCCTTGTGTATGTAGTCCGAGCAAGAAAAAGAATCCCATCAGCATTGAGTTTCCTCAGTCCTTTCAAAACCTTAAACAGCTCAATCAGATCACCTTGCAGGTGCCTAGTCTCCAGACCCTGCAGTTTGCAGAACTGAAACTCTTCCTTGGTAAGAGCACTTCACCGATCTCATAGCCTTTCTCTGCACTTGTTCCAATGGCTGTGCATCCTAAAATGAGGCCTCCAGACCTCATTTTAGGAAGGTTGTACAATGTGGTAATCATCTCCTTATCCCTTCTAGCAAAATTCCTGTATATCATTTACATAACTTCATGAGCTGGCCTGGCAGCCTGATTGGATTGCTCAGAGAAGTTCATATCTGACTGTGTAATTGCCCCACTATCCTCTACCCAGATGTAGTACTTTGTATTTATCAATGTTTAACTTCAATTGCCATTTCTCAGCCCATAGGCCAAACTTTCCTAGATCCTGTTCGAGCATACTGTCATTTCTTTCATTAACCACCCTGCCAACCTCTGTGTCATCAGCAAACTTGGACAAGAAGCCTGATATGCCTTCATCAATACCCCTGATAATATAGAAAACAATAATGGGCCCAACACCACACTCTAGGGGGGACTTCACTAATAGCATTAATCCATGAAGAGCAGTGCCCATTGATTACCACTCTCTGTCTTCTTCCATTCAACTATCCCTTTATCCATAGAAGCAACTTGCTCTTAATGCCATACTGCTTCAGTTTGTACAGCAGTCTTTTATGTGCAACAGTATCAAAAGCTTTCCTGAAATCCTAGTACAGTGAAACGTCCCTTTAACGGACAGCCATGGGGAACGAAAATGTGTACGTTAGAGAGAAGTGTCCGCTAACAAGAAGTCTGAGGGAGAAAAAAAAAAAGAAAGAAAGAAAAATCGTTAAACGTTTAATGTAAAATTAAATTAAAATATATACAGATTTTGAACAATATTTTTGTAAATAATATACAATTACATACACAAGAGATAAAGAAAAATCGTTAAACGTTTAATGTAAAATAAAATTAAATTATATACAGATTTTGCACAATATTTTTGTAAATAATGTACATACAATTGTGCTATGCATATTATGACTTTATCTTAAGAAAAATACATACAGTAATCACTTATTTTCTTCTGCACCTTCTTCCGGCTGATAATTTTGTTTTCAACATTTGTTTGGAGTGAAGAAACCATCGAAAGTCCTTCAGTATCTTCTTCAGCGGCGAAAAACATTTTTAAACGATTGATTTGTATGAGCGCTTCTTCTATTTTCATCGGTGGTTCGTCGTTAATATGTTCTTCGACAGAATGACCACCTTCCATTTCTTCATCCTCATGAGGAACTTCTTGAAAAATATCGATGATAATGTCGTTGATATCTAGAGCACCATCTTCTGTAGTGAGGTTTGAGTCTATATCTTTGTAGCCAGGGTCACTTGTAGCGGAAGTATCGTACATTATCAATAGATGTTGAAGTTCTTGTTTTTCTTGGTACGTACTGCACATTGCTGTTCACAACTTCAGTTTTTGCGTTTTGAGAAGCCAGACTGTACAAAACAGTTCATGACAGTTTGTTTTCTAATTGCGTTTACTGAAGAGGAAATCCATTGAATCGCATCTAGGATGCTGATTTTCTTTGCAAGGTCATTCGCACATGTTACATCGTTCATGTTTGCAATGAGATGTCTTAAAACACGTTTTCTGTAGTGAAGTTTAAAATTTTTTATTATCCCTTGATCCAAGGGCTGACACTCTGCAGATGTGTTTGGTGGCAGAAAAACGATTTGAATGTTGGACAATTCAATGTGCGGGTGAGATGCAGCATTATCCAGCATTATCCATGAAACGAATAATTTTTCTGTTTTGACGAATCATGTTTTGGTTAAAGTCGCTCGTGATATCTCGTGTCATCCGCGCTTTTTTATTAGACTTCAAGTCAACATTCAAAAGATTCAACTTTATGCCCTTGAAACAACGAGGATTTTGTTTTTTTCCTATAACAAGAGGTTGTTCAAAGTCTCCCAGCATATTTGTACACAATAGTACAGTCAAGCCTTAGAAATTTTTCCACCCTGGCACTTTTCGTTTTTTAGACTCATTGTTTTTTCAGGAAGAGCTTTAAAAAACAACCCTGTTTCGTCACAGTTGTAAATATCCTTAGCTTCAAAATCATGACATAAATCTTCCAATTTGACGGTCCACTCTGTTACAACCCCAGTATCAACAGATCCACCTTCACCACTTACGGTTTTCCAAGAAATTTTATGCCGAGTTTTGAACTTGTCTAGCCATTCCACAGAAGCTTTGAACTCATTTACTCCCATAGATTTCGCAACCTCCAAAGCCTTTTCCCTAATAATAGGCCCATTAATGGGAATTTTTTTAGCACGTGCGCGACAAAACCACTCATACGTAACATTGTCAGTTTGAAGTCCAACAGTTTTCGGGAATGATTTTTGAACCTGATCATTTCAGTGTTGCCAAAATTGTTCGAGCAGTTCATTTTTTTCCTTTAGGATGTCGCTTACCTGCGTCTTCCCGATTTTGAATTTTGCAGCGAGATTGCGAACACTATTTTTTTGCCAATCATACGCATTAATGAGTTCGACTTTATCTTTTAAAGTTAAATGTTTATGAGAAGACATTGTGCACTTCACAAGACACTGAACAAAACTGAAACTGAAAAGACGAAAGGCTGACCATATCTCTTCCCCCCCCCCCCCGCACACACCGAATTCATCAGAAGTTTTACACGTGCCTTAAAATTCTTGAAAAGGGCAATATGTGGAAGAAAAGTGCCTAGGAAAAGGGCCGTGAGCTCTCCCGCAGTCCGTTATGGGGAGATCAAATTAAGTGCTAATCTGAACGAAACAGTGCAGATTGCCTGTCCGCGTCCGTTACAGAGAATGTCCGCTAGACAGAAGCTGCAAACACGTTAAAACCAATGGAGGTGAGTTGGGGAATTTGAAAATGTCCGTTGTAGAGAGGTGTCCGTTAGGAGAAGTTTCACTGTACTGTATTTGATATCAGAATTATTTTTTGCATCCAATTGCTTTCTGACCACATCGTAGTATCTAATTAAATTGTTTAGACAAAATTTCCCCTTAACAAACCCATGCTGTGTCTGAACTTTAATTGCAACCTTGTCTAGATGATTCTGCATTATTTATTTTAACAGTGACTCCATTATTTTTAACTGGAACAGAAGTTAAACTGACAAGTCAATAATTACTCATGTCACCCTTTATGAATTGAGGATACATTTGCACATCTCCAGGCTGCAGGGACCTCCCCTGAATCAAAGGATGCTTGCATAATTATGGCTAAGGGTTTGCTTACTTCCTTTCCTGCCTCCCTTAATATAATTGGATAGATCCTATCCATCCATCTCAGGTGGATGGGATCTATCCCCATTATATTCTTCCACTTACCTCTCAGTTATTACAAAATCATTTAGTTCTCTGTTAGAGCTTTATAAACTTCTGACATCCCCTTCAGAATTCTGAAGGAGATGTCAGAATTCTGAAGTGTTCATCAAGAATTCCTCATCTGTGAATGTAAATGCGGAATGCTCATTCAGTTTGTCAGCAACATAAGTGGGGTCATCAGCAGTCGAACCATCGATACCTTGGACCAATTCAATTCATCCCCTTCCTTCTAGTGTTTACTTAAGCAAAGAAGTCTTTGCTAAAGATTTCTTCTAATCTGCGTTTGCTTGCCTAACTTCGTTTATTACTCTTTGCCTCTGCCTCACTTTAGGAAGGATGTAGATCTGTTGGAATGGGTGTAGAGAAGGGTAACCAGGTTGGTGAAGGGAACAAAAGAGTGCTATTACCTATAAAGTCTTCAGTTCTTTAAATTGCAGTGATTAACATTCAGTAAACTGAATGTTAATGTTATTCTTCCACTTGCTGAGACTACACACATGAGGGGGAATAAATTCAAGTTGAGGAAGGATATTTGCTGGATAGATATACAGAAGTTTTGCCTTCAGCCAACAGTTGGTTGATTGTTGAAACAGGCCTCCATCTATTGTTGTGGAAGTAGATGAGTTGAATAAATTGAAGGGAGAACTAGACAAATTCTTGGAGGTATGGACGGGTGACGTGGTTTTTTTTTTTTTTTTTTACTGATGTTATATAGGCTTCCTTTCTTGCATTGTTTTCTATTACTATTGCAACTACTACTACTGTACTTGATTATAGACTAGTTTATATCTACCGTAGGCTTCTGTAGCTTCCGTAGGTTCACTTGATAATTTATGTGCATCCCATGCATTTTTCATCTCTGCCACAAGTAGGAGTGTATTATAGGCCTAATAACTCGGATGATTGTAATGAACAACTGTACAGAGAAATACAGGGAAATACAGAGAAATATGGGCCAGTCTATATAATGGGGGATTTTAATTTCCCAGATACTGACCAGAATTGTGGGTTGGTCACTCGCACACTAGCAGGGCTTTTGTGGATTTATTGGATGATTGTTTTATACAGCAACATGTTCAGGAGGCAACTAGAGGGAATAAATATTTGCAGTAAATGGATGGGTGAAATAGGAAGGGGTTTTTTTGCTGATGCTATATGAGTTTCTACTAATGCTGATGCTGTGTAATGCTTCTACTAATGCCGATGCTTTGCCATCCTGGGCAATTCAAAAAAAAAAAGAGAGAGAGAGAATTTTGGCATAACAAGAATTTTTCCATATTTAAGTAATATATGCCCTAAAATTGAAAAAGAAATATTTAAATATAAAAGTTTCTGTTAGGGAAGTGGAACTCCTGCTAAAGGAAGGAAGGAATGGCAAATCACCTGGACCTGGAGGAGTTTACATGGAACTTCTGAAATATGGAGGAAGAGGAGTGGCTGTTCTGATACAAAAACTGTTAAATAGTATACTGAGAGGAGAAGAAATACTGAAAGAAATGATAACAAGGATATATTACATCAATTTATAAGAGGCGCCTCCGTAGCCAGGTGGGAAGGAGAAGTAGTGCGTAGCACACGCTTCTTGATTAGACCAGGGTTCGAGCCAGTCACCACCAAATACGGAGGATGTGGAAAGGTCAGTGAATAACCACCACATATCCCGGAGCAATATAGCCTTAGTTGCTAATGCAACTAAGGCTATTTATAAGAAGGGCGATCGGAAAAGCTGTTCAAATTACAGAGGAATATACGTCCTGAACCCGCTGTTAAAGATCCTTGGAAAATGGATCAGGAACCATTTAGAAGCCTGAATCGAGGTATCAGAACAAAGTGGTTTTTCAGCTGGGAGTTCATGTATAGATCATATCTCAACAGTACGACGGATCCTTGAAAAATGCCAATCAAAAGGAAAAAAAATCTTTATGATTTTCATTGACCTTGAAAAGGCATATGACAGTGTTCCAAGAAAACTCTTATGGGAAGCACTGAAAGAGGCAAATATGGATGGACAACTGATTAACATTATTAAGGCAATTTACAGGAATAATAGATGCAGAATTAAAGTGGGATCAGCTTTGTCACCTGAATTCCACACTTCAAAAGGCTTATTACAAGGTTGTTGCATGTCACCAACACTTTTCAAAATTTATATCGACATCTGCCTAAGATCCTGGTCAAAAAAAATGTAATAAAATAGGATTGCCGATTAATAAGAACACCTATATTCACAATTTACTTTTTGCAGATGATCAGGTGGTGATAGCACAAGATTCAAAGTATGCATGTCGTCAATTGTTTGACGAATATAAACAATGGGGTCTAAAAATCAATTTTAGCAAGACTGAAATGTTGTCTTCAGGGCCAGGACACGTTCTAAATATTGCAGGTTTTAAAATCAAACAAGTCGATAAATTCAAATATTTGGGATCAATCTCACAAAGCGATGGATCATCCCAAGCAGAGATCAATAAGGGAATTACAGACGGCAGAAAGGCTATCGGCATGTTAAACTCTGTTCTGTGGAGCAAAAATATCCTAAATAAAACAAAGAAACTTATATTTCAAACGATTGTACAAAGTCTTCTATTGTATGGAGCGGAAACCTGGACATTGAATAGACGAGCGGAAAACAAATTACTCTCCACAGAAATGGATTTTTGGAGACGCTCAACAGGAATTTCTAGAAGAGACAGAAAATGGAATGAAAACATAAGGGAAAAAAGGAAGTGAAAAAGACTATTATTGACACCATCAAAGAAAAGCGTCTAACATGGTATGGACATGTAAAACGGATGCAAGAAAACAGATATCCAAAGGCTATCCTGGAATGGATACCTCCTGGAAGAAGGAGAAGAGGAAGACCTAGGAGGACATGGATGGATGGAGTACGGGAGTGCATGACAGCCCGAGGCTTAACCGACCAAGACACCTTGAACCGCACTTTATGGTGGGAAAATACTAACAAGAAATAACTTGTAGGCTGAGGAAACCCATTGTAAATGGAAACACTCCTCTTGAAGAAGGATATTTAAATATAATAAATATTTATTTTTTAGAATTACACATTAGTAGAGTTTAAGCAAGCTCAATGCTGATGGCATTCTTCCTCTTGCCCAGATTAATTGCCTGAGGGAATATAAATTCAAATTGAGGAAAGACAGTTGTAGAATAGATGTGCGGAAATTTGCCTTTAGCCAGCAAGTGGTTGATTTCTGGAACAAACTTTCATTTGTTGTTGTAGAAGTGGACAGCTTAAATAAATTCAAGGCAGAACTAGACAAACATTTGGAGTGAATGGATGGGTGAAATGGGAAGAAGGGTTTTTTTTTTTTTTTTTTTGGCTGATACTGTATAAGCTTTCTTTCTTGTATCATATGCCTATGCTAATGGTAAGCTCATCAGTTCATCTGCTATCTATTTAGGCCTGTACCTTTGGAGAATATTTTTTGGTTGGTATGAAAAGCCTAGCAGCTTCTATGATTAATTCCTTGAATGCTTCCCGTTTCAAATTTTCTTATGGTAACATTATCAGTTGGACCCACTATTTAAATTTATAGAAACCGAGTCCATAGTAGTCACCTTTGCAAAAGCAAAATTCCTTCTCTGTACCCCTGATGGTAGTTACCTATTTAAGTAAATGCCACACCTATATTATGTGATCACTGTCACATACTGGTTCTTTAATCTGTAGATTCTTGATACATGAATAATGACTGCTGATAATTAGCGCAAGAATATTACTCCCTCTTGTTGCCTCTGTAACATGCTGTTGTAGAAAACAATGTAAATCCATAAGTCTTTCTAATGTGTAAGTGACCAATTCACAAGTTCCAGTCAATATGGGAAGTTAAAATCGCGCGTGTGTGTTTTTCTTCATCTTTCAATAAGTGAAGGTGCCAAAGAAATAAAGCATAAAATTTCAAATAAATTTTTCTCTGTGATACTGTTTAGGTATGCATTTAAAATTGACATTATAACACATATGACATTTTCTGTGACTTGGTTTTCATTTAACAAATTGAATTTCAAACTGTTATTTATATTTGTAACCACTATCACTGTCTTTTAATCATCGTAATGTTTACAGATGTAAATAATTTCTGTTTTTAGTTATGAATGGTATTCCTTCTGCTTTTTCAAACTGCTCAGCCAATAAGTATTCCTCTATGAAATCTGGAAAATTTTAAAATCCAACACTCTCACTCTCATTCCTAGAAGTCGCTGGATTTTAAACAGTTTACCGTATGTATTTTTCATTGCGTCGTGTATTGCCCAAGATAGACTTAATTCTCTTGTATTATGCATATTGATTGTAATAATATTTGTTTCAGAATGGTGAAAGATTTTCATGCAGTTGGTAATACTCTTCAAATCAAAAAACTGCTTCAAGTATTAGGTCAAGATTTCACCTTATCGCATAATCCAAACAGCCGTAAAGGTGGTCTCATAGGTCTAGCTGCCATGGCAATAGCTCTTGGAAAGGTAACTTAAGAATTACATCATATTTGTTTCATGAGTTATCCACGAATTATTTTCAATTTAAGTTTTATAATAACTTCCATTTAGGGTTTATATAACTTCATTCATGAGTTATTTTCAATTTAGATTTTTAAAAACTTAGTATAGGATATTATCAAATATTAGAATATATGTATCAGATACAGGGCAAGCTGTTAGTTTACCGAGAAATAATTTGCATAGTTTAAATATTGAAGTCAATTTCATAATGATATTATTTTATTAATACAGTATTAATATTATATTTACATAATATTATTAGTGACATTTAAATGAATTGTTCAAACTGTTTTTGATCCTTTACTTGACAAATATAAAGAGAGAGACTAAAAAACTATCAGTCAAGCACTTAAACCTATGATGTTACTGCCTGTACACCCATGTGCCAATCAGTATATCATCTGTTATGACTACGTACTAATCAGTTTATCGTCTGTTACTTCTACTTGTTACTCAATCAGTGGATCACATGATCTTATTTGCAATTGCAGTATACAATGTTAATTTTGTGCATATGACCTGTGAATTGTGCAAATTATTGAAATGAACCATGTTTTTGTTTTGCCATTAGGGGGGTTTTTTTTTTTTTTTTTTTCTTCAAACTGCCATTAACAATTTTATTGAAAGCCAAGCACTGCAGATATAGCATAGAAAATATCCAATTTTATTATAATTAGGTAAACATGGTTGTATCTTGAAGGCATAACTGCATTTGTCTAATTATAATAAAGTTAGGTTTAAACTGATTTGTGGTAGTTAGTGTTTCTTTTTCATAATAATCTAAAACATATCTAGCTTTTAACTTCGCATTCAGTAACAATCAATAGAAGAGTGTTTTCACTTTTGACATCATTAGTTGTTAATGCCGTGTTTATTTTATACATTTAATTATTTTTTTCCTTTGCGAGAGATTTTATGCCATTGTTAAAAATCCTAAATGACTTTCTAATTGTGATCCGAGCTGTTTTACATGCAAAAGTCAGGTGTAATGTTGTAAAATTTTAACCAGTGGCACAAGAATATTTCTAATTTTTAACATTTATTCTTCTGTATGGTATATATTTCCTCAGGCCATTGTTAAAAAAAATTTAAATCAAGTACGCAACTTTCTGATTTCCATCAAAGTTCTTTTTATGTGCGAAAGTCACATGTATTTGTCAATGGGTGAGATAACCAAATTGTTACTGTGATAATTTTTGCTTATTAACAGAATAAGAAGATGCCTAACTGCTACAGATTATGATGGAATGTTATACTACAGATCTGTGAATGTAGAAATTACTGAAACTAATCACTTTAATTTTCGTTTGGAGATCCTTTCCATGGCTCTTACAAACATTCCTGCTCTACAGGTGGTTATTTTAGCAACCAGCGACCATTTCTAAGATGAAAATAAAATGTTTTAAAACTAAAATCTTAAGATAGTTATAAGTTTTACAAAATTGCCAGTTAGTAGAATACATTCAGATTTTGCACTTTTTTTCGATTGAAAAGTTTTGTTATTGGAGATATTACAACATTCATACCCATTGCAGGATTGCTTCATAACTTGTGATTAATTACCCTTCATTATTTTGTAGAACATTACACTGACGCTGCTTGTAGAATGCAGATGTAGATAACATTTGCATTTTCCTGTTGCAGGTGTCAGAATGATGCTAGCTGAGTGCATATGCTCTTCTTAACTGAGCATGAAGGGAACTGAGCATGAACTGGGCCTTGTTAATATAAAGCCAACCAAAACGGAGTGCACATGTTCTCTATTTATTCAGTGTGTAGTTGGAAAGTTTCTGATAGTTTTCTTATACTCTTTCTTTCTTTATATTTACCATTTATTTCTTGGTCAATTGTACCTCTTCTCAGTGAACCGACATATAGACCCCCCCCCACCTCCCTGTATACTGAATTTTTGTAATTATCAGGAAAAAATGAGAAAATCACATTCAACCTTAATTTATTCTAGCCCTTTCATGCACTTTTATTCTGACTCTAATAAATGAGAGGGGAGGATAAATAAAATAATATGGTATTTTATCGAAAGAGAAAATAAATTGATAATGATATTAGCAAAGTGATGCAAGGAATAAAAAAAAAACATATGAATTATAATTTGTCACCTTCACTCACTTCATTTGCATATTTCTTCCAATTCGTCTTCAAATTTAGATAAAATTTCTACTTCAAGACTGGAGAGTTCATTGCAGTTAGGCACTCTCTGACTAAAGATAAATTTTTGCACAATGTTTTGTGGCTCCTCCGTAGCCAGGTGGGAAGGAGCAGCAGTACGTAGTACATGCTTCTTGATTAGACTGGGGTTCGAGCCCGTCACCACCAAATACGGAGGATGCGGAAAGGTCAAGGGAATGACCACTGCATATTCCTGGAGCAGTATGGCCTTAGTCGCTAATGCTCCTAAAATCCAAATAACAAAACAAGCACAATGTTTTGTAATTATCCTTTCTCGATTTAAATTTATGGCCTCTTGTGTGTATATCATATGAAAAAGAGTAAGAATGTTCTCAGTGTTCCCTTTTAGATCCCTAAATATCTCAATCAGGTCACCACACTGATGTCTTTTTTTTAAATATTGTAACTTACATTCATTTTGATGCTCCACTTCATATGTTGGCTATTTCTTCCTTTATGGGTATTATTAGCACACTTGCACAGGAAGCACTTCCAGTTGGTTGGGCTGGATTGCATTGCCCTCCACTTGTAGCCATACAGGGACGGCACCACTTGCTCTACTGTCTTCCTTTGCGTTATTATTATAAACAAACTCTTTCTTCTTTATGGAATTTTTTCCAGCCCATGACAGGTACTCCTACCAAGTGCACGAGGTGGGTTGTTTGTGTTTGATTACTATTATTGTTATTACTATTGATCGAGGGACTCTCTTTATTATTCTACTGGTGTTCGGGATTGCAGTTTCCTGGAGTTCCATATAAGTATTCGCTAGGAGGCCTCTTGCTGCTAGGTTCTTATGGAGGCTTTTTGCCACTGTGCTGGTGGTTGACACAGTGACCGGGGTGATCATTACTTGTCCCATATGCCACAATTCTCTGACTTCCTCTCTTTTAGGTCTATGTACTTCGTGACCTTTTCCTCATAGGTTTTACTGGAGGTTGCTGGTGTTGGGCACTGTTATGTCAATCAGGTAGGTAACCTTTCTTTTTGTTGTTGAGGGTTGTGTATGGTCTGTTGTGCAGTCTTGTTCGTTATTATGGTACAGGCTTGATACAGTTTGTGAGTAGGGGTCTCGTACAACTTGAGGTTAGTACTTATAATATGGTACACTTTCATTCATCAGCTGGTATTTTTGCAGCAGCTTCTGGTGTATTATTGTGGCTACCTGGTCGTGTCTGTGAGTGTACTCTATCTGGGAGGTCACACTACACCCTGTGATCATGTTGCTGAATTTTTTCTGGGTCAAGGTGGCATTGTTGACATGTGTCATCTGTCACTCTGGGGTCATGTAGTTCCTGGTGTATTCTTTGTCATGTAGTTCCTGGTGTTGATTACCTGATCTTGGAGAGTAAGCATCAATCCTTTGGTCTCTCGGAAAAGTCTCCCATTCTTGCACCCTGCTTTGGAAGCCATCTTATCTATATAGTCTTGATGGAGGTCATTGTAGTGTCTGCCATCGAGTGCCTTCTTCACCCATCTTTCTGTCTTTGTTTCTTCTGTCTATGTGAGTGAGGTCTCCTTGTTAAGGTTGAGTGTTGTGTACCATTTGTCCAACTTCCTTATGGATTGGTAGATTGTTGCTGTGTTATCCTAGACATAATCATGTAGGTTCTTAATAGCCTTCTTCTCTTGTTCAATGAGGTCACTCAATTTCCTCTCTGCTCCTTTCTGGGCTCAATCTCATATTCTCCTCCAGCTATGGTGTTGGGCCAATCTATTATTCCAAAAGAGTACTGGTTAATACTGGGACTGCATAAATTTTATGGCTGTGACTGTGTTCCTGCCATTCACCATTGATTTTAGCAGGCTTCTCAAGTCAGACAGGCCTTAATCTCTTGTTCTAACTGGTGGGTCTGCATCATTCCTAGATATTCGTAGGTCTTTCACTCTGTCATGGCTTCAATCTCATTGCTGGTCTTCAGCTGATAGTGTCGTCCAACTGCATTTCCATGCACTCCATGGGGGTTGCATTTGCAGTGTTCTCCCCACGATCTATCAAATGGGTGCACCACCCAGCTAAAATTTAAGTGATTCTCACGGTACCATATGGTACTGCTCGCTGATCTCAATCAATATTAATTTGAACATGCTGTGCAATCGAAGTCAATACAATAGGAGCATATAATGTTAAATTATGCAATTAATTTTTGCTCTGGATTGCTTAAGTCACATTTATAAATAACAGAAAATTTTATAATATTGCAAAGTATTACACTTCCCCTCTCGGCTACTTCATGATGCCACCTGGCTGGCAAAATTTTCTGGGAGAACACTGCATTTGTCTATGCCAAATTGCATCCTGATGTCAGTGCTAAACTCTTTGGTGATCCAGAGTAGCTGTTGGAGAGATTCTCAGTTGTGGCATAGATTTTGATGTCGTTCACGTGCATCAGGTGAGAGAGAGTGGGGTGTACACATTCTTCTTCCCTTCTTTTAGGGTATATCCATACTTGCTGTTCTTGAGCATGGTGCACAGTGGGCTGAGTGCTAGACAGAACCATAGTGAGCACAGCATGTCTTCCTGGAAGATTCCTTTTCTGATAGGGATCAGTCTCGACCAGGGCTCCCACTCACAAATTTTAAAAAAACTTAGATTGCAACTTAAATAAACCCAAAAAAAACCTAGTTTTCATCATATAGTATAGCAACACAAATAAGATAAAACTTACCATGCAAAAATATCTTTTATTTAATTGTAATCAGAATTTTCATCCCATTCAGTTCCCTCCACATTTATTTTTTGAAGTTCTTTCATTTTTTTCAAACGTTCTTCTTATCTTTTATGACAAGTTCCTTGTATGACTTCTTTTACCAATTCTGATTTAGGTTTCCATGTATAGCAATTTTGATTAGATCTATTTATCGCCTGTTTTGCCATTAGTCGATTTTTCACAGTTTCTGGTTTAAGGGAGTTTGTGGCTTTTGTTTTTATATGGTTTACTTGGGAGAAGATTCTTTCTACTCTTGCCGAAGGGTGAGGTAAAATAGCTAGACTGGTCATAAAGTTAGATAAAATCTCATATTTAGAATTATTAAAGCCATCTTTTACATTACGTAACAGATACCATAACTCAGGGATGGTTTTGTAAGAGAAATCTAAATCTTGATTTAAACGAAATGATCTCCATTCATCATCTAGAAGATCTAGTTTGTCTTCAGAAACAAGGTGAGGGAACTGCATTGCTAAATGGAAAATTGAGGATGGCGAATTGGCACGATCATGTATCACTGCTGGGTCAAGAACATTGAGACTGGCGATAATTCCATCATCATTTAGAGGAAATCTTTTTCTGATTTCCATACAAAGTTCAACAAGAAATTTTAAACAATCATTTTTAAACCTGCTTTCACTGTCACCAAGTGGTGTTGAATTTAATAAGGCCATACAACAGCCTCCCAAATATATTTTATTCAGAGGCTTATGATTTATTGCATTGCTTGGATCAATTTCAACCAGCTTGCACGAAGTAATGACTTCTTCTTTTATGAAAAAACTAAGAATATTTTTATACTCAATTGAAACCATTGAATGAAGTAAGTGCAATCTGAAATGCTCAGATTGAAATTCAATATTCAGGCAGTTTATTTTCTCCAGTACATATCCTAAAAACAACAACATATGCTTAGTTCCTTTGGTGATCATAGTATTGTAAATATTTCCTGCACCATCGATTTTGTCAATTTTTGATTGAGACTGAAAATAAAGAACTAACGCATCCCACTGCTCAATAATAATTTTTATTACATTGCCACGGGATAACCAACGTGTTTGTGCTAATTTGGGGATTTTATGCTTAGCAGTATCTACAACATCTTGAATCATTTTGAACTCGTTTAATCTTTTACTACTACGGGAAAAATGACAAGAGATATCTTTTATAAATATTTCTAGATATGATGGCAGTACCTTGACTGAATGACTAGCACATAATGCAAAAGAATGGCAAACACATGCCATTATAAATACTGATTGTACATACTTTTTTAGCAATGACTGGAACCCACTCTTAGTACCCATCATAGTGGCACAATTATCACTTCCAGAGCCAACGAGATTACTTATTTGAATGTTTTTTTCTGTGAAAAGATCTTTTACAGCTTGATAAAGCCCTTCTGAAGTACCATTTTCGACACAAACAGTGTCAAGTAACACATCTACAACGTCAATTTTTTGAATATCAAAATATCTAACAAACAACAGCTAGAACTTGCGATAAAAATAAATCTGTACTTTCATCTATTATCATTGAAAACTTGTTGTTTCTGCATATGTTAGAAATGTATATATTTTCATGATAGGCTATGCCATCTTGTATAAGATAAGAGACTTTAGTCGCCTTCATCTGAACTTGTTTTGCAATATTGCTATCATGAAATGCTTTCTTACATGCTTCCATAAGGTGATCACATTGCGCAAATGGAATATTATGCTCAGAAATGAGTGCAGCAATTGTTAACTCTGCCTTTGCTACTTCTTCATTCTCCGTAGGTTTACGTTTTGTGAAGAACGTGTCTAACGTTGAACTTGTCTTAGCAATATCTGCACTTTTTTTTTTTTTAACTGTATTTTTATGCAATAGTAACATCGATTTATTGGCATTCTTTAATTTCATTTCACAACAAATACAGTAAGACGCACCTTTTTCATTACTGTCTTCTTTCAACCAATCCTTTAATTCCGGATCTTCTAACCATTCATTTCTAAAATTTTGAGTATACCACCGTTTACTCATCTTTCTCTGTGGGGAACAAGTTTCAGACATTGTGGGCAATTTGTGGGTATGGCTAATTAGCAATTATCTTATTTAAAATGTTCTATAAAATAAAAAATAAATCACTAATCCATTAACATAAAATAGAAATAGTCACTACAATTTAAATTTATTATATCACTATATGTAGTACACGCATAAATGTAAAAATCACACCAAATAATGCAATAATACCACAAACGATCACGAAAGACTGTGCAGTAAAGACCGCCTTCCGCCTGCTCAGTAGGCTGTGCATACATGTTAGTAACACGAACATGTATGCTTACATGTATGAACATGTAAGCGTAATTTCATAGTGTAGAACCCTGCGAAAACTTTGAAATCCTTTTACATTTGTAGTATTTTGTACAAGCACTTGAGATATTACAAATTATGATCAATATTGTTAGAATATAAAATTAAGAAAATTGTAAACTGTTATTAAATGTATTCAATTTTATTGTATTTACAAGAAATAAAAATAAATTTTGACTTAAAATTAAAAATTACCGAAAAAACCCAGATAATGAGATATTTTTGTGAAAAAAACCTATCAACCCAGATGACAATCAAAAAACCTAGATCTGGGTGGAAAAACCCAGGAGTGGGAGCCCTGGTCTCGACCTTGACAGTGGTCCTCCATTTTGCCACGGTTGCTTCTAGGAAGTGTGTTGCTTCTAGGAAGTGTGTCAGATTTAAGTGTGTAGATGCAGTAATGGAGGCATGTCATACAAGAGAGCAAGCGTATAAGCTTATGTAGCATCAGCCAAAAATTAACAACCATTCCCTTTAAATGTTTCTCCAGTTACTCCTTGAATTTATTTAAGCTATCAATTTCCACAACAACAGATGGAAGTTTGTTCCAGCAATTAACCACCCGCTGACTAAAGGCAAATTTCCACACATCTATTCTACAACCCTCTTTCCTCAATTTGAATAAATGCAGTTTATGCCCCTTCAGGTTTGATCATGTGGACATGTGTTTTTGTAAAGGGCGGCTCCTAGAACGTGAGTTCATCTCCACCTCGTATCTCTATGAAGAACAGTATCACTACAAACGGGCTAGATGTGTGTGACGTAGGTTTGTGTGTATTATGTGTGTGTTCTGTTCTAGCCTCTTGGCTACCCAGAAGCATCAGTGACCTGGACAGATGATTCTGGATACTCGTCCACACCGCGGGAAGGTGGGCCAGTCCCGATGGAGCACGTACTGTCTCGATACGAGACTCTGAACCACCTGATGTTGCCAAAAGGTAGGCCAGATTTCTCTGGGTGCCCACTCCAGAGAGGGAAAAAAAAATAATAATAATAATAATAAATAATAAATAAAAAGTAAATAAACTAAAAACAAAATATATTTCCTGTGGTGCAAAAAAATAATAATAATAATTAATTATAATAATTCCCCGTGGTGAAAAAGAAAATATATTAAATAAATAAATAAAATAATAATAAATAAATAATAATAATAAAAAATAAAATAAATAAATAAATTCCCTGTGATAAAAAGAAAACAAAGAGAGAGCTGTCTGGCACCAATGACAGCCCAAATCCCAGGTGTCAGAACAGAGCATGAGTAAAAAAAAAAAAAATGAAGCTAAGTAAATGAAAAAAATATATAATAATAATCACAAAATAAATAAATAATTTTAATGACACAGTGAAGAGGAAGATGTAAGTCGTGGTGCCAGCAGAGAGAGAGTAAGAAAAAAAAAATAAATAAATAATGGGAGAGTGGTTATCTATCCTGCACAGAGTGAGAAAGAAGAAAAGGTGAACCAAGGCTGCTCCTAGTTCCGGGGCAGGGCCCGGAAACAGTGCAGAACGCAGGTTAGAGGGGGGAAAAAAATGAAGCTAAGTAAATGAAAAAAAAACAAAAAAATAATAATAATAAATAAAAATAATTAAAGAATAAATAAATAATTTTAATCCCACACCCTGGTTACAGTGAAGAGGAAGATGTAAGTCGGGTGCCAGCAGAGAGAGAATGGAGAAAAAAAAAAAAAATGGGAGAGTGGTTATCTATCTTGCACAGAGTGAGAAAGAAGAAAAGGTGAGCCAAGGCTGCTCCTAGTTCTAGGGTAGCACCCGGAAACAGTGCAGAACAGAGGTTAGAAAAAAAAAAAAAAGAAGTCAGTAGAAGGAGTGACTTTCAGTTGGTAGTGGAATTGTTAATAATCGGCATTTCCACGTCAGTGATTGGCGATCAGTGTCCTCCTCCAGGCAAATACCTCAGCTGCAAAGGTCTGGAAGGCTTCGAGGTTGGGCGCCTCCATAGCCAGGTGGGAAGGAGCAGCAGTGCGCAGCACACGCTTCTTGATTAGACCGGGGTTCGAGCCCGTCACCACCAAATACGGAGGATGCGGAAAGGTCAAGGAATGACCACCGCATATCCCGGAGCAATATGGCCTTAGTTGCTAATGCTCCTAAAAACCAACAAAACAAACAACAACAAGCTTCGAGGTTGTTCCAGGTACATATCAGTTGATGCAGATCTGCTGGTGGGAAGTCCTGGATCTTATTCTGGAGCCAGTTTCTGATGTCGTTGTAATGTACACACTCCAGAAGCAAGTGTTTCCAACTTTCACTTTGTCCGCAAAAGCAGTAGGGAGTGTCGATGAGTCCCAGTGTATGCAGTTTCTCATTTAGAGAACCGTGTCCGGTAATGAGAAAGGAAGATTCGAGGCTGAGGGAGAACCATCGGGGCGTTATTTGTAGTGGTTGCAAAGGTTACCTCCGGAAGAAAACTCCGAGTTACAACCCCTACAGTAGAAGAATCCCATCTGGTCTGCCATACATTGAAGAGTTGATTGAGACATCGAGATTTCTCCTGCATTTTATCCGTAGTTAGTGAGAGTTCTATATCCAGGATCGTTGCCGGAATACCTTTTTTAATTCTATAGCAGAGCCCCTTGTAGATTGTGTAAAGGTCGAGAGGGAGGGTGCCTGCTATAACTTGGAGAGCTGCTGTAGAGACTGTATAGCAGATTCAATGGGTCGTCAGTAACATAGCTCTTTGTATAGAGTTTAGCTTTTCTTTCATCTTAATGATGGGAACTCTTGGAACCAGACCCCGGCAGCATAGGTTACTATTGGGAGAAAGACAGCTTTATAATAAAGAAGAAGGGTTCGTTTTGATAGTCCGCACTCACTTCTTGAGATCCGTATAATTGCAGTGGAGAACTTTTTGGTCTTGGAACTCATATGCTGAAATTTTGATCGGATCACCTCGCAGGTGCCTAGTCTCCAGCCGCTGAAATTCGCAGAACTTAAGCCTCTCTTGGTAAGAGAATCCCTTCGTTCCCCTCACCAACCTTGTTGCCCTTCTCTGTACACGTTCAAGCAAATCTACATCCTTCCTAAAATGAGACCTCCAGACCCGTACAAAGTACTCAAGGCGTGGCCTGACTATTGCCTTATACAAAGGGATAATCACCTCCTTTTCCCTACTAGAAAAATTCCTATATATCATTGACAATACCCCATGATCTGCTCTGGCAGCCTGTCTGCATTGTGCAGAAAATTTCATATCTGACTGCACAATTACTCCCAGATCTTTTTTATTTTCTACCACCCTAAGTGTAGTGTGGTAGTCAAACACACATTTGGTATGTTTCTCTGGGATTACTTCTACCCATATGCAGTACTTTGCATTTGTAAATGTTAATCTTCAGTTGCCACTACTCAGACAATCTGCCCAAATTTTCTATATCCTGTTGCAGTAGCACACTGCATTACTGTCATTAACAACCCTGCCAACCTTTGTATCATCTGCAAACTTCTACATTAAGCCTGATATACCTTCATCAATATCATTAATAAATATACAAAACAACAGTGGGCCCAACACTGAACCCTGGAGGAATCCACTAATAACATTAGTCCACGTAGAGCAGTGTGTTCCTGTTTACCATTGACAGAATCCTGTGTGCTCTTCTATCAGCTTATTTGCATTGGTCAGAGAATTTCATGTCAGGCTATACAATTACCACTCAAGCTTTTTCATACTTGACTGACATCTTTTGTACCACCCAGATGGTATATTATTCTTTCATTACTGCTATCCCAATGCAGTAATCATTTGTGTAGTAGAAACCCAGTTATATAGACAAGAAAATTTCTAAAATAACCCATTGTTCAAAGCATGTATACTTTGCAGAACATTTGCACATTGAAATGAAAAAAAAAAAATTTTTTTACATGCAGTATATGTGTAACTTTTTACTAAACATTCAAATTTATAGTTTATTATTTAGAACAGTTTTAAGCAATGGACACAACCTAACTTAAGTTTAGAGCTTAAAATTAAAAATTTATTGGGTGCTGAACATAAGTCATCTACACTTAATATTAGTAATGATGCAAACTTATACATCAACCAAAAAAAACCACTTCCCATATTGCCTGTCCATCCCCTCCGATAATTTTTCTAGGTATTCCTTGGATTTATTCAAACTGTCCGTCTCCACAACAACAGATGGAAGTTTGTTCCAACAATCAACCACCCTCTAGCTGAAGGTAACTTCTGCACATCTGTTCTGCAACCATCCTTCCTCACTTTTAATTTATGCACCATCATGGGCATAGTCTGTGTACTAATTAGCTCAGTAAAGTGAGCTAATGAGTAAATAGACTACTTCATGCCATCACTATTTTTATGATGTCATTTTGAATCCAAACTTTGGGGCTCATTCTCTAGTCTTAACACTGTTCCTGTGATTCTTGTTCATTGGCCAACTTGAAAGTGAATCGAATAATTTTGAAAGGTTACCTGTCTAACTTTAACTATTTTGATGATTAAATATCATTAACAAAATATCATTAGCATTAGTAGTGTATATGAAGCAAGAGAGCAAACTTATTTAGCATCAGCCAAAAAAAAAAACCCTTACCATTTCACACATCCATTCGCTCCAAAAGTTTCTGTAGCCTTGAATTTATTTAAGCTGTCAACTTCCACAACGGACAGATGGAAGTTGACAGCTTATTTCTACACATCTATTCTACAACCATCTTTCCTTAATTTGAATTTATGTTCCCTTAGATGTAGAAACTGAGCAAGAGGAAGAATCCCATCAGCATTAAGCTTGCTCAAACCGTTCAAGGCCTTATACACCTCAATCAGATCACCTCACAGGTGCCTAGAATCCAGACACTGCAATTTGCAGAACTTAAGCCTATCTTTGTAACAACAACCCTTTGTTCCACTCACTAATCTTGTTGCCCTTCTCTGTACTCATTATAGTAGCTCAACATCCTTTCCTAAAATGACACCTCCTGACCTGTATGCAGTACTCAAGGTGTGGCCTGACCATTGCCTTATACAAGGAGATAATCACCTCCTTATTCCTGCTAGGAAAATTTCTATATATCATTGACAAGACCCCATGAGTTTCTCTTACAGCCTGTCTGCACTGTTTAGAAAACTTCATATCTGACTGCACAATTATCCCCAGATCTTTTTCATTCTCCGCTACCCTGAGTGTAGTACCACACAGTTGATATGTTACTCTGGGGTTACTACCCATATGCAGTACTTTTCATTTGTCAATGTTAAACTTCAGTTGCCACCTCTCAGCACATCTGCTCAACTTTTCTAGATCCTGTTGCAGTAGCGTACTGTCATTAACAACCCTACCAACCTTCGTATCATCTGCAAACTTCGACATTAAGTCTGATATACCTTCATCAATATCAATACAGAAAACAACAGTGGGCCCAACACGAACCTCTAGGGAACTCCACTAATAACATTAGTCCATAAAGCCAGTGTTCATTGAGTACCACTCTCTGTCATCTCCCAATCAATCCATTTTGGCAACTTGCCCTTAATTCCATATTCCCCCAACTTTTACAGTAGTCTTCCATGTGCGACAGTATCAAAAGCTTTCCTAAAATCCAAGTATATGATATCAAAATTATTTTTTGCATCCAGTTCCTTTGTGACCACATAATGATATCCAATCAGATTTGTCAGACAAGACTTCTCCTTAACAAACAAACAAAATGCTGTGTTTGAACTATAACTTCAGTCTTTTTCTAGATGATCCTGTAGTGAATCCATTATTTTCCTTGGATCAGGAGTTAAATTAACAGGTCTGTAATTATTCGTGTCACCTTTCGATCTCCCTTTGTGAATTAGGGAAACATTTGCACATGTCCAGTCCATGGGGACCTACCCTGAGTCCAAGGTTACCCTCATAATCATGCCTAAGGGCCTGCTTACTTCCTTTGCTGCTTCCTTTAATATAACTGGATAGATTCCATCTCCCCCTTCGTGAATTGGGGAAACATTTGCACATCTACAGTCTGTGGGGACCTCCCCTGAGTCCTAGGATGCTTACATAATCTTGGCTAAGGACATGTTTATTTCCTTTGCTGCCTCCTTTAATATAACTTGATGATGGTATATCAAGCTTAATGTCCAAGTTTGCAGACGATACGAAGGTTGGCAGGGTTGTCAAGGACACTACTGACACTATGCTACTGCAACAGGATCTGGAAAGGTTGAGCAGATGGGCTTCGAGGTGGCAAATGAAGTTTAACATTGACAAATGTAAAGTACTACGTACGGGAAACAGCAACCCAGAGCAACGTATCAGCTCTGTAGTACTACACTGACAGTGGTAGAGAATGAAAGGGACCTGGGGGTGGTTGTGCAGGCAGATATGAAGTTTTCTGAGCAGTGCAGATGGGCTGCAAGAGTAGCTCATGGTGTATTGTCGATGATATATAGGAATTTTTCTAGCCGGGATAAGGAGGTGATTATTCCCTTGTATAAGTCAATGGTCAGGCCACATCTAGAGTACTGTATACAGGTCTGGGGGCCTCATTTCAAGAAGGATGTAGAGATGCTGGAACGAGTACAGAGAAGGGCAACGAGATTGGTGAATGGAACAAAGGGGTGCTCTTACGAAGAAAGGCTTAAGTTTTGCAAATTACAGTGTCTGGAGACTAGGCACCAGCGAGGTGATCTGATAAAGGTGTATAAAGCCTTGAATGGTTTGAGCATGCTCAATACTAATGGGATTCTTCCTCTTGCTCAGAATAATCACCTGAGAGGGCATAAATTCAAATTGAGGAAAGACAGATGTAGGATAGATGTGAGGAAATTTGCCTTTAGCCAGCGGGTGGTTGGTTGGTGGAACAGACTTCCATCCCTTGTCGTGGAGGTTGATAGCCTGAATAAGTTTAAGGCCCAGCTGGACAGGTATTTCGAACGAACAGAGGGGTGAAGTGGAAGTGGTTATTTTTTATTTATTTATTTTTATTTTTTTTTTTTTTTGGCTGATGCTGCATAAGCTTGCTTTCTTGCATCAAATGCCTCTACTAGTGCTAATGCTAATAACTAGGTTGATCCCATCCACCCCAGGTGCCTTCCTTATGTTTAACTTCAACAATTTCTCTTCCACTTTACTCTCAGTTATTACAAAATCATTTGTCTTCCTGCCCGAGTTTTATAAACTTCTGGCATTCCCCTCCCTGAATGTAGATGCAAAATACTCATTCAGTTTGTCAGCTACCTGAGCAGAATCATCAACAATCAAACTATTGATATCAAGTGGACCAATCTGATTCATCTCCTTCCATCTAGAGTTTACATAAGTAAAGAAATCCTTGCTATTTTTCTTTACCAAAGATTTCTTGTAATCTGCTTTTGCTTGCCTAACCTCCTTTGTCATTTGATTACAGATTATCGTATATCCACCATAGGCATCTTGTTTCCTGATAATTTATATGCATTCCATGCATATTTCTTCTATGCCACAAGTCTTATTAGTTCATGTGACATCCATTTAGGCCTAAATCTTGAACAGTATTTCTTAGTTGATATGAAAAGCCTAGTAGCTTCCAAGTTTAATTCCTGAATGCTTCTCATTTATAATTTGCTGTTGGTAGCATCATCAGTTGGTACCACTGTATAGAATTTAATTTAAAGGTGACTACAGTGGTCTGAGACCACTGTAGTCACCTTTGCAAAAGCAAAAATCATTACCTTTACTCCTGGTGGTAGTTACATCTTTGAATAACTCCCACATCAGTACACTGTGATCACTGCCACCTAGTGGTTTCTTTATCTGCAGATTCTTAATGCATGAATAATCACTGCTGATAATCAGATTAAGAGTATTACTCCCTCTGATTGCTGTAGAAAACAATCATCCAATAAATCCACTAAAATCTTGCTAGTGTGTGAGTGACCAACCCACAAGCTCCAGTCTATATCTGAGAAGTTAAAATCCCCCATTATAAGACAATCTCATTTACTGGCCCACTCTATTTTGCTGCGGAGTTGTTCGTTGTTCTCATCAGAGTCATTAGGCCTATAACACACTCCTACTCTCAACTTTGCTTTCCCAGTGCTTATATCACACTAAACTGACTCAACACTGGATGCCCTTCCTTAGATTTTATGTGTTTCTTAACTAACAGCATAATCCTTCCTCCTTTTCTATATTTTCTGTACACATTGTACTTCCTGAATTCCAATTCTGCATTCCTTTTATCTGTGTGACACCATGTCTGTGATATCCCAATAATAGAGTGTGTTTTTAAGGCAATGTAAATAAATTGGCCCTATTGATTGAGTACGACCAATTTATTTATTCAGCTCACTGAAGTGTAATTGAATCATACTCAGTACACAAATTTCCAGTTTGAAGCTTTAAATTTAGGGAGTTAATTACTTAACTACGTAGATTAATAAATCTCTAAATTTGAATTTCTCATTCCAACATATGTTTTTCACACAATTTTTATTACTGTATCAATTTCATGTATGTACCTGAATATAGTATATATATTTTTTAGCAAAAGTTATTAAGATGTTTATTGAGTTTATTAAGATGTTTATTATGTTTATTGAGCCCACCATGTCATTATAATGAATTTTATAATGATAGTATAATGGTTTTGCCATTTTTTTCACTCATTTGGAGGATTGGAGAATCATGTCAAAGACTTAGTGAATTCTTAGAGGCCTCTTCAAGTGGACATATTTATATATGTATGTATATACATGTGTATCTGATGTAGGGGCACTTAAAGGTCACTTTGTGTCAGCTATGGCATGCTGTGCTTGGAAACACCTGCACAATATGCAAATCAGTCTTCACAACAAATTTTATAATATAGACATTGCGCACAATATAGTATGCTGTATTGTATGTATGTTTTGAAAAATTGTGTGATTTTGTAATGTTTTAAATGATTTTTTTACCTCAGCTCATCATGTTATTCGTTGAGTATTAATTCAGTATACTTCCCCTGTTAAGCAAAACCAGGAAGTAAAAAGGAAATGATAAATAAGCAAAGCTGCAGTAGAGAGTTTCTGAATGGTGAGAGATACCGTAGCACAATAGTACTGTGAAATTCATAAATACAAAAGTAAGCAAAAGCTAGTTATATTTTATTGTAAGAGAAAGGAAGTGTCACAGTAACTATGAAACATAGGATATCTTATTATCATATTTTCTTAATATAAGGGAATGAAAACAAACAACAGTTAATTTCTTGATATCTTGTTTTCAAATGAAATTTTCCAACTGACATATTACGCAAATTTTCTGTTTCATTCATAAGTATAACATGTGTAAATGAAAAGAAAAAGTGTGATCATAATCACTGCCATTTGATTGCTGATTCTTATCATAGTATGATAAGAATTGGCAAAAAAAAATTTTTTAATTAATAGCCAATTTACTTTAAAGCCTTTGAATACGTTATTTATGTGTTTGTTTTTTATAAATGATGTTAAGGCTTACCGGCATTTAATTTTGGATCAAAACTAAATGGATCAAGAATTAAGCTAAGTAGTTTTTCATATTTAGTACATAATAAGTTATTTGATAAACCTGCAAATATATAACTTTGAGTAGTTCTGTAGGTTCTATCTTGAAAATATTTTTAAAAAATATGTAGAAAGATTTGTTGAACTATTTCTACATTTGCAGGATACATCTTTATATGTCAATGAACTTGTACATCCCATTATGGCCTGCTTCCTGGATCAAGACAGTAGAGTACGATATTATGCCTGTGAGGCTCTATATAATGTTGTTAAAGTTGCCAGAGGATCTGTTCTTCCTTACTTCAATGATATTTTTGACTCTCTCAGTAAAGTAAGTCTTATGTAATCAGAAAATTCATTTAGTACTGCTAGTTTTAGAATATTTATGTTTAAAATGAATGGTTGTGTAACAGTAGAAGTAGAAACTTTAAAAAATTTAGCAAATAGTAGCAGAGTACCTATGATCACTGTTCCTATTTTGTGTACTTAATACAGAATGTAACAGTGCAGTACCAGAAGATGTGATTTTATTTGTTATGAAGACATTCAGTGTGCAAAATGTAAGGTGTTCAGATAATTGTCTCATATTTATTGTATCATGTAAACCATATTAATTTACAACTAAAAGGGCTCAGGCTTCAAGAACTTGAAATAACATATAAATTAGTGATTCCTGTATTGTAGCTTAAAAAAATAAAGATTTTATAATTGTAAAGATGTTTTTTTATCATAACTAGTGCCAGATATTGTTAATCTGAGACACTGCACAAATATTTTTAGAGGCCCTTTTCTAATGTTTACCATATGCACAAGATTGAGAGTATTTTAATATAAATGGGTTACGAGCAAATTGGTGATAGAAATATATAGATGTAAAGAGATTACTGATCTTTTTAATAAATGAAAAGATCAGTAATTACATAAATTAAATTCATTTAATAGCTAAGAAAAACTTGTTATACTAATTGCTAATAAATCTTTGTTTGGTCAAGCAGCAACCATGACTTTAGGGCCCTGGACCCAGAGCCCTGCAGCACTCTGGTGAAAGATATAACTTCTGTCATGCATATAACAGTAGTTATACGAATCCATGACAGTCGTCAAAAATATAACCACTGTAGTCACTTTTGCAAATCAGAAGTGATTACAGGGATTTTAGACAATTTTAAATTCTTTTCAGTAGGACCAACTGATATTAACAAGTGAAAAAGCTAAATGAGAAGTTTCCAGGAATGCAAACATGACAGCTACTAACCTTTTCATATCAAATAAAGATATTGTTCAAAATTTAGAGCTAAATAGATGTTAGATGAACTGATCAGTCTAGTATCAGAGAAGAGAAATGCAATGGAAGGCTATAAATTATCAGTGAACTCAAAAGCCTGCAGTAAATTTGAAATAGTGTGCAATCGAGTTACTAAGGAGATTAGGCATGTTAAGACTGATTACAAGAAGTGTTTAGCTAAGAACATAAATAAGAGTAACAAATAATTCTTTGTTTGCGTTAACACTAAAAAGAAAGGGAGGAACCATATTGGTCCAGCAGGTATACATGGCATAACTGTTGATGAACAGTTTGCTAAATGAATAAATATTTTGCATCCGCCTGTCTGGTATCCCCATTGATATAAACTGCAATGAATGTTTTTAGGGATGGGGTGTTACCGGCAGTGTACTGAGTGTTAAATGATTTTATGATAACTGAAGAAAGTGAAAGAGAAATTTAGAAAGCTAAAAATACATAAGGACCCTGGGGCTGATGGACTCTATTCAGTCCCAGGATCTTTATTTACTTTTGGTTTCAAAGTTCTCTTTCACTCTCCTCAGTTATTATAAAATCATTTAATGTTATCATAAAAGAGTATTCTTGGATTCACAGGAGGTCCCTACAAATTGCACATGTGCTTATGCCTTGCCTATTCACAGGGATCAAAGGATAAAGTGAGTGATTACAAACCTATACACTTAATTTTTGTGCCAGGGAAAATAATGAAGTTAATGGTTGAAGAAGTAATGCAGGCTCATATTATTGAGAATGTAGTTATTTGGCAATCATAGCATGGATTTATTGATCGGAAATCTTATTTAACCCAACTGATCATCTATATGAGGTAGTTTCAAATGAATTGGATGCAAAAAATAATTTTGACAGCATGCAGTTGTTTTCAGTAAAACTTTTGATATTGTTACACACACGAATGGCTGCTGTACAAATTGCAGTAATATGGCATTAAGAGCAAGTTAATGCTATGGATAAAGGGATGGTCGATGTCAGGACAGAAGGATTAATTTTATTAGTGGAGCTCCTCAGAAGTTGGTGTTGGATATGTTACTGTTTTTAGTGTTTATTAACGTTTATGAAGGCTGTCTAAATTTGCTAAGGTAGACAGGATAGTTAATCAGTATGCTATTCCAATGATAAATTAAGCAGATCAGCTGAAAGTATGCAACTGAAGTTTAACTTTGATAAATGCAAAGTACTACATTTAGATAGCACTAATCCTAGAATAATATATTATTTAGATGAATTTAACCCAACTGGGTCACAGATACAATACTCAAAGTAATGGTAATGGAAAAATGAAAAATTCTTAGGATAATTGTACAGTCTGATTTGAAATTCTCTGAGCAGTGTGGACAGGCTGCTGGGACAGGTCATGGGATTCTCAGTGATATACAAAAATTTTCCTGTGGGAACAAAGGTGATTAACCCATTGCAGCATCTTGCGGCATCTCTCAAAAAGCATATTTTTGTGAATCTCTTGTTTGAAAGATGAAAAATTCAATTTTTTTAGAGGAAAAAATCTTACGGCCCTATGAAAAAGTAGTAATTTAATAAATTAAGATATTTCAGAAGTGAATGCTTAATAGAGTGCTTATTAGTTTAATTTAATTTAACTCTATCTAGGAGGAAAAATTTGTGCATTACCCCCAGTTTACAGAATTTCATATAAGAGGATTCTAGTGTATCACAATTTTAAAAGCTGATTTTAATTTATTCCTTTAAATTGAAAATTAAATTTTATATTTTATCTTTAATTTTAGTTCATATTTTATTAATGTTATATTTATGTCTGTCCAGGCAGCAGCAGATCCTGATCAAAGTGTTAAAAATGGTTCAGAATTAGTTGATCGATTACTGAAGGTAGGAAGTGTCAAATTTATATAAAAAAATTACAATACAGTACAAAAAAAAAAAAAAAAATATATATATATATATATATATATATATATATATATATATATTTTTTTTTTTTTTTTTTTGTTCATTTGTTTCTTGATATATTCATTTATTATTGTATTAATTATAAATGGTATATAGTCACTTATTAAGACCATACTGAATACTGTTGGAATGTTGTTGGCCCAAATCACTGCCTTGACATGACATAGTACAGTGTGCAAAGTATTGGATAATTACATATGAAATTTTGGACTGTTTATTAGTATATTATTATTGTTAATATACATAATATAATATATATTATAATAATATATTATAAATAATGTATGGAAGTAGACTTTTTCTGCATATAGATATAAAGAGTTAGTCACTCTTTACATCTATATATAAAGAATTGGTCACTCTTTATAAATAAATAAAATCTCTATCACTCATACCCCCATCACCAAAAAGTGGCTGTCAAATTTCAGTTTGAACCTTACTAAACTCTCTGCCTTGTACACTATAGTCAGTGCCTTATATACCTCTGTCAGACTCCTCTCCCCTCCTAAAATTGTCTATTTTTAGGAGGGGAGAGGAGTCTTGAATTTAGAGTTCTATGGTTCTATGAATTTAGAGTTGCACAGTGAATAGATGGTGATTGATTGCAACAGACGTGTAGCAGAAACTAGATGTCTGTAAAACAGGGAGAGTGGAGAGACTTTGTAAGAGATGAATCATTAATTAAACTGACTAAACTCTTTTGAATGGAGGCAATAAGCTTAAGGGAGGTTGGGGGGGGGGAACTGCCCCAGATGTGTGGTGGCACCCAATGGTAATATGGATTGGAAATTTGTACAGAGTGGGCATTGTTTAGAAGAAAAGTAACACTAAGAATGAAAAAGAAAACATACAGTTTTTTGATGCAGAGGAAGCAATATTTTGTGATGTTTTATGCCAAGACAAATTGAAATTTAGGGTAATCCCTAATAGAGATATGTAATCTTATCTAGAAACCTGACTGTCATTGTAGATGTACTTGGAAACAGTAGATCCTGTTTTTGAGAAAAATAAGACAGAACAGTTTTAGAAGGATTGAAGTTAACTACGTTTTCTCTGCCCCGTTGGAAAATTATATGGAGACCAACATATTAAGAATTTTCAAACATTTGCCTACTTTGTTTTTCTTACATATATCAGACTGTTGAACACCACGTCAAACAAATAATATTCCAAAAGGTATTTCAAGTTGTGGATGAATGCTAAGAAACAGTTTTGGAATCAGCTAAACAAATCATATTTCTGCTACTGCCCTCCTTCCCCCTTTGACTGAGAATCCCCAGGAAAGGGTCTTTATAGAACACTGAGAAACAGTGATTAGTTTTGTATTATTTCAAATTCACATTTTCAATTCATAAATAGTGATTAAAACACAGGTTGATAACAGGTTCTGTTCTATATTCTGTTTTTTGTATTAGTGAACATCTTAACACTCGAATTGAAACCTAACTCATATGAAAAAAAAAAAGTACTAGTTATATTTTTACTTTCCAAACAAAAAAATAAAGATTTACAGGTTCTTATTTACCAGAAAATCTATAGCAAATTGTTTAAAGCCTAAAAATCTAAAAAGATAAAGTGGCCACTATGATTAAAAGTAAATTTTTTCTTATTGCTGAAACTTGGGAATATTTTAACCCTCTATCAGGTGAAATAAAAATATAACTTTAATAGGCACGTTGATGGACTTTCTCCGCCATTATTATTATTCTTATAATAAGTGTGGAGAAAGGTATGAAATAATTTAAGATTGTTCACTTTTTTGAAGCTAGCTTTATTTTTAACTCTATTATGAACACTACTTTCCAGTATAAAAAAAATTCATTTTTTATGTTGAAAATGTATATTTTTAATCAACTTTTTTTAAAATCCCCACCCTCTGATGTGCTTTAGACTGTTTTTATAAATTGATTATTAATGCCTGCATAAAATTCACATGAAAAAAGGTATTTATGAAATACCTTTCATAAAATTCACGATCGAGCTAGAGTCGGACAACACCATACCATACTTAGACACCCTTGTCCGGCACGAGGGCACGTGCTTGAAGACAACTGCCCATCGTAAACCTATGTGTGCTGGCCCAATTTACCAACTTCCAGTCAGCAAACTCACGTAGCCATCTTCTTGCCACTGCACGAACATTGCTAACTCGTGCCTGGACACACTCTAGCTCTGTAAATGAGAGGCACACTGAAATTGCTAAAGTCAAGGCAGATCTTACGAGGTGTGGCTCTCCCATCAATACCATTGACAGGTGTGACCTACAGACACGCGACCAACAGAAACATCCAAGGTGATGACTCAGCCACGAGCGCCTTTATCCCATACTACCCAAACCTATCGCAACAGGTTTGTAGAATCTTAAAATCACGTGGGATAAAATCCGTACAACTCTCAGGCAGAAAATTACAATCACTCATCTCTAAGGTAAAAAACACCTGTCCCCACCTTACTACAAAGCAGATTAGTCTACTGCATCTCTTGCCATGACTGCACTGAAACAGGTGGGTATATTGGATGTGTTAGAGTGGCTGGGAATAGGAATAGGTGCATGTATACCAATGCTAGAAGTATAGTAAATAAATTTGATGAATTTGAAGTGTTGGTCAAGACATCAAAGGCGGATATTGTTGGGATATCAGAGACGTGGTGTCACCCAGATATAAGGAATGCCGAACTGGAATTTGGGGAGTACAATGTGTACAGAAAGGATAGACAGGATAGGAAGGGAGGAGGGGTTATGCTGTTAATAAAGAAAAATATAAAATCAAAAGAAGTGCATCCAGTTGATATAGATGAACAGTGCACTGTTGAGTCAGTTTGGTGTGACATAAGCACTGCGAAAGCAAAAATTAGAGTAGGAGTGTGTTATAGGCCTAATGACTCGAATGAGTACAATGAACAATTGTACAGAGAAATAGAGTGGGCTAGTAAATCGGAATGTCTTATAATGGGGGATTTTAACTTCCCAGATATTGACTGGAACTTGTGGGTTGGGCACTCACACACTAGTCAGATTTTGTGGATTTATTGGATGATTGTTTTCTGCAGCAGCATGTTCGAGAGGCAACCAGAGAAAGTAATACTCTTGATCTGGTTATCAGCAGTGATCATTCATGTATTAGGAATTTGCAGATAAAAGAACCACCAGGTGGCAGTGATCACAGTGTACTGACGTGGGATTTACTTAAAGATTTAATTACCATCAGGGGTACAGGAAAGGGTTTTTGCTTCCGTAAAGGCGAGTACAGTGGTCTCCGACAGTTTTTAAATTCTGTACAGTGGGATCAACTGACGATGTTACCAACAGTAAATTCTAAGTGGGAAGCATTCAAGGAATTAATCGTGGATGCTACTAAAAGTTTCATACCTATTAAGAAATATTGTTCAAGATTTGGGCCTAAATGGTTGTCAAATGAACTAATGAGACTCGTAACAGAGAAGAAAAATGCATGGGATGCATATAAATTATCAAGCGACTCAGAAGCCTATGGCAGATATAAGTTAATCTGTAATCAGGTCACAAAGGAGGTTCGGCAGGCGAAGGCAGATAACGAGAAATCCTTGGCAAAAGATGCTAAGAAAAACAGCAAGGATTTCTTTACTTATATAAACGCTAAAAGGAAGGGGATGGATCTGATTGGTCCACTTGACATCGATGGTTCGACTGTTGATGATCCTGCTCAGATAGCAATCAAACTGAATGAGTATTTTGCTTCTACATTCACATGTGAGGAATTATTAAGGTTTGAAAATGGCAGAAGGTTATCAAATTGTAGCAGGGTGCTTAATGATCATGTAATAACTGAGAGCAAAGTGGAAGAGAAATTGTTGAAGTTAAACGTAAGAAAAGCACCTGGGGTGGATGGGATCTATCCAGTTATATTAAAGGAGGCGGCAAGGCAACTAAGCAAACCCTTAGCCATAATTATGAGAGCATCCTTGGACTCAGGTGAGGTTCCCACGGACAGGAGATGTGCAAATGTATCCCCAATTCACAAAGGGGGATTGAAGGGTGACACGAGTAATTACAGACCAGTTAGTTTAACTTCTGTTCCGGGTAAAATAATGGAGTCTCTGGTTAAAGATGCATTGCAGGATCATCTAGACAAGACTGCAACAATAATTCAGACACAGCATGGGTTTGTTAAGGGAAAGTCTTGTCTGACAAATTTGATAGGATATTATGATGTGGTTACAAAGGAACTGGATGCAAAAAACAATTTTGATATCATATATTTGGATTTCAGGAAAGCTTTTGACACTGTTGCGCATGGAAGACTATTGTACAAATTGGACCAGAATGGTATTAAGGGTAAGTTGCTACAATGGATAAAAGGATGGTTAAGTGGTAGAAGACAGAGGGTGGTAATCAATGGGTGCTGCTCTTCTTGGACTAATGTTATTAGTGGAGTCCCACAGGGTTCGGCGTTAGGTCCACTGTTGTTTTGTATATTTATCAATGATATTGATGAAGGTATATCAGGCTTAATGTCGAAGTTTGCAGATGATACAAAGGTTGGCAGGGTTGTTAATGACAGTAATGGCAGTCTGCTACTGCAACAGGATCTAGATAATTTGGGCAGATGGGCTAAGAAGTGGCAACTGAAGTTTAACCTTGACAAATGCAAAGTACTGCATATGGGTAGAAATAACCCCAGAGAAACGTACCAACTGTGTGGTACTACACTTAAGGTGGCAGAAAATGAAAAAGACCTGGGAGTAATTGTGCAGTCAGATATGAAGTTCTCTGAGCAATGCAGACAGGCTGCCAGGGCAGGTCATGGGGTTTTGTCAATGATATATAGGAATTTTGCTAGTAGGGAAAAGGAGGTGATTAACCCTCTGTATAAGGCAATGGTCAGGCCACGCCTTGCGTACTGTGTACAGGTCTGGAGACCTCATTTTAGGAAGAATGTAGATTTACTTGAGCGGGTACAGAGAAGGGCAACAAGATTGGTGAGGGGAATGAAGGGATCCTCTTACCAAGAGAGGCTTAAGTTCTGCAAATTGCAGTGGCTGGAGACTAGGCACCTGCGCGGTGATCTGATTGAGGTATATAAGGCCTTGAATGGATTGAGCACGCTGAATTCTGATGGGATCCTTCCACTTGTTCAGATTATAAACCTAAGGGAGCATAAATTCAAATTAAGAAAAGACAGATGTAGAATAGATGTGCGGAAATTTGCCTTTAGCCAGCGGGTGGTTAATTGCTGGAACAAACTTCCATCTGTCGTTGTGGAAGTTGATAGGTTGAATAAATTTACGGAGGAACTGGACAGGCATTTGGAGGGAATGGTGTGTTTTTTTTTTTTTTTTTTTGGCTGATGCTGCATAAGCTCATACATTTGCTTTCTTGCATCACATGCCACTACTACTACATCCAAGGTGATGACTCAGCCACGAGCGCCTTTATCCCATACTACCTAAACCTATCACAACAGGTTTGTAGAATCTTAAAATCACGTGGGATAAAATCCGTACAACTCTCAGGCAGAAAATTACAATCCCTCATCTCTAAGGTAAAAACACCTGTCCCCACCTTACTACAAAGCAGATTGGTCTACCACATCTCTTGCCATGACTGCACTAGCTGCTACATCGGGGAAACTGGGAGACGGCTCGAAAAAATGCCTTTCCAAACACAAAAGAGCAATCCGCTTAGCAGATGTGGAGCACTCAGCTATTGCCGAACACGTTTGGGCAACCCACCGCGACATTGACCCACACCGCGATGTCGTGATGTGGATAAATCCCACCATTATCGGCGACGTGCCTGGTTGGAGTCGTTAAACATCAAATGCTCCAATACCTCAGTGAACAGGAACAATGGTTGTCAAGTCCACCCTATCACCGAAACAGCAATCCTGTCCATTGACAAACACTGGCCACGTCCGCATACATCACAGCCACAGGCTTCAACATCCAACAATTAATCACGCACTTCACATACAAGATTGGCAGTGCACGCCCTCATGCTCCATTCTTAACTGTCAGTTTAACTGAAGAAGGTTGACCAAACAACCAAAAACTTTTATTTGTATGTATGTAATCTAATATATGTATATTTTCCTATTATTCAACTTGTCACAATCTATTTTTGTATCCGTTTATCTCTGAGCACTGTAATTTAATAATAATAATGATGAATCCAGAGCTCTTTAATCGTACTGTACAGCTGTCTGGTACAGAAAGTTAGCAGGTACAAAAAATTAGAGCCATTAATTTTGAACCAGTAGTTAGCATACAATGAATTTTTCAGAGTATCACTTGTCAGATCCAATGCAGTGACAATCTAGTTAATTGTAAATGGGTCGGTCTCCTGCATTAACAATTTTTGTAATCTATGTGTGGCTTTGCATGGAAAGATAATTTTCATGAAGTTGTATAATACTGCGGTGTACTTCACATGTATGGTTTGGTGCAAATGCATATTCTTTACTCAGTGCAAACAAACCATTGTGCAATGAATGCCATAAGTCAACTTCTGATTTTTGAGAATGTATAAGTCAGCTCACTTTTTTTATAGTCCTGCTTCACATCTTGCATTAGCATTAGCATTAGTAGAGGCATTTGATGCAAGAAAGCAAGCTTATGCAGCATCAACCAAAAAAATTAAAGTAAAATAAATAAATAAAAAATAACCACTTCCACTTCACCCATCTGTTCATTCGAAATACCTGTCCATCCGAGCCTTAAACTTATTTAGGCTATCAACTTCCACGACAAGGGATGGAAGTCTGTTCCACCTACCAACCACCCGCTGGCTAAAGGCAAATTTCCGCACATCTATCCTACATCTGTCTTTCCTCAGTTTGAATTTATGCCCTCTCAGGTGATTATTCTGAGCAAGAGGAGAAATCCCATCAGCATTGAGCATGCTCAAACCATTCAAGGCTTTGTACACATCTATCAGATCACCTCGCTGCTGCTTAGTCTCCAGACACTGTAATTTGCAAAGCTTAAGCCTTTCTTCATAAGAGCGCACCCCCTTTGTTCCATTCACTAATCTTGTTGCCCTTCTCTGTACTCGTTCCAACAGCTCTACATCCTATTTGAAATGAGGTCTCCAGGCCTGTATACAGTACTCTAGGCCACACCTAGAGTATACAGTACTCTAGGTGTGGCCTGACCATTGCCTTATACAAGGGAATAATCACCTCCTTATTCCTGCTAGAAAAATTCCTATATATCATTGACAATACACCATGAGGTACTCTTGCAGCCCGTCTGCACTGCTCAGAGAACTTCATCTGCCTGCACAACCACCCCCAGGTCCCTTTCATTCTCTACCACTGTCAGTGTAGTACCACAGAGTTGATACGTTGCTCTGGGGTTGCTGTTTCCCATATGTAGTACTTTACATTTGTCAATGTTAAACTTCATTTGCCACCCCTCAGCCCATCTGTTCAACCTTTCCAGATCCTGTTGCAGCAGCATAGTTTCAGTAGTGTCCTTGACAACCTGCCAACCTTCGTATAGTCTGCAAACTTGGACATTAAGCTTGATATACCATCATCAATATCATTTATAAATACAGAAAACAATAAAGGACCCAATACTGAACCCTCAGGGACTCCACTAATAACATTAGTCCACGATGAGCAGTGTCCATTGATTACCACTCTCTGTATTCTCCCCCTCGACCACCCCTTTATCCATAGCAGCAATTTGCCTCCAATGCCACACTGCTTCAATTTGTGCAGCAGTCTTCCATGTGCAACAGTATCAAAAGCCTTTCTAAGATCCAAGTATATAATATCAAAGTTATTCCCTGCATCATAGTATCCAATCAAATTGGTCAGGCAAGACTTCCCCTTAACAAAACCATGCTGTGTCTGAGCTATAACTGAAGTCTTGTCTAGATGATCCTGCAGTGCTTATTTAACCAGTGCCTCCATTAATTTTCCCGGAACACAAGTTAAACTCACAGGTCTATAATTACTTTTGTCAGCCTTTGATCCTCCTTTGTGAATTGGGGTCACATTTGCACCTCTCCAGTCCATGGGTACCTCCCCTGAGTCCAAAGAAGCTCTCATAATTATGGCTAAGAGTTTGCTTATTTCCTTTGCTGCCTCCTTTAATGGCACCTCCGTAGCCAGGTGGGAAGGAGCAGCAATGCATAGCACATGCTGCTTGATTAGACCGGGGTTTGAGCCCCTCACCACCAAATATGGAGGATGCGGAAAGGTCAGGGAATGACCACCGCATATCCCGAAGCAATATTGCCTTAGTTGCTAATGCTCCTAAAAAAAAAAAAAAAAAAAAACTTCCTTTAATATAACTGGATAGATCCCATCCACCCCGGGTGCCTTTTTTATGTTTATCCTCAACAATTTCTCCTCCACTTTACTCTCAGTTATTACAAGATTCTCTAGCTTACTTCCAGAGTTGAATACACCTCTGGCATTCCCCTCGCTGAATAACTCCTCATGTGTGAATGTCGATGCAAAATATTCATTTAGTTTGTTAGCTACCTGAGCAGGATCATCAACAGTTGACCCATCGATATTAAGTGGACCAATCTGATTCATCCCCTTCCTTCTAGAGTTTACATAAGTAAAAAACTCTTTGCTGTTTTTCTTCGCATCCTTTGCCAAGGATTTCTCGTAATCTGCCTTCGCCTGCCTAACCTCCTTTGTAACTTGGTTACAGATCAACTTGTATCTATCATAGGCTTCTGTGTCACGTGTTAATTTGTATGTATCCCATGCATTTTTCTTCTCTGCCATATGCCTCATTAGTTCATCTGACATCCATTTAGGCCTAAACCTTGAACAATATTTCTTAGTTGGTATGTAAAGCCTAGTAGCTTCCAAGATAAGTTCTTTGAATGCTTTCCATTTTGAATTTGCTGTTGGTTACATCATCAGTTGATCCCACTGTATAGAATTTAAATACTGTCTCAGTCCACCGTAGTCGCCTTTACGAAAGCAATACCCCTTCCCTTTACCCCTAATGGTAGTTACCTCTTTGAGTAAATCCCACTTCAGAACATTGTGATCACTGCCACTTAGTGGTTCATTTATCTGCAGATTCTTAATGCATGAAGAATCACTACTGATAATCAAATCAAGAGTATTACTCCCTCTAGTTGCCTCCCGAACATGCTGATGTAGAAAACAATCATCCAGTAAATCCACAAAAGCCTTGCTAGTGTGTGAGTGACCAGCCCCCAAATTCCAGTCAATATCTGGGAAATTAAAAGCCCCCATTATAAGACTTTCTGATTTACTGGCCCACTCTATTTCTCTGTACAGTTTCTTATTATACTCATCAGAGTCATTAGGCCTATAGCACACTCCTACTCTCAATTTTGATCTCCCAATGCTTATGTCACACCAAACTGACTCGACACTGCACTGTCCAGCGATGTCGACTGGCTTCACTTCCTTGGATTTTATGTGTTTCTTAACTAATAGTATAACCCCTCCTCCCTTCCTATCCTGTCTATCCTTTCTGTAGACATTGTACTCCCCAAATTCCAGTTCTGCATTCCTTATATCTGTGTGACACCACGTCTCTGAAATCCCAACAATATCTGCCTTTGATGTTTTGAGCAATACCTGAAATTCATCAAATTTATTTACTAGACTCCTGGCATTGGTGTACACAGAAGTATACATGCACCTGCTCCTTCCTCTTAGCCACCCTAACACAACCCATATGTTTACTTGTACCCCCATGATTCCCAGCAGTCTCTGAAATATCCTGCATCTTATTTTCCAGGATGCTGCTCATTCCAATAGAAGCAGTGCAAGAATCACTTTCTCCTCTGCCAGTGGCTACTGTTAATCTATTAGTCCTTGTATCCCCCCAATCTAGCAGTTTTTCGACCCTCCTAACACTGCCTCGATAGCATCAGCAAACATTCTTGCACCCTTTCTATTTAAGTGTATCCCATCCCTGTAGAAGCAGTCTCTCCTGTTAACAAGTACAGACCAGGCTGAAAAAAATTCTGCCCCTTGAGCCCTGCACAATCGTTCCAGGGCCGAATTGATCGACAGGGCTCTCATCATATACTCCCTCCTATCATGTCTGGGCAGAATTGCAGACACTTTCAAATTCAACCCTAATTCACACCTTTTTTTCATCAGTGACCTGTACTTGTTAAGTAATTCCGCCGGTCTCCTTCCCTTAATATCATTAGTGCCAACATGTACAACTATATCACCTTTTGTGCCCTTAAAAGATGATATCCGCTCTACAACGTCATCAACCTTTGCCCCTGGCAGACATACCCTGGTCCTGTTCCACTTATCCTTCTTACAAAGCATGTTTCCCATTTCCCTGACAATAGAGTCACCAACAACTACTAGTTCCTTTGGGACCAGCGCATTCTGCCTTGGGAGCTGCCGCTGTATTGCGCGATGACCAAGTGCAATCTCTGGCATTGGTGTGGGCAGCTGAGAGCTTGATGGGCCCCTCACTTGTAATCATTCGAGGGCATCCACCCTGTCCTTCAAGCTCTCATATAGGCCCATAACAATGCTGAGTTGACGCCTGATTTCCTTACACTCCTTGCATCGCGCACATACAAAGACATCCCCCATGGCAGTATCATGTCCCATACCTGACTGCTCCGCAAACATCAAGCAAATAGTGCATCTTAAAAGGCTGTGATTCAGAGGGCAACTTCCCCCCCCCCCTCAGTTCTCCTCTGAGCCACAGCATTCCCATTAGCTTGAGCCTTTTGCTTTGCTGCTCTGGTTTGAGTCATGATTTCGATTTACTTTCAATAAAAATTTCAATTTCAGTACAAAATTAAATCCTAAACTTGTATCCCAACACAGTTATAACACTATATTTATGTTTCAGTAACAAGTGTTATCTACGAGTGTTATCCACGAAATCTATGAGTATTATCTACAAAATATTTGTTTCAGTAACGAGTGTTATCTACGAAATATTTATGTTTCAGTAACAAGTGTTATCTACGAATATTTATGTTTCAGTAACGAGTGTTATCTACGAAATCTACGAGTGTTATCTACGAAATATTTGTTTCAGTAACGAGTGTTATCTACGAAATCCCTTTATATAACTTCCGTATCAAGTTATGTATTAATTATTTATTTTTACTAATTATTTATATTACGTAACCTAAGTGGTTATATGTATAGTTAAAAGTACAATTTAATTGCCAATGAAGTTCTACAAGATTAATAGATTTTACTGATTAATTTTCGCGTAGCAATGGCGGCCATTTACGATCGATAAACACGTGGATTTGATACCCTTTCCGATACTAAGTAATACCTACAAAATCTCTATCTAAGTTACTTTAAACTTAATTACCGTAAATAGGAATATAAAGCTACTCTAGAAAATAAGTTAATATGTCAATTTAAACTAATAAGGCAGAAAATAAATCAGAAAAAACTTCTCTGTTCCAAGAGCGGCAGAAAGGCACGTCCGCACAGGCAACCCTCGTCCTCAGTATAGTAGTATGTTGCGGTAAAATTTACATTAAGATCAGTGGTCTACCTATTAATCTGTTTATTCTTTTTCTTTTAAAAGTTTTCATTGTGACATAATTTTAAGTCTGTGTAGTAAACTGTAAAGAAGCAGAAAGTGTTGTGTTATGTACGAATAGTACAAAGTCATGAAACCTAAACATACAGGATTAGGTAATTAATTAACTGACAGCGCCCTAATGAAAACAAGTCCTTCCCTTTACTGTTTTTGTTTGATTAAGAAGGCAAACAGATTTTAAAAGATGAGTAACAATGTAATATCTCTCTCTCTCTCTCTCTCTCTCTCTCTCTCTCTCTCTCTGGCACAACCGTAGGCAGGAGCGGCAGTGCGTAGCACACGCTTCTTGATTAGACCGGGGTTCGAGCCTGTGACAACCAAATACGGAGGATGCAGAAAAGTCAGGGAATGACCACCGTATATCCCGGAGCAATATGGCCTTAGTTGCTAATGCTCCTAAAAACCAATAAGCCTCAGGCTTCCTTGTACCATATGGCTAATGATGATAATGAAAATATATTGGTATTAATTCATGTTTTCTAACCCTAGGAAAGTGGCTCTTATTCATGTTCAGAATTTTATATTTAACATATAAGTTGACCTTAAAATTTAAGACAGTTTTAAATTTTAGAGGTTAAAATATAAGGTTTGTATTTGATTGTCATTTTGGAATATATAAGAAGTTGAACAGAATTTTTGTAAGATGCTTTGTTTAGTAATTAGCCATTTCCTAGAATGGTAATCTGTGAATATCATTTCCCCAACATATGCATTATCTTTACTGTATAACCACTAATGTTAATTATTTTCCTAGGATATAGTGACAGAAAGTTCTGCCTTTGATTTAGTTGCATTCATGCCTTTGCTACGTGAAAGGATTTATACAAGAAATACCTTTGCACGTCAGTTTGTGGTTTCATGGGTAAGTAAAGTATACATTTTTATTGGTTCATGAATAGTTCAGCTAAAATTACTGCCATTATAATCTACACACAAAAAAAAAAAAAAAAACTTTTAATTTATTTTCATTTCAAGTGTAATAGTTGCCTTGTTGCATTCATTTTCACAAATAACTGTTTTATAAAAACATGAAGTTGATTATAGAACTTTATTTCATATCTCCATATGCATCTCTGCATATTGGATGCACAGATATAGAGAAAGGAAGTTTTTTTTTTTTTTTTATTCAAGCTGGGCTTAGTCATGCCAATTTTTCATAAGCTCATTAATGTATCAGCCTGGAAAGCAAGTTGTTAGGAATTTCAAGGCTTGGTGGGGTCCTTGTGGAACAAGCAAATATATGGGCTGTGTTAGAGTAACTGACAATAAGACCAGGTGGATGTATACTTGTGTGCACTGAATGCTAAGAGCATAGTAAATAAATTTGATGACGTACTGGTTAAGTCATCAAGTGCGGACATTGTAGGGATATTGGACATGTGGTCACACACACACACACACACACACACACACACACACACACACACACACACACACACACACACACACACACACACACACACACACACACACAAGATGTGAATTTGAATATTTGGGGAGTACAATGTGAACAGAAAGGGCAGACAGCACAGGAGGACATTATGATCTTAGTTAAGAAGCATATAAAATCTAAGGCAGTGCATTCAGTTTACATGGGTGGCTAGTGCAGTGTGGAGTCAGTTTGGCGTGACATAAGCACTGTGATGAGTATAATGAACAAATATACAGAGAAATACAGTAGGCCAGTCAATCAGATTTCAGTCATTCACACTCTAGAAAGAGTTTTGTGGATTTATTTCGTTTCTATTGTTTTGTACAACAGCAGTTAGAGGCAACAAGAGAAAGCAATCCTCTTAATCAGCAGTGATTCTTCATGCATTAAAAATATGCAGATAAAAGAACCAGTGTCAGTGATCACAGTGTATTGAATTCTATGCAGTAGAACCAGATGATAATGTTAATGACAACAGTATCTAAATGAAAAACATTCAGGGAAGTAATCGTAGAAGATATTAGGCTTTTTATACTGATTTAGAAATACTGTTCAAGGCTTAGCCTAAATGGATGCCAAATGAACTAACAAAACTCATGACAGAGAAGAAAAATACATGGGATACATATAAACATCGATGATACAGAAGTCTACAATATGTATAAAATAACCTGCAATCAAGTCAAAAAAGAAGTTAAGCAAGCTAAGACAGATTATGAGAGATCTTTGACAAAGGATGAAAGAAAATCAGCAAGGACTTCTAAACTTATTTAAGCACAAGAAGGAAGGGATGAGTTACATTGGTCAACTTGATATCAGTGGTTTAACTGTTAATGATCATGCTCAGGTTGCTAACAAGCTGAATAGGTATTTCCCATCTACATTCATATATGAGGAATTCTTTAGGGAATTGAATGCCTAAATTTTATCAAATTCTAACAGGGAGCTAAATGATTTTGTAATAAATGAGAGGAAAGTGAAAAGAAGAAATTTTTGAAGCGAAACATAAAAAAGGCGTCGGTGGTAGGTGGGATCTTTCCAGTTGTATTAAGGAAGACATTAAACAATGTAAGCAAACCCTTAGCCATAATTACGAGGGTGGTTCAATAAAGAATCGCCCTCACATATTTCCACATATCACAGAGTCATTATATTTTGTTTGCAGCATCATACATATCTCTGAATTAAAAGTGTAAAATTTCAGCCCTGTGTCTTTGTTTTTCTCTTACAGAGCTGAACATGTGGTGAAGTAGCATCATGGACAAAGTTGAGGGAAGAGCTGTAATCCAGTATCTGTTCTTGAAGGGGAAGTCTCCTAAAGAAATCCACGAGGAGATGACTGCTGTATATAAGGATGAAGCCCCATCCTATGGCATTGTGAAGCACTGGCATATGCAGTTTAGGTGTGGTCGGACATCAGTAGAATCTGAGCCCATTCTAGGTCATCCCCATTCAGCCATTGATGACACCACGATCAGAAAAGTGGAGTCGTTAATCATGGAAGATCACCTGATATCTGCATGAATTGTCCCAGGAGGTGAAGATTAGGGTGGGCTCTGTTGAAACAGTCTTTCATGACCAACTCCGTTTAAGGAAATTGAGAGCAAGATGGATTCCCCAATTATTGACTGGTTTCCAGAATGCTGATCGACGACAGAAATCACAAGAGTTGTTAGCCCTGTGCCAAAAAAAATGAGGAAGATTTTTTTCTCTCATCTAATTACTCAGGATGAAAGTTGAATACACCATTTCAATCCTGAAAGTAAAAAGCAGTCCATGGAATGGCGACATCATGGTTCCTCATTTCCCCCAAGAAGGCAAAGGTCCAAGCATCAGCAGGAAAGGTGTTTTGAGATGAGACAGTGTTTTGGGATGAGAAAGGCATAATAATGACTGGATACCTGCTGAAAGGTAGAACAATTACAGGTGCCTATTATGCCAACTTACTCACAAAATTACAGGAGAAAATCAAAACGTGTAGGCTTGGTGCTGTCCAAAGGTGTGAGAATGCTTCAAGACAATGCCCCAGTTCGCACTTCTGAAATTGCAACAACACAAGTGGCCACTTGTGAATATGAAATACTGCCCCACCCAGCCTACTCACCTGATCTTGCACCATCGGACTTCTTGTTTCCTTCCCTCAAATCATTTCTTCAGGAGACCCACTTCTCTGACAATGAGACACTCATTTCTGCAACAGAGTCATGGTTCAAAGACCAACCTCACCACTTCTACAAAAACAGTATCCGTAGCCTCATCCATTGATGGGAAAAATATGTAAATCTGCACAGTGGCTATGTAGAGAAGGACTAAAACTTGTGCCAAGAATCAACAGGCTAGCACTTCTGCAGCTAGGTCAGGGCAATTCTTTATTAAACCACCCTCGTATTAGAGCATCTTTGGATTCAGGAGAGGTTCCTGTGGACTGGAGAGGTGTGAATGGGGGTTGTAAATCTGGGAGTGATCTATAATTTAGCATGTCTTACCTTTTGATTTGTGTTGCTTTGGTATGCTGGTAATAGTTAATATATTATTTATATTTAACTTAATGTATAGATAAAAGTTAATCACAAAGAATCAAATAAAGCCGATTTGGGAAATTGGTATTATATGGAAATGCAAAGAATTTATTTCTAACAAATAAAGCAAAAACTAGTCTTTTCAGCTCACATAAATCAAATTTAATGCCAGAAAACTGCTTGTGATTATATTATGGCACTGCTAACTGGGTCTTGAAGGAATTTTTGAAGGCCTGTAAATGGGTAATATTTGGTGCATAAGAAATTTAAATTTTACATTAAATATATATTTGTTTCCCTCTTTATCAGTGTAGTTTTTTTTTTTTTTTTAATTTAATTTCAAAGAAAATTCAAACTTGGAAAACTTTTAAATTCTGAATTTTTAAAATGAAATTTAAATTGAATTTCTATGTGTATACATATGTCTTTATATAATATTAGTACAGTAAAGAGTCAGTTATCTGGAATAATTAGTCAGACCTCTTCCAGATAGCCAAATTTTCAGCATAATCGAACGTAAGGTAAGATTAAATAAATCCTGTTTTTTATAATGTATTAAGGTAAAAGAAAAAACTTTAAATATCGTGAAAAAAGCTAATTTATTTAATTTTTAAAAAAATAATAATAACATATACATAAAAATTTGCACATTTACATATGTAGGTATATTCGGATAGGTATTTTACTGAAAATTTTATAGAAAAAAATTTTTAAGTAATTTTTTAAAATAATATTCGATCATATTTTGTTTCATGTTGTGACCTTTTTTTTTTTTTCTTTTGCTACTAAATCTTAAGTTCCTTAACAGTATTACTGATTATATCTCATTCTTCCTGTTTTTCTGCCCATTTTAGTGCTGTTTCTTTTTATTATGTTATTCTTACCGAATCTGTAGCTAAACAAAAGTTAATATGAAATGAAGAGAACAAAATATGCCATGGAAGCGAATGACTAAGCTCTATCACTCATGGTTTCCTAATCCAACATTTCACCAGATATATGAAGTAAAAAAACAGTTAGAAATACTCTTATAACATAATAAGCATTTGTCTCAAATACTACCATTAATTAAAAAAAGAAGAAGAAAAATCAGCCTTTCAAATTATTCCAGATAACTGACTTCCAGATAAATGACATTCTACTGTGTTAGTATTAGTAATGACACAAGTGATGCAAGAAAGCAAGCTTATACAGCATAACCCAAAAAAAAAAAAAATTCTGTTTCACCTATCCATCCCTTCCAATAGTTTGCCTATTTCTTTCTTGAATTTATTCAAACTATTCACTTCCACAACAGCAATGGATGGAAGTTTATTCAAGCAATCAACCATCCATTGGCTGAAGGTAAACTTCTGCAAATCTGTTCTCTAATGATCTGGCTGCAGTTTGAATTTATCCCCTCTTGTGTGTATAATCTAAGCAGGAGGAAGAATCCCATCAGCATTCAGTTCGCTTAAGCTGTTCAAAGCCCTTATATGCCTCAATCAAATCACCTTGCAGGTGCCTAGTCTCCAAATGCTGTAGTTTGCTAAACTAAAGCATTTCTTGGTAAGAGCACTCCTTTGTACCACTCACTAATTTCATTGTCCTTCTCTGTAACCATTCTGGCAGCTCTACATCCTTCCTAAAATGAAGCCTTCACACCTGTATGCAGTACTGAAGAGGTATCCTGACCATTGCCTTGTACAAAGGGATAATCATCTCCTTATCCCCTGCTATCAGAGTTCCTGTATATCATAGATATTTCCCCCACCATAAATATACTGTCTTGGCAGCCTATCTGCAATGCTCAGAGAATTTCATAACTGACTACACAATTACCTCCTGGTCCTTTCCATTTTCCACTACCCTGAGTGCAGTACCATACAGTTAGTATGTTTCTCTGGGATTACTGCTGCTCATATGCAGTACTTTGCATTTGTCAATGTTAAAACTTCAATTGCTGTTTCTCAGCCTATCTGCCTAATTTTTCTAGATCTTGCAGCAGCATACATTCATTACTGTTGTTAACCATCCTGACAACTCTGTATCATCTGCAAACTTAGACATTAAGCCTGATATACCTTCGTCAATGTCATTAATAAACAAAGAAAGCAACAATGGGCCTAGCACCAAGCCGTTTAGTATTCCACTAATAAAATTAGTCCATGAAGAACAGTGTCCATTGATAACCACTCTCTGTCTTCTCCCACTCAGCCATCCCTTTATCCATAACAGTAACTTTCCCTTAATGCCACATTGTTCCAATTTGTACAGCAGTCTTTTATGTGCAACAGTATCAAAAGCTTTTCTGAAATCTGAGTATATGATATCAAAATTATTTTTTGCATCCAGTTCCTTTGTTACTGCATCATGGTATCCAGTCAAATTGGTCAGAGATGACTCCCTTCAATGAAAGCATGCTGTGACTGGTGTATAACTGCACTCCTGTCTAGGTGGTACTGCATTACTTCTTTAACAAGTGGCTCTGTTATTTTTCTGGAACACAACTTAAGTTAACAGTGTGTAATTACTCATGTCACCCTTCAAACCCTATTTGTGAATTGTGGATAAATTGCACATCTCCAGTCCACAGGAATTCAACGATGCTCTCATAATTATGGGTAAGCTTTTACTTTCTTTGGTGTCTCCCTTAATATAATTGATTAGATCCCATCCACTCCAGGTGCCACTTTCCTCTCTGTTATTTACAAATTCATTTAGCTCCCTGTTAGATTTTCATATCCACTTCTGTAAGAAGTTCCTCGTGTGCAAATCTAAATGCAAAATACTTATTCAGTTTGTCAGAAACCTAGCTGGATCAACAACAATTCAACCATCAGTATCAGCTGAACCAATGTGATTCATCCCCTTTCTTCTAGTGTTTACATAAGTAAAGAAGTCTTTGCAGTTTTTATTTGCATCCTTTGCCAAAGATTTCTCATAAATCTGCCTTGGCTTGCCCAACTTTCTTTGATATTTAATTGGAGACCTGTTTGTCTACCTTAGGCTTCTGTGTCACCTGACACAGAAGCCTGATAATTTATATGCATCCTATGCATATTTCTTCTCTGCCACATGTCCCATTAGTTCATCTAACAAAATTTCCTTGAATAATTTTGAACATAATTATCCTTGAATAATTTTGAACATAATTATCCTTGAATAATTTTGAACATAATTATCCTTGAATAATTTTCAACATAGGATAATTTTTATGTAATGTAATATAAGATAGAGAGTATAGCAACAGAAAACCCCAGAGAAATGTACCAACTGTGTGGTACTACACTTAAGGTGGTAGAAAATAAAAAAGACCTGGGAGTAATTGTGCAGTCAGATATGAAGTTTTCTGAGCAATGCAGACAGGCTGCCAGGGCAGTTCATGGGGTTTCGTCAATGATATACTGGAATTTTGCTAGCATGGAAAAGGAGGTGATTGTCCCTCTGTATAAGGCAATGGTCAGGCCACGCCTTGAGTACTGCGTACAGGTCTGGAGGCCTCATTTTAGGAAGGATGTAGATTTGTTTGAGTGTGTACAGAGAAGGGCAACAAGATTGGTGAGGGGAATGAAGGGATCCTCTTACCAAAAGAGGCTTATGTTCTGCAAATTGCAGCGGCTTGAGACTAGGCACCTGCACGGTGATCTGATTGAGGTGTATAAGCCCTTGAATGGGTTGAGCACGCTGAATTCTGATGGGATTCTTCCACTTGTTCGGACTATGAACCTAAGGGGACATAAATTCAAATTGAGGAAAGACAGATGTAGAATAGATGTGCAGAAATTTGCTTTAGCCAGTGGGTGGTTAATTGCTGGAACAAACTTCCATCTGCCATCGTGGAAGTTGATAGGTTAAATAAATTTAAGGAGGAACTGGACAAATATTTAGAGGGAATGGTTGTGTGAAAATTTTTTTTTTTTTTTGACTGATGCTGCATAAGCTCATACACTTGCTTTCTTGCATCACATGCCACTACTACTACATGATTAATGCCACTGAAAATCTATTGATGGTTGCATTTGTCTAGAATATATACACATATATTTATTTAATTTAAGCTAGAAGACAATAATTAACTAGTTTAGCCCATAATTTCATAATTAAGTGTATGTAATTTTAGTCCAAATAAAGTGCATATGCCCAAAAGGAGTAGATTTTTAAAAATGTTATTTATACAAATATACACAAACTCTACTGCCACTTACTAATAGCATACAGCTGGATTGGCTGCATTGTTAGCCAAAGATCATAAAATTGGATCAAATTAAATAAAATATTTACAGTTATAACAGTTGTCTTCTGCCTGTGGTAAAAGGTAGAAAATGGCTGTTATAATTATTTTTTTTCCATACTCAGCATTGTTAGTATTACCCATACCAGCAATTGTGAGTATGGAATAATACTAGAGGGTTGTGATTAATGGTTACTTTTCAGATTAGGCTAACAGTACAAATGGAGTTCTCCAAAGACTGATGCTGCAACCAATTCTCATTTTCTTAAAATTTAATAGATAGTGTGTGTAATATCAAAATTTTTGCAGATGATGCTAAAATTGGGAGTGTGGTTAAGGACTAGTGCTAAGGAGTGGTCATTAACCAAGTTTGAGATGACTCTATTAGGGATGGTTGGAAAAGTGGTAGCTAGGTTTCATGCAGCAAAATGCAAGCTCTTGATAAAAAGCAACCCCAAAATAATTTATATGATTGGTAAAGTTGAATTAAAAACAATAAAGGAAGAAAAGGATTTAGGGATCACAATACAGGCAAGCTTGAAATTCTCTATGCAGTATAGAGAGGTGGCAAATAATGCTTATGGTGTCCTATCAATGAAGTATTGAACATTTCTTTGCACAGGTAGAAGGCCAAAACCCTACTGTATAAGCCTTTTGCAAGACTGCACTTAGAATACTCTGTCCAAGCATAGAGACTGCATCAAAGAAAAAGAAAAAAGACCAAGCTTCTTGATAGGATCTAAAGACAGGCAACATGCCTGGTGTGAGATCAGCACAAGAGGACCTGTTTGGGCTATCATAAGGCTCTGAGAGGGGATAGTAAAATTGATGAAGGTGTTAAGAATGATTCTAGAACTAGGGGCCATAAATTTAAATTATGGGGAAGAGGTTTAGATACGATTGTAGGAATTTTTCTTTTATCCCACAAGTTAATACTGTTAAGTTACCTACGTGCATAATCAAGGCTGACAGTTTGGAGAATTCAGAGTTCAACTGGATAGGTATCTATCCAGCTGAACTCTGAAAGAACTACATAACCAGTTTATTCTATTCTATTTTATTTTATTATTATTTTTTATTCTGTTTTTGGCTGATGCAGCAAAAGGCTGGATTATCCCATATGGCTGATACTAATTAAGTTCAGGACTGAGTCCGATGCACATGTGTAAGCTTGTAGGACCATGATGCAGTATGCTGTGGTAGCTGATCTCCATGACTTCTTTCATCTACAAGGATATTTTCATATTATAAGCCATTTGCATACAAGTATGTTAGTGCTGTCATATTTAAGGTGTTTTTATTGTGTTAGGTAAGGGAACAGTGGTTGAACATTAAATTGTTTCTAGTTGAAGTCTATGTATTCCTAAAAAAAAAAAAAAAAAAAAAAAGAAGAAGTTTATCAAAACAGTGCTCTGCTTGCTTGGACACTTATCACTGGTGTTTGAAATATTTCAGGATGGTGGTGGTGTGTCTAGAAGAAAAGTTTGCATCTTTATTGCATCAGATCATTGCATTAAGGAAGGGCAACATCAGATTAATGGAGAAACAAATCTTGTGACTCTGACAAAAGATTTGCCCAAACAGAAGAGCTGTGAGCTAGGTTCATTCCAATTTGACGGACAAAAGCTGTGCTCGGACTTGAAGTATGCAAAGAACTTATTCAAGATGCTGATGATTATCCCTCCTTGTTTGATTCTTTTATAACCGGTGATAGGTTGTGGCATTTTGAATACAGTCCACAAACAGACAACACTCGAAATGGTGATTAACATGAGACAAAAAGTTTTGTTTTCAAAAACCAAAGTGATGTTATTCACTTTCTTTGATCACTAGGGAATGTGTAAGTGCTAGTGATTCATAAGGAATTTGTTCCACCAGGCAAGAAAGTGAACTGTGGGATGCATATCATAAGTTTTCTCAGGGACTGCTTTTCACAAGTTTTGTATCATTTGGTTTAAAAAAATTCACTGAAAAATCCCCAAATTTTGAGAAAGAAGGATGGTGGTGGGTTCTTTTGCATGACGGTGATAGTCTGCATTCTGCATTAATTATCAAGTGTTTATTATAAATTACGAGACTGTGGGGGCTAAACCATCCACCTTATTCCTGTGATTTATCTCCCCTGGACTACTTGTTCACCCTGAAAGGATGACAGGTTGCCAGTGTAGACACTAAAACATAAAAACTGACATTAAAACAAATGTAAAAAAAAAAAATAATAATAAATAAAATAATAAGAATTGGTGGCAATTTCAGTTAAAGTGCATTTAAAAAAATGTTTCCAACAGCTATGAGCAATCTCACAAGTGTATAACTGCTCAAGATTATTACTTTGCAAAATATTAAAAGCTTTTTTTCAGTTTAACAACTGGTTTTAATAAATAAGTAAATAAATTTCTGTTTATGCTCGAGATAGCCAAGACCACAAGAATATACATATTAATTAAACATAACACTTTGTAATATGATTATAATTTTAAATAGTCATTTATTTTAGATTTATTTAAATCATCACTACAAAGTCTATTTATAGATTTTTCAATATTGTATAACAGTCTATATTCATGATCACTTGCAACAGTTTCTTCAAACTCTCTCCTTGGGATGGCTATAGCATCACAAATTTGCCAGTTTTATAACTGGAATTCATTTGGGTTCATCTTCATTTTCCTCCTCCTTGGTGAAATTATCAGTAACAGACTGGGCAATTTCTTCTTTTGTTAAAGCTATAGTAACTATCCATTTATAACAGACAAAAAGGCCCAATAAACTGAAAAATGCAAATTGTTTAATGGTTGTGACATACAGAAGTGTACTTTAGAAAAATATCACAGAGGCATTCAAAATTGATTATTATAACCGAAGATGTGATTCTAATAAACAGCGAAAATGTAGGGCATTTTATTGTTTTGAATCGGTTCTTTGAAATTTGATTCTAAAGCGGCTGATTCTAATAACCAGTGATCACTATAACCAGCACTTACTGTATATTGAATTAAGGACAGTCAAGATTTTCTGGCTGCACAGTTCACAGTGGACTGTACAGTTTTTTTTTTAGTAGCAGAGATGGGCTCAAATCTATAGCTATTGGAAGGGAGTGGATTTGGAAATGAAAACAGAGGAAGATATGGTGATTTGGATAGGAGAGCAGAAGGTATAGCAGGGGAATTTGTTCAAATATCTGGGTTCAGTAATGCAACTGGATGGGAATATTGATGAGGATGTGACCAGCAGAATTTGTGCTGGATAGTTGACAGGGAGACAGACAGGTGGCATGTTGTGTAATTAGTGAGGCCAGTGATTTTATATGGCTCAGAGTGCTGGTCATTAAAAAAGAAATGAAAGCAAAAGTTACATGTGCAGAAATATGAATGTTCAGATAGATGAGTGGAGGGATAAAGCGAGAAATGATATGTTATAAGAAGCTTAGGGATTGCACCAGTCGGGGAAAATATAAAAGAGGGAAGAATGAGATTGATTCAGTTATGCAAATCAAAGGAATCTGAAAAACCAGTAAATAGGATCTTGAATTTGTAGATAGTGGGTAAATGAGGGAGGAAACAACCTAAGAGACCTGGATTGAGTTGTGGAAGAGTACAGAATTAGAAGGGACGTGACTCAATTTAGAAAGGAATGGCACAGAACAATACAAAAAAAAGATTACCCCAAGTAGATGAGATTAAGCTCTGGAAGAAGAAGATATGGGCTTAAACCTGCAATTCCCTTACTTATGGCCATACATTTAACACTTGACCAAGTTCAATCTTAAAGCAAAGGTTTCTTTAAATTAACATATTTGTGGAACTTGTAAAATTTTGTGTATTGTTTCCTATGTTACCAAAAGTATTAGGATGCTAACAGAAAAAAAAACAATGCTTTACAGATTAGATTTTTACTTGATGGGCTTGGTCAGAGGTGTTTCAGCTTATTAACCCCCAAGAGTCACAATCCTCTGAAATACAACGTATGCATTTATTCTCATATGTAATAAAATTTTTTTATTATATATGTGAATTTTATTTTCAGATGAGCCATTTCAAAATCATGATTAGCAGCTTCATTTTAAGTACATTTAACATGTTCGTTAATTTGGTCCTTGAGGTTGTCACAGTTATCCTCTCAGATATGAAGAGGATCTGGCTGTCACAGACCATCCAGACTTTGCCGAAATTGGTCCTCTTGACTTGAGTGTCACCCGATGGAACTGATATTCGGGTGACACTCAAGTCAAGAGGACCAATTTTGGCAAAGTCTGGATGGTCTGTGACAGCCAGATCCTCTTCTTGCACCTTCACGGTGGTGGGACTATTAGTAATCCTGGGTATAATCCCCATGTGCAAGCACACTTTAGGTGATTACCGAGGTGCGAACCAACGTAAGCAGGGATGGAGGTGTTTCGCCCACGCCATATGGAGGAATGCCACCCCTCTGTGTTATCAGGCAATACTAGGTGGTAGATAATAATAATAAAATTCTTTATTCATAGAAATGTAGGACACGATTCCCACTACAGATGACTCTCATTAACCGGGGCAATACCACCACTTTGCTTATTGGAGGCATGAAGTGGTGAAACCCATGTTTAGTCTCCAGAACTAAGTACCGGCCAACCCTTCCCCATCTCTTCCATCATGCAGTATGACTGATCTCTTTTGAGCTTATAATGGACATCATGGCAAGATCCAAACTTCTTTACATTTTGAGGGTACAGCTCTAAAATGGTGTTTGCAGGCCGGCTGCTAGTTAGTACACCTGAAAAAAAAACCAAACATGGTGTCACACAGAAATAAGCAGTGCAGAATTGAAATTTCATGAGTACAATGTGTACAGAAAGGAGAGACAGGGTAGGAAGGGAAGAGGGGTTATGCTGTTAGTTAAGAAACATATAAAATCTAAGGAAGTGCATCCAGTTGACATGGGTGGACAGTGCCATGTTGAGTCTGTTTGATGTGACATAAACACTGGGAAAGGGAAAATGAGAGTAGGAGTATGTTATAGGCCTAATGAATAGTTGTGCAGAGAAATAGAATGGGCCAGTAAATCAGAATGTCTTGTAATGGGGGATTTTAACTTTCCAGATATTGACTGGAACGTGTGGGTTGGTCACTCGCATGATAGCAAGACTTTTCTTGTATTATTGGGGGATTGTTTTCTACAGCAACATGTTTGAGGGGAAACTAGAGGGAGTAATACCCTTGATCTGATTATCAGCAATGATTATTCATGCATTAAGAATTTGCAGATAAAGGAACCACTAGGTTACAGTGATCACAGTATACTGATGTGGGAAAGATGTAAAGAAGAAACTGCCATTAAGGGTAAAGGGAAGTGTTTTTGTTTTCGTAAAAGTGACTACAGTGGTCTCAGACAGTTTTTAAATTCTATACAGTGGAATCAACTGATGATATTATCAACAGTGAATTCTAAATTCAAGATTAAGTCCCTGAGCCTTCAGGGACTTAATCTTGGAGGCTACTAGGCTTTTCATACCAACTAAGAAATACTGTTCAGGGCTAAATGGATGTCGGATGAATTAATGAGGCTCGTGGCAGAGAAGAAAAATGCATGGGATGCATATAAATTGCCAGGCGACACAGAAGCCTATAGCAGATATAAGCTAGTCTGTAATCAAGTTACAAAGGAGGTTAGGCAGGCGAAGGCAGATTACGAGAAATCTTTGGCAAAGGACGCAAAGAAAACCAACAAAGAGTTCTTTACTTATGTAAACTCTAGAAGGAAGGGGATGAATCAGATTGGTCCACCTAACATAGATGATTCAACTCTTGATGATCCTTCTCAAGTAGCTGATAAACTGAATGAGTATTTTGCATCTACATTCTCACAGGAGGAGTTATTCGTGGAGGGGAATGCCAGAAGTTTATCAGACTCTAACAGGGAGCTAAGTTATTTTGTAATAACTAAGAGCAAAGTGGAGGAGAAATTGTTGAAGTTAAACATATAAAAAAGGCACCCGGGGCAGATGGAATCTATCCAGTTATAAGGAAGGAGGCAGCAAGGGAAGTACACAAACCCTTAGCCATAATTATGAGAGCATCCTAAGAGTCAGGGGAGGTCCCCCATGGACTGGAGATGTGTGAATGTATCACCAATTTCGAAAGGGGGGTCCAAAGGGTAACACAAATAATTATAGACCTGTTAGTTTAACTTCTGTTCCAAGGAAAATAATAGTCACTGGTTAAAGAAGTGATACAGGATCCCCTAGACAAGACAGCAGTAATAGTTCAGACACAGCATGGGTTTGTTAAGGGGTAGTCTTGTCTGACCTATTTGATTGGATATTATGATGTGGTCACAATGGAACCTAATACAAAAAATAATTTTGATATCATATAGTTGGATTTCAGGAAAGCTTGCGATACTGTTGCACATGGAAGACTGCTGTATAAATTGGAGTAGTATGGCATTAAGGGCAAGTTACTGCAATGGATTAAGGGATGGTTGAGTGGCAGATGGTAGAGAGTCGTAATAAATGGACACTGCTCTACATGGACTAATGTTATTAGCAGAGTGCCCCAGGGTTCGATGGTTCAATGATATCGATGAAGGTATATCAGGCTTAATATCTAAGTTTGCAGATGATACAAAGGTTGGCAGGGTTGTTAATGACAGAAAAGACAGTATACTACTGCAACAGGGTCTAGAAAAGTTAGGTAGATGGGCTGAGAAGTGGCAACTGGAGTATAACATTTACAAATGCAAAGTACTCCATATGGGTAGCAGTAACCCAAGAGAAATGTAACAACTGTGTGATACTACACTCAAGGAGGTAGAGAATGAAAAAGACCTGGGGTTAATTGTGCAGTCAGATATGAAGTTCTCTGAGCAGTGCAGACGGGCTGTCAGAGCAGGTCATGCAGTTTTGTCAATGATATATAGGAATTTTGCAAGCAGAGACAAGGAGGTGATTATCCTTTGTATAAGGCAGTGGTCAGGCCACACCTTGAGTACTGTATACACGTCTGGAGGCCTCATTTTAGGATTGATGTAGAGTTGTTAGAATGAGTACAGAGAAGGGCAGCAATATTGGTGAGAGGAACAAACGGTGCGCTTACGAAGAAAGGCTGCAAGTTGCAGCATCTGGAGACTAGGGACCTGTGGGGTGATTTGATTGTCGTGTATAAGCCCTTGAATGGTGTGAGCAGGCTGAATGCTGACGGGGTACTTCCGTTTGCTTAGATTAAGAACCTGAGGGGTCATTGATTCAAATTGAAGAAAGGCAGTTGTAGAATAGATGTGTGGTAGGTTGCCTTTAGCCAGCAGGTAATTGATTGCTGGAACAGACTTCCATCTGTTGTTGTGGAAGTTGATAGCTTAAATAAATTGAAGGCTGTACTAGACAAACATTTCGAGTGACCAGATGGGTGAAATGGAAAGGGTTTTTTTTTTTTTTTTTGGCAGATGCTGTATAAGCTTGCCTTCTTGCATCATCATATACCTCAACTAATGCTAATTCTATTGGTAACTCTCTAGGAGGCTTCCGGATCAGCTAGTGTTTAATCTTGCTACATCTACTCTGCCAGATAGTGACTGGAGGGTGCCCGAGTAGTGTGTATGCAGGGGGCATTGTCGAGTCCACGTTATGTCAGGGATCTATGTATATTCTTATCATGTGTATGCCATATCAAAAAATTTCATTACTTCATACAGCATGTCATGCCCCCCTACACTTTTTCTTACTATTGAATACAGCATGAGTAATTAGTAGTTCATTAGTAATTGCTTTTGCAATTACTAATAACCTCACACAGATTGTTCATTTACTTACCAAAATACCGGACATTCCTAACCATACAGCTGACATGCTTGATCTTTTTCTCACAAACAACCCTTCTAAATACACACTTGAAGTGAGCCTTTATCTCATGGCTGTTCCCAGCCTCGTTTTGTTTGCCATTACAAGAATGCAAAATGGAATGACGTGTGAGATTTCTTTTCCTTGGTCAGATTACTGTTTCAAAACTTCTGATGCCAACGTTTGCTCAGATCGTGTCAGTGAAATTATTATTTTAGTATGGAATCCTTTATTCCACACTCCACTTTAAAATCTCGTCCTTTATCTAAACCTTGGTTTTCCAATAAATGTGCTAAGGCTGTTCAAGAGAAGAACGTTGCATATTGTAATTGGCTTGTTTCCATTTCTTCAGTTTCATTTTGTGCCTAAACCAAAGCTTGCAACAATTGTAAAGCAGTTATTAATCAGTCGAAATTAGATTTTGAACAGGCTAAGAGTAGAAAACTTGCTTCTTGCCCTAATGGTAGCCGAGCATTTGGGTCTCTTGCCAAAGCTATTGGCAGAAGTTTTGCTCATCTCTGCTCCCACCTCTGTCAAAACCAGATGGTTCTGTTGTCACTTCAGCCAAGGATAAAGCTGACCTACTAGCATCTCGTTTTTCTTCCAACTCATGTATTAATGATCTTGGTAAAACACCTCCCACCATTCCCAACACGCTCCATTCAATGCCTCCTGTGGTCTTCCGTCAAAAGGATTTTCACGAATCTTGATGCTAAGAAAGCTCCAAGGCCTGATGGTATTTCCCCACTTGTTCTCGAAACCTGTGCTCCCGAATTTACTCTGTTTTTTGCCACCTTTTTTCACTTTTTTATTCCAAAGGTGTTTTTCCTTTTGCCTGGAAATTTGCTCACATCCAGCTAGTTCTTGAAAAGAGTGACAAATCCCTCCCATCCAGTTATCATCCCATTGCAATTACTTCTACTCTTTCTAGAGTAATGGAAAAATCAATTAACTGCCAACTCTTAAACTACCTAGAAACCTTCCATCTGATCAATGATTGCCAGTATGGATTCTGTCAGTGACGATCAACTGGTGATAGTCTGACTAATGTTACCCATTTATGGACAAATTCAATGGAAAAGTTTGGGGAAGCACAAGCAGTTGTTCTTGACATCCCAAAGGCTTTCGATCATGTTTGGCATACAGGTCTTCCGAACAAGCTTCCATCTTGCGGTTTGCCAACTGTTTTTTTGTAATTAGTTATCCAGTTTTCCTCACTGAGGGTGATGGTAGATGGCTCTCTGTCTTCTAACTTCTCCACAAATGCTGGTGTCTCCCAAGGTTCAGTTTTTCCCCCACTCTTTATATAATGACCTTCTACCATTGGCTGGAACTCCTATTCATAGTTTTGCCGATGATAGCACATTGCATTGCACTTTCCAGTTTGAGAACCTTGACCTGCTCAATCAGCTTCAACTTCTCAAATATCCGCTGCCAATTCCTTAAATGCCGATCTCCGGGTAATTCCCCAATGGGGCAAAGACAACTTAGTTGATTTCAGTCTTTCTAAAACTCAGTCCTGTCTTATATCTCGCAAAAAGGATTCTTCTGCTCCTATGCTTATCTTTGGTGACACTCCAGTTTCTAGATAAGATGATATATCCTTTTGGGGATTACCTGACTTTTAATCTCTCTTGGCACAAGCATTACAAAAAAATTCTTCCTCTGCATCTAAAAAACTTGGTTTTCTCTTTCGCTCTTGGCATTACTTTTCTTCCAAACAGCTGTTCACTCTCTGCAAATCTGCTCTACCATGGAATATTGCTTCCACATCTGTGGCGGTGCCCACTAAATCTCTCTGAGGCTTCAGAAGAGGGCAGTTAGGTTAATTAATGACTCGTCTCTAACAGAGTATCTCTACACTCTCTGTCTGATAGACGTACTGTTTCTGCTGCATGCCTTTTCTATACATACTTCCATGAGTACTTTTCTTCTGAATTGGCTTTATAATTCCCACTATCTTTTTCAAAACAGTCCGAACATGTGCCGCCACCAGCCAACATCCATTTACTGTCCAACTTCAAAAATTGCAGAACCAACTTTTCATCTTCCTCGTTTATTCATTCAACTTCCGTTTTCTGGAACAACCTTCCTTCATACGTATTTCCTGAAAATTACAGTCCACAGAAGTTCAAGTCTAATGTCAAGAAATATCTTCTTTTGGCTTCTCAACCTCCAACCCAAGCATGGTACTAAGTACAGCCAGGCCTTGCATAACGCGAGTTCGATTAACGCGTTTTTCAGTTACCGCTATTTGAAAAAAATTATACCACTTTTCACTTTACACAATGCAAATTTCCAGTTAACGCAATTTTTTTTTTTTTTTATGTGATGATTGAAAAGATTTGAATCGTGCATTAAGCTTACCGTGCGTCAGACGGGCAATAAACAAACATTTGCCTGCCTCTGTGTTTTCCATCAACCATCGGAAGAAACGTGTTACTTGTTTGTCGGCCCTGGGTGCCAAGCGATTGACTGAGCGATTTCTATTTGTGCTTTCACTGCAACTTTTTGATAGGTGAATTCTGCGTTCTCTTTTACGTTCCGCTCTTTGAGAAATCCTTTAATTTAGTAGCTCTTGTATCAAAAGTACTGGTAGAGAGCAAGGAAGGAAAGTAACCTTTCTGTATTTTTCATATCTAATAGACTAACTCCTACTAATTTCACTTGGTCACTCCAGGCACTGCTCCTGCCTCCCCATGGCAGGGCCGGTAACCTTGGCAGAAAAGTTCATCTGCCAGGGGCTAAAAGGAGCCAAGATGGAACAAAATATGTTTCCTTGTTTAGAACCGACAAGCAGTCGGCTAAACACAGAGCACGAACATGACTCTTCGCAAGCAAAGAGGTTAAAAACCATTTCCTCTGCGACCGAGTTTCCTGCATTTTTAATAATGCATTCATTATCAGAACAGCCTCTTAGTAAGCTATCCTCCTTTCTTATCTAAAAACACTTGGAAAGTATTGCAGGGTCTCCCAAGATGGTTAAGAGATTGCAATCGGGGGACTTACTAGTAGAAACTGTCAACTGCAGGCATTCTGAAAAACTCCTGAAAGTGACAAACTTTGCAAAAATTCCAGTAAAGGTAACTGCCCATGCAACCCTAAATACATCTAAGGGTGTTATATCTAGTTGGGACCTTTTGAATGTGACAGAAGAAGAAATTAAAGAAGAGCTAAATGAACAAAATGTAATTGCTGTCAAAAGAATCATGACTAAAAGGGACAATATACTCACACCCACCAGAAGTATCATTCTCACCTTTAACAGTCCAAATCTACCCTCAACAGTAAAAGCAGGATATCTACTCTGTCGCATTCGTCCTTATATTCCTAATCCGCTGAGATGCTACAAATGCCAAAAGTATGGCCATTCTCAGACGGCATGCAGAGGGAACCCAGCTTGTCCCAACTGTGGATCTTCTGATCACAGTCAAAACGACTGTTTGGCAAAAGAAATGACTTGTCCTAATTGCAAGGGTAACCATCCTGCTTACTCTAAAAACATGTGAGAAGTGGAAAATGGAGAAAAAAATTGTAAAATATAAAGTCGAAAACAAAGTTACTTATCAGGAAGCAAGAAAATTAATTGCACCCAGTATATCAAACAATAGCCACGCAAACTGATGTTACTGTTCTATCCAACATATCAATCTCCGACTGGGCCCGAGCTGTTCTTTCTCAGCAACAGTCCAATATCCAGAAGCACTCAGATCAAGCAAGTAATACGCCTCTTACGATTCCAGCAAAATCTCCTCATTCGCCAATGATTGCTACCACACCAAATAATCCCAGTTCAACTTCAAAACAGAGTATTCAGGAAACATCAGTGGATCAAGAGTACCCCTCTAAACAGGAAGATCCGATTCTTGAAATATTTGCAGAAGAAGAAGAAGAAGAAGATATGGACACAGGTCGCCCCACCTTTCCAAAAAGAAATAAACCAAAGCCAGAACACCACAAGACAGCCACGTCAGGTACAGCTTCTTCTAAACTCAAATAATGCCTTATATTTTACAGTGGAATTGTAGAGGCTTTAGATGCAACATTGATGACATTCAGTACTTAATTAGACGCTACTCTCCAGTGGGTTTCTGTCTGCAGGAAATCTATTTAACTGCTAAAATTTCTGTTTCTATAAAAAACTACTCAGTCTACCGAAAAGATCGGAATACATCTGACTCTGCTCGTGGTGGTGTAGCTATTTTGATTAACTCAAAGATCCCTGCTAGTCAAATCATTCTTCAAACCAAAATTGAAGCCGTTGCTGTGCGTCTGATTGCTGAGATTGCATTTACGCTAGTCTCAGTCTATCTCCCACCAAACAATACCTACTCTTTCAAAGATATTGAAGAACTTTTAGTACAGCTACCCTCACCAGTCTGCTTGCTAGGTGATTTCAATGGCCACCACCCTTTATGGGGATCCTCTAAATTAGATAGACAGGGCCGACTGATTGAAACTCTACTAGATAAACAAAACCTTACCATTCTTAATACTGGTACACACACCCATATACAGTTACCTATTGGACAGACCTCTGCAATTGACCTCTCGATTTGTTCTCCGATACTGTTTCCAGTCATTCAGTGGTCCGCTATGGATGATCCAATGGGAAGTGACCATTTTCCAATTGTCTGTAACCTGCTCACTACACAACTACCATTAGACCAACCCTGCAGAAAATGGAAATTTTCTAAAGCCAAATGGGCCAAATTTCAATCAGCAATCATTCTGGACAAAGAAACTATTCAGCTACAACCTATAGATAAAGTAACCGATTATATCACATCCAGTCTTTTAGTTGCAGCAAAATACTCAATTCCATTATCAAATCCCCCAACCCGACGGCACTTCAACTACTGGTGGAATGAAGAGTGCACGAAAGCAAAGAAGGAAAAAAATAAAGCATTCAATTTATTCCGTCGATTTCCGACAACAGCTAATTTAATTAGCTACAAGAAGCTAAGGGCTAAAGCGCGGTTCATTCACAGGCAAGCCAAGAAAGATTCTTGGACTCGGTTTGCATGTACTATCAACAGAAATACCGACTCCAGATTAATATGGAAGAAAATTAGACAGCTTTCTGGGAAGTTTCCAATCATCCCTTCCCCAATTCTTTCATACAATGGACAAGAACTCTCTGGTCCTCTAGATATAGCGAATGCCTTGGGTAAAACCTTTGCCGAAGTCTCTGCTGTATCAAATTACACTCCGAAATTCCAAAAAATTAAGACCTCCACCGAACAGAGGCCCATTAACTTTAGAACCTCACTATCACTTCCATATAATCAGCCCCTTGAATATTGTGAACTTTTACAAGCCATAAAAACAACGAGAAACAGTGCAGCTGGGCCAGATGGCATATATTATGTCATGCTGCAGCATCTCGATGAGCAAAACTTACAAATGCTGCTAGTTTTCTTTAACCGGATCTTCCTGGAAAATATTTATCCAACATCTTGGCACCATGCTACAGTTTTGCCCTTTTTGAAACCTGGAAAAGATCCTTCAAGTCCTAATAGTTACAGGCCAATCTCTCTGTCAAGTTGCCTTGGTAAAATTCTTGAAAAAATGATCCACAGTCGACTCAGCTGGATCATTTAAAGTGAACAACTATTGAGTAATTGTCAACATGGCTTTCGCAAAAATAGGTCCTCTCTAGATCTGATGATCAAGGCCGAATCTGAAATTCGCAATGCCTTTGTGAAAAATGAACACCTTGTCATGGTCTCCATTGATATAGAAAAGGCATTCGATACTACCTGGCGGTATGGCATTCTCAGTGACCTACATAATCTTGGTCTACGAGGCAACCTGCCTATATTCATTATGAACTTCCTCCAGATCCGCTCTTTCCAGGTTCGATACCAAAACTCCCTTTCTTCTACATTCTTGCAGGAAGAAGGAGTACCACAGGGGTCGGTTTTGAGCGCAACCCTATTTGCCCTTAGAATTGATTCCATTTCCAAAGAACTTCCAAATACTGTAGAAGCCTATCTTTATGCTGACGATCTCTCCATTTCTTACCACTCTCAGAACATGAGTTCTATTGAACGCCAAATGCAAATGTCCCTCAATAAAATTCAAAAATGGGCTGAGTTCAATGGATATCGGCTTTCCCATCAGAAAACAGTTGCTATCCACTTTTGTAACCAACGCAAATTACATACAGACCCTGAACTCCGGATATCAAATTCCAGCATCCCGATTACCAACAATATTAGATTCTTGGGATTAATATTAGACAGCAAGTTAAATTTCCTTGAGCACATTAAAGTAATACGTACTACCTGTCTGAAAAAGCTGAACATGCTTAGAGCTCTATCTGCCCAGTCTTGGGGAGCAGATCGTACAACTTTGCTGCTCTTATATAGAGCACTGATTAGATCTCGGTTAGATTATGGTGCCCCAGTTTATGATTCTGCTCGAAAGAGTGTATTACGCTGGCTCGATCCTGTACAACACAATGCACTGAGGATTGCTCTTGGTGCTTATAGGACATCACCAACCTATAGTCTATATATTGAAGCCCATGAGCCCCCTCTTTACCTCCGAAGAAAAATGTTACTACTTAAATATGCAGTCAGAATACGAAACTGTTCTCCGCACCCCATCCAACCATATCTCTTTAATCCATCATTTCACAATCTCTATAGAAATAAACCAAATAAAATACGCCCAGCAGGCCTACGGCTCCTTGAAATAGCACAAAATTGGAATGTTCCTCTCCAGAGTAGGCAGCACAGAAAGAATTATTCTTGCCCACCATGGACCCCATTTCCTCAACCAGCCTGTGATAATTATTTTCTCCAATGGGGAAAGAATCGTCTACCAACTCTGAATGTGCAACAACTTCATGCTAGCCATATTCAAAACTGTTTTGACTTCTTACCGATATATACTGATGGTTCCAAATCTCATTCAACTGTTGGAGCAGCAGCAGTGTTTCCCTCTGCTATCATATCAGCCTCTCTTCCACCTGAGTACAGCAGCTTTTCAGCGGAATTATATGCAATTCAATTAGCTCTAGAAAATTTGACTCTCTCAGCTCAATTAGAGCAATGCAGAATTTCTCTTATAAGGATCACCCTATACTAAATCAAATCAAGTATTTGCTGTTGAAAATCGAAGATCGCCAGCAACGAGTGAACTTTTGCTGGATTCCAGCACATTCAGGCATCAAAGGGAACGAGTTGGCTGATATTTCGGCTAAAAATCCATCAACAGTAGACTTAACCTCTGCCTTTATTCCAGTTTCTGATTATAATATTATAATTCAAACAGCATATCATGCACAATGGACAGAGCTATGGCATAAACAAACAAATAACAAACTGTTCCAGTTAAAACAGGACCCAAAATTTTGGCACTCATGCATTCAGACAGTTCGGCGAGAAGAAGTGGTACTCGCGCGGATTAGAATAGGACATACTCATCTGACTCACCTCCATCTACTCACAGGCGATGATCCTCCTCTTTGTTCACAGTGCTCAGAGCATCTAACAGTCAAACATATTTTGATTGACTGTCCACATTATCAACAACATCAAACTTCAATATTTCATTCTCTGGCTAATTTCCGTGAACGGATAACATTAAATGATATCATTGGTGAAAATGCCAATATTAATGAACTTTTCTGTTATTTGAAACAAATAGGAATGTATAAGCGACTCTGATTAGTTTCTGGCATGAAATGAGATTGAACCATCTTCACATTAATTATTTATTTTATCTTTTCAACATACCTATGAATAGGCGCAATATATCCACAGCAGCTTGTGTGCCATTAAACACCCATACCACACACACACACACAGTGCATAAACACACTTGTTTGTCTCCTGCTAATAAAGTCAATGCAGACTGCATTTAAAAATTCAAATTTTTAATGAACCAGATAAAAATGTTACTGCGAAGGAGATAACAGTAAAAGAACTAGATGAAATCTTTCGTATCGCAGAGAACCTCAAACAAAAGGTTTGAGGTTCTCTGCGATATTTATTTCGCCAGGGCCCTGAGAAGATTGTTGTCGGCTGTTGGAAATTGATTGATGAAAAGAGAAAGTCACGACTGTTCAAATATTTCCAGAAGTCATTTCTTCATTGAGTATTTTATGTCAGAGGTTCTCAAGCTTTCTCGGTTCATGGTGCACCCAGACCAAAAGAAATACCTAACATTTCCATTCAGTAGTTAGGTCCAAACAACTTAATAAGAAATGTTGAAATTGTGAACTACCTTGAGCTAGTAGTTCGCACGGTGTCCGACAGATGTCGAGTATTGCTGTGTTTCCCTCGAAAATTTAAAATATTCTGCAGCACACAGTTTGGGAACCACTGTTTTATGCAATAAACGTTTAATTCCATAATTATTTTCATTATCTTTTATATTGTATACAGTTAAAAAGTTATTTAAAAGGTATTTTTAAAATTCTTTATGGACGTTCCAGAAGGTCAAGGACCAATTATAATTTTTCCTATTGATTATTGTTATATTCGATTAACGCGTTTCTTTTTTGCATGATGCGCTCGCCAGACGAATTAATCGCATTAATCGAGGCTAGCCTGTACTGTAAGTTCTAATACCTCTCATGTTTGTGGTTTTCATAAAAAAATAAATAAAATTAATGAACTTGCATATTATGAAAATATTGTATAATTTTAAAATTATAGGAAAAATAATGTTATTAAAAAAGAAAAAGATGGAGTTGAATTTTTATGGTCATTTCATTTCTTAGGGGATAATATAACTGATGTTTTGGTATCTAAATTGTCTTTCCCAGTAATGAAACAGTGCATAAGTAAATTAGTATTAGCAAATGATGCAAGGAAGCAAACTTATACAGCCAAAAAATAATAGTTAATTAATTAAATTAAATAATGAAAAAAATCTGCATGTGTATGCATGCACAAAAGATGTTTTATGTGAAAACATCCTTGGCTTGGAAGAAGTTAGTGAAAGCCCAATTACCCATTTGATTTTAGCCATTTGTTCAATAGTATGATTGCAATAATACAAATATTTGTCAACAATTTCTCACATTTTTGCTCAATTTCAACTACAAGATCAGGTACCTCAATCTATGCTGTTTTTCAGAGACATTTAGATATTGCAATCCCAAGTATACGTCTCTTAGTTATCATAAATATATTGTATCTTGTCTTCCAACTTTCCTAAATGTAAATGAGGAATGTAAAAGTTTACTTTTACATTCCTCCTTGTCTTGATTCCTCTATCACCACACCATCTTTTTTTTGTTTGGAATTGTGATAATAATAAACTTTTGAATCCCCCTCCCTGACAGTTACTTAGAACATGTTCCATTTATTCATAAGACATGTATGCTCAGGTGAATTCAAAGGGAACAAATAGTCTGCTCCCTTGGAGATTATGCACCACAGAAAGTGTCATTAGAAAAGCATTTCCTCTAGCAGTGTGTGGAGGTAGTGCCATCTTGTTGGAACTGCTATGCATGGGAAGACAGATTTCTAGTGCAAAAAAAAAAAAAAAATCTTTGCAGATCTTGAACAAAGGGCAGGACAATCAGCTGAAATTATGTAAATTTGTGAATGATCAATAAAATATTTACAATACAAAAGTTCTTTTATTTCATAATCAATAGATACAAATCAAAATACCTAAAAGAAACATGAAGGATGTTTCACATAAAACCATCTACCACGCAAAGTGACATCATTTGCATTTTACTTCAGTCTGAAATGTTTAGTATGGGCAATGTAATGTTTTATAATTCACGCCTGCTACTTACTCTACCGAATCAACATTAGTGACTGAGTTAGCGTCATTTAGAAAGTGATGTCATTTGCGTCATTTCCATCTCGGTGTACATATTACCTACCACATTACTTCGGTCCACTATGTCATTTAGGAAGTATGTCATTTCTGTTTCACATTTTTGTGACAAATCGGTTTTACTTTAGTCAAGTATTTAGTAGGTGCTGGCAAAGATGTTTTCACATCAAAAAATAAATAAATAAATAAACAAATCGTCTGTAATGTTTTATGATCATGTCCGCTACTTACTCTACCGAATCAACATTAGTGACTGAGTTAGCGTCATTTAGGAAGTGATGTCATTTGCGTCTTTTCCCTCTCTGTGTGCATATTACCTACCACATTACTTCAGTCCACTATGTCATTTCTGTTTCACATTTTCGTGACAAATCAGATTTACTTCAGTCCAATATTTAGTAGGTGCCGCCAAAGATGTTTTCACATCAAAAAGTAAAAAATAAATAAATAAATAAAACCTCATTAATCTACTTCCACAACGAGTGAGATAACTTGTGATTGGCATTATAATGAAATATGTGATACTTCTGATACCTTTAACTACAATAAAGAAGTGGAGGTGGGGAGATGCTGAAATGTCAGTGTATTGCATATGATCATAAATGCCTTCTAATTCTCATTAATGAATAGCTTCAATGAATAAATATTCATTTCATATACATGATGCACGTATGGCTTCCTTTCCTAATTATTAAAGTTTTACAACCCTAATGTTGTCCTACATACAGTATCTCACAACTTAAATTTTCTTGATCGGTTTTAAAATAAAAAGAACATTGTGATTGTAGTTAATATTTTTAGAATTTTGTAATAATTGTTTAGATAAGATTGGCTGCTTTTTGAACTTTATTAATAGGTCTCAGTACTTGATGCCGTTCCAGATATAAATATGATTAATCAACTACCTGAAATATTGGATGGCCTTTTTCACATATTAGGAGATCCAACAACAGAAATCAGGAAAATGTTTGTACTGAAGAAATTTCTCTGCTACATTCTAAAATCTTGTTAGTTTCTATAAATAATTATTTAGTGTGACTTTAAATTATTATTTTGTTAAACTTTGGCTGTATACACCATAACATATGATGCTATATCTGGTCATACCTGCTTTAATACTGATTTGCTAATCCTACAGTATGTTCAGTTATTACTTTTACATTCCTCCTTGTCTTCGTCCCTCTCTTCTGTGCTACATCACCACACCATCTTTTTTGTGTTTAGAATTGTGATAAAAGTAAATTTTTGAATCCTCTGCCCTGACAGTGACTCAGAACAGGTTCCATTTATTCATAAGACATGTAAACTCAGGTGAATTCAGAGGGAACAAATAGTCTGCTCCCTTGGAGATTATGCACCACAGAAAGTGTCATTAGAAAAGCATTTCCCCTAGCAGTGTGTGGAGATAGTGTCATCTTGTTGGAACTGCTATGCATTGGAAGGCAGATTTCTAGTGCAAAAAAAAAAAAAAAATTTTACAGATCTTGAACAAAGAGCAGATCAATCAGCTGGTAGTATCTTTCTTGATTCACAGTAACACACCTTCTCTGTTCATCCTGTACAATAAGGTCTGATGGCCTGAAATGATACATCAAACAGTTACTATGTATATATTAAGTGCAATAGCATCATTAATACACAGCCATTTCTGAATAAACAGAAAATTTATAAGGCGGCATCGTTTTAAGTTATATCTCATATTGTGAATACCTTCACAACGAGTTGCCATGAAGTATTGTGAAGGTATTCACAATATGAGATATAACTTAAAACGATGCCGCCTTATAAATTTTCTGTTTATTCAGAAATGGCTGTGTATTAATGATGCTATTGCACTTAATATATACATAGTCTAAATTTGCTCGCAGCTTGAGGCTTTAGCCCTAAATGCATCTTAATCAAACAGTTACTCAGTCACTATACAGAGAATGCGTCACACTCAGCTGATCTTTCAAATTCAAGACATTATGGTATTAGCTTTTTCACATAATGCTCTGGCATAATATGGCACTCATCAGAAAACAAAAAATTGTGGAGGAAATGTTCATTTTCTTACACTTTTGCAAGAGTATGAGCACAGAACAAAATCCTTGTTCCCAATCCCATATTTGCAATTTGTGACTCACCTGCATACAATATGAAAAATCTGATAGATGAATCATTTGTTTAATATATGTTCTTTTCTTATGTAGCTCTTTTGCTATATGCAGTTTTTCAACTGCATGTAGCAAAAGTTCCTGTGGGGGTGGGGTCATATAATTATGTCAAAACTGCTCCCCACATTTATGTTATCTGTGGAGATCCATTTCCTTCCACTTTTATGTTTTTTGCTAACACAAAAATTGAACCCATCTGTCTAAGCATTCACCAGAAGCAACGCTATTCACTTGGTTGTTGGATCTTTATTGCACTCAGATTGGAAACATTCTCGTACAGTTTTTACAGCTGAGTCCACCTACTCAGCCTACTTTGTATGAATAGAAATAATGCCCTACAATAAAAGCCTTTTCTCTAACAGTGAGAGCCATCACTGATAAACAGACTTCACTACCTTTCTCGTCTATAACCAAGGATAAACTAACACAGCAGTGTCTAGTATCTTGGTGCCAATGTATTCAGCATAGTCTGGCCACTGGCCATTGTATTGGTACCAACAACAGCAAACAGAGTTTCTAAACTTTAGTATGCTTTATTGTGGGCCATATTGTACGAGCATGAGAAAATGAGTGGTTTAGCCAGCTTAGTTTATTAGTGTAGCAATAGCAGCCTTGATGCTGATCTTGCTCACAACCTGTTGTCTATGAATATTAGTATAGTTGTAGTGCTGGTAAGCTTCACTGAGAATTTCAGTCCTTTTCTAGTGAACTCTCACAGCAGAACATCTCTGAATGAGTGGTAGCAGCTTCACTTGTTCTCCAAATTAATGTAAAATCTGTAATTTCTTTCTCTAACTGTTACATTAATGATTGGCTGTGTCCTGTTTGGTTGGTAATATCCTGGCATACCCCTCCTGAAAGCACCAGAGAAAACCTAAAGTACTTCTGGAGAATTGTATTAAGTTTTAAGCAAAATGTTTCCTGGTAACTCCTTGGCAAATATTAATTGTCAAATATTCAATCGATCCCTCTATGTCAGGAGTGACAAACGTTTTTAAGGGTGCGTGCTGAAATTGGCTAAATCTTTTTAAAAAACTACCCTTGTGGAGGCCCCTCGAAAGGCAATATTCAGGACATTCAATCACACAATTTTGTCACAATTTCACCACTCAAACTTCAAACAAATCACTGCATGAATACAGCTATTTACTGAATGGTGTGACATCAGTACATGCCTGGCAGAAAGAACGGGTGTGCGCAGGTCACGACTCAAGGTGGATTCCTGTAGTGATGTTGTTTCGAAGTTTGAAATTATTTTGGGAGGCTCTGAATTCCAAGCGCTCAAAAAATTTATATGCATGCCATAGTTTTCCACCCCTGCTCTATGTTATATGTAACTGCTTATTGAGGTTGTCACAGACATTCTCTCAGATATGCCAGACAAGCTGTACTTGCTACCTGGGAATGTAAAACACTGATGGAACTGATATTCGGGTAACAGTCAAGTCAAGTGGACCCAATTTTGGCGAAGTCTGGACAGCCTCTGACAGCCAAATCCTCTGCTTGCACCTTCACTATGGTGAGACTGTTAGTAATCCTGGGAATTACCTCCATGCATAAGCACTGTGGTTGACCACCAAGGTGTGAACCAACGTAAGCAGGGGTCGAGGTGTGGCATTGTCAAGGCCAAATGTCAAGAATCTGAGTATATTCTTACCATGTGTATGATGGTAAGAATATACTCAGATCCAAAATTTCCAAAAATTTCATTACTTCATACAGCATGTCCCACCCCACCCACTTTTTTCCTATTATTGAATACGCCATGAATTGTCAAACTAATAGAGTAAGCTTATCTAAACCTCCCAAACACTTCCTAGTTCATTTCACAAATATACGTGGTCTCAATTCTAATTTCAACGATGTCCATTTCCACTTGCAGTCTGCCAAACCCCATGTGCTTTTTCTGACAGAATTTCAGTTATCTGTTGATTCAACTTCTGCTCATCTCAGTTGCCCAAATTATTCGCTGTATGATTCCTTCGCCTCAAAGGTGGTACTTGTACATATGTTCATTCCGATATTCCCTGTCAGAGACTTGGTAATTTGGAATCTCCTCTCTTCGACCTTCTCTGGCTTAAAATCTCTCTACCTCGTGTCAAATTCGTCTGTTGTCTCTACCGTTCTCCCAACTCCACTAATCACTTGGAGCTCTCTGATGTCATCTTTTTGCAACTTGACTTTCTACAGTCCAACTTTCCTAACAGTGAGGTAATTTCCCGTGGTGATTTTAATGTTCACAATTCCAGCTGGCTTCCGTTTTCTAGTCACACCGACCCAGCTGGTTGAGATGCTGAAGCTTTTGCGATTGCTAATGACCTTGCACAGATTGTTCATTTACATACAAGAATACCTAACAATCCTAACCATACAGCCAACACGCTTGATCTTTTTCTCGCAAATGACCCTTCTAAGTAAAAGGTCAAAGTAAGTGGTCCTTTAGGCACCTCAGATCATAACTTGGTGGTTGTCTCTTCTCCAATGGAGCCTTTATCTCATGGCTATTCCCAACCTCATGTTGTTTGGCATTACAAGAATGCAAAATTTGATGACCTGGAAGATTTCTTTTCCTTGGTTGGATTACTGTTTCAAAACTTCTGATGTCAATGTTTTCTCAGATCGTCTGAGTGAAATTATTCTTGTAGGAATGGAATCCTTTATTCCACACTCCACTTTAAAATCTTGTCCTTTATCTAAACCTTGGTTTTCCAATAAATGTGCTAAGGCTGTTCAAGGGAAGAACGTTGCATATCATAATTGGCTTGTTTCCAATTCTTCAGTTTCATTTTGTGCCTACACCAAACTCGCAACAATTGTAAAGCAGTTATTAATCAGTCCAAACTAGATTTTGAACAGGCTAAGAATAGAAAACTTGCTTCTTGCCCTAATGGTAGCCGAGCATTCTGGTCTCTTGCCAAAGCTATTGGCAGAAGTTTTGCTCATCTCTGCTCCCACCTCTGTCAAAACCAGATGGTTCTGTTGTCACTTCAGCCAAGGATAAAGCTGACCTACTAGCATCTCATTTTTCTTCCAACTCATGTATTAATGATCTTGGTAAAACACCTCCCACCATTCCCAACACACTCCATTCAATGCCTCCTGTGGTCTTCCGTCAAAAGGATGTCAGAAGGATTTTGATGAATCTTGATGCTAAGAAATCTCCAGGTCCTGATGGTATTTCTCCACTTGTTCTCAAAACCTGTGCTCCTGAACTTACTCCTGTTCTTTGCCGCCTTTTTTCACTTTCTTATTCCAAAGGTGTTTTTCCTTCTGCTTGGAAATTTGCTCTTATCAAGCCAGTTCCTAAAAAGGATGACAAATCCCTCCCATTCAATTATCGTCCCATTACAATTACTTCTACTCTTTCTAAAGTAATGGAGAAATTAATTAACCACCAACTCAAACTACCTAGAAATCTTCCATCTGATCAACGATCGCCATTATGGATTCCGTCAGTATCGATCCACTGGTGATATTCTAGATTATGTTACCCATTGATGGACAAATTCAATGGATAAGGTCGATGAAACACAAGCAGTTGCTCTTGACATCTCAAAGGCTTTCGATCGTGTTTGGCATAAAGCTCTTCTAAAACAAGCTTCCATCTTATGGTTTGCCAACTGTTTTTTGTAGTTGATCATCCAGTTTTCTCTCTGATTGCTCACTGAGGGTGATGGTAGATGGCTGTCTGTCTTCTAACTTCTCTACTAATGCTGGTATCCCACAAGGTTCAGTTCTTTCCATCACTCTTTTCCTCTTCTATATAATGACCTTCTTCCATTGACTGGAAATCCTATCCATAGTTTTGCGATGATATCAGATTGCATTCCACTTTCCATTTTGAGAAACCTTGACCTGCTCAATCAGCTTCAACTTCTCAAATATCTGCTACCAATTCCTTAAATGCCAATCTCGTGGTAATTCTCCAGTGGGGCAAAGAAAATTAGTTGATTTCAATCCTTCTAAACTCAGTCTTGTTTTATTTCGCAAAAAGGATTATTCTGCTCCTATGCTTATCTTTGGTGACACTCCGATTTCTAGGCAAGTTGATATATCTCTTTTGGGGATTACCCTGACTTCTAATCTCTCTTGGCACAAGTACATTAAAAATATTGCTTCCTCTGCATCTAAAAAACTTGGTTTTCTCTTTCTCTCTCGGCATTACTTTTCATCCAAACAGCTTTTCACTCTGTACAAATCACAAATGTGCCCTACCATGGAATAGCGTTCCCGCAACTGGGGTGGTGCCCCCAAAACCTCTCTCAGGCTTCTAGATTCCATTCAGAAGAGGGCAGTTAGATTAATTAATGACTCCTCTCTAACAGAGTCTCTCCACTCGCTGTCTCATAGACACACTGTTTCTGATGCATGCCTTTTCTACAGATACTTCCATGTGCACTGTTCTTCTGAATTGTCTTCTATTATTCCCGTGCTCTCTTTTAAAATAGTCTGAACACCCGCCGCCACCAGCCAACATCCATTTACTGTCCAACAAACTCACAGAACCAACTCTTCACCTTCTTTATTTATTCTTTCAACTGCTGTTTTCTGGCACAACCTTCCTTCATAAGTATTTCCTGAAAATTACAGTCTACAGAAGTTCAAGTCTAATGTCAACAGATATCTTCTTTCATCTTCTCAACCTCCAACCCAAACATGGTACCAAGGACTATAGGTTCTATTACCTCTCATGTTTGGGGGGTTTCATAAAAATTAAAAAAAGAAGAAAAGAAAAGAATTACATTACTAATGACATCCATTTTCAGGTTCATAAATTAGTATTAGGTATATGGTGCAATGAAGCCGCTGGCTTTTGTTACACCAGCCAAAAAACAAAAAGCAGAGAAGAAATTAAACAAATTTTATGTGCTTTCCTCCTCATGTAGATAACAACTATCCAGTTGACCTCTGAATTTCTTCAAATTCTCAACCTCAACTGCCTGCACAGGCAACTTGTTCCAGTAATCAACTTCTCACTGGCTGAAAGAAAACTTCCTGCAACCTAGTCTGAACATTTTCCCCTGTAATTTGCATTTACAGTGCTTAGTTCTGAAATCTTATAACAGTAAAAATTTTGCCTTCATTCAGGTCCCCTCTAAGGTGCCTGGTTGCCAAACTCTGTAGCCCACATGACACTGGTCAATTTATACATCATTTTTGAATTGAAAAATGCAAAGTATTTCTCCCTCGTGCACAATTTTTGCGTGATACACAAATTTTGACATAAATAATACAGTAATGAAATAGTACTGCGGTTTTACAAAATGACTCAGTGAATAAATGTGTGGAAAGGGTTGTTCTGTGTGGTCTGACAGGCTGAGGCATGTTTAAACCTTCCGTGAAACTCTATACTAGTAAAAGATGACTGTTCAAACAAGTTCAGACTTGACATAATATTACTTACGTCCATGAAGTAAGCTGTCCTCTCAGTTGTGTGCCAGACATCACTTAGTTAATATCGTTATTGTTGTGTTCCTTTTCTTTATGTGTCATGTATACTTTTTAATTGTATCCATGCATTTGCAGCTTAAGATGCCTCATAAATGTATCAATCATCCTAATAGTTTTTGTTAAAAAATGTTGTGAGCTAACTTTTAAATCACGGAGATGAAACTTCACTCCTCTAGTTAAAAAGGTTATTTCTATAAATCAAAGTCTTTCCTTGTACAGCCATCCTTTTGCAGATCTCACCATGCGAGTTTCCTGTCTTTGGACCTTTTCAAAGTCCAAAGGCAGCTCAACATCATATTTTTAATGAGGTCTCCATACTTGGACACGGTATTCCAAGTGCAGCCTTGCAATTGCCTTATACAGTGGAATTCTGACTGCATTATCCCCACAAGCTATTTGTTATTTGATAAAAACTTTGACAGGACACCATGAGCTTTCCTGGCCATCTGTCAGAGAACTTCATATTTGCCCATATCATAATTCCCAGATCCCTTTCTTCCTCTACCATTTTTAATTCAATCCCGCCAAGTGTATGAATTATTTTGAGGTTGCTATTCCCAAGTGTAAAACCTTGCATTTTGCTGCATTAAAACACAGCTGAAACTTTTTTTGACCAATCTCGAAACCTGTTCGGTTCATCCTGAAGGAATGCTGATTGGCAGTGACATTTACGAAAATCAGAAACAACAATAGTCCGATAGTCCAGTTCTTATGTTACACCAATCTGAAGAATACCATTAATCACAACTGTCTTCCTTCTTTCCTGCAGCCATTCTGTGATTCATGTTAGAATCTTGCTAACAATCCCAACACATTCCAGCCTAAACAATAACCTCTTGTGAGGGAATGAGTAAAATGCCTCACTAAAATCCAAATAAATGATATCAAAATTGTTTCTTATATCCAACTAATGAGTAACTGTGTCAAAATAGCTTACCAAATTAGTTAAATATGATTTTCTATAGACAAAACCATGTTGTTTGTCTTTTTGAGTGCCATTTCTTTCTAAATGTACCTGGATTGCACTCTTAATTAGTACCTCTGAGATTCCTTACCACTGGAGTCAGATTAACTGGTTTTTAATTACTGACTTCACCCTTAGAATTGCCTTTATATATTTCAGTGGTTTGGCACTTCTCCACTCCAAAGGAATCTCTCCTAAGTCCAGCTCTGTGTATTGAACCATTGAGATTAATTATGACACCCTCATAATTAACCTCAGTGGTGCAGTACACTCTCCAACCACTTCCCTCAAAATTAATGGGTACATATCATCAACCCCAGGAGCCTTACTTGCCCTTAGGATCAAAATATTTTTCTAAAAATCTGAAATTTCAATGTCATCAATTTCGTTCTTTCCAGCATCACTCACATAGCCTCTCCTTACCATAAAGGGTCATTCATCAGTAAAGATCAATATGAAGTACTTAACAGCAACATCAGCTAGGCTATCTAAGACTTTTCTACTCCCAGTACACAAGTGTCCAGTGTAATTCCTTTTTTATATTCACTTACTTGAAAAAATCCTTGTCCCCTTTCTCTGTTCTCTTAGCCAGTGCTTTTTGATATTCTGATTTGGCTGTTTTAATCTTTTCTGTGGTCCTATTACAGATCAACTTGTAGCTGTTGTAGGCTTGAGTAATTTTCATTGCTTTAATTTTCCCATGCCATTTTTACCTGTTCTATTAGACTGGCCAGTTCCATATTCATCCATCTTGGCATCCTCTTTGTGCTATATTTTCTTAATGATTCATTCCTGACTTTTGCGATTATTGCTTTAAAGGTATTTCATAATTCATTAGACTTATCTACCTTCTGAAATATATGCCTTCTTTCTGTAATCCACCCAACTGACAGATTCCATATAGCTTAAGTCATAGTCTCCTATTCTGAAATTTAAACCCATGCCTTTAATGACTGCATGATTGCTACCTGCCTATGGTTCTTATATTGTATTTCCTGTGATGTCTGATTCTTGAGCAGTGATGAGGTCTAGAATATTCTTAACCGTAGTATTTTCTCTAACATGCTGGTAAAAATAATAATCATGTACTTTATTTTAAAATTTTATTCTCCATAGTGAGTTTCCCTCCCATTTATTCTAGTCTATTAGGAGCAATTTGAAATCATCTTTAATAAGGTTCACAGGCTGATGGTGTTATAAGGATAGCATTACAAGAATTCACTGAAGAAGTGGTACAGGAAGTACCATGAAACATATGAGAATAATCTGTAATTCTTTAAGAAATCAAAGGCAGATTACACTCAGTGCAGGGCAAAATGATCATTATTTCACCACATTCCATTTCCTGATATACCTGCGCACCATGCCACTAAAAGAATATTTAAGTCTGTTTTTGTTTCTCTCTCCTAGCTTGAATAAAGCATCTTGCTTGTTTCTTTTAAATATTATGCATTTGAAAATCTGAGCATAGCTCTTCAATCCAATGTACCTCATGTCTATTGAGATGATTACTCCTAGATATGTGGAAGAATGTAATGTGCAAATTTATTTTACCAACAGTTTTTCAAATATTTCACTTCCATTTGGGACATTGATTCCATAGCAGACTAAACCAGATGGATGAGTCTAACTTAGTTATAGGCATTTCTACTGCCAAGGCTATGAAGAGTTTAAAGCAAGAGAGAAAGATGCTGTTCTTTTGGGCAGTGAAGAAGTACTTTAGGGCTACATGTGACTGCATGGCACACAAGTTCCATTTGAAAAATAATTTTTTTTATAAATGCCGAGGTAGCACAAATTTCTCAGTTTTTAGTGCATCATTTTTGAATTTTAAATTTTTTGTGTATGAGTTTCTAGTACTTTGGTGTTGTTAAAGATAAAGAAATAGATTTCACAATAGATGTTTTGCAACATCAGTTCTTGTCAGTTTCACTGTGAATACTATTATAAAAGGAGAAGGAATTGGTTCACAGTGATCATTGCTTGGGTTACTAACAACTGCACAGATTAGCTTGAAATATAACAAATTATCCCAAGTCATGCTTGGCATTTTAACAGTTCCTTATAGCAAAGCTGAATGTGGGAAGATATTCAGCCAGGTTAGAAAAAGAAAAACTGAGTTCAGATTTTCTCTTTTTGTTCAAGCTTTGGAAATGTTCTTGACTGCTTGGGCTATGCAGTGGGGCCATTGTTATGAACAGAACTTTAACTCAACATTTCTGAAGAGGATAAAGTCTGCAACAGTATCTTTCATGAAGCAATCAAAATCAGTTTATGTCTAATAGAATATCCAAACAGAAATCTACAGCAGGAAAAATGTTAGGTAATCTTATGATTAAAAGCATGCCATACTGATAAACAATTCTGTGGCTGTATTATAATATAAAATGTGTATTTTTCCAGTGAAGTTTAAATTCTAGTGCAGCATGGATTCTTAAAAACCTTCCCTTTTTTTTCCTTTTTTGTTTTTGTTGTCTGTTTTGGTTCAAAAACCTCCTGTTTGCAAATGTCCGATTTCCGACATTTTAAAGGCAAAAGTTGTCAGCTGTGCATACAGAATAAAAAATGCAAACACATGCATTATAAATAAAGAGTAGGAAAATATTACTTCTGATTACTTAATAAACACCCTGTACAAAACAGTTTTTTTATGTTTTTTGTAAATGTAATCTTGACGAGATTTTAAAATGCAAAGGCTGATTAACATCACTTTCAGAGTGTAGTAGGAAATGTCAATGCATTTAGAATAATATTGAGCACTTTTTTTTTTTTTTTTTTAGAATAATTTGAATATTATAAAATATATCCTTTTAAAGATTTAGCTTAAACCTGAAGTTTTTTTTTTTCTTCTCCTTATCCAAGCATTTAATTTTTTAGGTGTGAAACTGTCCTTGGAGAGTTCTTGAAAAATATCATCAAGAATAAACAAAAAGTGAAATTTACCAAAATGGTTAATATACTAATTGTTCACTCAGATTCTTCAGGTATGAAATAATTTTTAATCATTTTTATTATTACTCTGAATTACACATGTAGAATTTGAATTTTAAAATATTGTTATAGAACTAGTTCTAAATCTTAATATATAAAATGAATGTGGAAATAAATTAATTCATTTGCATTTCATGTCTAAAAACTTTAATGATATTTGAAAAGCTGCTGGTAACAGTCTTTGAATTAATTAAAAAAAATTAATAAATAACTCATCCATTTTCCTCACCACACCATAATTTCTCCAGACATCTCAAATATCTCTTGAGTTGATCAGTAGGTTGGCAGTTATTCGTAAGCACCAATCAGCATTCTTTGTATCTATTTTTAATCAGACCAGAAAGACTAATATTGTGGTAGTCGCTCAACTTGGAAGTAAATAAAAACTGTATATATATTGCCCTTCCCTGTGATATTTTACAGTTTAAATTTCTGTATTTTCTGAATTAGCCACAGATCCCATTTTTTAAGGCATGAAAAAGAGAAAAGAATATTTAATGTGAATTTATTTTCTGATTTATTAATTTATTTATAAGTCATTAAAGCATGACATTATTAAATTCATGCTTTAATAAATATTAGTAATAAATAAGTGCTTCTTTTAGGTTGACCAGAGAGGTGAATAAAAACACTGAAGTTAAATAAAAACCATAAGGACAAATGATGCAAATTAAATTTTGAATTAAATTTGCAAATGAGGCACACGCTCAAATTTTTGTTTGCAAATTTTAAGGAAAAAAATACACATGGCATTTGAGAAAATACTGTACAGTTTTCAATAAATAAATATTTTATATTCATAATGCTGCACTTATATCATACTCTATGATATAAGTGCAGAGAAGAAAACTAATTGGTAACCCTCTAACAATCACTGATTGTTACCAATCAGTGATTGTTAGAGGGTTACCTAGCCTAGCGTACTGTGTACAGGTCTGAAGGCCTCATTTTTGGATGGATTTTAGAGTTGAATGAGTACAAAGAAGGACAACAAGATTGGTGAGGGGAACAAAGAGGTGCTCTTACCAAGAAAGGCTTAAGTTCTGAAAATTGCAGACCCTGGAGAGTAGGCACCTGCGAGATGATCTGATTGAGGTGTATAAGGCCTTGAATGGGTTGGGCAAGCTGAATGCTGATGGGATTCTTCCTCTTGCTCAAATTAAGAACCTGTGGGGGCACGGATTCAAATTGAGGAAAGACAGTTGTAGAATAGATTTGCGGAAATTTGCCTTTAGCCAGCAGGTAGTTGAATGGGGAACAGACTTCCATCTTCTGTTGTGGAAGTTGATAGCTTAAATAAATTTAAGGCTGAGCTGGACAGGCATTTGGAACGAATGGGAGGGTTTTCTTTTTTATTTTTTTTTTTTTGTCTGATGCTGCATAAGCTTGCTTTCTTGCATCGTATGCCTCTACTAATGCGACCCCTAATATTGAAATAATTATATTCAAGTTCTTTTGAAATATGTATTACGTACCTACATGTCTCTAATGCACATAAAATTAGTGGTCACTCATCATAATACTCTTTTTAATTGCAAGTGTGCAACTGACTGAAGAAGTACTACCTCTATAAGAAATGGAAAAAAACTGAGGTCAGAACAATTATCAATTATTTTGTGAAAAGAACTGGACTCCTAATAATATTCACAAAGACTTAATTGACACATTAGGTGATTTTGCTCCATCATATCATATAGTTTAAAAGTGGTGCCATGAGTTTAAGTGTAGCATGTAACTGTTTGAAGGTGAACATGCCAGAAGAGCTCCTAAAGCTGCCACCACTCCTGAAAATGCCAACAAAATCCATGATGCTTTCCTGCAGGACCATCATGTCACTCACCATTCGACATATTCCTGACATCAGTGATTTGTCATATGGTACAGTACGGGTCATATTTGACTGATACTCTGGGCATGAAAAAATGTGCAACAAGAAAATTCATTAACATAATTACTAACCAAATGCAATGCTATAGGCACATGACCAGGATTTTTCTTCAGAGAGGAGCTGAGGATCACAGAGACTGATTTGATCTGATGAAAAGTACTGTTTTTCATTTTGATTGAGTCTCCTGTACATGAGGTGGAAGCAGTGGAGTCTTGAGAGCCCAGCAATGATAGATTAACTTACCTTATTTCATCTCTTATTCAAATAGATATGTGTTTGCTATTTTACAAGTATGGTATTAATTTACAAAATATAAGGGTTGTTTTTTTTTTTTTCTGGTCCATACAAAAACGGTTGTTGCATACCTGCCAACTTTTCCAATTTTTCATAAGATTTTTCTAATATTGATGTGATTTGTATGGTTTCCACTCTTTTTATGCCCCGAGTGCCAAGCGATAGTGACCTAGCGATTTTTTGTGCCATATATAGAGAGTGCTCTAACTCAGCGAATAAGTTATATTTATTTTAGTGTCTTTTCTTCCTGCTTTACTCAAGTGACTCTTTACTTAAAAGCTTTCAGGTAAGAATCCAGAAAAGAAATTCACCTTTCTTTCCTTATACATATATATTTATTTAATTCATACTAACCCAACTAACTTCCTCAACCACTTGGTCACTGGTGGCACAGCTTCTGCCTCCACGAGTCGGGGCCGGTAACCTGAGAGAAGAAAGTTACTCTCCTGGGGCTAAAAGGAGCAAAGATGGACTTAAATAATTTTCCTCCTTTAGAGCCATCAAGCTCAAAGTCAGAAATGTCCAATGAAAATGATTCAAACCAACCTAAAAGACTTCGAATAGAAGTAGAGTGTCATAACCTCCCTAACTTTTTGGTGATACACTCTCTGTCTGCTCATCTGGTGGGTAAGCTATAATACTTTAATAGTCACTCACTACTTCTGAGTGACTATTAAAGACAAAAACATTTGGTGGGTTGCCAGTATCTGTTACTCCCCACAATACTTTAAATTCATCGAAAGGCATCATCACAGAGTGGGACCTGCTTTCAGTGTCTGAGGAGGAATTAGTCCACGAACTTAGTAATCAGAAGGTAATCAGTACGAAGTGAATAATTGATTAAAAAAGATGGAAATCTCGTACCAACTCGATCCATCATTTTAACCCTCAACACTCCTGATTTGCCATCCACTGTAAAAGCTGGCTATTTAAACTGCCGAATTCGATCGTGCGTGCCGAATCCTCTTAGCTGTTTTAAATGCCAGAAATATGGCCATTCTCAGCAGGCATGCAGAGGTGATGCCATCTGTCCTATATGTGGCTCAAAGGACCATACACAAGCGATTGCTCAGCCTGAACCCCCGTGTGTCCCAACTGCAAAGGAAGTCATCCTGTGTTTTCTAAATCATGTGATATGTGGAAAACTGGAAAGAAAGAAAATTCAGAGATACAAAATAGAACATAAAGTAACATATCCTGAAGCACGCAGACAAATTATGTCGACCATGCCCAGTCAATCTTATGCGCCTCGCACCCGAAGCTATATTTCAACTGCAGCTCAAACAGACATGTCAATACCACTGAACACCTCTTTGGCAAATTGGGTTAAAGAAACCTTATCAGCCTCCAGAAAAGATACTCCAAAACCTAAAACCAGTGAAGCTACAAACACCCCAATTAGTATCCCAATTGATACTCCAATAGTCTCGCAGGACACTGAAAGAATGAAAACTACTAAAGATTGTAAGAAAGCCAAACCTCAAACAAACAGTATGGAAGTGGATGTGTGCCCGGATTATGAGGAACCCATCCTAGAATTGCATGCCAATGACACTATGGATACAAGTCGCCCCACATTCCCAAAAAAAGACCGGAAAAAATGTTCTGCATCCAAAAAACAGCCAGATGAATCATCCTCAAATAAACCTAAATAATGATAACATCATACAGTGGAATTGCAGAGGACTAAGCAGCCATTCTGATGACTTAAAAGATTTAATAGCTCAATTCAACCCCATAGCTGTATGCTTACAGGAAACATTCTTGTCACTCAAGTTTTGCCAATTATACGATGTATAGACGAGATAGAAACCAGAGTCTCTTGCACGTGGAGGAGTAGCCATTCTGGTTAATTCTAATGTGCCATCCAAGCTGATCAGTTAATAACAAATCTAGAAGCTGTGGCTACTCGTATTGCAGTTGGTACGTCAATTACTCTTGTTACCGTTTATATTCCACCATCTCTACCTCTTCCCCATTCGGAACTTGACAATCTTATTAGACAACTACCAACTCCAATTTGTCTTTTCAGTGACTTTAATGGACACCATCCATTGTGGGGGTCTGCTACAATGGCTTCAATTAATTTGCCACAGAAGTGGCAAATTAATTGAAGAATTTATGAATAATAGCGATCTTAATTTACTAAACACTGGATCTCCTACTTACATCCACCTACCTACAGGATCTACTTCTGCAGTTGACTTGTCAATTTGCTCTCCATCCATCTTTCCAATCCGGACATGGTTGGTTTTATCCGATCCATTTAACGGTGGTGACTTTCCAATTATTTGCTCAATACAAACAGCGGTAATTCAAAATCCTAACCAATGATCCAATTGGAAGTTTAGTAATGCGAACTGGGATGGCTATTCTGCCAAAATGCTCTGAGACAGAATTTAAGTCCAACAGAAACATATTGATGATGTAACTACTTACATCACCAATCAGATTCTGACTATGACAAATGCTTTCGTTACAAAATCCAAGAAATTTCGTGCTCACGGAAATCACTGGTGGAATGCAGAGTGCTCTATTGCCAAACAAGATAAAAACAGTGCATGGAATGATTTTCGGAAGTGTCCTACTACCACTAACTTAATTGCTTATAAAAGGCTTAGAGCAAGGCAAATTAGAAGGAAAACAAAATGCAATTCATGGATTGCTTTTTGCATCAACCATCACAAAAGACACTGACACATGGATCATCTGGAGAAGGATACAGGCGCTAAATGGCAAGGCACCTCCATAGCCAGGTGGGAAGGAGCAGCAGTGCGTAGCACACGCTTCTTGATTAGACCGGGGTTCGAGCTGTCACCACCAAATATGGAGGATGCGGAAAGGTCAGGGAATGACCACCGCATATTCCCGGAGCAATATAGCCTTAGTTGCTAATGCTCCTAAAAACCAAACAACAACAAACAGCTAAATGGCAAATTTGTTCAGCTACCCTCTTCCATACTTTGCTGGAAAGGAAAAGACATGTCTACGCCCAAAGAAGTTGCCAATGCGTTAGCAGAATCTTTTGCCACCAGCTCTGCTTCTGCTTCCTATGCAAGCTCCTTCCAGAGCATTAAAGATCGTGCAGAACGGTTTAAAATTAACTTCTCAATGTGCCGCTCCTTTCTGTACAACGAACCCTTTACATTAATAGAACTGAAAGAATCATTAAATAGATCTCACAACAGTGCTTCAGGGCCAGATGGTGTTCATTACATTATGCTAAAACATTTACATGAAGAGTACTTGTGTACTCTGTTGACTTTCTGCAATCGGATCTTCTCTGAAAATGTCTATCCTTCGTTTTGTTCCCATTCGTTCATTATCGCCATACCAAAACCAGGCAAAGATCCTACCCTGGTGCAAAATTATAGGCCAATATCTCTTACCAGCTGCGTAGGGAAAATTTTCGAAATGATGATTCATACGAGATTCACTTACATCCTGGAGTCACAGAATCTCCTTCCAGGCCATCAGTATGGATTCGGAAGAACAGATCAACGCTAGACGTGCTTATTAAAGCTGAATCTCATATTTACAATGCCTTTGTCATGAGACAACATCTAATCATGGTCAACTTAGATCTTGAAAAGGCATTCAACACGACTTGGCATCATGGTATTATAATGGATCTTTGCCATCTAGGTCTAAGGGTACAGTTGCCTGAATTAATTCAAAATTTCTTGCGACTTCAGTATTTTCAAGTCCGATATAAAAACGCACTCTCTACATCTGACATTCAAGAGGAAGGCGTACCACAGGGTTCAATACTTAGTCCAACACTTTACGCAATTCGAGTTCACAATATGACGCGGAACATCCCAAAAACTGTTGAAACTTACATGTATGCAGACGATCTTACCATTTCCTGTCAGTCTAAAAGTATGAACACCATTGAACGGCAGCTCCAACTAGCCATAAACAAAATAGAATCCTCGACTTCACGGAATGGTTCTCGACTGTCAGAAAATAAATGCACTGCCACTCACTTCTGCAAGTTACCGGCTCTCCATCCTGACCCTGAACTAGAAATAAACAAAACTCCAATCCCACTTGTTAATACCGTTAGATTTCTTGGACTGATATTGAACAGCAAGCTAAACTTCCAAGCTCACGTCACTCATTTAAGAACTACTTGTCTAAAGCATGTGAATATACTTCGATCAGTCTTGTCCATGTCATGGGAAGCTGATCGTTATACCTTACTACACCTGTACAAATCGCTGATCCATTCACCTCTGGATTACGGTTCTTCAGTATATGACTGCTAGGGTAAGCACATTAGAACGGCTGAACGTCATACAGCACAGTGCTTTGAGGACAGCCCTAGGAGCTTTCAGGAATTCTCCGATCCAAAGTCTTTATATTGAAGCGCATGATCCCCCATTACACCTGCTTAGAAAAACACTACTGCTCCAATCTGCTGTTAAAATCCAGAGTCTCCCATCGCACCCCAGTTGGGAGTATCTCTGTAATACTCGGTGGGAATCGTTCTATGAGAGCAAGCCAAATGAAAATAGACCTGCTTCATTCAGGATTAAAGAGCTTGTTCAGAGTTGAAATGTCAATTTAAATGAAATTTTTCAGGACACAATTGCACCTATTCCATCTTGGACTTATGTCTTTCTCTCTCACAATGTGCACTTTCTCCAGTGGGGGAAAAATATTATCATCATCATCATCAGCCATTTTCAATCCACTGCAGGATGAAGACCTCTCCAGCAACTTTCCAGTTCCTTCTGCCTTTGTCTTCCAGGTTTTCTTCTAGCTTCTCTTGGATACCATTCTGTTATTTGCTTAGTCCAACTGTCATCATGTCTTCGAGCTGTGTCCTGCCCAAGACCATTTTAGTTCTTTAGTTTTGATAAGAATGTCCTTTACTTGAGTTTGCTGCCTAATCCATGTGTTTCTCTTCTTATCTAACAGTCAGATTCCCAATATAATTTGTTCCATTCTTTGCTGTGTAGTTCTCAGCTTCTCTTCCATTCTTTTGGTGAGTGCCCAAGTTTCACTTCCATAAGTCATGGTGGGGAGTATACCTTAGTTCATTATTTTACGTTTCAGACAAACTGGGATATTGCTCTTCAGTATGTGACTATATTTCCTGAATGCTATCCATCCAAAATTTATTCTTCTCTTGACTTCTAGCCATTTATCATTATTACAGCTAATAACTTGTCCCAGATAAGTATATGACTTCACCTTTTCAAGCAGACCTATCCCAGCAGACCATTGCCCAAAGCATGACACCGCCACCACCGACTTGTTTTCGCCCCACGGTGCATCCAGGCACCATCACTTTCCCAGGTAAACAATGCACATGTACCCAGCCATCCACATGGTGCAACAGGAAACATGATTCATCGGACCAGACAACCTTCTTCCAATCACTCAAGTTCCAGTTTCGATGTACTGTGTGTGTGTGTTGTGACAAATTACTCCCATCACCAGCATTCCAATTACTGGTGAGTTGCGCCACAGTCTCCCTTCTGTTGCCACATACCATCCAGGGAGAGCCTTCGCTCACCTGGAGCATCGATGAGCCATGGTCGTCCAACACCTCTCCGGCAGTTCATGGGTTTCCCCTCCTCATACCACTTTCAGTAGGCATTAACCAGGGCTGACTGTGAGCAACCCACCAACCGTGCCGTTTCGGATATGCTCTGACCTAGTCATCTGCCCATTACAATTTGGCCTTTGTCAAACTCGCTTAAGTCTGCTGCCTTTCCCATCTGAAGAACAAGGGTAACATTGATTAATGGAGCTCAGTATTGGGTGTTTTTTATACCATGTTCCAACCTGTGCACGTGCCATAGTTAACCTGCAGTTGCTTCAATTTGCATAACCACTCGCATAATGTTTTGGCTCATCGGTGTATATTTTGTTATGTTTTAATTTATCACTGAGGATTTCAAAATCTTCCTCAGAATGGCTTTTCACATATTTTAGTTCTAAGTTCTAATTATTTTAGTTCTAATTTATTGCTTTAAAAAATATTAATTGGAAAACTAGCAGCTTGCCAGAAGATTGATATCTTCAAGTGTATTAGGTGTCAGATATTATTGATGGGGGAAAAAAAGTGAATAAAAAAAGTGTTATTTATTTTTCATTCAAAGCATAAAGCATACTTAGCCACAATTTTTTCTTTATGCTTGTGAACAGTTGCATTAACAATAATTCATAATAATCAATTTGTATGCAACATGTGATAGCTTGACATATTCTTTCCTGAGGAAACAGAATATATATATTTAAGATTCAAAAAAATATTTCACTTATGATTTACTTTTTTAAACACACTGTTATTAAACTAAGTTGTGCTTGCATCCACCCTTAATTCTTTGATAAGCTATAATAATAATTATCATTTTCTAATAATAATAAATATAAATAATAATAGTAAAAACTATATATAAAGTAATAAAATGATAATTATTATACTGAATAGTAGTGATGATTGAATTTTGTAATTGTTTTTAAATATCTCTTTCAAATTAACACAACATGATGATTAACTAACTTATTATTAAAATGAGTTTTTCACAAAACTATCTACCTTTTGTAGTTTCTTCCAGTTGCAAGTCAATCAGTATTAAAAATACAATAGAACATCGGTTATCCAGAACATCCTCGGCCCCTCATAGGACACTGTCGTGTGACAGTTTTTGCTGAGGGCTGATGACCCTCCTATGTGCGAGCAATGTGACACCATTTTATCCGTTGAACATATTTTATGCGATTGTACAAGTTTTAGAAATGCTCGTTTTACCACTTTTAACCATCTGACTGAGCCGTATACACTCAGTCAGATTTTATCCGATAATGACCATGTGTCTGCTATTTTTAGCTTTCTAAAATCAGTAAACCTTTTTACTCATATTTAAAAAATCGACTTTATTATTGTTACTTGTTTACTGATATTTGTCTTTTACAGTTTATACAGTACTTTTTTTTTTTTTTTTTTTTCGTAGTTGTTGGTGCATCGGCTTCTGTGCCCATAATGCACCTCCCAAGGTTTTTGCAGTACTTTGATCCAAGCCCAAGGTCGGATTCGAACCCGCTACCTTTGGGTTGCTAGGCAGGCACTTTACCCACCTGGCTAGCCAAGTCGGCCTTACAGTACTTATTTTTGCACCCTGACTTAATGACCTAATTCATTAGGCCACTGAAAGTTTTACTTTTTATGACAAGGTTTTGGCGCATTATAGCCTTAGTTGCTAACGTACCAATAAAACCCAACCAACCAATATGGAACGTCAGTTATCTGGAATAATTTGAAAAGCTGATTTTTCTTCTGTTTTTTTACTAATGGTAGGATTTGAGATAAGTGTTTATTATGCTACAAGAGTACTTCTTTCTGTTTCTTTTTTTTACATTGTATATCTAGTGAAATGTTGGATTAGGACTAATGGGTTTCTTGGAAACCATGAGTGATAGAGATTAGTCAATTCGCTTCCGTGAACCCAATTTTCCATGACATATTTTGTTTGTTTCATTTCATATTATGATTAATTTAGCTCCAGATTCAGTAATAATAATATTGGCCTGAAACTGTGCAATTTATTATTTTTCTCAGTTTTTTTTATGGTAAAATGTCAATGAAAAGAAACAGTACTGAAATGGGCAGAAAACCAGGAAGAATGCAATATAATGATGATGGTATATCAAGCTTAATGTCCAAGTTTGCAGACAATACAAAGGTTGGCAGGGTTGTCAAGGACACTACTGACACTATGCTGCTGCAACAGGATCTGGAAAGGTTGAGCAGATGGGCTGAGAGGTGGCAAATGAAGTTTAACATTGACAAATGTAAAGTACTACACATGGGAAACAGCAGCCCCAGAGCAACGTATCAACTCTGTGGTACTACACTGACAGTGGTAGAGAATGAAAGGGACTTGGGGGTGGTTGTGCAGGCAGATATGAAGTTCTCTGAGCAGTGCAGACGGGCTGCAAGAGTAGCTCATGGAGTATTGTCAATGATATATAGGAATTTTTCCAGCAGGGATAACGAGGTGATTATTCCATTGTATAAGGCAATGGTCAGGCCACACCTAGAGTACTGTATACAGGTCTGGAGGCCTCATTTCAAGAAGGATGTAGAGCTGCTGGAACGAGTACAGAGAAGGGCAACAAGATTAGTGAATGGAACAAAGGGGTGCTCTTACGAAGAAAGGCTTAAGTTTTGCAAATTACAGTGTCTGGAGACTAGGCACCAGCGAGGTGATCTGATAGAGGTGTATAAAGCCTTGAATGGTTTAAGCATGCTCAATGCTGATGGGATTCTTCCTCTAGCTCAGAAAAATCACCTGAGAGGGCATAAATTCAAATTGAGGAAAGACAGATGTAGGATAGACGTGCAGAAATTTGCCTTTAGCCAGCGGGTGGTTGGTTGGTGGAACAGACTTCCATCCCTTGTGGTGGAGGTTGATAGCCTAAATAAGTTTAAGGCTCAGCTGGACAGGTATTTTGAACGAACAGAGGGGTGAAGTGGAAGTGGGGTTTTTTTTTTTTTTTTCTACTAATGCTAATGCTAATAATAAAATTGGCATTATTAAGGAACTTGAGAGATTTAGCAACAAAAAAAAAAACATGGGTCACAACAAACGAAACAAATTATTTTAAAAAATTACTTAATTTTTTCCACATAAAATTTGTTCTTTAATACTACTCTAGTACTGTGTATGGGTGGAATATGGAAAATTCAAACCCACACGATACTGATTTCAATGTAGATTTGCCTTGAATTTCTGTAGATTGTAATTCTTGGAAGTAAGAAAGAATGTCTTTCCAAAGAATAGAAGTAGAAAGGATAAATGAGGAATGGGAAAAGTTAGTTTGCTGATTTTAGAATCATACCATGAATGCACATTGACTAGTTGATGCATGCGTTCAGACAGGTTTGGAAGGAAGAAGCTGAATTACAGATACTAATTCACAATAGTGCCTACTGAAATAACTGTAGAAAAGGCTTGCAGTTGTGATTGAACAAAATGAAAGCTTCAGAGTCCAAGTGTGAGCCATGACTCCAAAGATCCAAGAATGATCAATTTAGTTAATTATGTGAAAGGATGGGACGGAACCAGTGTGAGAGATAAGTGATGGTAGCGTGCTTCAGTAACTACAAGAGATGTATCAGGGAAGTTAATACTAGTAATAGTATTAGTAGTGTCAAATTATGCAAGAAGGCCAGGTTATAAAGCATTAGTAAAAAAAAAAAAAAACTTCCCATATCATCTGTGCACCCCTCTAATAATTTTTCTGGTTCTTCCTTGAATTTATTCAAACTACCCATCTCCACAACAACAGACAGAAGTTTGTTCCAACAATTGACTATCTGCTGGTTGAAAGTAAACTTCTGCACATCTGTCCTGCAACCATCCTTCCTCAGTTTGAATTTATGACCCCTCACATGTGTAATCTGAACAAAAGGAAGAATGCCTTCAGCATTGAGCTTGCTCAGTCCATTCAAAGCCTTAAACATCTCAATCAGATCACCTTGCAGATGCTTAGTCTCCAGACATTGTAATTTGTAGAACTGAAGCTGTTCTTGGTAAGACCACTCTTTTGTTCCCTTCACTAATCTATTGCCCTTCTCTGCACCTGTTTCAGCAGATCTACATCCTTCCTAAAATGAGGCCTCCAGACCTGTATGCAGTACTCAATGCAACCTGACCAGTGCCTTGTACAGTGGGATAATTTCCTCCTTAACCCTGCTGCAAAGTTCCTGTATATCATTGACAAAACCCATGAGCTGACCTAGCACTGCTCGGAGAACTTTATATCTGAAATATGAATACTAATCAGATACAAAGCAAATAAAAAGTTTAAACTGTTTATTTATTTAAGCCAGAAGTAATAAAATGGATGAATTCGGATTGATGATTGGTCTGCAGATGTTGCTGTAATAGGATTTACTCGGATTTGATGTTACCCTGATAAACAAGTTGACAAGCTTAATTTTTGAATATACAATATGTATAGAAGGAATTAACAGAAATGGGGGGAGGGGGTGAGCATGATTCTGCTCAAATATGCCAGAATGGTAAAATCATATCCTGATTTGGAAAAATCTTAGGAGTGCATTGAGTCTGTTATTCACGATGGTTAGTGGCAAAGAAAGTTGGGAGTGGAGATGGCTTACAGACTGCATGATATATAAGGAAGGAAAATGAACCACACTAGTATAAGGCAAATGACAAGTAAGTTATTACAAGGGGTATTCAATAAGTTATCTACCCATAGTTATATTTCAGTGATTCTTGATTTGTCATGCTCCTACATATTTCAACTTGAACAATACTAATTTTGATCCCACTGTGTTTTTAAGTTGTGCTGCTGTAACAGAAAAAAGGAAGACACCTGCATCAAATTATGAATTTGCTAAAATTGGAGATCGTTCGGTCATCAAGTTTCTCACCAAAAAAGGAAATGGGCCAAAGGCCATTCATTAAAGGATGTTGGCTGTGTATGGCAACAGTGCACCTTCAGAGTACCAGGTGAAATCCTGGTCAAAACAATTCAAGTGGGGTAGAGAGTCCATTGAAAATGATCCACGTCCAGCAAAGCCTATGACAACAACCACTCCAGAAATATGCCAAACTGTGGAAACCCTTGTGCTGAATGACAAATGTTTAAATGTGTCTCATCTCTAGGGAATGTGACATATCTGAGGGAACAGTTATAACCATCCTCCATGAATGTTTAGGATGACTAAGGGAACAGTTATAATCATCTTCCATGAACATTTAGGATGACTAAGGTCAGTGCAAGATGGGTCCCCAGATTTCTGACTCCTGTACAGAAGCAATTCAGAGTACAGTGTTGTGAGGAGAATTGAGTGCTTTATAAAAGGGATCCTGAAACTTTCATTTCCAGAATTGTTATGGGTGATGAAACATGGGTTCATCATTGGGATCCTGAGACCAAGCAAGAATCAATGCAATAGAAGCACAAGAGTTTTCCCCCCACCCACCCAAAAAATTTGGACACAACCTTCAGCTGGTAAGATTATGCCACCATTAGGGAATTTTGTACATTCACTACTTGGAACACGAGCAGACAATCATTGGGAATTCATATGCATCTCTACTGTACAACCTAAAGCAGGTCATAAAGGAAAAATGCCATGGAAAACTTTCCAGAAGTCTGCTGCTTCTTCACAACCATGCACAGGTCACATGCTGTTGCTGTTCCTTTGAAAGATTGTGACTTTACAGAACTTACCCATCCACCTTATAGGCTGGATCAACCCCCCCCCCCTCCCGGTGACTATTTCCTGATTCGACACCTCAAGAAAAATGTACATGGATGTCTCTTTGCTGGTGATAATGAACTGAAGTCTGCTGTTTCTTCGTTCTTTGATGGACAGGACAAAGAATTTTATTTGTCTGGTATTTCCTCATTGCCAACAAAATGGAACAAGTGTATTAAAGTTCAGGGGAGTTACATTTAAAAATAAAAACAGATCTTTGCTTCTATCTCATTTCCTTCATAGGTAGATAGATAATTTATTGAATGACCCTCGTATCATAAGGTGCCACATTGCTGGCTTATCATTTTATGCAATTGCTGATAACTTAGACAATCCAAAGTTGGCTGTTGTTAATGTTATCATGAAATAGAAGTGTGGCAGTGCCGCCGCCACCACCACCATCCAGCAATGCACAAAAAGACTATAAAAGCTTGAGGGAACTCAGACGGGTAAAAACAAAATATCATTACATATCTCTGCACACATCAACCAGAGTTTAAATCATCAAAAACAGTTGATGTCTGTATGAACACATTAAGTACAAGCTCTAGCGTCTAGTTTTCATGGAATAATGGCAGCATGTAAGCCAAATATCTCCATCTGCAGTGATAGATCTTGCCTTGGCAATGAATGCAGTGGAAATCAGTTCTGTTGTGGGGGGGGGCAGATCTCACTACACTCTATTCTGATTAGATGAGCCCAGCTTCAGTGTGGAGGATGCTTAGAGAACATCTGCTGCTACAGTGCATTGTAACAATGATGAAGTTCAGAGAAAGATAGGTTATGGTGTGGAACTTTTTCTCATGATATGGATATGGTCTAGGATCTGTGGTGATTGTGCAGGAACCACAAAACGTAATGCCTACCTTAACATTTTGGTCAATTCCATGCTCCCGATTATATGAAGTGGCAGTTCTTTGGTACAAACCCATGTTTCTTCAACAGAATAATAGCACATGCCATACCACCAGTTTGAAAATGGGACATGGATGTACAATAGTTGGAATGACTGGTGCAGAGTCCCATTCAAACCCAGTGAAACAGCTATGGGATGACTGTAATATCAGCTGAGGTTCAGGCCAACATGTCTCATATTGGTAGCTCAACTGGTCACTGTTCTGCAGTAGAACAGGAAACTATACTCACTGCAGTCTGTTGTTCATTGGAAGCCATCCCAGGAGAGTGGAGTATATCATAGCAGCCAAAAGGTGATGACCAATACAGCGTAATAATGAAGTGTCCCCAGATACTTTTTGTAGACATAATGTATATGCAACTAGGCTACAGAGCTTGGCAACCAGGCACCTTAGAGGGGACCTGATTGAGGTTTATAAGGGGCTGAGAGGGGTTAGTAAAATGAATGAAGGTGGAATTGTCATTGTTATAAAGAATTCCAGAAATAGTGGCGATGCATTCAAATTACAGGGGAAGAGGTTTAGAGTAGATTGTAGGAAGTTTTCTTTTAGCCAGCGAGTCATTGATTGCTGGAACAAGTTGCCTCTGCAGATAGGTGATGCTGAAATTTGAAGGCCAACTCGATTGGTGCCACCCAAAATCCCGACATACCGATTGTATTTAAAAAAAGTGGCAAAGGTGAAAGTGATTCTTGCACTGCTTCTATTGGAATGAGCTACAGCCTGGAAAATAAGATGCAGGATATTTCAGAGACTGCTGGGAATCATTGGGGTACAAGTAAACAAATGGGTTGTTAGGGTAGCTAAGAAAAAGAACAGGTGCATGTATACTTGTGTGTACACCAATGCTAGGAGTTTAGTAAATAAATTTGATGAATTTGAGGTATTGCTCAAAACATCAAAGGCAGATATTGTGGGGATTTCAGAGACGTGGTGTCACACAGATATAAGGAATGCAGAACTGGAATTTGGGGAGTACAATGTCTACAGAAAGGATAGACAGGATAGGAAGGGAGGAGGGGTTATGCTATTAGTTAAAAAAACACAAAATCCAAGGAAGTGAAGCCAGTCGAAATCGCTGGACAGTGCAGTGTCGAGTCAGTTTGGTGTGACATAAGCATTGGGAGATCAAAATTGAGAGTAGGAGTGTGCTATAGGCCTAATGACTCTGATGAGTATAATAAGAAACTGTTCGGAGAAATAGAGTGGGGCAGTAAATCAGAGAATCTTATAATGGGGGATTTTAATTTCCCAGATATTGACTGGAATTTGGGGGCTGGTCACTCACACAGTAGCAAGGCTTTTGTGGATTTATTGGATGATTGTTTTCTACATCAGCATGTTCGGGAGGCAACTAGAGGGAGTAATACTCTTGATTTGATTATCAGTAGTGATTCTTCATGCATTAAGAATCTGCAGATAAATGAACCACTTGGTGGCAGTGACCACAGTGTGCTGAAGTGGGAGTTACTCAAAGAGGTAACTACCATTAGGGGTAAAGGGAAGGGGTATTGCTTTTGTAAAGGCGACTACAATGGACTGAGACAGTATTTAAATTCTATACAGTGGGATCAACTGATGATATTGCCAACAGCAAATTCAAAATGGGAAGCATTCAAAGAACTTATCTTGGAAGCTACTAGGCTTTACATACCAACTAAGAAATATTGTTCAAGGTTTCGGCCTAAATGGATGACAGATGAACTGATGAGGCATGTGGCAGAAAAGAAAAATGCATGGGATACATACAAATTAACACGTGACACAGACACCTATGATAGATACAAGTTGATCTGTAACCAAGTTACAAAGGAGGTTAGGCAGGCGAAGGCAGATTACGAGAGATCCTTGGCAAGGGATGCGAAGAAAAACAGCAAAGAGTTCTTTACTTATGTAAACTCTAGAAGGAAGGGGATGAATCAGATTGGTCCACTTGAGATCGATGGGTCAACTGTTTATGACCCTGCTCAGGTAGCTAACAAACTAAATGAATATTTTGCATCAACATTCACACATGAGGAGTTATTCAGCGAGGGGAATGCCAGAGATGTATTCAACTCTAGCAGTAAGCTAGAGAATCTTGTAATAACTGAGAGCAAAGTGGAGGAGAAATTGTTGAATATAAACACAAGAAAGGCACCCGGGGTGGATGGGATCTATCCAGTTATATTAAAGGAGGCAGCAAAGGAAGTAAGCAAACCCTTAGCCATAATTATGAGAGCTTCCTTGGACTCAGGGGAGGTACCCATGGACTGGAGATGTGCAAATGTGACCCCAATTCACAAAGGGGGATCAAAGGCTGACACAAGTAATTATAGACCTGTGAGTTTAACTTCTGTTCCTGGAAAATTAATGGAGGCACTGGTTAAAGAAGCACTGCAGGATCATCTAGACAAGACTTCAGTTATAGCTAGGACACAGCATGGTTTTGTTAAGGGTAAGTCTTGCCTGACCAATTTGATTGGATACTATGATGCAGTCACAAAAGAACTGGATGCAGGGAATAACTTTGATATTATATACTTGGATCTTAGAAAGGCTTTTGATACTGTTGCACATGGAAGACTGCTGCACAAATTGGAGCAGTGTGGCATTGGAGGCAAATTGCTGCTATGGATAAAGGGGTGGTTGAGGGGGAGAAGACAGAGAGTGGTAATCAATGGACACTGCTCATCGTGGACTAATGTTATTAGTGGAGTCCCTCAGGGTTCAGTATTGGGTCCTTTATTGTTTTCTGTATTTATAAATGATATTGATGATGGTATATCAGGCTTAATGTCCAAGTTTGCAGACGATACGAAGGTTGGCAGGGTTGTCAAGCTGCTGCAACAGGATTTGGAAAGGTTGAGCAGATGGGCTTCGAGGTGGCAAATGAAGTTTAACATTGACAAATGTAAAGTACTACATATGGGAAACAGCAACCCCAGAGCAACGTATCAACTCTGTGGTACTACACTGACAGTGGTAGAGAATGAAAGGGACCTGGGGGTGGTTGTGCAGGCAGATATGAAGTTCTCTGAGCAGTGCAGACGGGCTGCAAGAGTAGCTCATGGTGTATTGTCAATGATATATAGGAATTTTTCTAGCAGGGATAAGGAGGTGATTATTCCCTTGTATAAGGCAATGGTCAGGCCACACCTAGAGTACTGTATACAGGCCTGGAGGCCTCATTTCAAGAAGAATGTAGAGCTGCTGGAACGAGTACAGAGAAGGGCAACTAGATTGGTGAATGGGACAAAGGGGTGCTCTTACGAAGAAAGGCTTAAGTTTTGCGAATTACAGTGTCTGGAAACTAGGCACCAGCGAGGTGATCTGATAGAGGTGTACAAAGCCTTGAATGGTTTGAGCATGCTCAATGCTGATGGGATTCTTCCTCTTGCTCAGAATAATCACCTGAGAGGGCAAAGATTCAAATTGAGGAAAGACAGATGTAGGATAGATGTGCGGAAATTTGCCTTTAGCCAGCGGGTGGTTGGTAGGTGGAACAGACTTCCATCCCTTGTCGTGGAAGTTGATAGCCTAAATAAGTTTAAGGCTCAGCTGGACAGGTATTTCGAACGAACAGAGGGGTGAAGTGGAAGTGGTTATTTTTATTTATTTATGTTACTTTTTTTTTTTGGCTGATGCTGCATAAGCTTGCTTTCTTGCATCAAATGCCTCTACTAATGCTAATGCTAAAAACAAAGTCTATATCCCAGAAACTGTTTTTACATTAAAAAATGTTTTCCATGTAATCAAAACAGCCACTAAAAACATTGAAATTTTATTATATATATATGTATCAGTTCACAAAAACCACATTACTGACAATAATCACAGTTTAATGATATCGAAATCACCGATTAAAATTTGCAAAATATTCATACAAATTATAATAAAACATTTAAGTATTATAATAATCTTAATACGAGGGTGGTTCAATAAAGAATCGCCCTGACCTAGCTGCAGAGGTGCTAGACTGTTGATTCTTGGCAGAGGTTTTAGTAGTAGTAGCAGTGGCATGTGATGCAAGAAAGCAAGTGTATGAGCTTATGCAGCATCAGCCAAAAAAAAAAAAAAAATCACACCATTCCCTCCAAATGCCTGCCCAGTTCCTCCTTAAATTTATTCAACCTATCAACTTCCACAACGACAGATGGAAGTTTGTTCCAGCAATTAACCACCCGCTGGCTAAAGGCAAATTTCCGCACATCTATTCTACATCTGTCTTTTCTTAATTTGAATTTACGCTCCCTTAGGTTCGTAATCTGAACAAGTGGAAGGAACCTATCAGAATTCAGTGTGCTCAACCCATTCAAGGCCTTATATACCTCAATCAGATCACCGCGCAGGTGCCTAGTCTCCAGCCACTGCAATTTGCAGAACTTAAGCCTCTCTTGATAAGAGGATCCCTTCATTCCCCTCACCAATCTTGTTGCCCTTCTCTGTACACGCTCAAGTAAATCTACATCCTTCCTAAAATAAGGCCTCCAGATCTGTACGCATTACTCAAGGCGTGGCCTGACCATTGCCTTATACAGAGGGATAATCACCTCCTTCTCCCTGCTAGCAAAATTCCTATATATCATTGACAAAACCCCATGACCTGTGCCATTACCTGTCCTGGCAGCCTGTCTGCATTGCTCAGAAAACTTCATATCTGACTGCACAATTACTCCCAGGTCTTTTTCATTTTCGACCACCTTAAGTGTAGTACCACACAGTTGGTACATTTCTCTGGGGTTACTTCTACCCATATGCAGTACTTTGCATTTGTCAAGGTTAAACTTTTCGCACTTATTAGCCCATCTTCCCAAATTATCTAGATCCTGTTGCAGTAGCAGACTGCCATTACTGTCATTAACAACCTTGCCAACCTTTGTATCATCTGCAAACTTCGACATTAAGCCTGATATACCTTCATCAATATCATTGATAAATATACAAAACAACAGTGGACCTAACGCCGAACCCTGTGGGACTCCACTAATAACATTAGTCCAAGAAGAGCAGCACCCATTGATTACCACCCTCTGTCTTCTACCACTTAACCATCCTTTTATCCATTGTAGGAACTTACCCTTAATACCATTCTGCTCCAATTTGTACAATAGTCTTCCATGCGCAACAGTGTCAAAAGCTTTCCTGAAACCCAAATATATGATATCAAAATTATTTTTTGCATCCAGTTCCTTTATAACCACATCATAATATCCTATCAAATTTGTCAGACAAGACTTTCTCTTAACAAACCCATGCTGTGTCTGAATTATTGCTGCAGTCTTGTCTAGATGATCCTGCAATGCATCTTTAACCAGTGACTCCATTATTTTACCCGGAACAGAAGTTAAACTAACTGGTCTGTAATTACTCGTGTCACCCTTCGACCCCCTTTGTGAATTGGGGATAAATTTGAACATCTCCAGTCCATGGGAACTTCCCCTGAGTCCAAGGACGCTCTCATAATTATGGCTAACGGTTTGCTTAGTTGCTTTGCCACCTCCTTTAATATAACTGGATAGATCCCATCCACCCCAGGTGCTTTTCTTATGTTTAACTTCCACAATTTCTCCTCCACTTTGCTTTCAGTTATTCCAAAATCATTAAGTATCCTGCTACAATTTGATAACCTTCTGCCATTTTCAAACCTTAATAATTCCTCATGTGTGAATGTAGATGCAAAATACTCATTCAATTTGTTTGCTATCTGAGCAGGATCATCAACAGTTGAACCATCGATGTCAAGTGGACCAATCAGATTCATCCCCTTCCTTTTAGAGTTTATATAAGTAAAGAAATCCTTGCTGTTTTTCTTAGCATCTTTTGCCAAGGATTTCTCGCTGTCCTTCTCTACATAGACACCGTGCAGATTTACACATTTTTCCAATCAATGGATGAGGCTACGGAAACCGTTTTTGTAGAAGTGTGAGTTTGGTCTTTGAACCATGGCTCTGTTGCAGAAATGAGTGTCTCGTCATCGGGGAAGTGGGTCCCCTGAAGAAATGATTTGAGGGAAGGAAACAAGAAGTCCGATGGTGCAAGATCGGGTGAGTAGGCTGGATGGAGCAGTATTTCATATCCACAAGTGGCCGCTTGTGTTGTTGCAATTTCAGAAGTGTGAATTGGGGCATTGTCTTGAAGCATTCTCACACCTTTGGACAGCATGCCACACATACATGTTTTGATTTTCTCCCATAATTTTGTGAGTAAGTTGGCATAATAGGCACCTGTAACTGTTCTACCTTTCTGCAGGTAATGGTCATTATTACGCCTTTCGTCCCAAAACACTGTCAGCAAGACCTTTCCTGCTGACGCTTGGACCCTTGCCTTCTTGGTGGGTGGGGAACCATGATGTTGCCAATCCGTGGAGTGCTTTTTACTTTCAGGGTCGAAATGGTGTATCCAACTATCATCCTGAGCGATTGTCAAGAGGAAAAGTCTTCCTCATTTTTTTGGCACAGGGCTAACAACTCTTGTGATTTCTGTTGTTGATCAGCCTTCTGGAAACCAGTCAATAATCAGGGAATCCACCTTGCACTTAACCCTAAATGGAGTTGGTCATGAAGGACTGTTTCAACAGAGCCCACACTAATCTTCACCTCCTGGGACAATTCGTGCACAGATATCCAGCGATCTTCCATGATTAACCACTCCACTTTTCTGATCGTGCTGTCATCAGTGGCTGAATGGGGATGACCTGGAATGGGCTCAGATTCTACCGATGTCCGACCACGCCTAAACTGTCTATGCCAGTGCTTAACAATGCTATAGGATGGGACTTCATCCTTATATACAGCAGTCATCTCCTCGTGGATTTCTTTAGGAGATTTCCCCTTCAAGAACAGATACTGGATTACAGCTCTATCTTCAACTTTGTCCATGATGCTACTTCATCACACTTTCAGATCTGTAAGAGAAAAACAAATTAAAACACAGGGCTGAAATTTTACACCTTTAGTACAGAGATATGTATGATGCTACCCACAAAATATCATGACTCTGCGATATGTGGAAGTAGGTGAGGGCAATTCTTTTTTGAACCACCCTCGTATACTTCAATAATTTTAATAATAATACAGTAAACCCCCGCTATTCGCGGTATCTGTATTCGCGGTTGCAGATTTAATATAAAATGAAACCTAAAAAAATGTGAATTTTAAAGCGCTGTGAACATTTTCCGCCATAAAAAAACATGGGTGTGGCTAAAATTATCTTTCCCGGTCAAAACAGTGCTCAGTGGGTGGGGGGAGAGGGATGACAAAATCGCGAGCGTGGATGTTTCTCGCTAATCCTTGTTCAGTATGCGTTATGCGCTTGTCGTGAAAGGTTTTGCCATTTGCTTTTAATTTATATGCTTATAAATTGAATAAATTTATCAATTTATAAATTGATATGCTTACAAAAGTGATAAATCTACCGTTTTGTAGTGTAAAACAGACTTTTTCGAGTGTGTTAACGGAAGAAAGTGACTTTATTGTGGACAAGTTCTTTCTAACCAGTACAAAAATATGGCTACGAATAACAAAGGAAATGTGAAAAGATAAATAAATAATAATAAATTTTCATTTATTGCAACTACAGCAAGCCCATCACAGCACTAGGCTAGGGGCATAAATTCAGTACAAAGGAGACAAATATATATATATATATATATATATATAGGATATTCTATATATACATTAACAACGAATATGAATTGTAATGATCAAAAATATATATTGGAGAACATCACATTTGGCTCTTGGATGTAGTTACTGGGTTGCAGGCAGGCAGCTGTTTGTATTTCTCATAATTTGTTTGGAAATGCGACTCCTGTAGACTTCAGAGTTGAGCAACCTCTTACAATCAATGTTGTGATAATTTATGAGGTGAAGGATGCATTGGGGAACATCCTGTCCATTTGTTTTAGTCTGGAGAGTTTGGATTTGAATTGTCGTTGGTTTCTTGAGTTTTCTTTGTTGGTGGGAGCTATTATGTTGGCTAGGTTTGGTGAATTGGTTGCAGAAGTAATTAACTTTGCAAGAAGCATGACTCCAGACTTGTTGATCATCTGTAGCAGAGGCTTTGTTTTTAAGTTTTTATAAAGCTGTTACTTGGATATTGTACGGGGAAAACAAAGTTTATTGTTCAGCCATCTAAGAACCCAATACTCTAGGGCAAGGAATTTTTTTACGGTAACTTGAGGAGCGCTAGACCAGATTTCGGAGGCATAAGACAGAATGGGAAAAATGCATCTCTGAACATGGTGTATGACTGTTTTTCTATCTTGAATCGCTGCTGTTTCTTGCTTGATCAGCCATTTTGATTTTTGAATTTTTTTAGCAACATATACATAGTGAGAATTAAATGAAAGATTTTTGTCAAAAACAACTCCTAGGTCTTTGTGAGCATATACATTGGGAATTGAAACATTTGCAATTTTAATTTCTATGTGGTTTGGTTGTTTCTGTAAAGAATAAGTTATTTGACCAGATTTGTTTATATTTATAGTCAGATTGAGATTCTTCAAATACTTGATGATTCTGCACATCTGTAAATTCGCATCATGGCTAATCTTGGAAATGTCATCACAGGATTTGGAAATAATAAACAACTTTAAATCATCGGCATAAGCCAGCAGATTTGGATTTTTTTGTAGAAGTGGTTGTAGAGATGCTGAAAATATAACACTGGAGAGAACACCTCCTTGAGGAATGCCTGTTGTGGTTGTGACGAGAATATTATCAGTATTAGTAGAGAAGAGATTTCTATGATTTTTCAGTATTTCAATGGCTTTCTTGTGATCAATGTTGTTGAAAGCACCTTTGATGTCTAAGTAAAAGACATCGCCTTGTGCTTTATCCTGAAACGCAGTTTGGATGAACACAATGGTGTCAGCTAGGCTTGTTGTTGTGGAGCGCCCTGTAGGACCAAAATGCATGTTGACAGGTGCTTTAGCGAAGATCGCATCCTGAAGATATGGCAGTGTGATCTTATCAATAATTTTAGCGATTATTGACGATACAGCAATTGGACGATAGCTTATATTGTTATTACTACTAGCCTGTTTTGGAATCAGGGTAATTCTAAAAGTCTTCCATAGTCTTGGAAGGAATGGCTGGGAGATGCAGCTGGAAATAATATGAACTAAAGAATCAATGATGAATGCACTGGACATTTTAATAATAAAACTAGGGATGCCATCAGGGCCTTCACTGCTATCAATTCGTAATTGGTTAATAATTTTCTGAACTGTATTCTTGTTTACAAGTTGGTTGATTAGCAGGGCTTGACTAGGAAGCATTTCATGTTGAACACTATTTGCGTGTTTATAAGAATTGAATTCTTTAAATCTGTTTTGCATGTCTTCATTGCAGATGTCAAAATTGCATGTTTCCATATTGAATTTTATCCATTCCAAAGTCTGGTCATGCTGCGAGATAGCTCTTGTTTTTGAAGAAAGTGCTCTTTTATTATGCTTGAGCCTGAACATTAAATAATTTTTGTACGTCTGAATTTTTTTGAGCTGAAACAATGCTCTGCTCGTTTTATACTTTATGTATGTTGATGAAGTGTACTTCTTCCACTGCCTGTGGCATTTTTGTTTCCTTTTAAAGTATGGTTTTAGAAGAGATTTGAACCATGGTTTGGATTGAGAATAAAGTCTTATAATTTTGGATGTTGACTCTGTTTTTAATTGATATAACCATTTTATAAGTAGAAACGTGGCATCCTGAATAGGTATATTTTTAAGAGAATCCCATGGATAGTATTTTAAGAGCTGCAAAAACTTTCCTTTCTGAAGGAATTTAATTGATGATTAAATTCCTTCATTATTCTTTTAATGATTTCTAGGGGGGGGAAGGGCAAGGATTTCCACAGCAAATTGCTGCTTGCAGTTCTATACTTTTGTGATCAGATCTAAATGCAATGTTGCTGCTACGTTTTTCTTGAAGTTGAAGATTAGAGTAAACTAGATCAGGCACTTGATTACCTCTTGTAGCAGGTACATTGATATTTTTAGCTCCTAGAACTAATAAGGAGTCGGACAGTAACTTCATTTGTAAATTATATTTGGGAAGGGGGAGATTAAAGTCACCCATTATAATTATGTTAGATTGAGACTTATGAACAGTGATGATCCAAGTTATTGCTTCGTTAATAGTATCATCAGTAGGTCCAGACGGAATATAAATATTATATATTTGAAGTAGTGAATCTTTAACTTGGATCCTGATGATGGTATATCAAGCTTAATGTCCAAGTTTGCAGACGATACAAAGTTTGGCAGGGTTGTTATGGATGCTACTGACACTATGCTGCTGCAACAGGATCTGGGAAGGTTGAGCAGATGGGCTGAGAGGTGGCAAATGAAGTTTAACATTGACAAATGTAAAGTACTACATATGGGAAACAGCAACCCCAGAGCAACGTATCAACTCTGTGGTACTACACTGACAGTAGTAGAGAATGAAAAGGATCTGGGGGTAATTGTGCAGGCAGATATGAAGTTCTCTGAGCAGTGCAGACGGGCTGCAACAGTAACTTATGGTGTCTTATCAATGATATACAGGAATTTTTCTAGCAGGGATAGGGAGGTAAAGGCAGATGTAGGATAGATGTGCAGAAATTTGCCTTTAGCCAGCGGGTAGTTGGTTGGTGGAACAGACTTCCATCCCTTGTTGTGGAAGTTGATAGCCTAAATAAATTTAAGGCTCAGGTGGACAGGTATTTCGAACGAACAGAGGGGTGAAGTGGAAGGGTGTGTTTTTTTTTTTTTTTTTTTTGGCTGATGCTGCATAAGCTAGCTTTCTTGCATCATATGCCTATGCTAATCAGAAGAGAAATTCCTTCAAAGTTGTAGGAACTTCAGAGTTGTAGGTGTTAATAACTTTAATATTGGATTTTAATATAATTGCTGACCCTCCACCTCTTCGATTAATCCTAGATGTCATGTATGGAGTGTAGTTGAGATTTTTCAGCAGTAGAAAAACATCCTGAAGAGGCTCCTGCATCCATGTTTCAACTAAACAAATTATGTCATAAATTTCTTCAACCAAAAGTGCTATGAGCGTAGACAGTTTATTTTTTACGCTTCTAACATTCTGAAGAAAAATGCTGAGATTAACATAGGTGTTAGAAGGATGTTTGCAAGTATTAGGAGGAAGGATAAATGATGGACTATGATGCAAATCCGGACTTGTATTCTCTAGCTAAGCAGACAGCTCAACAGATTGAGAGTTAGACATTAACTTCTCACTGGAGTTGTTGACAGAACTTAGAACAGTTCCATAAAATGGCATGACGAGTAGACCATTCGGCCAGATATCAGGATTTAGATACTTTTGAAGGTCACAATCCTTTAGCTCAATTCTATTGGTTGTTTGGTTTTTATCTTCAAAGCACTACCCGGAATTTCCAGCTCCAATAGTAGCTTGGAGCTAGCTTTACAAAAATATTATTACTTTTAAACATCGGACTATTTCTAATTTTAATACAAGACTGCGTATTTTTTGTTCCTATTATGCTACTATATTTGTTTCTTCTGCGGGGAACCTTGAAACTTGAGGAGTTTGAAGGCAAGCTATTATGGGTAGGCACTTCAGGATTAGGATCAGATGGATAATTTTGACAGTGCACGTACATACTGCCAGGTTTCTGTTGATTTCTAATTGTAGTGGGTATCAGTTGCATGCTTATGTCAACAATACGTTGCGAGGATACACAATTCTGCCCTCGGAGAGAATGAGAGATAGAACTAGTTTGATAGATGGCACTGCTGTTGTTCCTGGAACAAATTCTTCAGCATCTGGACTGGATCTGCAGCAACCTGATGAACATAAGAAGGGCGAGGTATTGGAGGGCTCTCAACCATTGCCTTTAGGTCAAGAAGCATGTGGTAGAATTTGCATTGTTGGTCTTCTATTCAGAAAAGATGCTGTTAAATATCATCATTCTCTCTGAATTGTTTTCTCAACATTTGTTCCAGGGTAACAAATGAGATATCTTTGTTCGGGGATATTGTAGCCGGGGGGGGGGGGGAGATGGGTAAGAAATGTCCTCAGTTTGTGTGGTAGCATCTAAGCTTGAATTCCTTGTATGATGTGAGGGCTTCGGAGATGGTAATACATTGACAGAAGGAGATGAAAGATTGTTAGAGCTGCATGGGAAATCAGCATTTGTTGGCGTATTCTGACAGTTTATCTTATGTTGACTAGAAGGAGACTGTAAATTCGAACTTCCATTGTTAGCTTTTTTTACAGGAAGGACATCTCCAATTATTTTTTAATACACTTGATGTCTTCGAAAAATTTTTAATCAATGAACATAAATCACAGTAAATGATAACTGCAACTTTTACAGATAACCCAATTACGAACTGTTTTTTGCCATCCATTGCATGAAACTGCTTCTTTAGGTGCCATGCTGAAGATTTAAAAAAAATGACTGAGTACCAATAAACAGAATATACAAACAAGCAGGTGGTCCGTTATCGACACAGCAGGGTACCCTAGCATAGAGTTAGAATGTCTGAGTAGCTGGACTACAGGTGAGATCGATGTAGGTGTGGCTAATGGAAAAATTGCTGGAGGGCTACAGGACTTGACACAAAGCAGGGACAGTGCCAAGGTCACAAATGGTTTTATGACAAAGAAAGCACTACTTTCAAATGTCAACCAGCGTTTCTGTATGTAGCTATGCTAAGCAAAGACTAGCGAGAACGTTACATACTATAAACTTAAAACTGAAATAAACAGTACTTATCTTTACGAAGACTTCATAAAAACCATCCTAGCTGCCCAATGCTCATCTAAGGAACATGTCAGTGCACCACTTTACAAAAATGCCATTTAAAAAGCACTTATAAATTATTATAAAGCAGGAGCTAAATTACAGACGTCTAACACCTAGGCCACCTAGCAGAAAAGATCAAAGAAGGTGATGACATTAGCGAATAAAATTGAGTTCTTAGACAAAATTTCTAATGGTGAAAGTGTCCCTCTCAGTGGCAGAACATTATAAAATCAATGAGTCAACGGTATGATCAATCAAAAAATCGGAAGTGTCCGTGAAAACGCACTAATTGCTTCAAAAATTTGCTCTAACTCGTGTTGTTAAATTAGAAAAAATTGAAAAGCTTTAAATCCATGGATAGAAGACCGAACTCAAAATAAAATTCCGTTAAGTTCACTCATCATTCATGAAAAGGCAAAACTCCTTTATCAACACTTTGGCGAAACTGGTGATAGAACTGGCGGGATAAGTTTTTTAGCTATAGCAAAGGCACTGGTTTGAAAGATTTGAAATTTCTAATAAATATTACATTTAATATTAAATTGTTTCTTATTTTCATTTCTATGCCATATGCTTGCATTTCACTATGTACATAGTCATATTATGAAGGTACATATAGACAAAATTTTAGACTAGTTTTTCTTATATATTTCATACTTTGGAACGGAACCCCTTTATTACTATGGGAGCCATAACTCAGTATTCGTGTTTTCTGTATTCGCGGCATTTCTCAGGAACGTAACCCCCGCTATTCGTGGGGGTTTACTGTACTTAAATAATCTTAAGTATTATAATAATAAGAAGAAAATGGGATATTTTTTCCCGTTACCCCTTTCAAAATATCTTGCCGACACCCATTGTCATGCGTAATGTACTTGTCAAAGAAATTTGTGAAAGTACAGCTAATAACAAATACCTGTATAATTACAGTTTTAGTTATATATCATTTTACTAATGATATTTATGACAAATGCTACGGAGCTGCCAAAATACATTACTCTGAATTTTCATATTCCAAAAGTATTCTTATTTCAAGCTTTTTATCTTTAGCATTTCAATGCTATACCTATAATTATTGCTCAAATGCCCTATACAAACACCAAAATTCAACCTGAAAAATTTCCAATTAAATGCAATATAATAAAGTAAAATTAAGCCGTTTTTATTTGCCAATCATATTTTAAAACTGTTTGTTTTTGTAACAGAAAACGTGATCTTCAAATTGAAATAGGTATTTGGTATTAAAATTTTTATTTTTTATATTCTTTCTATACAAAATTAATCTAATATGGTAAATTTTTACTTACTAAAAAACTAATAAATATATAGAATTATATTAATATATTTTTACAATATAGTAGATACTGTCAGGATTCTGGGCTGTCGGGATTTTGGGCCAGATTCCAACTCGATAGTTACCTTTTCATCCAGCAGACAGAAAATCAACTTCAGAAATGCACAATTTACAGACAATATACACGGAGCAATATGGCCTTAGTCGCTGATGCTCCTAAAACCAAACTACAACAGCAGCAGTAGTTACCTACATGAGGAGAGAAGTTCATAATTTGTATTTTTTTAAAACAGTTTTTTTTTTTTTTTTGGCCAGTGTGGCAAAAGTCTGTAACTTCCTTACATATATGGCATATATGTTGTTTTTGTGCAATCAAAACATGGAATCGAGGTACAATTACCGACAATGTTACTCTCATTTCATCTGACATATCAGGTCAATTTCTGCACTTTAATTTCAAGTTCAGTAATGCAGAGAATCCTGTTTCACAGAGACAAGTAGTTGTGAAGGGAACCATTCATTGCCCTCATCACTATGCTAAGGTAAGCTGCGATCTGCTCACACCAAAACTGCTTGATGTCCAGCCCACCTTTTTCGAAATTAGCTTTTTCTTAGATCTTCTTTGAAATCAATGAGATCATCCTTTGCTGAATCATTGTCGCTCATCATAGATATATCAAATGAGAAAGGGTTCATGAGCCGAACAGATTCTATGCTAAGATCATTAATATCTGAGAAGTAACCCTCAAAATTTGTACTTAGAACTTCCAAATGGTCCTTGACGTCTTGAAGTATTTCTGCAGGCAATGTTTTACCATCTCCACTAAGGATATCATCAAGGATTGGAAAGCTCGCCAGGTTTCCGCTTTCAACACGGCAACTCCAAATAGTTAATTTCTTCGTAAATGTCACAAGCTTTCCACCTCCCTTCCATGCATCGACAAGTTCAAATCATTGAAGAGACTGAAAATATCAGCCAAATATCTCAGGCTAGCAATAAAATGTTCATCTTCAAAATGATTTGCAAAAGGGGATTGTTGATACTTGAGGGATTTAAAATTTTCATCCCGAAGTTCCACTACACGTGCGAAAACATGCCCATAACTTAGCAAACGTACCTCTGTGTGTGTGGTACAATAAACACTATATTCCGCTCCAATCTCATCACAGAATGTTTGAAATAGCTAATTATTTAATGCATGCCCACGAATAAAGTTGACTGTTTGCACAACTATTCCCATCACTTCTTTAAGTTTCTTTGGCAATGTTTTGGATGCCAAAGCTTGGTGATGTAGAACACAGTGTGTGATCAACACATGTGGAGCTTTTTTCTTGACCAGAGCAACGAATCCAGAGTTCTTGCCAATCATGGCAGGAGCTCCATGCATACAAATAGACCCAATCAAATCCCATGCTAACTCATGGCAATCAAAAAACAATTGGATCAGCTTAAAGATATCAGTTGCTTTGGTTGTTGTTTCAAGTAGATCAATCAATAAAAACATCTTCCTTGATGTTCTTTTCATGAACATAGTGTAAACATATATGAGCAATTGACTGTGCTTTGAAACGTCGATTGATTCATTGAGCTGCATGCTGATTTTTGCAGGACTTTTTAATCTCGCTGACAGCTTGGGTTATTATGTCCTCACTCATATCTTTAATCCTATTAGATTGTCATTGGACAAGGACACCTGACTCATCACTTCACAGCATCCTCTCCCAGTACGATTTTAGCCATCTCCAGCTCACAGGGCTGGCTTCACTAGGCTTTGGTGCCTCCGTAGCCAGGTGGGCAGAAGCAGCAATGCATAGCACACGCTTCTTGATTAGACTGGGGTTTGAGCCCTTGCCCACAAAATACGGAAGATGCAGAAAGGTCAGGGAATGACCACCACATATCCCCTCAGAGCGATATGGCCTTAGTTGCTAATGCTCCTAAAAACCAAATAACAAACAAACAAACACTAGGCTTTCTCCAGTTATGTGGGCCTTCTTTTCTTTGGCAATCATGTACGAAACTTTGTAGAAGGCTTCCAGAAGAGATTTCCCAGGGGGAGTAAATTCATATGATGAAAGAGTTCCTTTCTTATCATAAATTCTTTTCAACTTGAAAGCATCAATTGAGGTTCCAACGATGATTACTGTGCTTGGTTTCGAGATGTTCTGTCAATCCTAATGGCTTCAGATTTCCATTGCTAATTACCAAATTGCAAATCATCCATTGGGGTCTTTCAGTTTTATTTTGTTCTGTCACACAGGTGAAGCCAAAACCAACATATTCATTATTCCACTTCTGTTTTTTGACAGACAACATTTCGTAACATTCTGTGAAAAAATAATAAAAAAATTTAAACACAAAATGGAAATTTAAATTTCAAATGAAAAATAATTTTTTTATGAAGTAACAGTATCTGAAAAATATTATTTCAAAATAGACACTCACTGGTAACAAAAAGAAAGGTGTACATAAGGGCTGGATGGAGGGAGCAATCTAACTCTAACCATGCCAACATATCAACTGGCAATACTGGGAAGTGGGAAGACATCCATGTTGAGTGGTCTGGTCGCTGATTGGTTAACAGCCTCGCTGCCTCAATCCATTGATAATGATGATAGTTAATAAACTAATCTAACAGATATTTTTTTTTTATAGGTAAAAAGCCTAAACTCTCTGGATTCATTATTCTATATTCTCTATTATGTAGCACAGTGGAACGGAAAGTAAATTATTTTACTTTCTGTTCTGCTCAGTGCTACATAATAGAGAATGTAGAATTTTTTTCTTAAATTGTTCAGAGATTGACTCCCATACCCCCATTGGTATGGGAACCAAATTCTTAACCCCGGTTAAGAATCTCTCTCCTCTAGACAATAAATTAAACTATCCTAAAAGAGAAATCATTTTTATGTAATAAATGTTCTGATATGAAATGAGCAATTGCTTCTAACCTTAAGACCCACTATAAATGTAAACATGCAACTCATATTAGAATATTGGCATATTTGAACCCATTTTACAAACTTATGAATGAGTAATTTAAATATAATAAACCATCAAAATATTCCATTATGTAAATATATTTAAATGAAAAAGAAAAGGAACATTTAATAAAGAAAAAACCTACCTGAAACTGTATTAAGTAATGGCATCCATCCCTTAAAAACAGACCCATAAACCTTTCCTTTCAGTACAGATTTTAAAAGATATTATGCACAAAAAAGTACAATCCTCCAAACTCCCATAATTAATGAAGCAGTTCATTAATTATGATGGTAAAACAGTTTAGCAGATATATGATGACCAAAAGGGTGGTGACAGCTTTTCAGAACACCATCTTCAAAAGGTATTAGTATTAGTAATGGCCGAATGGTGCAAGAAAGCCTATGGCTTATGCTGCAGCAGCCAAAAAAAAACCTGAATAAAACAATGATATAAAATAAATAAATAAATAATAATAATTAATAAAAGAAGAGGAAATTAAACCTATCATCCTATGCGCTTCTCTTACCCGAAGGTACTATCCAGATGACCTTTGAATTTCCCCAAACTGTCAGCCTCTACCACCCACGAGCAACTTATTCCAGTAATTTATAACTCGCTGGCTAAAATAAAACTTCCTGCAGTCCAATCTAAACATTTCCCCTGTAACTTGAATTTATGTCCCCTAGTTCTGGCATCATTTATAACTTTGAAATTTTCGTCCTCATTCATTTTACTGATGCCTCTCAGAGCCTTAAACACCTCAGTGAAATCGCCTCTAAGGTGTCTAGTTTCCAAACTTTGCAACCCACATATTCGAAGTCTTTCTTCATAAGGACACCCTTTTGCCAATCTCACCAGGCGAGTTACTCGTCTTTGCACCCTTTCAAGATGCTCGATGTCTTTCTTTAGGTGCAGTCTCCATACTTGAACACAGTATTCCAAGTGTGGTCTAACAAAAGCCTTATAAAATGGGATTATCACGTCCCTATCTCTACTTGCAAAAGTTCGACTGATCATCGATAGAACACCGTGGGCCTTCCTTGCAACCTGTTTACAATGCTCAGAGAATTTCATGTCTGACCGTATTGGTAACACCCAAGGCCCTTTCCACCAGTACTGGATTTAGTTGAACTCCACCAAGTGAATAAATTATTTTGGGATTACTGTTTCCCAGTTGTAATACCTTACACTTTGTTGGATTAAAGCATAGCTGCCATTTTTCTGACCATTCCTGAAGTCTATCTAGGTCTCTCTGAAGAAGCTCGGCTTGACAGTGATCATTAACTACTCTACCAATTTTAACCATCTGCAAATTTAGCACGCCCTCTATCCCTTCATCAATGTCGTTCATAAAAATTAAAAACAACAGTGGTCCTAATACTGATCCTTGGGGAAGCCCACTTCTTACATCAACCCAATCTGTGGAATAGCCATTTATCACAACCCTCTGCCTCCTGCCCTGAAGCCATCCTGCTATCCATCTAAGGATTTTCCCAGTGATTCCAACCTGTTCCAGCTTATAAAGCAACCGCTCATGTGGGACTGAGTCAAAAGCTTTGCTGAAATCTAAATAAACAATGTCGAAATTATTCCCTAAATCCAGCTCGTGAGTTACCTTTTCAAAATAGCAAACCAGATTTGTTAAACATGATTTTCCCTTTACAAAACCATGCTGAGTATCCTTGAGAATTTCAATTCAATCCAAATGATCCTGAATTCCACCCTTGATTATTGCCTCCATGATTTTCTCTACCACTGAAGTCAGACTGACAGGTCGATAATTTCCCACATCATTCTTAGAGCCGCCCTTATGTATGGGAGATCCATTGGCACTTTTCCAATCCAAGGGAATCTCTCCAGAGTCTAGTGATGCACGCATAATTAGCCTCAATGGTTCAATGCACTCACTTGCCATAATTATGAGAGCTTCCTTGGACTCAGGGGAGGTACCCACAGACTGGAGAAGTGCAAATGTGACCCCAATTCACAAAGAGGATCAAAGGCTGACACAAGTAATTATAGACCTGTGAGTTTAACTTCTGTTCCAGGAAAATTAATGGAGGCACTAGTTAAAGAAGCACTGCAAGATCATTTAGACAAGACTTCAGTTATAGCTCGGACACAGCATGGTTTTGTTAAGGGGAAGTTTTACCTGACCAATTTGATTGGATACTATGATGCAGTCACAAAGGAACTGGATGCAGGGAATAACTGATATTATATACTTGGATCTTAGAAAGGCTTTTGATACTGTTGCACATGGAAGACTGCTGCACAAATTGGAGCAGTGTGACATTGGAGGCAAATTGCTGCTGTGGATAAAGGGGTGGCTGAGGGGGAGAAGACAGAGAGTGGTAATCAATGGACACTGCTTATCGTGGACTAATGTTATTAGTGGAGTCCCTCATTGCTGGGTCCATTATTGTTTTCTGTATTCATAAATGATATTGATGATGGTATATCAAGCTTAATGTCGAAGTTTGCAGACGATACAAAGGTAGGCAGGGTTGTCAAGGACACTACTGACACTATGCTGCTGCAACAGGATCTGGAAAGGTTGAGCAGATAGGCTGAGAGGTGGCAAATGAAGTTTAACATTGACAAATGTAAAGTACTACACATGGGAAACAGCAACCCCAGAGCAACGTATCAACTCTGTGGTACTACACTGACAGTGGTAGAGAATGAAAGGGACCTGGGTGTGGTTGTGCAGGCAGATATGAAGTTCTCTGAGCAGTGCAGACGGTCTGCAAGAGTAGCTCATGGTGTATTGTCAATGATATATAGGAATTTTTCTAGCAGGGATAAGGAGGTGATTATTCCCTTGTATAAGGCAATGGTCAGGCCACACCTAGAGTACTGTATACAGGTCTGGAGGCCCCATTTCCTCATTTCAAGAAGGATGTAGAGCTGCTGGAACAAGTACAGAGAAGGGCAACAAGATTAGTGAATGGAAAAAAAGGGGTGCTCTTACGAAGAAAAGCTTAAGTTTTGCAAATTACAGTGTCCTGAGACTAGGCACCAGCGAGGTGATCTGATAGAGGTGTATAAAGCCTTGAATGGTTTGAGCATGCTCAATGCTGATGGGATTCTTCCTCTCGCTCAGAATAATCACCTGAGAGGGCATAAATTCAAATTGATTAAAGACAGATGTAGGATAGAAGTGTGGAAATTTGCCTTTAGCCAGCGGGTGGTTGGTTGGTGGAACAGACTTCCATCCCTTGTCGTGGAAGTTGATAGCCTAAATAAGTTTAAGGCTCAGCTGGACAGGTATTTTGAATGAACAGAGGGGTGAAGTGGAAGTGGTTTTTTTTTTTTTTTTGCCTGATGCTGCATAAGCTTGCTTTTTTGCATCAAATGCCTCTACTAATGCCAATGCTAAAAATGCTAAAAATATACTATACACAGATGTTTTGATACTGAAGCACTCCAGAGGAACTGACCAATTGTGGAACATATGTTTCTTTGTATGCAGATCAAACTGTTGTAAATCTTCTTTAGAATTCTTTTTGTGTATTAATAATGTTGCAGCTTGCTTTTAATTTCACCTGTATAGTAATGTATTGGTACTCTTTTTTAATAAAATACTGATATTATAAAAGAAATAAAAGTTGGGGGTGGCAAAGTAATGTAAGTCAAGGGCTATCTGGAGCAAGATCATTAAAATGTCAAAAAATAATAGTCTACCAAATTAAATCATACTTCAAACAAAACAAAAAGTGTTTGGTGCATTATTTGTTGCTTATTCAGGATAGAAATATGTGTCCAGCACTAATATGTAAATTTTATTTATTCTCACAAAATGCACTTGTATTCATTCTGTTTTCTGCCACATTGTCAGAAAACTTTTCTTGCTTTTGTAAAAATTTTATATTTCACTCATGGTTTCTGCTATATTGTTTATAAGACCCAGATACCATCTACTTTAAGGAACAAACTGAACTGATAAATTTTGATAGATAAAATACTGTACTTTTAGAAAACTATGCCTTTTGGCATTTTAAATAAGGAAATGCTCACATTTCTTTTCTTTTTTCTTTTCAGAAGAACTAGTCCAGTTTACTGCTATTACGTGGCTGAAAGAATTTGTCAACCTGGCAGGATGCACAATGCTTCCATTTGCATCTGGTATTTTGACAGCTGTATTGCCCAACCTTGCTCATGATGTGGAAAATAGAAGAAGTATCCTCTTTTAAAAAATTGTTATTCTTTACATCAAAAATAATTGTTTCTAATATAAAAAAAACAATACATGCATTTATAAAATAGGTTTATTTTCAGATAAGAATTTGAGTTATTTACATTCTGTTTATCTGAATTCAAATCATTTTTTCTTATATATAGCCATTGTGTTTTTTGTGAGTAAAAATAATTATAAATGTAACTAGTTGAAGACTGTGATAGTCTGGGTTGTTCTAGGACATCATAGATGCCCCAAGGATTGAATTTTTGTTTATTTGTGAAAGCAGTACATTTACCAACAAGATATTGCTTTTAATTTTTATATGAAACCGACATTTGTTTAGGCCTTGGTTCTCCAGTAAATCTTATAATTACATATACAGCAGATCTTTGAAAATCATGATAAATGGAACATGGGCTGGCTAACTCGGATTACTGAAAACTGATTATAGAATAATAAAAGAAAAAACGATTTTGTAATTTCATTATTAAAATTAATATAAGAAATTTTAGTGAGAGAAATGATAAATATAATTATGTAATTAATAAAACATTGACAAAGCAAACACAAATGTATACTTGTAATTTTAGTTAAACAGCAAGCAATAAAAATTAAAACCTGATCTCAGCTTTTTTAAAATATTTAGTTTTTAATAAAAAAAAAATAAATTTACCAATTTTTGTTTTTATAAATAATTTTGTGAAGTTATTACATAGTTTAACTTGTTTTTTGCTAGAGGTATCTGTGGATTAAGCAGAACTCAGATTAATGAATAGTACTTCTTCACAGCTTTGAATAATATGCCATTTAAATATACTCTTCTGAGAACAGCATCTCAGGCACATCTTGAACAAAGCATGTTGAGGATGTGTCAGTTTTTCTTAATTGCACAAATTTTTAGTAGTATGAATATTTGATTAGCAACTGAAAAACCAGTTTTTTTTTCTCTCTCTCTCTCTCTCTCTCTCTCTCTCTCTCTCTCTCTCTCTCTCTCTCTCTCTCTCTTTGTTATTTTAAATACTATTGCTAAATAAGAGTTACTTGATATGGTTAGAATGACCAAAACCTAAACATTTTTAAGATTTATGATGTTTGCCCCCCCCTCCCAAAAATTGGACCATTTCATTTTGATTCAAAACTTGCTATTTCAATAGTGCTGATGGTTTTCCAAATTTAATTATATTAAAGGTAAAGTGAAACAATATTTAACTTAAATCTTTCAAAAACTCTATTGGTAACTTCATGTTACCGATAGAGTTTTTGAAAAAAATTAAATCATTTATTTCTTGCAATCAGCATTTTCAGCTGCCAGTGTGCTTAATTTGTCATATTTATTTTATTTATTTTTTTTTATTGTTTGTAAAAACAGCTGTTCGTTCAGTGTACATAAAAACAGTTAGTATAAAATGGAGCTACAATGCGCAATACGTTCTACATTGTATTTCAATATTTGTAGAAGGATAAGAGAAATTTACCTCGATATGATATGTAAAACACTTCTTAATAACACCCTCCAGCAATTAAAATGAATGCAAAATGATTACAGTAATAAATAATTTACAAAAAATTAAATAAAACAATTGAAAAAATTAAAACAAGTTACAAACAATTAAAAATAAAAAATTACAAACAATTAAAAATTTTTAAAAATTAAATAAATAAAACAATTGAAAAAATAAAACAAGTTGAACGTAAATTTTGAAAAAAGTCTTTCCTTGCTGAAGCTGATGGGGCTTTTCGACCATATCCCTCAATCACAGGAATGAGAATTACTGAGAGTGTGTGAGCCGGAATCTTAAATAGAAAGATTATTTGTCTTTGCACATGTGCATGAAAGACCATGAATCAGAGATTACATATGAATGACAACATTAATAGAATTCTCGTGTAATTTAATTTTGATGGTTTCTGCGCCAACCGAGCTAGCCAGGTGGGTAAAGTGCCTGCCTGGCAACCCAAAGGTCACGGGTTCGAATCCCGCCTCGGGCTTGGATCAGAGTAAAATGCAATAACTTTGGGAGATGCATTATGGCCACAGAAGCCGATGCGCCAACAACTAACCAAAAAAAAAAAAAAAAGGGTTTCTGCAATTAAAGTCTAGTATAATTACATTGGACACTGTGTATCACTAAGTATTTTGGCCTCGTTGAATAAAAATATATGGTTTTCATTAATGGCACGAACGGCCAATTCTTCTGACACTGCTGAACGAGAAGCACGGACGGAGGACGCATGCTACTTTGCTCTCAAATCCAGCATGTACTGAGTCAAACAAACCCTGGTAAGATGAGTTGCAATCACTGCAAGAAATGTTGTATACCAGGTCATTTACTTGTGTAACGAAAGAGGAAGGGACTGAGCGATTGTTAAGTACAGTATGTAATTTCCGTATTGGTCTGGCCACAATTTTAAATTCAGTATCTTTATAGAATCTTGTGCATAGGTAGTTGCACTATTCAAGACATTTTACATTCTTTTAATAATATTCATCCTAGACTCAATTTTACATTGGAAAGGGAAAATACCGAAACAAAGTCATTAAATTTTCTAAATTTCACACTTACTTGGGAGGCGAATAAAGTCCAATTTAACATCTACTGTAAATTGACAAACACTGGTATGCTGCTTCATTATAACAGCTATTACCCATTCACCAACAAAAGGTCTATTATTTTTAATCAATTTCTCAATGTATATAAATATTCAACGATGGAATCTGCTTTACACTCAGCAATATAGATGTTAATCAAATTAGGATACAAGCTAAGGATAGGATACAAAAAACTACAACTGACAATAGTAGCATCAAAAAATATTTTATTTCTATCCCACACGTTGAACAGTGGTACAAACACCTTAACAGATTTTTTAAAGATACTGAATTTAAAATTGTGGCCAGACTAATACAGAAATTACACACTATACTGAACAATCACTCAGTCCCTTCCTCTTTCACTACACAAGTAAATGATCTGGTATACAACATTTAAATACACACTGGATTTGAGAGTAAAGCAGCATGCATCCTCTGTCCATGCTTCTTGTTCAGCAGCATCAGAATTGGTCTTTCAGTGCCATTAACAAAAACCATACATTTTTATTCAACAAGGCCAAAATACTTAGTGATACTCAGTGTCCAACGTAATTATACTAGACTATTAATTACAGAAACCATCAAAATTAAATTACACGAGAATTCTGTTAACGTTCATCATTCACATCTAATCTCTGATTCGTGATCTTTCACGCACATGCTTGAAGACAAATAATCTTTTTATTTAAGATTCCGGCTCACACGTACTCTGTAATTTCCATTCCTGTGATCGAGGGATATGGTTGAAAAGCCCCATCAGCTTCAGGAAGGAAGTTTTTTTTTTTTAATTTTTAATTGTTTGTAATTTATTTATTACTGTAATTATTTTGCATTCATTTTATATTCATTTTAATTGCTGGAGAGTGTCATTAAGAAGTGTTCTACATGTCATATTAAGGTAAATTTCTCTTATTCTTCTACAAATAAAAACAATTAGGATAAAATTTTCTCTGAAGTGTTGTACACTGATCATTTCATCATCTATCGACCTCTGTAACATTCATGATGTTTCTGAACAGAATCAAAAGCTTTTTTTATATCTAAGTATACGATATACAAATTATTTTTTGCATCAGTTCCTTTGTTACTGCATCATAGCTAATCAGATTGGTCAGACAAGATCTCCCCTTAACAAAAATTCATGCTACAATTTTTATTTAATTGCATTCCTGTCAAGATGATCCTGTATTATTTTTTTTAATCAGTAACTCCATTATTTTTCCTGGAACAGAAGTCAAGCTTACGGATCTGTAATTACTCACTTAACCCTTTGTTTGTGCATATCCAGTCTGCAGGGACCTCCATTGAACCCAAGCATGCTCTCATAATGATGATTAAAGGTTTACATACTTCTTTTGCCACTTATTTTAATATAATTTGGTAGATTTCTCCAGCCCCAGGGGTGTAGCTTGGTTTACTTCTGCTATCTTCATTCCTAAAAACTTCCTTCATGTAAATATAGATGCAAAATAGTTATTCGGTTTGTCAGCAACCTAAACAAGATTGTTAGTGGTTATGCCATTCATATATAATGGGTCAATGCAGTTCATCCCTTCCTTCTACTGTTAACATAAGTAAAACATTCTTTGCTGCCTTTGTGTTTCTAGATTTCTAAAAACACAAAGAATTCTTGTAATTTGTCGATTTATCCCTAACCTCCTTAATAACTTGATTGAAAACTAGTTTATACTTTCTGTGTGTCCTGATAATATATAATCATTCCACAAATTATTTTTCTTCTGTGAGACTAGTCTCATCAGTTTATATGACTTCCATTTAGGTTTAAACTTTATACAATATCTTTTAGTTGTTATAAAAAGCTAAGTAGCTTCTATGATTACTTCCCAAAATGCTTCCCATTTGGGATTTGCAGTTGTTAACATCATCAATTGGTCTGACTGGAAAGAATTTAAAACTGTCTATGTTTTCTCCTTGGTGAAGGCAAAATTTCTTTCCTTCTCTTTACCCTCAGTGTTAGTGATCTCTTTAAATAAATTTCACATCAGCAAATTGTGCTCACTGTCGCATAGCACCACCCACTAAACTAAAATATTTATTTATAGTAATACTGTATTTGTTGTAACAAGATTTTATGTATTTATATACAGCAGACTATCGATTAACCGGGATCGGATTAACCAGGACACTTCAAGACTCCAGATTAAAAAAAATCAACCAGAAATCAAAAAAATTCAAGTAATAACTAGAATAGGTATAAACAGATATTTTGCAAGTCATAAATAAGTGACAAGCGGCATTATAATAAATAAGTAATAAGCAGCATCATTGGGAGATTAGTGTACCTATTATCTTGCAATCCGCGCTCTCTTCTCACCCGGTGCTCAAAAAAAAGAAGAGACCAAATGTTTAGTTTGTTTTAGTGCATCGCGTTGATTGTTGTGTTCTGTTGCAGTGCAAAAGAACAAATTTTATTTCGTTATTTATGTCAGGGATGTCGGAATTTTTTTTATAGTAAATGATTATTTTATTTATTTTTTTTTTTTTGTTTAGAAATTGCGAAAATGATGGGTAAAGGCAAAAGAGATACGTTTTCAGTTAAACAAAAACTTGAAATTATTCAAAAGTTTGAAAATGGTGCATCTGTTAAATCTCTAAGGAATCATAATAAGGATGTATAAAAAATGGCCAAACATTAACATTAACAAGTATCGTGCATAATTCAGATTTGTCAATAATAGTAGCAGTATGTTATTAGTCATTCCCGTGTTACATAAAACTTTACGAAGTAAGAAGTCCTGGAACGTATCTCTTACATGTGTCGGAGACTTTTGTATTTTTGGATTAACTGGGAAATTGATTATCCGAGATTTGTTTTTTACCATCTATCGCAGAAAATCGAGAGTCTACTGTGTCATAAAGTGGTAAACCTCTTGTTAGAATGGAAAATTAAATGTGTCTCTGTATTTAAATGTGAGCAACAAAAAAATCTTTCATCATGCAGGCAGGCATCAATCTTCTATAGAGGTGTTGTGTTATATTATTTTGTGTAATTGTGATTGATATAGGAAAAAAAATACTGCCTTTAATGGTTTATAACTAGTTTAATGGTGTATAAATAGTTTATATCTTCAGCTGCACATTTTTGAGTGATTACTAGCCTTGATTCTTTAAAATAGTATTGGTATTGCATTCTAATTTCATTAACAAACTTTCTTAACTGTGAATTTTAAAAGATATTATTGAAACAGCTAAACTTGTAAACCAAAGTTTAATGGATCTCATTACACTGGAAGATGATAGAGGTCTTCCTGAAGGCTCAGAGGACAGTTCAGATGCCACCCTTGCTGACACTAAAGATAAGGAACTGACTGCTACTGGTGAAAATACCCAGCTAGATTTTAATTCTGTTGTCAGCGTTCTCACCAAACAGTTGAAGCATGAATCTATGCAAACACGAATTGCTGTATTACACTGGATTTATCATTTACATATTAAAGTTCCAAATAAGGTATTGTGCCACTAATTATTAAATGGTGCTATTTAATAAATATTTATACTTTTTTTTTTCAGTATGATCACGAACAAATATAAATTGTTTTATTGAATGAGATTATATGTTTATTCCATCTTAAATAATTATGTACAGTAGAACCTCATGAATCCTGCAACATTCAGACCTTATCCCTTGATGGATATACAAAATGTAATACTATATGGCTGTGCTGGCCACGAAGTGCACAGATCAGCAATTGAGGAAGATTATGCAGTCTTTTAAAAGAGTGATGTTGTCACTATAACAATTATAATTTTTTGCTCACTTTAGGAAATTTTCTTGTACATCATATCAAGTTAGAATAAATAAATAAACAAATTCATATAGTGACAATTGTAATTAATATTATTAATAGAATATATCATAATAATAATAGTAATTAATACAAATGTGTGATTTTGACTACAGGAAACTTTGCCATTAACTTAATTCTTAGAATGTGACATTGCATTGGCAACTACAGGAATATCACCCAAAGTGAGTGATATACTAAAGCCCACAATTGAGCAATGAATGCACAAAAGTTAATGAAGCAGTTTACAATATAACATTCTGAAGTTGCCTTCCAAGTTTATATGAACACTTTATTGGGAGAAACTGAGAGACATGCACCATAGAGTTTAATTTGCATTCAGGATATGTGCTACGTTGAGAATCTGAGTAAAATTTCCACTGTCATTTATAAAATCCAATAGCCAATGCTATGCTGACTGCCACAATTTTGTGTGAGGGAGATATGAAATGGAAAAAAACTGTTTGGTCCCTGGAGGAAGGCTCAGACCTCTCCACATATCCTAATGGAGATTCCAGAGATGACAAGATCCAACATTCCTTACATTTTGAGGTGCAGCTTTAAAATAGTTTTTACAGGTCAGTTGCTGGATTGTCCACTGGACTAAACTAATTGGTTTTGTTTTAGGAGGCATCCAGAACAACCAGTATATAATTTTGCTGCCTCTACTCTTCCAGCTGTGACTGGAGGAAGTTGAGGAAGTTTGAGTAGTGTGTGTGTGTGTGTGTGTGTGTGTGTGTGTGTGTGTGTGTGTGTGTGTGTGTGTGTGTGTGTGTGGAATGGGGGGAATATTAATCTGCTGGGGTTAAAAGGTTTCATTTTGAGAGCCTGTGACCTCTGCAAAGTACCCAGCAGCCTTGTAAACATAACCATCAGAAATACAGAAGAAAAATTCAACAACCCCTTCCCCTCCAAGGTAGAAACAACACTGAATTTATATAAATTCCATATGCACCCTTAATAAGTGAACAAATAACAAAAATGACCAGAAAGCACAATGTCATAACAGATTTTTAAGAAACAAAATGCTTATAAATGCTTAACCCCTTCTCCCCTTTCTTACAACTCAAGGAGATATGCAACCAAAGCTCCCATTTACAAACTGCAATGGGTGTTTGAAAAAGTTTGTGGCCTGAGTATGAAGGGTTTTTTTGAAGAGTCTGGTAAATGTTACTTTTCAACATAGTTCCTTTGGAATCAATGCATTTTTGCCACAAATGCTGCAATATATTGATTCCAGCTGCAAAGAAAGGTTTCTCTTGGGCCTCCAGAAATGCATCCACTGCAGCAATGATGTCACTGTTAGTGGGAAAATAGATGCCAGTCAACCACCCAGGTTTGTTTTCAAATTAAGAAGTAGGTGAAAGTATGGGGAATGGTCCAAGATTTCAGAGCTGTACTCGTGCAATGCAGCCATGTGAGTGACAGACTTGTGGCACAGCTCTTGCGTGAGTGCAGTGGAACAAGACTTTGTGATTAACTTTAATTTCAAATTGTTCAAATGGAATAGAAGAGGTAAAAACTAGTAATGTATGATTTAATAAATAATATATAATGCACTATACATAAATTGTATATAGTAATTATCCACTAGAAGTTTTGTATATGTAATATTAATTAAAATTAATGTATCATAATAATAATAGTTATTATTATTAATAATAGTTATTTATTTATAGTTATTAATAATAATAGTTATTTTTATATGTAATATTAATTAAAATTAATATTACATATAAAAATAAATAAATTTTCTGTTTATACTCCGGAACGACCAAACAGTCAGAGGAGTTAACAAGATAGACAGAATACAAGAAACAGCACCGTATAAGTACACATGCCTTGAGTGACCGGGGTTCAAGCTTGAACCCCGGTCACTCAAGGCATGTGTACTTATGCACCCGCACGCCTGACCACTAGACTACGGTGGCCCTTATATTATATACCAAACTTCTAGTGGATAATTACTATATACAATTTAAGAGTAATTATACAACATTAGAGTAATTTGGTAAATTAGAGTAATTAGAGTAAAATACAATTTAAGAGTAATTATACAACATTAGAGTAATTTGGTTTATTCTTTTTTTTTTTTTTTTTTTTTTTCTTTTTTTTTTCCTGTCCTTAAAAGACAGTGTATATGGTATGAGAATGGGCACTGACAAGGTTCCTGAAACGTTATCTTAATGTATAGTGATTTAGTTATTAGCTAATTTCTTAATATTTATGGTGTATAAGAGTGATCATTATAGAGTTCTTGATTCAATTTGATTATGGCAATAGCAAACAATATAAACTGCAATTAAAAAAGGAAACCCAGTACAAATAATACTACAATCAGGCAAAGCACAACAAACCTCACCAGATCCCAATGAATAGCCCTAAGATAATCTATACCTTACCCTAGAGCCTAAATTTCTTTAGAAAATTCTCTTTAATTCTCCAAAAATGCCCTGACCAAATCTAGAACCCTAGAACCTGAAGATCTTTATCTTTCTTAATTCCAGCTAATCAGTACCCAATAGTTAATTCATTTTAGCCAGTCAAATAAGATGTGACATCTGGGTCTAGAAAACATTGTCACCAAATATATATACATATACAGGAACTCCCCGACTTATGTAAGGGTTACGTAAGTCGGAATTTCCCTACTTGTGCAGCACTTGCAACTATGTTCGCTGAATTGATTGAATCCAAAAAAGAAATATTCAATGAACATGTGAATAGAATTATTTATTGTATTTATTAAATTTTTTTATCTCATGCACAGGAAAAATTACAAAAGTGTGCAATTTAAAAAATTTCAAAATTATAAAATTACAAAAAAAAGAGAGGAGACAGGAATAACGTCAGTAAGTTTTACCTCTCAAGCATCGTTGCCAGAATCGACGTCTTCAGCTGATAAGTACACCACTGTGGAGGTTGAGGGCTGTGGAGATTTAGAAGGGGTTGACCTTTCATCCTTACGAAAGAACATATTAATGGATGTCTGGATGGTGGCTTTTTTTTCTTTTCATCATAGATTTCTTTGTAGCAAGCAAGCATATCATTCACCCCTCTGTTAACTTTTAAGAATCATTTGCTGTCAGCATCCATCATCTCAAACCTCGCCACGGCTGATGCAATTTCACAAAATGCCATTGCCATCTTTCTGGTGATGAAGCGTCTCGGCTCCTCATTTGGTTCATCTTGAGCTTCATCACCATTTTCTTCTTTCACTATCGCTGCCTGCAAATCAATAAGGTCTTCGTTAGATAATTCCTTCTCTTCTTCCTCTTAACTCCTCCACGTCTTTGACATCAACCTCCAACTGAAGTAGCTCTGCAACCTTTACAATCTTATCCGTAACCTCTTCATATGATTCGTCTTTTAATTCGTCACGGCATGTAAATGTAAAGCCATTTACATGCATGCCGTGGGCATATTTTCTTCCATGCGTCATTTCAACAACTTTTAGTAATTTCCGCCCAGGCCTTATTAATGTTTAAGATGGTGTGGTAAATATTGTAAGGTTTCCAAAAGTCTCTTAACATAAAATTTTTCTCATCGTCTACTGCAGACAATGCCTGAGCAAATTTTCTGCATAAATAGTATGCTTCTAAATTCAAAATAACACCCCATCCATAGGTTGGATGAGTGAAGTCCTGTTTGGCGGTAGAAATATGACTCTTATATTCGAATTGAAATCATCTAGATGCGTCGGATATCCAGGAGTATTATCTAATAGAAGCGAAATATTGAAAGGAACATCGTTGTCTTTACAATAATTTTCAACCTCAGGAATGAAGCAGCATTTAAACCAATCCTCAAAGAGAGAGATATTGTTATCCTTGCATGGAAATGCACAGGTAGGATGGCTTTATTGACACCCTTAAATGCAAGAGTCCAGAATGGTACACAAGCAGTGGTTTTAATCTGTAATCTCCCACTGCATTAGCCCCTAGCAAGTGGCCCTACTTTTGACGCCTTGAAACCTGGCATTGTATTTTCCTCTTTGACATTGTAAGTGGCACCTCCGTAGCCAAGTGGGCAGGAGCAGCTGTGCGTAGCACATGCTTCTTGATCAGACCGGGGTTCAAGCCCATGACCACCAAATACAGAGGATGTGGAAAGGTCAGGTCATATCCCCAGAGCAATATGGCCTTAGTTGCTAATGCTCTTAAAAACCAAATAACAACAACAAAAAAAAAAAAAAAAAAAAAAAAAATTGACAATGTATGTTTGATCCAGCATTTTTTTCCAATACAGAGCATTCTCATTAATCTTGTTAAAACCATGGTCAGTATCATGAAGAATCTTGACTTTATCATTAATACTTAAACACTTTGTCTTCGACATTGTTTCCGCAACTGTAAAAATTACTCTCTGCAGCTCTTGCCGATACATCCCCATGTAGCCACCGCAAACTTCGCTGTGCTGGCCATAGAGTGAATTGTTAGTATCGCCTATTCAATGACATTCGCTTGCCAATTCAACAGTATCACGTGACCTTTCCTATCAGTCACTTTGAAGAAATATACAACTTTGTGAATTTCTTTTATTCTGCTTTCATTCATATATACATGAAAGAAAATTTGATTAATGTATGCTGTATATTGCTTTTCAGAAAAAAAAAAAAAAAACAAGGGCATATAGCCTATGTGATTGATGACAAATCATTCTAAAAGAACGAAATTTAAAAAAAAAAAATCATGAAATCATCTACTGGGAGTCCAGTTAGATGAAAACGGACATATACAAAACTATCATATAATGATTGATAGGAAGGTCACATGGTATGGTTGAGATGAGAAGCAAATGTCACTCAGTAGGCGTTACTAAAAACCAACTACCTTCATCAATAATTTTTTCCAACACATCACAAAATTTCTCTGCAGCTGCAGAATCGGCACTGGCAACTTCATGCATCCTTTAACGTTGTGGAAACTAATGCGATGCTTGAACCTATTAAACCACCCATTGCTTGCCATGAACTTGTCTTGGGGTTTGCCATACTTAACCTTAATATCTTTATAAATACTTGTTGCCTTTGCTTGAATGGCCATTGGATTCAGTGGCACTTGCTTCTGAATCTGATTTTCCATTCATATTATTAACAGCTGTTCCATCTTCGATATAGTACCTGAATGCTGTTTTGTGATCACTGTTGATCTTTAAGTGCATTGATCCTTTGACATGTTGTTTTATATGTGCAATGTCCTTTAAAATAGTATTCACTGTTGAAGCAGCAAGACCTAATTCCCCTGCAGTAGATGACAAACTGTGTCCTGCTTCGTACGTAATCATTTTCATCTCCATTTTGTTTTGTTTCCTGACACTGCCAGCACTTGCACTTTCTGTTGGTCCCTTTTCATTCATCATTGTAATACGTAAATAGGAACGAAGAGAAGTTTCTGAAAACTTGTTTTTTATATGATTGAAGGTCTCAGTGAAGGGAAAAACATTTCACCATAATAGCGTAAAAACCCACACAATTGCAGTTATCGATATTATGCAAATGCAATAAGATCGAGTTTACTACCTGTATATAATTAGATGCATTAACAGAAAAGCCCAATAAACCAGAAAGTGCAAATTGTTTTTATTGTTTTTTGGTTGTGACCTCCAGAAACGTGCTTTAAAAAAAATTCATTCAAATTTCAAAATTGAAAAATTATGAAATTTGAATCAGTTGCATTCAAAATTGATTCTTTAACGGGAACATATGATAACGATGAAAGGGTAGTGCAATTTCCATTATAAATATGACCTTTTAGAGAGATAAATAGCTTAGTAATGTAGCGAAATTTTCAACTTCCAAGGACTTCGAACGAATTACAAAAAAAAAAAAAAAAAAATGTGTTATTCAGTTTACATTGTGATATTTTCACGATATCTACATTTATTCCTACGGGATGCAAAATACATTTCCACGATTTTTTTATGTTTGCACCTGCCAGCAAAAACTTACATAAAGTCGAATTTCCGTAAGTCGAGTATTACGTAAGTCGGGAAGTTCCTGTAGTTGTAACCGTATTGTAAGAAATAGTTCTAGAGTGGCACTTTGGTGATTTTATGAAGTCACAGCTGTAGGATTATTAGGTGGTTACCTTAATATTAATGATTTTATTAATTTAATTAACAACTCTTTGTGGATTGGATTACATAAATGATTAAAAAGTAAAATGAAGATTAAGGTAATTGAAAACAAAAATTAATTCACATAAAAAAAAATTACTAAATAAATATTGCAGTTACAGAAGAAACAGAGGAGATAACACTTATGTAAAATATGATTGTTAGACTCTGTTAGTAATAAATAGATTCTAAACCCTACACGTTTGAAGTGGTTTCATTACAAATAATATAACAAGTTTTCCTATTTTCGTTTTTTTAATACGAGAGTACTTTATAAACAGTTGTCCATGTATTACAATAGAAATTTTATTTGAAAGTAGTGAAATACTGAAGCAACTGCTTGCCCATTAAAGTTTAGCCTTAATGCTAAGCACTTAACAAAGCTTTTATGAACTAAGCATTTTTTACACCACACAATATATATACATTCACATATATATATATAATGTGTGGTGTTTAGAATAAATAAAGTGTCTGTGAAATGGAAATGAAAAATACACAAGGTACCAGAACTAAGAGAATTTTAAGGTATAGTAGAAAGTGGTTAAACAGGTGAAAGAATTTGAAAAACCTAATACAAAAATGAACTGGCACTTATCCTTTTGCTTCCTTTACTGCTGTTCTGCACATTTTGGAGCATTAGACCTACTATAAATTTTGTTATTTTCCTTTTTCTGCTTATTTTGCTTCTTAACTGTTATATATTACTTGTGTGTGTGTGTGTGTGTGTAGAATGTATATATAGATAATATGTAAATTGTAGCTGAGTGTGGAAAGCTGCATCAAAGGATACAAATGCATATAATAAAGATTTAATTCAGAATGAATTACTAGAAAGGTGCACAAAGATAGAGCAGTACAGAACACAAGGTGCCAAGGCTAATAGAAGAAGGAAAGTAAGAAAAAGAAAAGAATAAGGTATAAAAAGGAAAAGAATATGAAGAACCTAAAATATTTATTAAATTATCTTAAATTAAAAACTGAATCAAAGAGCCAATTAGAAATAGAGAAGATGAAAGGGAAAGTAAAACGTCTAATCTAATTAGAAAATGAAAACAAATCTACATTTAATCTTAATGTATTTCATTTCAAAAACATAACTTATTTAAATTACATTTACACAATTTTTGCCGGTAAGTATCAGTAATTTTGGTTTGCACAGTACAATTAAAAAATGTCTGGTTCTCAAAGAAAACCTCATATTTGTTCAGAGCATTAAAAACGTTATCAGGAACATTTTCACAAAACTGTAGACCCAGACGAACTGTTTTAAAAGCGTGAATCATTTCTTTGCGGGTTGGCTTTTCTACAGGTTGTACTGTTGTCTTCAGTGTCATCATTAATTTCTTTGTGATCATGGTTGCATCTTTTAGCACTGTTCAGCAGTATTTCATCTTCATTTGGATGTTCTTTTGTAGCCAGATCTTGATCTACATCATAGGTTCCCAAAGTGGGTGGTACCGCCTCCCAGTGGGCGATAGTGGGTTCAGAAGCAATTGGGGGGACGTTCAGGTGGTCTAGGGGTCGGTGGCGCCTTATCCATATTTTTATCTCCAGTGGACCCATTTCAAAGGTCATCTAATAAATTCAATAATTTTTACTCTATGGACACAGCTGAAATTCGCTATAGGTGAAGCCAGAACTGTTTTCTTCGATTTTCCCACTTCAATTTTCAAAACCTTCTATTGAATTTCACGCAAATGACAAGAATGTGACATCAAGTGTGTATTTTTTTAGCCTTTTTCTGTTATTTTTCTAAACCCACCCTAATTAGCCTAGGGCCTTTGAAATGCGACAACACAAGCTACTGTGAGTTGACATAAGAAGCAATAAAGCGAAACAGTAGCAACAACTGTAATGCTAATGACGTAAGCTTGACCAGTCAATTATATCTCCGTGTCTGTTGATTCGTTTGCGACACGAATTTTAAACCAATGCCGTAGCACGTTTCATCTTCAAAGCTTCCAAGGCTGTTTTGCTGACATAATAATTCATGAATTGATATGTGATCATACATTTTTGCTGTTTAGGAATAAGTTTCATTATTTTTTGTGTGCTTTGCCAACAATCATCAGTCAAAAGTGTTATAGATAAGTGGAGTCATATAAAGTGTAAATTAAATCTTTTATTTTGTGAATATTGTTGCAAATTTTATTACTTCATTATGTCTGAATCTAAGAAGAAATGTCGACAGTACGGTATTAAGTATTTGAAATATGGTTTTATTCAGTCTCCTACGAACCAATTATTACGTATGTGCTTGATTTGCCAAAAAGTATTTTCAAATGAAGCAACGAAGCCTTCTAGCCTACAAGAGCATTTGACTAAAATGCATGCTGATGAAAAGGATAAAGATTTGTTCGATTTTCAAGTACTAGAAGAAAAATATTTTAAACGTCCAACTATATCAAAACTTTTTGCATCGTGCACTAAACAAGATAATGACGGATTACAAGCTTCTTATAATATTTCATTATTAATCGCAAAAGTGGGAAAACCACACACAATTGGTGAGGAATTAATCTTTCCGGCAGTAAAAGAAGCAATAAACACTGCTTCATAAGCCAGCATCAGATATCAGGAAAATTCCTTTGAGCAATAATTCAGTGCAAAGAAGAATCGATGAAATGGCTGAAGACGTTGAAAAATCATTGTGCGATTATTTGAAGACATACCAATTTTCTATTCAACTCGATGAATCAACTCTCCCAAATAATGAAGCACTACTCTTACATACATACGATTCATAAAAGAAGAAAAAGTTTGTCAAGAATTATTATTTGCTAAAAATTTGGAAATGGATACAAAGGGAGAATATATTTAATACCACGAATAAGTTTTTTCAAGAGAAAGACATTCCAATTTGTAATATTTTGTCTGCTGCTACTGATGGTGCTCCAGCAATGACAGGGTGCCACAAGGGTTTCATAGCGCATTTGAAACAAGCAGTACCAAATGTACTTGCTATACGTTGTGTTCTTCATCGCCAACATTTGGTTGTGAAGAATTTAAGTGAATGCCTGCATACGTCGCTCCATTACGTTATTAGAGCAGTCAACAAAATTAGAAGCAATTCATTGAGTGACAGATTGTTTAGCCAACTTTGTAGTGAAAACGATGAAGATTTCAATCGTTTGCTGCTTCACACAGAAGTTCGTTGGCTTTCAAAAGGTATTTGTCTGAATCGATTTTACAATTTGTTTGATTCAGTACTAGAGTTCCAAGAAAACAGAGACGACGGATTGCGGGCCAACCTGATTACATCCAAAAATGACATCGCTTATTTGACAGACCTCTATAAAATATTTAATGAAGTCAATCTACAATTACAAGGTGATGAATTGAATTTAATTAAAACAAAAAACGTTATTGCCACTTTTGTGGGGAAACTTCTTCTGTTCAAGCGGAATCTAGGCCAAGGGGAATATAGCCACTTTTCAAATTTATCAGCAGTGTCTCTCAAAAAGGAAGATTTACTTACATAATGCCAACACTTGGAGGTTCTCCATGCTGATTTTAATGAGCAATTCAAGGATATTCTAAACATGAATATACCAAATTGGGTTCTAGATCCTTTCTCACATGTAAACACAGCAGGATCATCAAATTTAGAAGAGGAACTCGTAGAACTCACAACAAATGAAGAACTAAAAATAAAATTCAAAAGTGGATACCAAGAGTTCCGGCTTCAGAAATCAATACCGACACTGTACCCTGGATTATAGGAAATAGTGCAGAAATTTTTAATTGCATTTCCATCTCCTTATTTGGCTGAGCGTGGGTTTAGTGCTGTAGCAAATTTACTATCTAAGAAAAGGAACCGATTGCATATAACTGAGCGTGGTGATTTACGACTGTTTTTAGCATTAGCATTAGTAGAGGAATTTGATGCAAGAAAGCAAGCTTATGCAGCATCAGCCAAAAAAAAAAAAAAAAAAAAACCCACTTCCACTTCACCCCTCTGTTCGTTCAAAATACCTGTCCAGCTGAGCCTTAAACTTATTTAGGCTATCAACCTCCACGACAAGGGATGGAAGTCTGTTCCACCAACCAACCACCCGCTGGCTAAAGGCAAATTTCCGCACGTCTATCCTACATCTGTCTTTCCTCAATTGGAATTTATGCCCTCTCAGGTGATTATTCTGAGCTAGAGGAAGAATCCCATCAGCATTGAGCATGCTCAAACCATTCAAGGCTTTATACACCTCTATCAGATCACCTCGCTGGTGCCTAGTCTCCAGACACTGTAATTTGCAAAACTTAAGCCTTTCTTCGTAAGAGCACCCCTTTGTTCCATTCACTAATCTTGTTGCCCTTCTCTGTACTCGTTCCAGCAGCTCTACATCCTTCTTGAAATGAGGCTTCCAGACCTGTATACAGTACTCTAGGTGTGGCCTGACCATTGCCTTATACAAGGAAATAATCACCTCCTTATCCCTGCTGGAAAAATTCCTGTATATCATTGACAATACTCCATGAGCTACTCTTGCAGCCTGTCTGCACTGCTCAGAGAACTTCATATCTGCCTGCACAACCACCCCCAAGTCCCTTTCATTCTCTACCACTGTCAGTGTAGTACCACAGAGTTGATACGTTGCTCTGGGGTTGCTGTTTCCCATGTGTACTACTTTACATTTGTCAATGTTAAACTTCATTTGCCACCTCTCAGCCCATCTGCTCAACCTTTCCAGATCCTGTTGCAGCAGCATAGTGTCAGTAGTGTCTTTGACAACCCTGCCTACCTTTGTATCATCTGCAAACTTGGACATTAAGCTTGATATACCATCATCAATATCATTTATAAATACAGAAAACAATAATGGACCCAACACTGAGCCCTGAGGGACTCCACTAATAACATTAGTCCACAATTAGCAGTGTCCATTGATTACCACTCTGTCTTCTCCCCCTCAACCACCCCTTTATCCATAGCAGCAATTTGCCTCCAGTGTCACGCTGCTCCAATTTGTGTAGCAGTCTTCCATGTGAAACAGTATCAAAAGCCTTTCTAAGATCCAAGTATATAATACCAAACCTATTCCCTGCATCCAGTTCTTTTGTGACTGCATCATAGTATCCAATCAAATTGGTCAGGCAAGACTTCCCCTTAACAAAACCATGCTGTGTCCGAGCTATAACTGAAGTCTTGTCTAAATGATCCTGCAGTGCTTCTTTAACCAGTGCCTCCATTAATTTTCCTGGAACAGAAGTTAAGCTCACAGGTCTATAATTACTTGTCAGCCTTGTCAGCCTTTGATCCTCCTTTGTGAATTGGGGTCACATTTGCACATTTCCAGTCTATGGGTACCTCCCCTGAGTCCAAGGAAGCTCTCATAATTATGGCTAAGGGTTTGCTTACTTCCTTTGCTGCCTCCTTTAATATAACTGGATAGATCCCATCCACCCCGGGTGCCTTTCTTGTGTTTATCTTCAACAATTTCTCCTCCACTTTACTCCCAGTTATTTCAAGATTCTGTAGCTTACTGCTAGAGTTGAATACACCTCTGGCATTCCCCTCGCTGAATAACTCCTCATGTGTGAATGTCGATGCAAAATATTCATTTAGTTTGTTATCTACCTGAGCAGGATCATCAACAGTTGACCCATCAATATCAAGTTGACCAATCTGATTCATCCCCTTCCTTCTAGAGTTTACATAAGTAAAGAACTCTTTGCTGTTTTTCTTTGCATCCCTTGCCAAGGATTTCTCGTAATCTGCCTTCGCCTGCCTAACCTCCTTTGTAACTTGGTTGCATATCAACTTGTATCTATCATAGGCTTCTGTGTCATGTGTTAATTTGTAAGTATCCCATGCATTTTTCTTCTCTGCCATATGCCTCATTAGTTCATCTGACATCCATTTTGGCCTAAACCTTGAACAATATTTCTTAGTTGGTATGTAAAGCCTAGTAGCTTCCAAGATAAATTCTTTGAACGCTTCCCATTTTGAATTTGCTGTTGGTAACATCATCAGTTGGTCCCACTGTATAGAATTTAAATACTGTCTCAGTCCGTCGTAGTCGCCTTTACGGAAGCAATAACCCTTCCCTTTACCCCTAATGGTAGTTACCTCTTTGAGTAAATCCCACTTCAGCACACTGTGATCACTGCCACCTAGTGGTTCATTTATCTGCAGATTCTTAATGCATGAAGAATCACTGCTGATAATCAAATCAAGAGTATTACTCCCTCTAGTTGCCTCCCGAACATGCTGATGTAGAAAACAATCATCCAATAAATCCACAAAAGCCCTGCTAGTGTGTGAGTGACCAGCCCCCAAATTCCAGTCAATATCTGAGAAATTAAAATCTCCCATTATAAGACTCTCTGATTTACTGGCCCACTCTAATTCCCTGTTTCTTATTATACTCATCAGAGTATAATAAGAAACTGTACACTCCTACAGGCCTATAGCACACTCCTACTCTCAATTTTGATCTCCCAATGCTTATGTTACACCAAACTGACTCAACACTGCACTGTCCAGCGATGTCGACTGGCTTCACTTCCTTGGTTTTTATGTGTTTCTTAACTAATAGCATAACCCCTCCCCCCCTTCCTATCCTGTCTATCCTTTCTGTAGACGTTGTACTCCCCAAATTCCAGTTCTGCATCCCTTATATCTGTGTAATACCACGTCTCTGATATCCCAACAATATCTGCCTTTGATGTTTTGAGCAATACCTCAAATTCATCAAATTTATTTACTAAACTCCTAGCATTGGTGTACACGCAAGTATACCTGCACCTGTTTCTATTCTTAGCTACCCTAACACAACCCATGTGTTTACTTGTACCGCAATGGCTCCCAGCAGTCTCTGAAATATCATGCATCTTGTTTTTCAGGCTTCTGCTCATTCTAATAGAAGCAGTGCAAGAATCTCTTTCACCTCTGCCAGTGGCTACTGTCAATCTATTGGTCTTTGTCTCCCCCCAAGTTAGCAGTTTTCCGACCCACCTAACACTGCCTCGATAGCATCAGCAAATATTCTTGCACCCTTTCTATTTAAGTGTATCCCATCCCTGTAGAAGCAATCTCTCCTGTTAACAAGTACAGTCCAGGCTGAAAAAAATTCTACCCCTTGAGCCATGCACAGTCTTTCCAGGGCCGAATTGATCGACAAGGCTCTCATCATATACTCCCTCCTATCGTGTCTGGGCAGAATTGCAGACACTTTCAAATTCAAGCCTAATTCTCGGCTTTTGTTCAACAGTGACCTGTACTTGTTAAGTAATTCTGCCGGTCTCCTACTCTTAATATCATTAGTGCCAACGTGTACAACTAACGCAAGTTGAACCCGATATTACCAAACTTTTAAAAATGCATCAAACTCGTCGTTAACATTAATTTGTTTTTTTTTTCTTTGTATTTTTACTTTGTAAGTTCGAAATAAACAATTTTCTAATACCATTTGATGGTTAATTATTACAGTAAGATTTTTACTAATGTAATACAATCTCCTAATATGTATTCCGAATTTTCATATTTAAACCATTGCATGAAACTTCACATTAATTTGTTATTTTTGCTTTGTATTTTTACTTTATAAGTTTGAAACAAACAATTTTGTAATAGTTAATGGTATTTTAATTATTACAATAAGATTCTTATTAATGCATTTGCAATCTCTTAATATGTATTCTGAATTTTCATATTTAAACCATTGTATGAAACTGTGCATAATGTTATTCGAGCATACACTTTACAATCTTTACATATGGGCTATGTTTCATCAAAATTGGTATAGCAATAACTGTGTTCAAGATGAAGCACATATTGGCCACTGCTTTTTCAATAATATAACGGCATAAGCAGTAATGTATCATTAGTTGCTATTTACGTTGAAAATATCAAACAGCTTGAATGCGGAAAACTGTTATAATGGGGGGGAGGTCGTTACAAAATTTATGTCTTGCAAAGTGGGCAGTGGCCCGAAAAAGTTTGGGAACCTATGATCTACATAGACATCACCATCCAGTGGTATTTCATTTTCGATGTTTCTGGACGATTCTAATAATGTCCAAAAGCTTTTCAGTTTTGAAAGGAGCAGTTCATCTTGTTCGTCCAGTTTTCGTTTGAATTCTGTATTCAATTCAAATCCTGCTGTCGAAAAACAATTCTGAATAGTGTATTCAGTGACATCGTTTGTCAAAACTTTTGCCAGTTCAGAGATGCAATCTCTAAAGTTAATTGTAACCTCCAAGTTTCTATTTTCTTGTACCGCATTGACAGTCTTCATTATAATTCTCTTTCGATAATGATATTTAAAATTATTAATAATGCCTTGGTCCATTGGCTGATGTTTTGACGTTACATTTGATAGTAAAAAAAACACCTTCACACTTTTAAGTTTGGAAAAAATACTGGCAGGATGTGCCGGACAGTTGTCAGTAATTAACGTGATTTTTCTTTTGTTATACGCTTGTCTAGTTGGCACCTCTATAGCCAAGTGGGCAGGAGCAGCAGTGCATAGCACATGCTTCTTGATTAGACCGGGGTTCGAGCCCATGACCACCAAATACGGAGGATGCGGAAAGGTCAGGGAATGACCACCGCTTATCCCCAGAGCAATATGGCATTAGTTGCTAATGCTCCTAAAAACCAAATAACAACAACAGCTTGTCTAGTTTTAATATCCATTCTTCCAAAATATCACTTGTCATCTGTGCTTTTTTATTAAAGGTGTAGTCAACTTCCAAAGATTTTGTGCCTCTAAAACATCTTGGGTTTTTTGATTTACCGATGACTAAGTCTTAATTTTTCACTTCCTGTCATATTGGCTCCAACTAGCACAGTGATCGTTTCTTTGCTTTGTTTTCTGCCAAAACATTTATCATCCTTATAAGCAAGTATTCTATTGGGTAAACATTTAAAGAATAAACCCATTTTGTCAGCATTAAAAACATCCTTAGGTTCATATTCTTCCAAAATCTTCTTTAAGGTGTTCTTCTAACTGTTGCAATCTTCTTCACTTACATTAACTCTTTCTCCACAAATAACCTTTTCCACAATTCTGTGGCGCTTCTTAAATTTAAACCACCCAGTGCTCGCATTAAATTCTGTATGTTCAAGGGACTGTGCAAATTTCAGAGCTTGTTGCTTAATTATTGGACCTGGTATTGGTATATTCTTTTCACGTATCATTTGCACCCATTTTAGAACAGCTTTATCAACCCATCATATATACATAACTTAATTCGCTTGTCTGCTCCTCCTTCAATTGCATTTAAAATTGATTCTCGATTTTTTAAATAGTAGATAAACTGCTTGTAGGTATGCTATATTTCTCGGCAATAACTTTTTTCTTAAAACCATGGTTAATATCATGGAGAATCTTGACTTTATCATTAATACTTAAACACTTTCTCTTCGACATTTTTTCCGCAACTGTAAAAATTACTCTCTGCAGCTCTTGCCGATACATCCCCATGTAGCCACCGCAAACTTCGCTGTGCTGGCCATATAGTGAATTGTTAATATCGCCTATTCAATGACATTCGCTTGTCAATTCAATAGTATCACATGATCTTTCCTATCAGTCACTTTGAAGAAATATACAACTTTGTGAATTTCTTTTATTCTGCTTTCATTCATGTATACATGAAAGAAAATTTATGATTAATGTATGCTGTATGTTGTTTTTCAGAAAAAAAAAAAAAAAAAACAACAAGGGCATATAGCCTATGTGATTGATGACAAATCATTCTAAAAGAACGAAATTTAAAAAAAAAAATTCATGAAATCATCTACTGTGAGTCCAGTTAGATGAAAATGGACATATACAAAACTATCATATAATGATTGATAGGAAGGTCACATGGTATGGTATGGTTGAGATGAGAAACAAATGTCACTCAGTAGGCGTTACTAAAAACCAACTATCGAAGCATTCTATGTATTGCTGCCGCAATGCACTAAAGATTTACCCGCAGTGAATTTCGTTTTCCCCCTTAGCCAATGTCAATTTACAAATCTGCCCTATTTATTGCAAAGTTTATGACCACTTTTAAGAAAACCCATTTGGTTTTATAACTATAACAAAAATGAATAAAAGACCCTCCTATGGGTGTCAATGGCCATTGATCATCCTTTTAGTGTTCACTAAAAGGATGATTAATTCCAGATACTAATGAGCAATTTTGGAGGGAAGGCAGTCATATATTTGAGTGGCTGTTTAGCAGTAAATGCTTGAAAATCTTCAAAAATGCTTTTGCTAATTTTTTTAAAAATTCATTATAGCGAGACTAACACTTCACGATATAGGATTAATTTTACATGTAACTTTGTTTCAAGGTGCAATGTTTTGCGAAAAAATTTGTAATATAAAGAAATTCGTTAAATAGAAGTTTGTAATAGAGAAGCTATTACATAATAGTATATGATTAATAAGTAAAAAAAAAAAAAATAGTGAGCATCAAATTGAGGGTGGGAAGATAATAAAATAACTAAGGAAAAGAAAAAGTTATGGTTATGGAGGAAAGATTAAAAAAAAAAAAAGTCAATGAATACTTTGAATTCATGTATATACCTTAAGTTGGCATTGTAATTGTTATAAAAATTATATATGTGATAAAAGAACATAGTTTTATACAGTAATACCCCGACTCACGCGAACTCGGAGTTACGCGGTTCTTGATTTTTTCGTTTGTCAACGCTGCCGCCCGCTATCTTCAAGGTCGTTTTTCATATGTTATCGATATACGGTGCGACGGCGGAGAATGAGAGCGAAAGATGAGCAAAATTCAACTTTGCTGCTTTTATGTTTTTTATATCAGTGAAGGGGAAACACATTTCACCATAATAATGTAAAAACCAACACAATTCCAGCTATCGGTATAATCGCAAATGCAATTAGATCGAGTTTACTACCAGTTTATAACAGATTTCACTAGCAGAAACGCAACTGGATTTTTATTGTTTTATGGTAGTAACCCCTAGAAATGTGAGGTGTTAATAGCGTATCTCTGCCTTTATGGTGTTGTTTATTCAGTTGCTACATGCGCGCAGCTTTGTTTATGCGTATCAAGCGTGCCTCCTCGTTTTGTAATTGTGCTTTATTCCCTAAAAATGAGTAAAATACTTAAAAGGTGTGAAAAGGAAGCGTCCTAGTGAAGACACTGCAGATTCAGAGAGAAAAAGAAAAGCAATTATCGATAAATAGAGGCGGACTGGGTCAAAAATTCTTACCCGGGAAAATTTATAGTGGCCTCATACTATGGTTTATGGCCAAAATCACACTGGCCCACCGGGGTTTCCCCGGTAAGGCTTATGGCCAGTCCGCCTCTGTCGATAGAGAAAAAATATGAAATTGTGAAACGCTTTGAGCAAAATGAAAGACCATGTGATATTGCACGTGCTACAGGCCTAAATGAAGCAACGGCGAAAAGCACATGGAACGAAGAACGCGTTATAGCTACAAAGCAAGGAATAAAAAAAAATATTAGCTTGCTACGAAGAAATTCTGCGAGAAAAAAAGAACGCGCTGTGTCGTCAGACGAATTTGTTAGATTTTATGAAGCCATCGACATCGAAATAACTTTTTAACGTAAGTCATTTGTTTTTTTAATACATATTTTGTATTAATATGTATAAAGAACTGCAATTTTATTAATATTTTTCTTCTAAACTAGCGTTTTTGTTAGTCCTTGGTCCCAATTAAGCAAAATTTATATGTATTTATGTGCAAAGTTGTACCTCGACTTACGCGATTTTCGTCGGACCCACCTATCGCGTAACTTCGGGGTATTACTGTATATCAAATAAGGAATAGTGTTAATTTTGCATGTCAAAAATAGAGGTAAATTTTGAATGAGAAATTTGGCAAAGATGTAAATTTGGAAGTCAAAAATATATTTAATGTAAGAGGCAATGGTATAGAAACAGGAAATAAAACAGGGTAAGGGAAGGCAAACTGTTGTAAAAACAAAAGAGGTGAACATAGCAGAAAAGAAGGAAAGTTAGAATGTCTGAATCGCCCTCGTATTTCGCTAATAGCTATTAGTGAAATAAGAATAAACCCATTTCGTCAGCAGAGTTTAAAGGATACTAAGCAAGCTAGGTGAAATACCCGACCTCGTAGAGAGGGCTTTGGCTAAGAGAGCATTATTAGAAGGAGAAACTAATACCATAAGCCTAAGATATGTTTAGGAATATAGAAAAATACAGTCAAAAATGAAAATAAAAAAATATGCATGAATTCATCGTTTTGAATACTGTTTATATCTCATTTATGCCCACCTTGATGACATATGAATTCCAAGTATTTATTTATTTGTTTTCTTGTGTTAATTATTTCCACTTTACTGAATTCATACATATTTGTTTATTTTCTTTTTATATTTCTATTTTTGGCCTTATATTTTTCAGTATTCCAAAATATATTACAGGGTATTAGTTTCTCCTTCTACTAATGCTCTCTCTCTCTCTCTCTCTCTCTCTCTCTCTCTCTCTCTCTCTCTCTCTCTCTCTCTCACAGCCAAGGCCCTCCCTAAGAGGTTAGTTATCTACATACCTAGCTTGCCTAGTATCCTTTAAACTCTTTTCTTTGCTTTTTATCATTTACTTTCTATTCTTCGTTCTTCCATTCATTGAGCTATTAGGGAAATATGAGAGTGATTCGGACATTCTTACTTTCCTTCTTTGCTATTTTCACCTCTTTTATTTTACTACTGTTTTCCTTCCCTTGCCCTGTTTTATTTCCTGTTACATTTAATATATTTTTGACTTCCAAATTTACATCATGGCCAAATTTCTCATTCAAAATTTACTTCTATTTTTGACATACAAAACTTTGTTCTTTTACCATATATATATATATATATTTTTTTTTTTTTTTTTTTTTTATTATATGATGTCGACTTAGGTATATACATGAATTCAAGGTATTCACTGTCACTTTTTTTTTTATTTATACTTTAATTTCCTTAACTTAAAATTATATACACTGCATTGAGGCTACCCTGCTTATGTTTTTGGAGGTTCTATCATTTTCTCCCTCCTTTTTAATAATATTTTTTTTTTATCTTCCCACCTTCCCATTTGATGCTCTCTGTTTTTCTTTACTTATTAATCACATTTTACTTTCCCTTTCAGCTTCTCTTCTTCTAATTGGCTTTTTGATTCAGCCTGTAATTTAAGATAATTTAATAAATATTTTAGGTTCTTCAAATTCTTTTCCTTTTTATACCTTATTCTTTTCTTTTTCTTACTTGCCTCTTATTAGCCTTGGCACCTTGTGTTCATACTGCTCTTTGTGCATTTTTCTGTTAATTCATTCTAGTAGATATGTGAAAGGTGAAAGAATGTTAATATCCTAAATATCCTTTTATTGGATATTAACATTCTTTCACCCTTCACATATCTACTACACTTCTTTTTCTACTGTCCTCACCCTTCTAGTTTCTTGCACTCTGTGTAATTTTCACATTCATTTATGCATACTTATTCAATATATTAATACAAATTTATATATACTCTTGCATCCTTTAATGCTGCTTTGCACTTTTAGGTGCATCTGTCATACCTGACTTATTAACTTTTCATTAACTGAAACTATTTCATCAACTGAGAACCTTCTTTCATCTTCTGTAACATTTTATATATATATATATATATATATATACACACATATATAAAATATAGAAAATTAATAAATAACTTATGTAAAGTAAACTAAATAAGAGGGCTAAAGTCATCTAGCCTGTTAACAACAAAATTATTTTATAACTTTAATTATACTTATCCATTTATCGCATTAATTACCTTTTGACTGTGTTAAACAGGCAGATGATATCAGAAACTGATAGCCGGGTTAATTGTAGGGGGACATATTGAAAGGATTAGCCCTCGATAAAGTCCCTTTCAATGTGTTCTATTATCTATAATTGACTTGATATATATATATATTATTATTATGTTTATTAATTGTTTTATTTTTACTTTTACTTTGACTAATGATCATCCTTTACTAGGTTTGGTCTCGTGGACCAGTTATGGCTATTATAGGGTTAAGTAGCTACCAGCTTATCCTATATGAAATATATCTTACCTATTTTACTAATTGTACTTAAACTATACAAAAAATACACACACACACACACATATATATATATATTATGGGTAACATGTTTTCATGAAATTTTATATTTGGGCCTTTTAAAAGTATTTGTCAAATATCATTAAAATTAGACAAGTAGAAATCCAGCAATTATTATTTATTTTTTTTTTTTTTCTGTACAATTTGTATGGAAAAAAAGAAATTCATAGATTAAATGTAGTTTTAATGCAGCATTGTTAGAGAGAGAGAAAGGAGACAAAAAAAAGAAGAGTATATGGGAGAAATAAATATACAGTTTATAATTAATCTACAATTAAGTCTGGAGAACATAAACTATAGAATTTTGTTAAGTGTTCTATAAAATTATAAGCTTAGTAATTAATTGACAGGGAAATAACATATTTATTTTTAATTTATATTAATTACACCTCATCTTATTTGTGGTATCTGTGATGGCCACAAGCCTGATGATGACATATATTAAACTGGTCACACTCAGTATTATGACATTGTCAGGAAAATTTGAGGTGTATGTGGACATATTAAAGGATAGAAAAATAAACATACTTGGATTCAGTGAATCAAAGTAAAAAGGAAATGGCTGTAGAGAGTTACAAGGAGGCTATTACCTATATTGGTAGCCATCATTATAGATCACAGCATTAAGGAAAGGCTACTTGAGGTGAATAATATCAGTGACAGACTCATGTCAATTAAACTGCAAATGAATGATAGCAAAACATTCAAGATAGTACAGTGCTATGTACTGCAAACCAGTTTCGAAGAAATGGAGAAGCTGGAGTTTGAGGCCAAGCTCAAAGAGAACGTCACAGGTGGATATATATATATATATAGTCATTGTGGGTGACCTGAACACAAAAGTCAGAGTGAAGAGATAAGGACTAGAATACAGTATGGGTCCTCATGGTTGGGGGACCTAGGAATGATGATGGTGACAGGTAGTTAGATTTCTGTTTATGGAACAGCTTGGTCGTAGGCAACACATTTGTTCAAGAAGAGAAAGAGTTCACAAAGCGACAAGGTATGGTTGGGACAGTCAACAGGAGTGACACAGAAGACTAGTGGACATCAAGGTCATTCTGAGTGTCTCCCTTGAGTAGTGCTCATAGGTTAGTTGTGTTGGAGTTTTAAGATTCCCTAAATTGAAGAGGATCAAAATAACAAGAGAGAAAACTACAGGTGTGGAAGTTGAAAGAGGAAAAAGGGACAATGTTCAGAGAAGAGTTCAGAAATATTGTACCTGAGACGGTGGTGAACAGTGTGGAATCAGAATGAAAATTCAAAGACTGCATAGTAGGGCTGACAGAGCAAGTATGCAAAAGGACAAGTAATAGAAGGAGATGGAAAGAAACCCCATGGTAGACTGAGAGGATGAGAAACACTGTGAAAAACAAGAATAATGCATTTAGGACCTACTTCCAGAACAGAAATGATGAGAATAAAGAGAGATATGAAACCATGAAGAGAGAGAGAGAGAGAGAGAGGGAGAGAGGCCAAGAGGGTAGCTAATGAGGAGAGAAGACTGGTTGGAAGAATGGAGTGAAACTCTACGATAAGATATCGAAGGTAATAAAAAGGTGCTGTGTGGTATGGTGAGGAACAGGAGAAGAGATGGTGAGTGGAGCAAATACTTGATGGATGAGAAAGAAAACCTAATAACCAATAATAAAGAGATAAGAGAAACATGGAAGAAGTATTTTGAAAATCTGTTGAACGCGCAGGACAGCCGGCAAAAGGGACAAAGCCAGGTTGATCGTAAAAGAGGGGGTGAAAGAGAAGATGATGTAGTGCAGGCATGGAAATACATCAAGACAGGTAAATCTGTTGGTATGGTTGATAGAGAGATGCTGAAGACTACGGGTGAGGCAGAGATAGTGTGGACATACAGACTGTGCCACAAGATCTGGGATGGGAGACAGGTGCCGAAGGACTGGAAAGAAGGTTTGATCATCCCATTGTTCAAGGGGAACAGGAAGAAATGTTCCAATTATAGAGGCATCACACTGACATCACATGTGAGTAAGCTGTACGAGAGCAGAAGATAAGAGGAATGATTGAAAATTGGATGGCTAAGAATAGTATGGGACCTGGCAAATCGACGGTGGATCTAATTTTCTGCATCAGGCAGCTGATGGGAAAATGTTATGAACACAATAAAGAACTACAAATTGAATTTTTGGACATAAAGAGCTTGTGATGCTGTCAAGAGAGCGAAAGTGTGGGAAGTTTGAGAAACTTGGGGATAGAGGAACATCTTGTGGAGATAATTGAGAATATGTACACCAACACAGCGAGCAAAGTAAGAACAGTGATAGGGTTGACAGAGAGAGCTTCAAAATAACATCAGGTTTGAGGCAAGGAGGCATCTTGTTACCACTGCTGTTCATAGCTGTCATGAATGATGTGCATGTAGAGTGGCAGAACAACTTGGACAAGACCAGATGAAAGTCATGATCTTCGCAGATAACCTCTATATATGGGGAGAGCAGGGAACAAGTGCAACGGAAAGTTGATATGTGGGCTAGTTTGGCCAATGAATTTGGACTGGTTTTCAGTAAGGAGAAAAGTGAAGTAATGGTTCTAAAGAGGAGCGGCGAGCTTGAAGGGTACATTACAATGATAGGGAAAGAACTAAAAATGATTAACTTCAAGTGATAGATGAAGAAATAAGTAGAAAGATACAAGCAGGCGGGAATTTCTATAGGTAGACAAGAGATCTAATCTGGAACAGGAACATACTTCTGAAACTTTGGCTATAAAGAAAAGCAGAATGCAGGGGGCAGAAATGAGATTTGTAATGAGCAAAGACAAGACGCGATAAAATCAGGAATGATGTGATTAGGGAGAGAATTCAGGTTGTAAAACTCTAGAATAGGATTGAAAGGTCCCATTTGGAATGGTTTGGAGAGGCATTTGCCAGTATGAATGTTTGATTTACAATTAAGGAACAAAAGACCAAGAGGGAGACCAAGAATGAGGTTGCAGGACATGATAAAGACTGATGTCATTAAGAGAGGAGGAAACTGGATTGGAATTAATGACGGAGAGAAGTACATGGATGGCATGGTGGCAAGGTTTCAGACGTCGACCTGTGGAACAGCAGAATGTTGACAGATGATTATGATGATTAATCACAAAAAAGGAAAAAAAATTCAGTAAATTTAAAGGAAAAATCTAACATACCTGAAAGAAGTTTCACTGCATACATTAACTTGTTTTAATAATATGGCCATGTTATAAGAGTCTTACAATGTATTCCAAATGATCTAGTCACTTTAAACATTACACATAATATTTCTATGATTGTAGCAACCTTTGTTTTCTCTTATAATTGTAAATTCCTAAAGTTTCAGCTACATTTGCTTGCTTGCACTGTGGTTTGTATTCAGGGTTGTCTAAAGCAGAATATAATAATGGTAGAAGTGATCATACACACCCCCACTTATATGCACAGGGATGGATCACTAGTGGTAGAAGTAATGGTCACACAAGAGGTTGTAATTTAGATGATTTAGATGTTCTAATTAACAATTATCATTTTTTAAGGCTACAAAATGCATTATTGTTTTACATGAGAGTTAGATGACTGCTTCGTATATAAATATTAGAGGTAATGCCATGTTCTTGCCCTCATTTTTATCACAATACTCACTACAGTAAAACCTTGTTATTTTGAAATTCAAGGGACCAAAAAAATACCACTTTGAATTATCTGGGTTCAAATTGAACAAACTTTTAAAAAATTGAATTTAATTACTGTGTCATTCCGGCAGAAAAGTTGGCAAATTGCAGTTCGCAGAGGCAAATGCTGAAATAAACTCCTTATAGAGATGAACTAGAAAAAAAATTTAATCATAAAAAAGACAACAATTGAAATAACATTTGCACAACTTATTTTTTATTAACAAAGTAATCCAACGTAGTTTGTTTCATTTTTTTATCATATAGTTCATGTACTATTTTTTTTTTTTTTATATATATATTTTGTCCATTGCATCTGCTAGACTATCATCCTCACACAAATGCTTACGTAGTACATTCTCCAGAGACAAGAATCCTACATTCTTGTACAATTCAAGAATTCTACATAAAAGAATCTAAAAACATTTTTAAAGTAGATGCAAATAACAAAGAAAAACCAGACCGAACGGAAAAAAATAATAGTTCCGAATTGGTAGCACACCACTTAGACACAGGACATTACTCCTCCTTCAAAAACGCAATAATAATTGACAAATAAGACACAAAATTTAAGTTAGAAACCAGTGAGACACTAGCAGTGAAATCAATAAACATACATAGATCAATAATAATCTCTGAAGAATGGGGCCAAAAACAAATATCCTATAAGTTCAACTTTAACAACAGAACATAACACCCCCCACCCCACCAAATCCAGGACCTCTACTAATGAGGACGGGTAGTCATGCACCCGGATTTCCAAGGTTAGGGAGAGAATTCAGGTGGTAAAACTCTAGAATAGGATTGAAAGATCCCATTTGGAATGGTTTGGAGAGGCATTTGCCAGGATGAATGTTTGATTTACAATTAAGGAACAAAAGACCAAGGGGGGAGACCAAGAATGAGGTTGCAGGACATGATAAAGACCGATGTCATTAAGAGAGGAGGAAACTGGATTGGAATTAATGACGGAGAGAAGTACAATGGATGGCATGGTGGTAACCCCTTTCTTTCCCTTTCCTACCTCTTTTTTTTTTTTTTTTTTTTTTTTGTTTTCCAGCCAAAAAAAAAACATCTACAATTTCCAAATTCCCAAACTATAAGTGTAATATGGTGAGATGAGAAATTTTTCCCCTCCGCCCTACTTCACCCTTTTTCGACCACTCAGCTCCCCCACCATGCTTTTGAAATACTGCAGTATAACGTGTCTGGGCTATAAAAGACAGCCTCGACACGTATTCACCCTCCTTTGAAGATGGTATTAACGAAAAGCTCCCATCAGGCTTCAGGACATCATCTCCCTTTATTCCTACAATTACTCCCCATGCAAGGATTTAGGACAAAAGCTGGCTTTTTCCTTCGTCCTCTTTCCATATACAGTAATTGCAATTTCAACACCTTCTGAATTACACCTCACCCAGATGCAGCCGTTCCTGAAGAAAACCCCAGGTGAGAGTATCCTTCTGCCTTAAAATAAAATATATAATATTCCTAAAATTTAATATTTCTTTAAAATTTCCAAAAATAGCCTATACTACCCTTTTCAAAAAAATCCACAAAGTTTATTTTAAATCCATAATGAGATTACAGATTCTCTACAAGAAAAAATTACAATAAATTACACTGGTTTACAGTGTATCTGGGGTTTGAGTAAAAGTATGTGGCAGTTATTTATGCATGTTTACTGATTACTAAACCGAAGTCCATTTGTTTCTATCATGTAAAGATTTTTCACAATTCATTAACAAAATATTACCCAGGTATTATATGCAAATGTGAATATAACTATAGTTTCTGCAATGGTTTACAAGTTTTATACCCCTATAGTCATAATCAGTATCAAATATTTGCCTCAAATACAACAGATTGTGCATGTTTAACCTGTAACTACACACATGCTGCAAGGTCGTATTGCAAAGTAGCCGACCTTGACCCAGGAAAGTAGACGACCTCCACCCCACTCTTCCGGCCCATCTGTGATTCCCAGAATTTTATTTTCCGAGTGGAGTCTGGGAGACTCCCATGTGTAATTACGGGTTAAACTTGTCTGAGCATGCACTCACTTGTTTGTACAGTCCACTCAACCACAGAGCCTATATAAGTGGCACATCCCTTATGCGATCACAATACTCTTGTAAAAACCATTGTGAGCTCTCACTGTGTGTTAGTTTTCTTTTAGTATGGCAACTAGAAAGTGTATAAACAGTCCCGACATATTTTGTTACATATGTGGTTGTTTCGTTCCTGTAAAGCAGAGGCAAAATATTACCGATTTTATAAAAAAATCGTATTATGCATACTTTGGCGTAAAACTAGGTGATCAGGATAAATCATGGGCACCGCATAAAGTATGCCATACATATGTTGAACATCTTAGAAAATGGAGTCAAGGAAAAAAGGTGTGCTTGCCATTTGCTATTCCTATGTTGTGGTGCAAGCCAGTAAGCCATGCCGAATGTTACTTTTGCGTGTGACGTTAAAAGTTACAATTCAAAAAATAAAAAGGACATCAAATATCCAGATCTACCGTCAGCCATAAGACCGGTTCCGTATGGACCTGATCTGCCTGTAAAACTACCAGAAACTTTGGAGTCCACATCTTCTACCAAAGCAGAAGCTAAAGAGGTTAGTGAAGAGGAATGTTATCAACCAGAAAATATTTTAATGCCACAGCAATTCACGCAAGTCGAAACGATCGATTTAGTAAGGGACTTAAGTCTTCCAAAGTATGCTGCAGAAATTCTGGGATCCAGACTTCAAGCAGAGAACTCCAAGTACGACATTGCTTGCTCCAAATACGTCATTTTTCTGGTACAGAAATCGTGAAAGGGATTTTATACAGTATTTTTCACAAGAAGGTCCTCTCGTATATTGCAGTGATATTGCTGGTTTAATAAGTGCCTTAGGAGCTCCGTCATATGTTCCTAATGAATGGAGACTATTTATAGGCTCTTCTAAGACTAGTTTAAAATGTGTTCTCTTGTATAATGGAGATAAGTACACTTAAATGAGCATCTGTGCCAGTTGCTCATTCAGTCTACTTAAAAGAAACTTATGACGATCTAAAGTTGCTTCTGGAGAAAATTAAATATCAAGATCACAAACGGCAACTATATGGAGACTTAAAAGTGTTATGTATGTTGTTGGGGCAACAGGGTGAATACACTAAAATGCCATGCTTTATTTGTGAATGGGATAGCAGAGCTAAAGTGCTGCATTGGACAAAGAAACAATGGCCTCGGAGGCACAATCTTACACCGGGGTCAAAAAATATTGTTTACGAAAGTTTGGTGAAGCCAGATAAAATACTTTTACCTCCACTGCATATCGTTAGGCATAATGAAGCAATTTGTTAAAGCATTGAATAAGGATGGCAACTGCTTTAAGTACCTTTGCAGTAAATTTCCCGGTTTATCTGATGCAAAACTTAAGGAGGGTATCTTCATTGGTCCCTAAATTATAAAATTGGTTTTAGATGGTCAGTTTGAAACTACTATGACTGACGTTGAAAGGGAAGCCTGGATTGCCTTTAAAAGTGTAATGGAAAACTTTCTAGGAAATCATAAATCACAGGATTATGAGAAAATTGTTCAACATATACTCAAAACTTTGCAATTTAGGTTGCAATATGAGCATCAAAATTCACTTTTTTCATGCCCATCTTGATTTTTCCCCCCAAAATCTTGCACAGATGAGTGAGGAATAAGGGGAGAGATTCCATCAGGACATAAAGGAAATGGAGCAGATGTACTAGGGAGGGTGGAATACAAGCATGATGGCCGACTACTGCTGGTGTTTGAAAAGAGAGAAACCTGGCACTGTACATAAAATAAAAATGATTAAACGTTCTTTTCAAACAAAGAGATGAAGGTCTGATTAATGAAAGTTTCAGGAATTTTGATTAATACTTGTTAATATTTATGTATTTTTTGATATATGAAAATGTGATCCTATCAATTTGTCATTACTAAATACGATAAAGTTATATACTTTCATAAAAAACAATACTTTTTTATTTCTTAAATTGTGATGTATCTGGATGTAATAGAAAAAAATCTAAGTCATATTTGAAATCACAGCAACATATTTCAGCAGTAGGACCTATTGAAATTCAAACTCCAGTGAACAAACTTAAATCTGCAAACTAGTGTTATTGGCATTTGTCTGATTTTACAAAAATTAGCAGGTCTTGACTACTCAAGTTGTCTGTCCAATTGTCTAATAAAGTTCGAGACTTTAGGACCGCCACAAATTTTTTTACTCTAGGTAAATAATTCCCTAGAGGCTGCATGTAGCTGGTTGCATTTGCCAATAGATAAAAAACTATTTTTTAGAGCGAGTCCTTTGCAGTTGTGCGCTGCACAACTGCAGTTGGTCCATCAAGAGAAGAATTTCACGATTTTGACCAGCCACCTTCCTATCGAGATATTGCATTTGCTCGCGGAATAATTTTGCCATCATTCATGCGTTTTTGTTAGCCTTGTAAATGCAAGGCAGGCATTTCACTCCTTGAAACATCGTGGTTTTTCATATTTTCCGATGATAAAAGACTGCAACTTTTTGCTTCCATCTGAATTGCAACAAGGCAGAACTGTTACCCTTTCCATACTCTTCTTCCCTCCTCTACATGTTTCTTCTTTCATTGCTAGTGTTCTATCTGGCAATACTTTGTAGAAAACTTCGCTTTCATCCATATTAAAAATATTCTTTGGATCGTAACTTTGCAAAACAGACTTCGCATTTTCTTGCCATCTTTCTGCAGCCTCAATGCCCATTGAAGATCCTTCAGCACAAACCAGTAGTGTTACAATATTGTGCCATTTTTGAAATCATTGCAGCCACCCATTGGAGTATTTAAAATCTTTGCCTAACTTAATTGGAGCATTTTTCTTTCACAAAAAATACTGAATAGCAGTGCTGTTCAGCATTTTTGGCTGGCTGGATGCCATCAAAAATAATAAATAAATAAATATTTACCAAATATATATAGAGGGAACCAATTAATAATAGATATTTAAACATTATTTTCTTATTTATACAGTCATTTGTAATTAGTCATATAGCAAAATACATGGAATTTTTTCCCACAAAAATACTTTTAAACTTTGAAGAAATGAAATTCATTAAATGAACTTTAATTGACATTATTTAATAAAGTTGCTTGTGCAAATTTATAGGTAGATATTTTTTTTAAGTAGTTTAATTTTATATAATCAATTATAGAATATTATTTTAGTAGTACAGACAAGGGAAAGAAGCCATTAAATGCCTAAAACATTTAAATTTATTTCAGAACAATTAATTTCAGACACATCTTAGAATGTCTCCAAAACACATTTTCAGAAAAAGTGGTTGCCATTTTGGGGGGCACCACATTGCACAGCCCTGCACTATAGAATAGCTATAAAATCACTGATGACCCTGAACATATAGCTGATGAGCTAAATAATTTGTAGCATAAATATTTACATGTGAGAATTCTTTCAGGCCCAGGTAACAGCAGTCGGGAACTAGATGATTTGCAATCATTGCAAATGAATTCCTCAACTTCTTCCATTGATCTATTACATCTGGCCATCTGATACTCCCTCCTCAAGCAAGTAATGGTCTGTCTCATCACAGTCAACTTGGTATTCTACCAAGGCACTATACAGGTAAACCTCTTTATTCTTTACTTAGAACCATGTGATGCCTTAATCAAAATATCCTAGAATATGCAGGCCTTGCCCTCGGCCTGGCTGCCATTCCATAATACTTCATTTTCTGCTGTCAGTTCCTCCTGAATGAGCCTGTCAAACTTGTCCCAATTCATTGTATACACTGTAAATCTATCAGTGCTGTACCCTTCATTCTGAGTTTGTCTGTCATACTATATGAAAAATTATATAGTGATGATTGCTGGTTGACCAGTTTTCTTATACTTGCCAATCTTCTATTTTCCCTGAAATAGATGGAGTTCATAACATTACATTAGTATTCAACTCCCCTCTCATTAATGAATAGGTAGCCAGTTATCCCCATCTGATTCACAGCACACAGTCTATTCGTAACTATATTTTCTTCAAACTCTTCACCACAGGAGTCAGTTCCTCCGAAAAACTGAATTGGCATTAGAATCTCTCTCAAAAGTTACTTGCTTAGACTTTTTAGAACAGTACGTATGATTGACTTAGTCAAAATAAGGTTTGTATATATAGTTGCAGCAACAAAAGGTTTAGGAACCTCTTCACAAGGAGCTGAGATATCAGTTAGGTACATTGCCACATGAACAAGGTTGGGAACATTGGCTAGAAAAAAACTTAACTTTTGGAATGAGGAATATGTGTACTATGGCAAGTTAATCAGTATTGATTTATTTTCAGATATTTCGTCATGTGGAAGAAATTTTTCCAGTCCTTTTGGAGACCCTTTCAGATCCTTCAGATGAGGTATACATTGTTTCATAATGTGTAGCATAATCACATTAGTTTATGAATTATTGTGTGAAAAGCTAAACTAATACAAGTAATAAGACATGTGTCTAGTTTATGTAGAATAAGCTGTTTGCATGCCAAAGTGGGCAGTGAAAAAGAGTTTTTTATTGCATGATCTCTGATTTTGTGATGCTCTTGCCTTAGTACAGGTCGACTGTCACTAATCTGGCAGCGTTGGGACCTGTGTGGTGCCAGATCAGTGAGTTTGCCGGATCACCGGTGGTTATTTTAGCACATACAGTTTATTCAACAGCTAACCACCTCATCCTTCCTTTAACACATTAACTACCAAGCTAATTTAAGAAAAAATTCCCCAGGGGCCAAAAAATATTTAACAAATAATTTGATTAGTAATTCTAAAATAAATATTGTAATGTCAGTGTTGTCGTTTTCTTGCTTAAAATATCAAAAAAAGGAGTTTTTTGGTTTTTTTTATGTTGCATATGCGGCCAACTAGGTTACTTTATTTCTTGAGAAGCCATGTCGGCCACATACGCGTGATGCTATTACGGCATACATATGAAGGTCATTTGTGATTAGTTTATTGCACATGCAATAAACTAATCACAAATGAACTAATCTAATAAACTAATCACACTAAACATGCAGCAAGCGCTGCAATAAAACTAATTGTGATAAAATAAACTCTCAAACGTCGCAATAAGCTTGTCAGTATTGTTAGAGATTTTGTGAAAACAAGTTCGCTAGCATGCTGTATCATCCATCATATTGTGTTGTGTTTTTTCCGCAAGTTTGTACAAGTGTGTTGTAAAAAAAAAAAAAAAAAAAATCCAAAAAGGAATGGCTAAAAGAAAATTACTAAAATAAGAGGAACTAAGAGAAATTGCTGGAATTTACAATTAAGCAGAGTTAAACTTCTCACAGACACACTGCTGTCGAGTTTTTTCAGAAGTTCAACTTTATCTGTTATGGAAAATGTATGGTATTTGCGCTTTACACCATGAGAGGCACTTCCTTTATGCATTGGAACCGTGGTTGGGGCTAAATGTGAGCAGGTTATAATAAATGCAGAAAAACAAGCAGGAATGGCTTGCCAATGTTTACGAGTTTGCACCAACCAATTTCGCCAAAACAGTAGCAGCAGGTCGGTGTGCCAACCCGGAAATTTGAAATTACGTTTGCGGAAATTATGTCCGAATTAGCGGTGGAACCGGATTAGTGATGGTCGACCTATATCACACTGCAAAATAAGCCCTTTTTTACAGGAGAAATATTGCTGTTTATATTTCTATTTATTTGTAAACTGGTGCTGTTTGCTCTCCAAATATTTGTTTTGGTGGTTATTACTGCTACATTTCATCTTAAGTGATCAGGGCCGTTTATTTTTAGTGCATAACTGAGAGAACGTTGCAATAGCTTCTTTTATAACACATGAATATGAGTTCTGCTGTTGATTTAATACTTAGGTTAGCATGATGTTTTTTAAGAAATTTTTACATTGAATTAGATTTTATGCATCCCTGCATTTCTCCTTTCTTTTTAAATTATCAGTAAAGTTGTCAAATGTCATAATGAGAAGATATATGGCCTCTAATTAATGGGATGGCAATGTCATCAGAATGCCCATTTCATGGTGGTGGAGTTGGTGCATTAGAAATAAATAGCTGTATCATCATCTTCTGCTATTTTCGATCCACTGAAAGATGAAGTGTTTTTTTATGTTGTTTTGGATGCCTCAACAACTGCAGTCTTGTGCCTTCTGTTGGCACCGTACACCGCAAATTTCACAATTTCATCAATCCACCTCAACTTTGGTCTTTTTCTTGGGCATTCAGAGCCAAGTATCCACTCCAAAATTCGTTAGGTCCATCTATCGTCAGTTCTTCTTGATATGTGATCTTCCCATTTCCATTTTAAGTGCTTTGTTCTTTCAGTGATGTCACAAACCTTGGTTTGTTGACAAATCCATGCACATGCTTTTCAGTCTCTTTTGGTTATGTTAAAAATTCATTGCTCCATACATAGTCTTTGTAAAGCTTGGCATTCAATGACCATGTTTCATAACCATATATTAAGGACAGGGAGGATACGTTGATGAAAAACTTTTCATTTGAGGCAGAGTGGCAAGTTTGTCTTGAAGACTATATTAAGCTTTCCAAATGCTTGCCATCCCAATTTTATGCACCGTTAAGTTTCCATCATATTATTTCCATCTGTTGAAATTTCTTCTCCAAGGTAAACATACCTTTTCACTTCTAGTTTTTGCCCATCAGCCATGATTTTCTTTGGTCTGGTAAATTCATTGAACATAAACTTGTTTTCTTGATATTCATTTTTAAGCTGAACTTCTTGCTTTCATCTGCAATTCTTCATTGTTTTGCTGCAAGTCATAAGTAATCTCCATTTATTTTGAGTCCTTTATTATACAAATTTAGCTTGCAAAAAATTTCTCCTTCTGAACAGGGAGATTGTGTCTCCTTGTTGGATGCCTTTTTCTATGTTGATCTGAACTTTATCATTGTTGACTCATATTGATGCAGTCACCTTTTCATATATTGATTGGAGAATATTAATGTAACTCTGTCAACACCGATTAGGGTGTTGATTATTGCTTGTTTTGTGACTGAGTCAAATGCTTTTTCATAGTAGATGAAGGCTATACATAATGGAAGGTTGTATTCATTGTGACGTGCTATAACATGCTGCTCTGTTTGGATGTGATACTTTGTACTAAAGCTGCTTCTGAGACCTGCTTGCTCCTTGGGTTGTGCCACAAGAAGTATTTTGCCTATTCTTCTTGAAAGTATCTGTGTGAAAACCTTGTAGAAAACTAGCAATAGGCTTATTGGTCAGTAGTTTTTTTTATATCTGCCTTGTCACCTTTCTTGTGCAGTAGGATTGCTTTTGCATTTTTCCATACTACAGGTACTTTGTTAAATAGAAGGCATTTTTAAAATAGTTTGGCTAGAGCCTTATATACTGGCTGGCCTGCAGCTTTCAACATATCAACAGTAACTTTATCAGGTCCTGCTGCTTTGCCATTTTTCTTTGATTTTATACTACTTCTTCCACCAAAATTTCTTCCAACAAAAACAACTGGGTTGTCCTGATATTGCGCTACCTCAGATAAGCAATGCTTCACCGGAAGAAAAAAAAAAAATCAGATTATTATATTAGGATCACCAGTAATTCATTACATAAACCCATATTTTGTGTCTCTCTGGTGGGTTTTGTGTGTTCTCTGGTTGATTGGCCTGTTTTACTGGACGATAAAACACCAGTTTCTGCGGGGGCGGGGGGGAATCTTGCTCTCTACGCCTGAGATCGACTAACTTAGCCACGGAGTGAAAAAAGCCCATTAAAGTTCCTTGCATTATCAATGGGGTTCAAACCTGAGCCTTTTCCACCTGGTGGGGGAGGACAGTGACGATACCACTGTGTTACCCTCGCAGACAGCAACTTTTCGCCAGGTAGAGAAGACTATTTCTTATTAATACTTATTCTTGGCAGACACCACGACCACCCCTGGGTGGTGGTCGTGGTGTCTGCCGAGATTAGTTGCTCTGATATTGCACTACCTCGAATAAGAAATGCTTCGAGTGGAGAAGACTAATGTTACTTATTTTGGGACAATACCACTACCCAGAATTGGGGTGTGGTATCCACCAAGAATAAGTAACATTAGTCTTCACCACTGGTGAAGCATTGCTTATACAAGGTAGGGATACCCAATCTTTCGATAACGTCAAAATAATAGCTTACGTGGATGATATCACCATCTTGGTCAGTGGAAACTCTTCAGCTGCTCTTAGAAACTACCACAAATTTTGTTTTCCAGGATCTGGACAATTGGGCTACTACCAATAAGCTTAAAATCAGCTTGTCAAAAACAAGGATGGTGTTTCTTGGCTAAAAGTTGGATATCTCTCATCCTCCATTGGTCAAGATCAGCAATATTCATCTCCCCAAAGTTAAAGAGAACAAGCTTCTAGGAGTGGTAATTGATTCCAGTCTTAATTTTATTCCTCACCTGACAAACTTGTCATCTAAAATACATAGATTTACTGGTGAAATTGTTAGGGTGTCCCGTGTTGAATGGGGTCTCTCTAAAAAAACTTTAAGGATCCATTCAATGCAGTTTTTCTCCTGTGGCCACGTATGCTGCAATTGCAAGGTTTCACAGCGCAGGGCTCAATTACTTCAAATCTAAACTCCTTGCAGAGAACCATTTTGCTGTCTATTTTTTTCTAATATTTTTTTCAAACATTTTTTTTAAACATTTTTTAATATTTTTTTCTTTCTTTTCTTTTCTTCTTTCTTTTTTTTTATATTTTTATTATTTTTTTAAAATTTATTTCTTTTTAGTCATTTTTTATATATATATTTTTTTTCTTCTGTTTTATTTACTATTTCATTTTTATTTTCATTCATTTCTTATTACTTTTTATTTTCCATATCCAGCACCATGGTGGGGTTTTTTTTTTTTTTTTTTTTTTCCCCTGGAATGGCCACCCAGAGGATCGTGGCCCACCTTTTGGCAACACCAGTTGGGTCAGAGTCGCTTTTGAGACAGTATATGCTTTACATGGACTGGCCCACCTTCCCTTAGTACAGACGAGTTCCCAGAATCATCTCTCCGGGTTACTGATGCTTCTTGGTAGCCAAGTGGCCAGAACATAACAACACACACCCACACACACACACACTACTCATATATCTGGCCCTTTTCCAGTAGCACTGTTCTTCACAGAGATACGAGGTGGAATTGAACTGACGTTTTAGGAGCCACCCTTTACACAGTAGCATAGCCAGGGTAGGGTCAGCAGGTACATTGTACCCCCGACGACAAAATCTGGTATTGTGGCACTTTTTAGCATTGGCAATTGGCATCTTTTTTTTTTTTTTTTTTTTTTGTTAATGTACCTGCTGAAAAAAAATCTTGGCTACGCTACTGCCTTTACATATACTCATGTCAACGAGGTAGTGCAATATCAGGACAACTAATTGTGAAGGCATACACAATATGAGATTGAACAAAAACGATGCCATTTCACCTACTTTGGTGGTTTACTATTGAACTAAAATGATGCTATGTGCTAACTTGTTTGATTACCAAAATGTTTATATTGTTTACTTTTTTTAATATAAAAATAAAGAATTTATATATTTAAAAAATGCATTACGTGGGAAAATGTCATTATAATAAAACACTATGTATTCTTTATCACATACTTTATGCGGGGAAAGCTTTTTACCTGGGAAACTTCTTATGCAGGAAAGTAATATATTACAATATATAGAGTTCATAATAGGAATTAAGAAACCAAACCTAACAGAGGCGAAAACTTCTTATGCGAGAATTTCTTATCCAGGGTTCTGCTGTATATATATAAAAAGGAAATCATTGTGCCATAAGGCTGTATTAAACAGATCTGTAAAAGTTTATAAAAGAATTTAAATCTACAAGTCGGTTTTAAATCTAAATTATTTTATAAACTTTTGCAAATGAGACCATATGCCCACAGCACAGAGTGAATATTTTTGAGTAATTTGGAAGTTTGTAAAAGTCAAAAACTTCATATAGCTGAATATTAGAGCTGGATTACTGCATCCTTAATGTTACTCTAAATTATTTAAATATTTTCAAAATAAAAATATCTTCAAATGTTTTAATACACTTCTTATTATTAATAATGAATTTGACAAAGTACAACAAAGACGTTTTTAATTCTAGTCAGTGATAGTTTTAATTCTAGCCAGTGCCTTATGTGTAATTTCCTGTTATAAAGAACTTCAGAAAGAAAGAAAAGCAAATAAAACAACTGAAAATCAGTTCTTTCGTTTAATATAAATGAGGCTGTAGTATCTGAGTTCTTGCAGAAATATTGTTGACTTTTTATTTTACATTAGGAAAAAAACAGTTTAATTCTGCCGAAAATTTAAAAATATATATATTTTTAGGTTTAAAACATAAACATGAACCTATATGTCTCTTCCATCTTCCAGTTTAAAGGACCATTATGCATGCAAAATTTCAAATGAGCACATGAACATATATTTAGTATTAGGATTTGCCTTTCGCTGCACCGACCAAAAAAAAAAAAAAAAGTAATAATAATTAATTAAAATAAACCATGTATTTGACTCCCTCCTAGCATAAGGTACTATTAATTACTTTCATTTTCAGATTTATTTCAAATTTGGCATACTGCATAGATTTTCTGTCATTCATACTGGCTCCATCACCAAAAAGTGGCTATCCAATTCTGCTTTGAAGTTTACCAAACTATTTGCCTTGACGACTGTAATAGGTAGCAACATGTTCAAGAGGCAACCAGAGGGAGTAATAAATTGAACTAATTATCAGCAGTGATCCTTCGTGGGTTAATAATCTTCAGATAAAGGAACTACTAGGTGGCAGTGATCACAATGTGGGGTTTACTTAAAGATGTAACTACCATCTGGGATAAGGGGTTTTTGCTTTCGTGAAGGTGACTACAGTGGTCTCAGAGTTTTTAAATTCTATACGGTGGACTCAACTGTTGATGTTACCAACAGTGAATTTTAAATGGGAAGCCTTCAGAGACTTAATCTTGGAGGGTACTAGTCTTTTCATACCTACTAAGAATACTGTTCCGGGTTTAGGCCTAAATGGATATCAGATGAATTAATGTGGCTCATGGCAGAGAAGAAAAATTCATGGGATGCATATAAATTGCCAGGCAACACAGAAGCCTATGGCAGATATAAGCTAGTTTGTAATCAAGTCACAAAGGAGGTTAGGCAAGGGAACACATATTACGAGAAATCTTTGGCAAAGTATGCAAAGAAAATCAGCAAAGACTACTTTACTTTTATAAACTCTAAAAGGACGGGGGTGAATCAGATTAGTCCACTCGATATCAATGGTTTGACTGTAAATGATCATTTTCAGATAGCTGCCAAACTAAATGAGTATTTTGCATCTATATTCACACATGAGGAGTTATTCAAGGAGGAGAGGGCCAGATTTTTATCAAACTCTTACAGGGAGCTAAGTGATTTTGTAATAACTGAGAGCAAAGTGGAGGAGAAATTGTTGAAGTTAAACATAAGGAAGGCACCTGGGGGGTAGATGGAATCTATCCAGTTATATTAAAGGAGGCAGCAAAGGAAGTAAGCAAACCCTTAGCCATAATTATGAAAGCTTCTTTGGACTCAGGGGAGGTCCCCATGGACTGAAGAAGTGCAAATGTGTCCCCAACTCACAAATGGAGATCAAAGGGTGACATTTGTAATTTCGGACCTGTTCCAGGGAAAATAATAGAGTCACTTGTTAAGAAAGTGACTCTATTATTAAAGGAGGCAGCAAAGGAAGTAAGCAAATCCTTAGCCATAATTATGAGAGCTTTCTTGGACTCAGGGGAGGTACCTATAGACTGGAAATGTGCAAATGTGACCCCAATTCACAAAGGAGGATCAAAGGCTGACACAAGTAATTTTAGACCTGTGAGCTTAACTTCTGTTCCAGGAAAATTAATGGAGGCACTGGTTAAAGAAGCACTGCAGGATCATTTAGACAAGACTTCAGTTATAGCTCAGACACAGCATGGTTTTGTTAAGGGGAAGTCTTGCCTGACCAACTTGATTGGATACTATGATGCAGTCACAAAAGAACTGGATGCAGGGAATAACTTTGATATTATATACTTGGATCTTAGAAAGGCTTTTGATACTGTTGCACATGGAAGACTGCTACACAAATTGGAGCAGTGTGACATTGGAGGCAAATTGCTGCTATGGATAAAGGGGTGGTTGAGGGGGAGAAGACAGAGTGGTAATCAATGCACACTGCTCATCGTGGACTGATGTTATTAGTGGAGTCCCTCAGGGCTCAGTGTTGGGTCCATTATTGTTTTCTGTATTTATAAATGATATTGATGATGGTATATCGGGCTTAATGTCCAAGTTTGCAGACGATACAAAGGTTGGCAGGGTTGTCAAGGACACTACTGACACTATGCTGCTGCAACAGGATCTGGAAAGGTTGAGCAGATGGGCTGAGAGGTGGCAAATGAAGTTTAACATTGATAAATGTAAAGTACTACACATGGGAAACAGCGCAACGTATCAACTCTGTGGTACTACACTGACAGTGGTAGAGAATGAAAGGGACTTGGGGGTGGTTGTGCAGGCAGATATGAAGTTCTCTGAGCAGTGCAGACAGGCAGTAAGAGTAGCTCATGGAGTATTGTCAATGATATACAGGAATTTTTCCAGCAGGGATAAGGAGGTGATTATTCCATTGTATAAGGCGATGGTCAGGCCACACCTAGAGTACTGTATACAGGTCTGGAGGCCTCATTTCAAGAAGGATGTAGAGCTGCTGGAACGAGTACAGAGAAGGGCAACAAGATTAGTGAATAGAACAAAGGGGTGCTCTTACGAAGAAAGGCTTAAGTTTTGCAAATTACAGTGTCTGGAGACTAGGCATCAGCGAGGTGATCTGATAGAGGTGTATAAAGCCTTGAATGGTTTAAGCATGCTCAATGCTGATGGGATTCTTCCTCTAGCTCAGAAAAATCACCTGAGAGGGCATAAATTCAAATTGAGGAAAGACAGATGTAGGATAGACGTGCGGAAATTTGCCTTTAGCCAGCGGGTGGTTGGTTGGTGGAACAGACTTCCATCCCTTGTGGTGGAGGTTGATAGCCTAAATAAGTTTAAGGCTCAGCTGGACAGGTATTTTGAACGAACAGAGGGGTGAAGTGGAAGTGGGTTTTTTTTTTTTTTTTTGGCTGATGCTGCATAAGCTTGCTTTCTTGCATCAAATGCCTCTACTAATGCTAATGCTTATGAAGAAAGACTTAAATTTTGCAAATTACAGTGTCTGGCGACTAGGTACCGGCGAGGTGATCTGATAGAGGTGTATGAAGCCTTGAATGGTTTGAGCATGCTCAATGCCGATGGGATTCTTTCTCTTGTTCAGAATAATCACCTGAGAGGGCATAAATTCAAATTGAGAAAAGACAGATGTAGGATAATGTGTGGAAATTTGCCTTTACTCAGCGGGTAGTTTGGTGGTGGAACAGACTTCCATCCTTTGTTGTGGAAGTTGATAGCCTAAATAAATTTAAAGCTCAGCTGGACAGGTATTTCGAACGAATGGAGGCATGAAATGGGAGTGGTTTTTTTTTTTTTTTTTTTTTTGCTGATTCTGCATAAGCTTGCTTTTTTTCATTATATGCCTCTACTAATGCTGATGCTAAGTCCTGCAAATTGCAGCTTCTGGAGACTAGGCATGTGCGAGGTGATATAATTGAGGTGTATAAGGCCTTGAATGGATTGATTAAGCTCAGTGCTAATGGGATTCTTCCTCGTGCTCAGATTACTCACCTGAAAGGACATAAATTCAAATTGAGGAAAACCATTGTCGAATAGATGTGCAGAAATTTGCCTTTAGCCAGCGGATGGTTGGTATTTGGAACAACTTTCCAACTGCTGTAATGGAGGTCAGCAACTTAAATAAGTTCAAGGAAGAACTAGACAAATATTTGGAGTGAATGGATGTGTGTGAAATGGGAAAGGTGGTTTTTTTTTTTTTTTTTTTTTTCTGATGCTATATAAGCTTGCCTTCTTGTATCATATTCCCTACTAATGCTAATGCTAACACACTCATTTTTATTTTCCCTGTGTTTGTGTCACTTCAAACTGACTTAACATTGCACTGGCCACCCACATCCACTGGATGCACTGCCTTAGGTTTTATGTCCTTCTTAAATAAGACCATAACCTCACCCTCCCCTCCTGTCCTTTCTGTACACAGAGTTGGTGGGACCCCTGCGGTGACACTCGACAATTAACTCTGTGTCCTTTCTGTACACATCTCCCCATATTGACAAAAACAATGGAATGTTTTTGTCAGTTTTATCCCCAGAACTTAGTCATCCGCAATACAGATTTTACTGTACTATACTAGTGTATCCCATGTGAGGTGCAAATGATGACTTAGTGGAGGTGAGGCAACTTATATATGGGCGCCTCCATAGCCAGGTGGGAAGGAGCAGCTGTGAGTAGCACACTCGTCTTGATTAGACTCGGGGTTCGAGCCCATCACCACCACCAAATATGGAGGATGCGGAAAGGTCAGGGAATGACCACCTCATATTCCGGAGCAATGTGGCCTTAGTTGCTAATGCTCCGAAAAACCAAATAACAAGCAACTTATATGGTAAATATATAATTTAACATAAACAAGGCAAAAAATAGAGGTCAGTGTATATGTGAGAAGAAATGACATTCCAATCTAATACGTATTAATTTTCCTTAATTATTTGGATTGTTAAATACTAATTATTTAGCACATATATATGGTTTCAATAGAATAGTTATTTCATTTCACTTTTTTTTTTTTCATAATAGCATTACTTTTTTTGAAAAAATTACATAGATGGACTGAAACTGTACAAGCTGAATCATTTTATTTACTTATAATTTAATATATAAATTTTTCAGGTAGTTTTACTGGACTTGAAAGTACTTGCAAAGATAACTTCTTCTCCAATGGGTCTTAAACACAGAAGTCAGTTGATGGATATTTGTATATCTAGTCCTGTAAAAGATATTGTAAAACAGTCATCCTACACAATGAATAATTACTTCACAAAGTTCATAATATCACTTCTTCATCTTTTCAGCACTAACAGTCAACTTCTTGAAGATAGAGGATCTTTTATTATTAGGTATTTTTCTATTTTTTTCAACTCACTCTCAACCATTGCTGATTGTTACTACTACCAACTGGAATAAAACAAATGTAATTTTATTTTTCATAGTTTTTATAGAAAATTTATAAATGCATTTTTAATCGGTCTGTTATTTTTTATTAATTTATAAATTCATGTTTATATGCATAAAGAAAGCATTCATTCTGGTTGTGATAAAATAAAATTAATTGTGATTTATAAAACCATTAAAAATAAATTCCTTTTTTTTTTATACTTCACATTTGCTACACTGCAGTTTCTTGATTAATTTTTTAATGCAAGCATGCATTTATATTGAAAGAAAATAATGTTTTCTAAATCTTGTGTGAAAGGCATAAAATTGGTGTATTTTATGCCTTTCACACAAAACTGTATTATTGTAGAAAATAAACACAGAGTTGTTTCTTAGTCCCTAGTTCTGGAATAATAATAGTAAAAAAATTCACCCTTGTTCATTTCATTTTCTCCTCTCAGAACCTTATAGATCTTAATCAGGTTTTCTAAGATGCTTAGTTAACAAGCTCTGTAGCTCACATATTCAAAGTCTTTCCTTGTATGGGAGTTCTTTTGCCAATCTCGTTAGAGACATTCCCTATCTTCAGATGGATCAAAAGACAGGAAATGATCCATTTACCAAAGTAGTTGGCATCTGATGTTACATACCTAGAGTCCACCTATCTCTTGAAACAAGTGTGTTCCAAGACGTGAGTAACTGCTGAACCCTAAGGATATTAATCTCCAGATACCATTTCAATTGTATCTTCAAACTCACATTTTGCCAGACCACAGTCTCTGAAATTCTTAGCCCATAACTGCTTAGTAAACGTCTTCTTTTGCAAATCTTTTTCAGTATCATATGCTACAATTTTTGAAAGTACACACTTTGGAATAGAACACTAGTTCAGGTGCCTGTATTTTTGAGCACTTCTTAATAAGGTCCTCATCACTCTCCACCTCTACCAAGACACAACAATCTCTTATAGTTCTTACATTCTTTACTTTCACAAAAATTTGATAGAGTGTCAAAATCGAATGAACTATATTTATCACTCGCAACCTTTATCAACATTATTTTTGAAGGCTTATTTTCAGGCATAATATTATCTTTTATCACAGAAGCATAAGTTTGTACAGGAATATCTTCTTTTTTTTTCTCTCATTCTGTTCTTCAATACCAAACTTTCTATAAAGACCTCCACTGCTTTTGTTTGCAAGTTATCCCAAAGGTCTGTAATAACATGCATTGCCTCATTTGATACCTTGGGATGGATGTTGAACAAATAATTCCTCAAATGAGATCTTATTTCTCTGACAATATCCACTTCTTCGAATCTTTCGATTAAACTGTTTTAGTTCCAGTATTACTCACCTTTTTCTTCTGTGATTCACCTTTATCTTTCTTATTTGTGGATGCTTCACTTATCTTAGATTTCTTCTTTTTATGATCTTTTTGAGTCTGAATATCCTGGTGAAGGGAAAAGAACAACAAAGACTTGCCTTTTCCAGAAAAAAACTTTCAATTTATTTCAGTAATAATTCAAGGTTAGTTATTACACTTGGAAGAAAATCTCTTTATCAATTTCCTCTTGCTCATCTTCCATTGCATCAGATGTTGTCTCTATCAAATCTTTCTCACAAAGCATACCTTCTGACTCTGTGTCACTGGGGGAATCAGGCATTGTTGGCAATGTGTAATGTAAATAAAACTATAATCTATTTACAATAAAAGTAAAAAATCAAATGTGATTCGTGACAACTGTATACAGTTACAGCTTGATAATGTGAAAGTGCAGGAATACAAGAATCCTGGAAATCTTTACAATAATCCTTCAACTTTGAATGGGTTCTCCATGGAAATTTGTCCTCTTGGTTATTATAAACAACTAACTCCAAGTTAAATGAAGTTGGTACCCAGGAGCTTAAATGCTTCGAGAGGGAACAGAAATGCTCAGATTAACTTTTCTGCCTGGTACCCTGTCTAGTCCATTTCACCAGACAGAGCCCCCAACCTGTCCACTCCAGACTGTAGAAGTATGGCAGCTATTAAGGACTACACAGAACAAAATAAAAATATTATAGTCTATTGAGTATCACTCAAGCAACTACCTGCTTAATCCTGCATTAGCTCAGAATAGTCCCTGGAGCACTTATTGATGTACTGGAAAAATTTTAACAAACAAACATAGATACTTCCAAAGAAGTTAAATGTCATCTTGTAATTTCATATCCAATATAACAAGCCATGCCTAAATAATATTAAGGAGCAATGTGGCCTACTTTTTTTTCTTTCTTCTGCTACTATTCATTATGCCATACTCCCCTTTTAAGTCGCATTTTTGAAATACTCCTTTTCACTTGTTCAGCAATAAATATTTATTTATTTATTTTTACAGTAACATTTTTTTTACTATTAAACCAAAAAATTCTACATATCCAAACCTAACATATTAATAAGATAATCCTAAGCTAAGATGCCACAGAAGATTTACCAAGGGCAGGAAAAGGAAGATCCGCAGTTTATGAAAGGATTCTATAACAAGAAAAGAATATATATATACAGCTCCTATTGGTTGTTTCCACATTTAATGGGAAGGGGGAAAAAAAACCTTAGGAAACTGAACTAGGAAGTGGTTTAAGAACTGAAATCACATTATACAGTAATTTAATTTCTTGTATGGACCTTGTGGTCCATAAAAGTGAATTCTAGTATAAAAACTTTTAAGAACAAAGGTAATGATCATTTTCTTGGCAAATAAGGTGATAGTGCTGATAAAACCAGTTTCATTCATGTCATCTTAATTACAGATAAATTTTTTGATATAAACTAGGGGGCTCTGCCCCCTGCTTGCTTCGCTCGCCAACCCCTGCTAATATAGACTCAAACACAAAACGTTTGAGTCTACATCAGTCCTTTTCACTCTTGATTAGATCGTAACCTTTCACCATGTTTCTCTCTATATTTCCGCGAAAACTCATGTCGAAGTCATTTTTCTCTCGGAATTGGTGATCGCCAATCTAGGTCGCGGCATTCTATTAATTACTACGTTAGTACGTGCAATTAGCAAATCAAACATCACGGATTTTCCAAACACACTTGTCGAAACGCGCTGATCGATATCTAATCAGGAAATGACATATGTAATGCATGAGCAATATTGTTGAATCCAAAAGAGCAGGACTAAAATATTTACAAAATATACAAATATTTAAAATATTTACAAAATACACTGCTAAACTATTTACAAATATGCAAACTATAGCGGGTCCCTTCATCAGCTAACATAACAATGGAACATCAAATGATGATGAGCGTGGTCATGTATTAGACAGTGAACCACATGCATAAGGTTGGTGAACATTATGGAGGCAATTGCGGCTTGAATAAGTGACGTAATTTCCCTGCCCTCTTCTCCCATTGGCTCAAATAAATATCACTAGGAGGAAAACTTTTTTAGTGTATAGAGAGATTATATTTTTGTATATTTTTCCTAAACAAGAGAAGTTGTTAATTTTATTTCTCTTACTGTAATTTCCACTTATATATGAGAGAAAAAAGTAAGATGGTATATAAGTAAAATATATACGAGGGTGGTTCAATAAAGAATAGCCCTGACCTAGCTGCAGAGGTGCTAGCCTGTTGATTCTTGGCAAAGGATTTAGTCCTCTACATAGCCACCATGCAGATTTACACATTTTTCCCATCGATAGATGGGGCTACGGAAACCGTTTTTGTAGAAGTGTGAGTTTGGTCTTTGAACCATGGCTCTGTTGCAGAAATGAGTGTCTCGTCGTCGGGGAAGTGGGTCCCCTGAAGAAATGATTTGAGGGAAGGAAACAAGAAGAAGTCTGATGGTGCAAGATCGGGTGAATAGGCTGGATGGGGCAGTATTTCATATCCACAAGTGGCTGCTTCTGTTGTTGCAGTTTCAGAAGTGTGAACTGGGGCATTGTCTTGAAGCATTCTCACACCTTTGGACAGCATGCCACGCCTACACATTTTTTTCTCCCGTAATTTTGTGAGTAAGTTGGCATAATAGGCACCTGTAATTGTTCTACCTTTCGGCAGGTATCCAGTCATTATTATGCCTTTCTCACCCCAAAACACTGTTGGCAAGACCTTTCCTGCTGTTGCTTGGACCCTTGCCTTCTTGGGGGTGGGGAACCATGATGTCTCCATTCCATGTACTGCTTTTTACTTTCAAGGTCAAAACGGTGTATCCAACTTTCATCCTGAGTGATTAAATGAAAGAAAAAGTCTTCCTCATTTTTTTTGGCACAGGACTAACAGCTGGTGATTTCTGTTGTTGATCAGCCTTCTGGAAACCAGTCAATAATCAGGAAATCCATCTTGCACTCAATTTCCGTAAATGGAGTTGGTCATGAAGGATTCTTTCAACAGAGCCCACACTAATCTTCGCTTCCAGGGACAATTCACGCACAGATATCTGGTGATCTTCCATGGTTAACAACTCCACTTTTCTGATCGTGCTGTCATCAATGGCTGAATGGGGACAATCTGGAATGGACTCAGATTCTACCAATGTCCGACCACACCTAGTGCTTCACAATGCCATAGGATGGGGCTTCATCCTTATATACAGCAGTCATCTCCTTGTGGATTTCTTTAGGAGATTTACACTTCAAGAACAGATACTGTAATACAGCTGTGGCTTCAACTTTGTCCATGATCCTACTTCGTCACACGTTCAGCTCTGTAAGAGAAAAACAAATTAAGACACAGGGCCGAAATTTTACACCTTTAGTACAGAGATATATATGATGGTACACACAAAATATCATGACTCTGCAATATGTGGAAGTAGGTGAGGGCGATTCTTTATTGAACCACCCTCGCGCACACGCACGCACGCACGCACGCACGCGCACACACACACACACAAGACAGCTGAGAATTAAAATAACAAGAACAATTATGAAAAGATAACATTTGGTATAATAATAATGTTTTGTTTATACTCCAGCACAACCACTAAGTCAAGGAGTTTACAATTACAGTAGAACCCTATTAAGAAGTTTTCCAATGGAGTAGAGGTTTAGAACTTCTTATGAGGGAAAACTTCTTAGAAGGGAAAATGACCTAAGGGTAAGAAATGTTAACTACACAAATAAAAATGAAAAGAGACATACATAAGTTAAAGAAACTGGTGCCTCCGTAGCCAGGTGGGAAGGAGCAGCAGTGCGTAGCACACGCTTCTTGATTAGACCGGGGTTCGAGCCTGTCACCACCAAATACGGAGGATGCGGAAAGGTCACGGAATGACCACCGCATATCCCGGAGCAATATGGCCTTAGTTGCTAATGCTCCTAAAAACCAAATAACAACAACAACAACATAAGTTAAAGATGATTTTTAATTACTATTTCAGAATTTATAAATATTTTAGTCTGACTAAGGGAAACATTTTTAAATTGAGGATTTCTAATTGCTTAACCTTCTGTTCATTAAACTCATTACCAAATTGGAAGGATGAACTACTTTGGAGTTCATTATGCTTCAAATTAGAAAAATATAATATGATTAGTATAATCAGTATAATTAATAATTATTATACTCGTATATTCAGTATAATATAATATAATCAGTATAATTAATAATTATTATACTCGTATATTCAGTATAATATAATATAATCAGTATAATTAATAATTGATATTTGTAGCATTAAATAAAACTGCTGTTGCTGTTGCTTGGACAAATAATTAGGGCCAATATGGTACACAAACAAAAAATGGTTATCCTTTAAAGAATTGCCAAAAATACTAATGGTAATCTACAGAAATAAAGTATTATAAATTCAGCTCTCAAGGGGCATTTACAATTAAAAAGGTCACACTTAAAAGGTCACAATTACAATAAGAGGCAGCAACAATCCACTAAGTAATTCAGAACCATCAGAACTTAACGGCAAACGCTTCACCAATTCAACACTTAAACGATAGCGACGGCCACTTCATGTGGTCAACACTATCCAATTATGGATATCGACGAAAACAATTCCAATATGCACTTCCATTATATCAAAATGTTTATGCTAAAAAGGTTTTAGGTCTGAAAGCCTCAGACTGGAAAATTCACTAATTGAACAAGTTAGCCCATAACATCATGTTAGTTCGTAGTAAATCACCGCAGTAGGTGAAATGGCATCATTTTTATTATATCTCATATTGTGAATACCTTCACAACGAGTTGCCCTGATATTACACTACCTCGAATAAGCAATGCTTTGCCAGTGGAGAAGACTAATGTTACTTAATATCGGCAGATACCACCACGTTGGTATCCACCGAGAATAAGTAACATTAGTCTTCTCCACTGGTGAAGCGTTGCTTATTTGAGGTAGTGCAATATCAGGGCAACTCATTGAAGGTATTCACAATATGAGATATATTCTTCAAATAGGCTCTGTATTTGGGAAAGTTCTGACTCATAATAACTTTAATGCAACAACAAACAACACACCAACCGTACAACTGAAACTTTATTAAAATAATAATAATATAAGACCTGATAAAATATACTGATTGTACAATAAAAGCAAGAAAATAATAGATAAAATTAAAAATATAGACATTACACTATATGGAATTAAAAGCGATAAAAACAACCATAGCTTTCAGAGGTGACTGCCTCCTTTATCAACAGTAAGACTTAACTTGTCACTTTACATCCTTATATAACTGTTGGATCACGGCTCGAGCATGTGTTATCATAGGAGCATGAGCAGTATCCTCCACACGTGCACAGAAACAGGAAATGGCAAGGGAGCGTGCCAATCAGAACCATTCCTCCTATCCAAGTATTATGATTTTAAAGAAGGGATGAATACGGATTCCCCTGTCTCTGTTAATGGTATTATACTCAGAAGAACAAATCCACAAGTTCTCAAGACATTTGTAGTTCCAATATCCATGCAAATGATCAACTATGATGGCATCGTCAGGCGAAATTTGGTGGTTCTCCTCCCAGAAATGTTCGGCCACAGCAGACTTCCCATAATCTCTATCCTTTATTGTGTTAATATGCTCCCCTATACTATCTTTGAACCTGCGTTCTGTCTCATCAGTATAGCACTCCCCACAATCTGGGCATTTGATCTCAAACGATATGTTAGTGAGACAAAACGCAGGTTCAAAGATTGTATGGGAAGCATATTAACGCAATAAAGGCCGCTGATTATGGGAAATCTGCTGTGACCAAACATTCTTAGGAGGAGAACCACTAAATTCTGCCTGCCTACACTGCCATAGTTGATCGTTCGCATGGATATTGGAACCGCAAATGATTGGAGAGCGTGCAGATTTTTCTTCTGAGCACAATACCATTAATAGAGACAGGGGAATCCATATTCTTCTCCTCTTCGAAACCATAATTCTTGGATAGGATGAACGGTTCCACCTAGCATGCTCCTGAGCCATTTCCGGTTTCCATGCATATGCGGAGAATACTGCAGATGCTCCTACAATAACACGTACTGCAAGCCGTGATTCAAGGAATGTAGCGCTACAAGTTAAGTCTTACTGTTTATAAAGGAATCAGTCGCCTCTAAAAGTTACAGTTGTTTTTAACGCTTTTATCACTTTTGTTGTGTACAGTCAGTGTATTTTATTTTTACAAAATTTTATCTGGTCTTGTATTATTATCATTTTAATAAAGTTTCAGTTATACGGTTGGTGTTGTTGCATTGCCATTATTATGAGATATAATAAAAATGATGCCATTTCACCTACTTCAGTGATTTACTATGAACTAAAATGATGCTATGCATTAAGTTGTTCAATTCTCATAATGTTTATACTGTTTAATATTTTTTAATTTAAAAATAAAGAATTTCTATATGTAAAAAACATTAAGTGGAAAAACGTCATTATAATTGTTGTTTTCTGTATTTATTAATCATATAGACGATGGAATATCAGGCTTAATGTCCAAGTTTGCAGAAGATACAAAGGTGAGCAGGGTTGTTAATGACAATATGCTGCTGCAACAGGATATAGAAAAGTTGAGCAGATGGGCTTAGAGGTGGCAACTGAAATTTAACATTGACAAGTTTAAAGTACTCTATATGAGAAGCAGTGACCCAAGAATAACCTATCAACTGTGTGGCACTACACTCTCTAAACACTGACAGTGGTAGAGAAAATTAAAAGAACCTGAGGGTAATTGCACAGGCAGATGAAGTTTTCTGAGCAGTGCAAACGGTCTGCAAGAGTAGCTCATGGTGCCTTGTCAATGATATACAGGAATTTTTCTAGCAGGGATAAGGAGGTGATTATCTCCTTGTATAAGGCAATGGTCAGGCCACATCTTGAGTACTGTATACAGGTCTGGAGGCCTCATTTTAAGAAGGATGTAGAGCTGTTGGAATGAGTATAGAGAAGGGCAACGAGATTAGTGAATGGAACAATGGAACTCTTATGAAGAAAGGCTTAAATTTTGCAAATTACAGTGTCTGGAGACTAGACACCTGCGAGGTGATCTGATTAAGGTGTATAAAGTCTTGAATGGTTTGAGCATGCTCAATGCTGATGGGATTCTTCCACTTGCTCAGAATAATTGCCTGAGAGGGCATAAATTCAAATTGAGGAAAGACAGTTGTAGGATAGATATGTGGAAGTTTGCCTTTAGCCTGCAGGTGGTTCATTGCTGGAACAAACTTCCATCTGTCATAGAAGTTCATAGCTTAAAGAGATTCAAGACAGAACTAGACAAACATTTGGAGTGAGTGGATGGGTGAAATTAGAAGTGGGGGGGGTGTTTTTTTTTTTTTTTTTTTATGATGCTATATAAGCTTGCCTTCTTGCATCATGTGCCTGTGCTAATGCTAAGTCATAAAGGAGGTTAGGCAAGCAAAGGCAGATTATGAAAAATCTTTGGCAAAGGATGCAAAGACTTTACTTATATAAACTCTAAAAGGAAGGGAATGAATCAGATTGGTCGATTTGATATCAGTGTTTTAACTGTAGATTATCATTCTCAGATAGCTGCTGAATGAGTATTTTGCATCTACATTCACACATGAGGAGTTATTCAAGGAGGAGAGGGCCAGATTTTTATCAAACTCTTACAGGGAGCTAAGTGATTTTGTAATAACTGAGAGCAAAGTGGAGGAGAAATTGTTGAAGTTAAACATAAGGAAGGCACCTGGGGGTGGATGGAATCTATCCAGTTATATTAAAGGAGGCAGCAAAGGAAGTAAGCAAACCCTTAGCCATAATTATGAAAGCTTCTTTGGACTCAGGGGAGGTCCGCATGGACTGAAGAAGTGCAAATGTGTCCCCAATTCACAAAGGGGGATCGAGGGGTGACACAAGTAATTACAGACCTATTATTTTGACTTCTGTTCCAGGGAAAATAATGGAGTCACTGGTTAAAGAAGCATTGGAGGATCATCTAGACAAGACAGCAATAATAATTCAGACACAGCATGGATTTGTCAAGGGGAAGTCTTGTTTGACCAGTTTTATTGGATACTATGGTGTGGTCACAGAGGAACTGGATGCAAAAAATAATTTTTATATCATATACTTTGATTTCAGAAAAGTTTTTGATGCTGTTGCACATGGAAGACTACTGTACAAATTGGAGCAGTATGGCATTAATGGCAAGTTGCTGCAGTGGATAAAAGGATGGTTGAGTGGGAGAAGACAGATAGTGGTGATTAGCGAGTACTGCTCTACATGGACTACAATTATTTGTGGTGTCCCTCAGGGTTTGGTTTTAGGCCCATTGTTGATTGTATATTTATCAATGATATTGATGAAGGTATATCAAACTGAATGTTTGCAGATGATACAAAGGTTGGCAGGGTTGTTAATAGCAGTAATGACAGTATGCTGCTGCAACAGGATCTGTAAAAGTTGGGTAGATGGGCTGAGAAGTGGCAACTGAAGTTTAACATTGACAAATGCCAAATACTGTATATGGGTAGAAGTTACCCCAGAGAAAGGTACCAACTGTGTGGTACTACACTTAAGGTTGTAGAAAATGAAAAAAACCTGGGAGTAATTGTGCAGTCAGATATGAAGTTTTCTGAGCAATGCAGACAGGCTGCCAGAGTAGGTCATGGGGTCTTGTCAGTGATATACAGGAATTTTGCAAGCAGGGATAAGGAGGTGATTATCCCCTTGTATAAGGCAATGGTCAGGCCACACCTTGAGTACTACGTACAGGTCTGGAGCGCCTCCGTAGCCAGTTGGGCAGGAGCAGCAGCAGCAGTGCGTAGCACACGCGTCTTGATTAGACCAGGGTTCGAGCCCGTGACCACCAAATACGGAGGATGCGGAAAGATCAGGGAATGACCACCGCATATCCTTGGAGCAATATGGCCTTAGTTTCTAATGCTCCTAAAAACCAAATAACAGCAACAACAGGTCTGGAAGCCTCATTTTAGGAAGGATGTTGCTAGAACGAATACAGAGAAGGGCAACAAGACTGGTGAAGGGAACAAAGGGGTGCTCTTATGAAGAAAGGCTTAAGTTCTGCAAATTGCAGCTTCTGGAGACTAGGCACCTGCGAGGCAATCTGATTGAGGTTTGTAAGGCCTTGAATGGATTGAGCAGGCTCAATGCCTATGGGGTTCTTCCTTTTGCTGAGATTACAAACCTGAGCTGGCATAGATTCAAACGGAGGAAAGACAGGTATAGAATAAATGTGGGGAATTTTGCCTTTAGCCAGCTGGTAGTTGATTTCTGGAACAAACTTCCATATGTTGTTGTGGAAGTTGATAACTTAAATAAAATCAAGGCAGAATTAGACAAACATTTGGAATGAATGGATCAGTGAAATGGGAAGGGGGTTTTTTTTTTTTTTTTTTTTTTTGGCTGGTGCTATATAAGCTTGCTTTCTTGCATCATGTGCCTATGCTAATAATAATACACTGATGTTCATTATCACATACTTTTTTTTATGTGGGAAACTTGTTACTAAGAAAATAATACATTACAATATATAGATTGATAATGGGAATTAAGAAACCAAACCTGGTACAGGGGAAAACATCTTATGCAGGAATTTCTTATCTGGGCTTTATTGTAATTATTTTGACAATGAATACAATTGTTAACATATTTTGCAGTCATGCCAGCTTGTGTATTAAACCATGGTATGTATGTTCCTGCACTCACGCACTTGACCACTCGACTACATCGGGCTGTAAAAATGTTGTGTTTATGCTCCAACTATTAAGTCAGGGGAGTTTACAATTGCAAACAACTATTAGGTTCTGTGGCGTTTACAATTGCAATTAATCATTTTGACAGTGAATAGATATGAGGGACAACTTTTGCGGCAATAATTTTATTCCAAAGTTACTTCATGTGTAAAATTCACTTTAAATTTAGCATTTCATTGTATTGAAATTAATTAAATGTTAATTAACCTTTTCTGGAGTACTTACATATATAAACATATTTCAAAGTCGTTTTTCAACTACATTTCAGTAATGCATCCACTTATATATGAGTTGTCCTGAAATTATCTTTAGAGTGCTGCTATCTCTGTTTCCAAGTAATTGTAGACAGTTAAATCAGAGGAGCAGGCAATTACCATTGTCTAATTTCTGCTTACAAAAACCAAAATTCTCTGGAATTCAGATCCAGGAGTTAATGAAATTGAGTAAAGTGATACAAAAATAGATGTGAAGGTATTATTCATAATAAAAGAAGTAACAAAATAATTTTTTTTTTTTTTTTTTTTTTTAAATTCTGATTTTGCTTTTGACAATAATTCACTCTGATTTTTGGCAACCTTTTCAAAATATGAAGAAATTAATATTTAAAAGCATTTATTTACAAAGTTTTATTTTTACAAATTCCACGAAAAAACTTGCTCCACTGAACTTACTAGCAGAAAACTCATGGGCAGTGTGTTGTGGTCCATGCCCCAGGGTCCATGTGTTTGGCAAACTCATTCCTGAAAGAGATAATTATATTAGAAACTATTATATAACAATTATTCGATAATAGGGATATTTATTTTATTGCTCATTTGCTTATTTTTTTTTGCATAGACAACTCTGCCTTCTGTTAAATGCTGAAGATATATATCGTGCATTATCCGAGATACTGATCCACCAAACTGACCTCAGATTTGCTTGTCATATGGTACAGACATTGAATAGCATTCTTCTTACCTCAACAGAACTCTTCGATTTAAGAAATCAGTTAAAGGAACTGAAAACAGAGGTAGTGCTTTCTCTCTCTCTCTTTCTCTCTCTTTCTCTCTCTCTCTCTCTCTCTCTCTCTCTCTCTCTCTCTCTCTCTCTCTCTCATATTCTCATTAAAAAAAATATGATTATTTATAATTTAATTGTTCAATATGTATATTTATAATCACAAACTGCAACAAATAAATAGGAGCTTCAAAAATAAATTTTATGCAGTTCCTGAATGAAATATTTCTCTTTCTTTGAGTATTTTCCTACCTGGCAGCTTAGTTGGCACAATATATCAGTACCTGCCACACTTATTTGGAGAATTCTGCATATGATTCCGCTCTGCAATCAGAGAAATTATTTAGGCCATTTCAGTTGGGATTCTAGTTAACCAATCTCAGGCAGAAGGAGCAGGATTTTGCACAACATGCAAAATCAGCCTTGAAAACACACACACACACACACACACACATTTTGTACAGATGAGGCACTTTTGGATTAATCAGTCAATATGAGACAGGGTGAAGTGGGAGATGAATGAAATTACTATCAGAACTGGCTTACTATTGCGGTTGGTATATATTTAGTTTATATTGTTCAGTTGATAGTAATTTAATTTATATTGTTTGTTGTATATTACATCTCTAAAACTGGATTGATTCATGTTGTGCAGGGTGAAAAACTTTAATATACTTTTTGGGGAAAGCTCTACTCCCTCCACCCAAAATTAGCTAACTACAAGTATGGCCCAGATTGAATTGGCCTCTGCAAACTCCTCTGACTGGACTTGAATTCTGACCTCTTCAAATAAGTAAAAAGGCATAAAATTACTGTATTTCATGGAGGACTTGAGCAGTAGTGGTGTAAGAAGTTTGTGTAATTTGTTGACTTGTAAATAGTTAATCCTCCTAATTATTTTCTATTAAAGTATTTTTAGAAATGTGCAGCTTGCATGGAGATTGGTTCCTTTTCTGTGAGTATTTCTTCCTCCCACTGTTTTGTTATCAGATGCTATTACATTGGGGAGGGGAATTTTTTTCATTTTTTAAGTGAAGAAAGTAATATTTATGTTATATTCAAAACTTTCTTTGCCATTAATGTCCCACAAATTATTCATTAAATTGTGTCAGGTGGCATATTGTTGTTGCACTTATGAATGAATCATTGCATTAACAGTATTTAATAGTAGTAATATTAGATTGACAAAATGATGCAAGACAGAAATCTTATACAACATCAGTCAAAAAAAAAAGCACTTCCCATATCATCTAAACATCCCCTCTAACAGTTTATCTAGTTCTTCCTTGAATTTGTTCAAACTGTCCACCTCTACAATGCCAGATGGGAGTTTGTTCTGGCATCAACTACCTGCTGGCTGAAGGCAAATTTCTATCTGGCAACCATCCTTCCTCAGTTTGAATTTATGCTCTCTCATGTGCATAGTCTAAGCAAGAGGAAGGATTTCATTAGCATTGATCTTACTCAATCCATTCAAAGCCTTAAGCACCTCAACTAGATCTCCTGATAGGTGCCTAGCCTCCATACACTCTGCAGAGTGCAGAACTGAAGCCTTTCCTAGTAGGAGTACCCTTTTGTTCCCCTCACTAATTTCATTGCTCTTCTCTGGATCCATTCCGACAGATTCACGTCTTTCCTAAAATGAGGCTTCCAGAACTATATGCAGTACTCAAAATGTGGCCTAACCATATATAATGGGATAATCACCTTCTTATCCTTGCTGGCAAAATTCCTGTATATCATTGACAAAAAACCGCATGAGCTGTCCTGGTAGGCTGTCTGCACTGCTCAAGAGAACTTCATATCTGAGTCATAGGTCAATTAGTATACAAAGCATGATGACCTAGCTTATTCTTTTCTGAGGAGTAGTAATATATACCAGGTGTTTATAAAATAAGTTTCCCTATTCAGGAGACCCTAGTGTCAAAACAGTTAGTGATAGCGCTGTGAAAATCAGTGGATATGTCATTTCGGGTATGGGAAAGCAATTCATGGAAGAAAAAAAATATTGTTTAAATTTCTGCCACCATGGGGAGAAATTGGCACTGTAAACACGAGATGGAATACTTAACTTTGGATTAGATTTTAATATCAGAACTTATAAATCTACAGATATTGTTCTATGTGCTTTCCTTCACTTGAGATGACATTCTGAAAATGGAGGACTGTGTGCGACACAGTTTCGCGTAGCATCTCATTGAAGATGTTTCCTACATGCTGTTTAATGCTCGCTTTCAAATCAACAAGCATCTGTATACCGCCACGGTAAACTTTGTATTTCAGGTATCCCCATAGCCAGAAATCACAGGGATTGAGATCTGATGATCGGGTTGGCCAGAGCTGTGGAAAGTCTCTAGAATTGATGTGATCATTTCCGAATGTTGAACGGAGCAGTTCCTGCACTTGTTGACCAACGTGGAGAAGGGCACCATCTTGCATGAACACTACGGTCTCCAAGCATTGCCTTTCTTGCAGAGCAGGAATAATGTGGTCTCTTAGAAGAACGCAATACTGTGCACTAGTTACTACAGTACACCTTACGGGGAGGAGCATGAGGTGTAGATTCTTCAAAGAAAAATGGTCCGATTATAAACTCTGCTGTGAATCCACACCATACTGTAACATATGGACTTTGTGGTGGTCTTTCATGTATAGCAGGTGGATGAGAAGTTCCCCATATTCAGCAGTTTTGTGCATTTATAGCCCCACGAAGAGTGAAATGTGCCTCATCCGACCACAAGATCATTCGAGCCCATGTATCGTCAAGTTCCATACGAGCTAGAAATCGTAAAACAAAGTCTATTCATTGTTGCTGATCACAAGACTTTAGTTCTTGAACTAGATATGAATGTTGTATGGGAACCAGCGTAAAATTATTCAAAGCACTTTATGTACAGTAGACCAAGGATGGTTCAAGTCTCTTGACACACCTCTGGCACTACTGACTGGTAATGTTTCGCATTCTGACCATTGCAACCACCACTTCATCCACTACTGCCATTCCGATACGTGGTCATCCCCTGCCTGGAATTACACCTAACTCCCTGGTCTCTTTAAATTTCTTTATTAGTTTTCAAAGCCCCACTGATGTCAAAGGTCCTTTACGCAAACCTTTAAGTTTCCAATATTCACGTAGTGCTGCATTAGCATTACTATTATTCTGGTAGAACAGTTTTACTAAAAGAGCACATTCCTTTTTTATAAGAGCCATAATAGTTATTGACAGTGGCATTGGCCTTTCTGCGTTTATCTAACAGGATGTTATTTGCGTAAGCAGCATGTCTTGAAGTAAATGACAACTTTTACATATGTGCAGCGCCGTTTTTCCCCTGTGGCAAAAATTTGAACTAATTTTTTTTTCACTTCTACAAATCGCTTCCCGATACCCTAGACATACCCACCAATTTTCACAGTGCTAACTCTAACCGTTTTGACACTAGGGTCTCCTGAATAGGGAAACTTATTTTATAACCACCCGGTATATAATAAAATTATTTCTTTAAAATTCAAATTATGACTCTCAAATTCAAAACTATTTCACTTAAGTTTCATTTTTGAAATGTGTCTTAAACTGAAAAATATCTATGTCCACTATTAGTTTGCAGGTGAACCATAGTAATATTGATTAATTTCTGACAGATTTAATTCATCAGCCTTAAGTACTGCACACAAATATTAGCAATGAAATTATTCTTCTTGGAATAAAAATTGCACTGGAAAACTGGATAGATTCTGTTGTTTTTGAATCAACCACCAGATTGTCAGATCCCTGTACAACTGTCTTTCAAGGTCAGTATACATGTAACCAAGCCCAAACTAACCAGAGTTCAGATTGGTGCACACTTTTCTTCCTGCACTCTCAGTTCCAGATAACAAATGCTAGACCCAAGTAGACCTCTGCCATTACATGAGCAAACAGACCAGTATGTAACAAAGACGTTTGTGCCATACCCCCCCCCCAGAAGGGGCCCAAGATTACTTTTCATTTTAATCTTATATTGTTAATTATACACTTTACATGGAATTTATCAGAAACCAAAAGTTTTCTCTTTAACTGTTAAGATTCTTGGAGCAGTTATTGTTTTATTTTATTACCTGAGGGTCAGGTTAGGGACTCTCAGAATTTCAGTTTTTAGTTGCTGATAAAGGAAACTACACAATATGATTTTTGGTAACCATTTCATATATTCTCATTCTGGTAAGGAAATATTATTGAAAGTTTTCCAGAATATCAGTGGAAGTGGGTAAGTGTGAATAAAGGTATTATAAGTTTTTCATAGTATTAAATGATTGATGAAGAGAGTTGGAGTAGGGTGGCTGTTTGAAGAGTTTCTTTGGTGTGGCGTAGTTCTGATTATAGCTCTTAGTGAGTTATAATTCTATAGGTTCCTGGGACTTTTTTTTTTCATTAGTTGTTGGCGCATCGGCTTCTGTGGCCATAATGCACCTCCCAAAGTTTTTGCATTTTACTCTAATCCAAGCCCGAGGCGGGATTCAAACCTGTGACCTTTGGGTTTCCAAGCAGGCACTTTACCCACCTGGCTAGCCTGGTCAGCACCTCCTGGGAATGTGCCTTTCATTATACCAGCCTTGGTGTGTGTGTGTGTGTGTGTGTGTGTGTGTGTGTGTGTGTGTGTGTGTGTGTGTGTGTGTGTGTGTGTGTGTGTGTGTGTGGGAGGAGGGAATTGAAATTGAGCAGTCCCATGTTCATGGACTTCCTACAAATGGAGGTAAAAACCAAACTAAAAGTATTCTGCTGTGGGCAGTCAAAGAGAACTGAAATGTTTCAGTTTGGTTCCTGAAAGGGATTAATCAGGTCTATGATAGATAAATTTTTTGTTTAAATTTAATTTATGTATGCTTTATTTCTACAATATTTTGTAAATTTAATCCTTCACTTTTCTAAAGTATTTCTCTAGTTAAATTCTTTCCAATAACTTTGGTAGCTTAAATTTAACTTCACTAGTGGATAAAGCCTTGTTAACAGTTTAATTAAACTATTAATTAATTTCTTAAGTTCTAATTTTATTAAATAGTGGTTGTTACAATATCCACTTCAGTACACTCCTTACATTAGGTGTAAAGAATTGTCAGTTGAGCTTGGTGTACTAGACTGACCTTTGAATTTGTTGCATGTATAGCTTATGGCATGTATTAAAAAGCCAGTCTAGTAGACAAAGCTCAGCTAGTGATTCTTTTCTTTGCACCTGATGTAAGGAGTGTACTGGTCTCAAATTAAAACTTGGTGCTTTCCCAATGATTAAACAGACACAACTGGGGGCTCACGGGGACTCAAGTATCATGACTCATCAAGTGATGCATCCCTGATTCAAATCCTAGAAAACAACAGTCAAGTGCATACTGGTTGAAGGAGATTGTTTTATGGGGAGATTCTAATATCAAGGAAATGGGTGAGATTCCTTTGGATTGTAGAAATGCCAATGTGTTGCCAATACATAAAGACAGCTCTAAGAATGAAGTTGGTAACTACAGACTGGTTAGTCCAACTTCACTGGTAGGGAAAATCTTAGAGACAGTGATTGATTAAACGTGCAATCCAGAGATATTTAGATAGAAATAGCATTCTGAAGGACACACAACTTGGTTTTTATGTGTGTGTAAGCTGGATGTTGGAAACAATTTCAACATAGTTTATTTGTATGTTAGCAAGGCATTTGACTCAGTCCCTCATGAGAGGTTATTGTATAAGCTGGAATATGTTGGGATTACTGGAAAGATTCTAAGATGGATTGCAGGGTGGCTACATGGCAGAATATAGTGGGTTGTGATTAATGGATATTCTTCAGATTGGTGTAACATCAGAAGTGAGGTACCCCAAGGATCAGTTCTTGGACCACTGTTGTTTCTGATTTTCATAAACAATATCGACTAAGAAATAAAGGATGTGATGTCAAAATGTGCATACAACATAAAGATTGGGAGAGTCAACAGTGATCAGCACCAAGCAGCACTCCTTCAGGATGACTTGAACAGGCTTCAAGAATGGTCAGAAAAGTGGCAGCTGTGTTTTAATGGAGTGAGATGCAAAGTCTTATCTTATACCTTTCGCTTTGCTTGCATTGGGAAATAGCACCCAAAAATAACTTATACACTTGGTAGGGTTGAATTAAAAACAGTAGAGGATGAAAGGGATCAGGGCATCATGATACAAGCAGAAATTAATTTTTTGAGCAATGTAAACAGATGATCAAAAAATCCCATAATCTATTAATTATTTATCAGTGTAATTTATCAACCAGACACCTTAGAGGAGACCTGGATGAGATTTATCTCTAGGAGGAGTTAGTAAAATGAATGAAGGAAACAATTTCAACATAGTTGTATAGTTGAAGGTAGAATTTTCACTTTTATGAATAATTACAGAACTAGAAACCATAAATTCCAGTTACAGAGGAAGAGGCTAGATTGCAGGAAGTTTTCTTTTAGCCAGTGAGTTGGTGATTACTGAAACTCAACACAGGCAGAGGTGGAAGTGATTCTGCACTTCTATTGGAATGAGCAGCAGCCAAGAAAGCAAGTTACTGGAGATTTCAAGAACTTCTGGAAGTCAACATGAATTAAGTAAATAAATTGGTTGTGTTAGGGTAACTAAGAATAAGAATAGGGGCATGTATACTTGCATGTACACCAATGCTAGGAGTACAGTAAATAAATTGGATGAGTTTGAAGTGCTGGTCAAGATGGATATTGTTTGGATATCAGAGACATGGTGTCATGCAGATATAAGTAATGCAAAATTGGAATTTGGAGAGTACAATGTGTACAGAAAGGATAGACAGGATAGGAAGGGAGGATTAGTTATGCTCTTAGTTAAGAAACACATAAAATCTAAGACAGAGCATCCAGTTGACATTGGTGAACAGTCCAATGTTGAGTCAGTTTGGTGTGACATAAGCACTGGGAAAGCAAAAATGAGGGTAGGGTGTGTTATAGGCCTAATGACTCTGATGAGTACATTGAACAACTATACAGAGAAATAGAGTGGGACAGTAAATTAGAATGTCTTATAATGGGGGATTATAACTGCCCAGATATTGACTGAAACTTGTGAATTGGTCACTTACACACTAGCAAGACTTTTGTAGATTTATTGGATGTTTGTTTCCTACAGCAGCATGTTTGAGAGGCAACCAAATGGAGAAATACTTTTGATCTGATTATCACTTTCACTTTTTACTTTCACTTGAAATCACTAAGGATTTCAAAAACCGCTGGAATTCAACATGAATTAAGTAAATAAATGGATTGTGTTAGGGTCACTAAGAGTAAGAATAGGTGCATGTATACTTGCATGTACACCAATGCTAGGAGTATAGTAAATAAATTTGATGAATTTGAAGTGCTGGTCAAGACATCAAAGGTGGATATTGTTCGAGTATCAGAGACATGGTGTCACACAGATATAAGTAATGCAAAATTGGAATTTGGGGAGTACAATGTGTACAGAAAGGATAGACAGGATACAAAGGGAAGACGAGTTATGCTGTTAGTTAAGAAACACACAAAATCTAAGACAGATCATCCAGTTGACATTGGTGGACAGTCCAATGTTGAATCAGTTTGGTTTGACATAAGCACTGGGTAAGCAAAAATGAGGGTAGGAGTGTGTTATAGTCCTAATGGCTCCAATGAGTATATTCAACAACTATACAGAGAAATAGAGTGGGACAGTAAATCAGAATGTCTTATAATGAGGGATTTTAACATCCCAGATATTGACTGGAACATGTGAATTGGTCATTCACAATAAAACTACAAAAGTCTAACAAGACTTTTGTAGTTTTATTGGATGTTTGTTTCCTACAGCAGCATGATTGAGAGTCAACCAAATGGAGTAATACTCTTGATCTGATTATCAGCAGTGATTATTCATGCATCAAGAATTTGAAGATAAAGGAAACACTAGGTGGCAGTGATCACAGTGTACTGATGTGGGATTTACTTAAAGATGTAACTACCATCAGGGGTAGAGGGAAGGGTATTTGCTTTCATAAAGGTGATTACAGTAGTCTCAGATAGTTTTTAAATTCTATGCAGTGGGACCAATTGATGATGTTACTAAAAGTAAATTCTAAATGGGAAGCATTCAAGGAAATACATGAGAAATACTGTTCAGGGCCTAATGGATGTCAAATGAACTAATGAGACTCGTGACAGAGAAGAAAAATTGTATGAGATGCATACAAATTATTATGCGACACAGAAGCCTATGGTAGATATAAGCTAGTCTGTAATCAAGTCACATCCAAACAGGAGGAATTCTGTATGGAAGTGGAGGACAAAAGCCTATTAAACTCTAACAGGAAGCTAAATGATTTTTTAATAACTGAGAGCAAAGTGCAGGAGAAATTGTTGAAGTTAAACATAAGAAAGACAACTGGGTTGGGTGGGATCTATTTAATATATATAATATATAACTGGATCTATCCAGTTATATATTAAATTTGGGATTGGTATTTTGGGACACCCGGGGTGGTTGAGATCTATCCAGTTATATTAAATATATAATTGGATCTATTTAATATAAAATATATAACTGGATCTATTTCATATATAAAATATAACTTTAATATATAACCAGATCTATCCAGTTATATATTAAAGGAGGAAGCAAAGAAAGTAAGAAAACCGTTAGCCAAAATTATGAGAGCATCCTTTGACTCGTGGGAGGTTCCTACGGATTGTTGATGTGCAAATGTATCCCCATTTCATAAAGGGGGATCAAGAGATGACATGAGTAATTACAGACCTGTTAGTTTAACTTTGGTGACTACAGTGGTCTCTGACAGTTTTTAAATTCTGTACAGTGGGGCCAACTCATAATGTTACCAACAGCAAATTGTAAGTGGGAAGCATTCAAGGAATTAATCGTGGAAGCTACTAAACGTTTCATACCTATTAAGAAATATTGTTCAAGATTTAGGCCTAAATGGTTTTTTTTTTTTTTTGGTAGTTGTTGGCGCATAGGCTTCTCTGGCCATAATGCACCTCCCAAGGTTTTTGCTGTACTTTGATCCAAGCCCTAGGCGGGAATCGAACCCTCGACCTTTGGGTTGCCAGGCAGGCACTTTACCCACCCAGCTAGCCGGGCCGGCGCCTAAATGGTTGTCAAATGAACTAATTAGACTCGTGGCAGAGAAGAAATATGCATGGGATGCATATAAATTATCAGGCGACACAGAAGCCTATGGCAGATATAAGCTAGTCTGTAATCAAGTCACATAGGAGATTAGGCAAGTTAAGACAGATTACGAGAAATCTTTGGCAAAGGATGCTAAGGAAAACAGCAAGGATTTCTTTGCTTATATAAACTCTAAAAGAAAGGGGAAGAATCAGATTGGTCCATTGATATTGATGGTTCGACTGTTGATGATCCTGCTCAGATAGCAAACAAACTGAATGAGTATTTTGCATCTACATTCACACATGAATTATTAAGGAAAGAAAATACCAGAAGGTTATCAAATTTTGTAATAACTGAGAGCAAAGTGGAGGAGAAATTGTTGAAGTTAAACATAAGAAAGGCACCTGGGGTGGATGGGATCTATCCATTTATATTAAAGCTGGCAAAGGAATTAAGCAAACCCTTAGCCATAATTATGAGAGCATCCTTGGACTCAGGGGACGTCCCCACCCACTGGATATGTTTGCATATGTGCCAATTCACAAAGGATGTCACAAGTAATTACAGACCAGTTAGTTTAACTTCTGTTCCAGGTTTTGAATCACAGGTTCAAGATTCGTTGCAGTATCATCTACACAAGACTGCAGCAATAATTCAGACACAGCATGGGTTTATATTGTCTGACAAATTTTATTGGATACTATGATATGGTTACAAAGGAAATGAATTCAAAAAATAATTTTGATATCATATACTTGGATTTCAGGAAAGCTTTTGACACTGTTGCGCATCAAATACTACTGTACAAATTGGAGCAGATTGGTATTAAAGGTAAGTTGCTACAATAGGTAAAAGGGTTGATGAGTGGGAGATGAGAGAGGGTGGTAATCAGTGGGCACTGCTCTTCATGGACTAATGTTATTAGTGGAGTTCCGCAGGGTTCGGTGTTGGGCCCTCTGTTGTTTTGTATATTTATCAATGATATTGATGAAGGTATATCAGGCTTAGTGTCGAAGTTTGCAGATGATACAAAGGTTGGCAGTGTGGTTAATGACAGGATCTAGATAAGTTGGGCAAATGGGCTGAGAGGTGGCAACTGAAGTTTAACATTGACAAAAGCAAAGTACTGCATATGGGTAGAAGTAACCCCAGGAAAAACATACCAAATATATGATATCAAAATTATTCTTTGCATCCAGTTCCTTTGTGACTACATCATAGTATCCAATCAAATTGGTCAAACAAAACTTCCCCTTAACAAACCCATGCTGTGTCCGAGCTATAACCGAAGTCTTGTCTACATGATCCTGCAATACTTCTTTAACCAGTGTCTCCATTAATATCCCTGTAACAGAAGTTAAACTAACAGGTCTGTAATTACCTGTCTCCTCCTTTGATCCTCCTTTGTGAATTGGGGTCACATTTGCACATCTCCAGTCCATTGGTACAATGGACTGGAGTATGTCAGTTTTCAGACTCCCGAGTCTGGAAACTGACATAATTACGGCTAAGGGTTTGCTTACTTCCTTTGCTGCCTCCTTTAATATAACTGGATAGATCCATTCCACCCCAGGTGCATTCCTTATGTTTATCTTCAACAATTTCTCCTCCACTTTCCTCTCAGTTATTACAAAATCATCTAGCTCACTGCCAGAGTTCAATTCACCTCTGGCATTCCCCTCCTTAAATAACTCCTCATCTGTGAATGTATATGCAAAATATTAATTTAGTTTGTTAGCTACCTGAGCAGGATCATCAATAGTTGAACCATCGATATCAAGTGGACCAATCTGATTCATCCCCTTCATTCTAGAGTTTACTCAAGTAAAGAATTCTTTGCTGTTTTTCTTTGCATACTTTGCCAAAGATTTCTCGTAATCTGCTTTTGCCTGCCTATCCTCCATTGGGATTTGGTTACAGACCAGCTTATATCTATCATAGGCTTCTGTGTCACATGTTAATTTATATGTATCCCATGCATTTTTCTTCTCTGTCACAAGTCTAATTAGTTCATCTGACATCCATTTAGGCCTAAATCTTGAACAATATTTCTTAGTTGGTATGAAAAGCCTAGTAGCTTCCAAGATTATTTCTTTGAATGCTTCCCATTTTGAATTTGCTGTTGGTAATATCATCAGTTGGTCCCACGGTATAGAATTTAAATACTGTCTCAGACCACTGTAGTCACCTTTTCGAACACAAAAACCCTTCCGTTTACCCCTGATGGTAGTTACCTCTGTGTAAATCCCACTTCAGCACAATGTGTTCACTGCCACTTAGTGGTTCCTTTATCTGCAGATTCTTAATGCATGAAGAATCACTACTGATAATCAGATCAAGAGTATTACTCCATCTAGTTGCCTCCCGAACATGCTGCTGTAGAAAACAATCATCCAACAAATCCACAAAAGCCTTGCTAGTGTGTGAGTGACCAACCCACAAATTCCAGTTAATCTCTGGAAATTAAAATTCCCCATTATGATTTACTGGCCCACTCTATTTTTTCTGCACAATTGCTCATTATACTCATCAGATTCATTAGGCCTATAACACACACTTACTCTCATTTTTTCTTTCCCAGTGCTTATGTCACACCACACAGACTCAACGTTGCATTGTCCACTGACATCAATTGGATGCACTTCCTTAGATTTTATGTGTTTCTTAACTAACAGGATAATCCCTCCTCCCTTCCTGTTCTATTTATCCTTTCTGTACACATTGTACTCCCCAAATTCCAGTTCTGCACTGCTTATGTCTGTGTGACACCATGTCTCTGATATCCCAGCAATATCTGCCTTTGATGTCTTGACTAGCACTTCATGCTCATCAAATTTATTAACTATACTCCTAGCATTTGTGTACACACAAGTATACATGCACCTGTTTCTACTCTTAGGTACCCTAAAAGCCCATGTAAATATACCCCTTGTTCCACTATGACACAACAGTTAACTAATTTGGCCAGCTTTCATTGCCTCGATTGGGCTTAAAACAGCCCAGATACCCAGATATCCTAGGCTCAGTTGGCCCCAGTTGCCCAAGTGTAAAAGGCAACTAGGGCCAACCCATCCAAAAAGTCGATCATCACAAGTATCTGGAATTTACCTGGGACAACAAGTTATCCTTCACTGAACATTTCACTACTACCAGGAAGAAAACACTAGCTGCCATCTGGCGCTCAAGACAAGACCAGTGCGTAGCACACATGCTTCTTGATTAGACCGGGGTTCGAGCCCGTCACCACCAAATACGGAGGATGAGGAAAGGTCAGGGAATGACCACCTCATTTCCCGGAGCAATATGGCCTTAGTTGCTAATGCTCCTAAAAACCAAACAACAAGCGCTCAAGACAAGAATTGGCTGGGGTTCAAAATGCTCAACTGGTGAGGGAATATATTGTTAGGTGCATTGCCCCAGTTGCCTTTTACACTTCGGTTATGTTTCTCAGCTCCTGAAACATATGTCAAAACCTTCCTAAACATACAATATTGGATACTCAGGTGGCTAAACAAGATTTGCCAATTCCCCTTCACTGTCTCTACAGGCATTATGTATGCAAATAAAGAGTGGACACTTGGATGTTTATTGTCATTTGGACAAATATTCATATCCTGGCCAAGCTATTGACAGGAAGATATGTTGCACCAGCACTTACAGGCATCATCTCACACCCACGAAGTCAGAGGCAATCCTACAGCCTGCAAATTAGGCCACTTCACTCTAATCTAAACTGCTTGAAAAGTTTAAACAGGACGTTCCCATTAAATACCACAGAAACCCTAAACCGGTTTCAGGTTAACTGCAAAAAACTATGCTCCATTAAGGCCTACAGAAAGACTATCCACCAAGAAACAACTGAGTTATGCTGTCATCGCGACATTTGGGTATGAAGTTAATAAATTTAATTTGCAAATGCTCCTCCACGATGACATTCAGCAATGAAGAACAAAGTTTTTGTATTAATATACATATTTCCTTTATTACTAAACTGTAAATATTTTTGTAAATTTATCCTCTGCATTGTAAATATACCCCTTCTGGCTTGCACGCCGTACAAGGGGAGATTGTAACTTGCAATCAACTGAATAAATAAATACTTTTTTACCTATTCCTAACGTGGATGGTTTGTGTGATTCATTTATCCAAAATCCCAGGGTTGTCCATATACTCTTGGCGATATACTGTTTATGTGTATACTGTTTTTCTTTATTTTCTTTTTTTTTATGAAAACTCCAAATCATTTATATTTTATTTTTGTACTGTTTGTTGGATAGCATTTGTGATTTGCAATTATTTTTAAATGCAGATTATGAAAAAATTTTAAAAATTATTTTTATCTTTAAATATTTGAACTAATAATTAAGTGAATGCTTCATATAGATGTGAATTTTTATTTGTAGGAGAGCTGGTCATTATTTTGTTGTCTCTATCATTCTTGGTGTCATAGTCCTGTGGCAACAGTATCTCTCTGCTTTCTGACTCAGAATTATAAGCATGTTTGTGACTTGCTAAAACTCTTGTATCCTTTTCAGTTAAAACTGTCAAATATAGAAATGATTTCATAATTAATTTTTCCTTAAATATGGAAGAAGATTAACTAGCTTTGATACACTTTGATTTGAAAGCCTTACAGCATAGTTAAGCTTCTTGTGATATACAAATCAGTAATGTGCTACACAAATTAAAAATACTTTATTTGTATACTGCATTCACTTTCGTGACCCTCCATGGAATAGTGGTTGTGCCACTGTCTACCCATTTGGAAATGTCTGGGTTTGATTCTTGTTATTGACTTTAAGACTTCCAGATCATCCAACTCAACTGCTACTTTTCAATCTTAAAAGGATAACATACTATTAACAATAAACCCACTGAAAATAGACTAACTGGTATTAGACTACAAGAATTGATGCATTGCTGGAATGTTCATTTTGAAAACATGCTGAAAGAAACCAAAATACCTGATCTGCTTTGGTCCTCAAACCCAACTTACTGTGACACCTATTTCCAACAATGGGGGAAAAAGTCCCTGGAAAACTGTTACATCAAGCAACTGCACGAAGGACATGCTGCTAGCAATGCCAGAGCTGCTTAATATATACTGATGGCTCAAAATCAAATGCTGCCATAGGTGCTGCAGCAGTCTTCCCCTCATATACAGTATCTGTATCTCTCCCGGTTGAATGTAGGAGTTATACTGCAGAACTTTATGCAATCCATCTAGCTATAGACAATATCAATATCTGTCTCAACACTAATAGTTTAATATATACAGACTCCCTGAGTGCACTTTCTGCAATAAGTAACAATTTCTCAACCCCACATCCCATAGTAAAAGAAATCCAGTCTTGTCTAAATCATTTGAGGAATCTGAATCATACTGTAAGTTTCTGTTGGATTCCAGGGCATGCTGGCTTCACAGGTAATGAAAGAGCAGACCATGCAGCCAACACCCAAAGAGCAGCGCACCTCCATCTTACCAAGTACCCTATATAAATTTCCTAAAACATATCCGACTTATCTGCAGGGACCAATGGTTAGATATTTGGAAGACACATGCAAACAATAAATTAAAAAACAGGCATGAAGAAGTAATACTGGCAAGATTGCACATAGGGCACACACACTTGACCCACTTGTTCCTGCTCATAGGCAATGACCCTCCTATATGCACACATTGTTCATCACAGCTTACAGTTCGACATATTCTGTTAGACTGTTCATATTATTCCCATATCAGAAATGCTACTTTTCTCTCTCTGACTCAAATACAAGAACCTTTATTACTAACCCACCTATTGGGAAACAATGCCAATCTGGGTTTGCTTTTCACTTATCTCAAACAAATTAGCCTTTATGAATATATCTAATATCAAATAAGGCAAACTCCGGTACCGTTCCAATTATTTGAATAGGCACATTTTGGAGTTGCCCTTGTGCCACAAAACCTCTACACCACCACCACAAAATCATGAGACTTATGCATGAGATGCATATAAATTATCAGATGATATAGAAGCCTATAGTAGATATAAAATAATCTTCAGTCAAGTCACAAAGGAGGTTAGGCAAGCTAGATTACAATATGGTTTGAATCACATTGGTCCACTTGATGTTGCTGGTTTAACCGTTGATGATCCTGCTCAGATTTCTGACAAACCAAATCGGTATTTTGCATCTACATTCACACACATGAGGAGTTCTATGGGAAGGGCAATACCAGCAGTTCATCAAAATCTGATAGGAAGTTAAATTATTTTGTAATAACTGAGAGGAAAGTGAAATTGTTGAAGCTTAACTTAAAAGAGGCACCTGGGAGGGATGAAATCAATACAATTATATTAAGAGAGGCAGCAAAGCAGGTAAACAAACCCTTAGTCATTTTTATGAAAGCATCTTTGCATTCAGGTTGGTTGGTTTTTAGTTTTTTATGGTGCAAAAACAACCAGGGTTATAATGCGCCAAATCACATGCATTCAGAAGAGGTCCCTATGAATCAAAGATGTTCTCCAATTCACAGAGGTGGGGGGGAACAAAAAGTGACTTGAGTAATTACCAGACCTTTTAGCTTAATTTCTGTTCTAGAGAAAATAATGGAGTCTTTAGTTAAAGAAGTAATGCAGGACCATCTAGACAGAAATGCAATTATACTGCAGTCACAGCATGGATTTTGTAAGGGGTAATCTTGTCTGCCCAATTTTACTGGATTCTATTATTCAGTAACAAAAGAACTGGATTGAAAAAATAATTTTGATATTATATACTTAAATTTCAGGAAAGCTTTTGATACTGTTGCACATAAAAGACTGCTTACAAATTGGAGCAGTGTGGCATTAAGAGCAATTACTGCTCTGGATAAAAGGATCATTCAGTGGGTGAAGATAGATTGGTTAGAAGTGGATAGAGTGGTTATTAATGGACTAATGTTATTAGTGGAGTCCTCCAGGGTTCAGTGCAGGGCCCATTGTTGTTTTCTATATTTATTAATGATATTGATGAAGGTATATCAGGCTTTATGTCTAAATTTGCAGATGATACAAATGTTGGCACGATGCTTATTGACAGTAATGAAGCTATGCTGCTGCAACAAGATCTAAAAAAAAATTAGGCAGGTGGGATGGGAAACAGCATTCGAAGTTCAGGCTGCCAAGACAGTTCATGGAGTTTTATGTATAATATACAGGTACTTTTGCTACCAGGAATAAGTAGGTGATTATCCCATTGAATAAGGCAATCATAGGCCATATCTTGAGTATTGAATACAGATCTGGAGGCATCATTTTAGGAAGAATGTAGAACTGCTGGAACAAGTACACAGAAGGGCAACAAGACTGGTGAAGGAAAACGAAAGGGTTGTCTTACAAAGACTGGATTCAGTATCAAAAATTGCAGCATCTAGAGACTAGGCACCTGTGAGGTGATCTGATTGAGGTGTTTAGGACTTCGAATGGAATGAGAAAGTTCAGTGCTGATGGCATTCTTCCTCCATTCACTATGCATAAGAGAGGGCATAAATTCAAACTGGGGAACAATGGTTGCAGGACAGATGAGCTCAGATTTTCTTTTAGCCAGTGGGTGATTGATTGTTGGAACAAACTTTTTATGGAAGTGTGCAGTTTGAATAAAGTCAAGAAAGACCTAAACAGATTATTGGAGGGGAAGGACAGGTGATGTGGGAAGTTTTTTTTTTTTTGCTGATGCTTTATAATCTTGTTTTCTTGCATCATATGCCACTAATAATAATAATAATTATTATTAATGACCAATCCCATCAAAAGAGGAATCTTTCAGGGAGATGCTCTGAGCCCACTGTGGTTCCATCTAGCACTCATCCTGCTATCCACCATGCTTAATGGCAGCAAGTATGGATATAACCTCAAAGAAGAAAGAACCTGTACACCTCACCCACTTGATGTACATGGATGACATCAAGCTCTACATGGCAACCGAGAATAACTCCAGCAACTACTCCGGATCACCAAAGAATTCAGCAAGGAAATCAGGATGGAATTTGCTCTAGACAAATGCAAGACCCACACACTGCACCAGGGAAAATTAGTCAGCTGAAATGCCAGCTGCTGACTGGTAAAGAGATCGAAGCTATGAGAGAAGGAGAAACTTACAAATACCTAGGGATGATGCGGGCTCAACAGTTAGAGCACAAGGAAATCAAGAAGTGCCTGACCAAAAAATATCATCAGAGACTCAGAAGCCTGCTGAAAGCAAAATTGAACAGAGGGAACACAGTTAAAGCCATAAACACCTATGTAGCTCCAGTATTAATATACTCCTTTGGGGTCATACATTGGACTAACACCGAGCTAGAAGATATCATGCAAAAGACAAGGACAATGATGACCAAGAGCTGCCAACGCCACCCGAAGTCAGCAGTGGAGAGACTAACAATAGCTCGGAAAGAGGGGACCTGATAGACCTGATAGAGCAACAAAAAGAGCGATAGTTAACCTGAAGGATTACTTCGAGAACAACACAGCACCAGGCCATAAGGAAGATAGATAAGTGGTATACCCCACCCAACCTAAGCAAAGAGCCTCCTCCCGCCCAGACAGCACAAGAAATGAAGCTAGAAAGATGGGCAAAGAAGACACTCCATGGCAGACACTGCAATGACCTCCATCAAGATCACATCGATAACATTGCTTCCAATGCATGGCTCACAAGCGGGACACTCTTCCCCAAGGCTGAAGGATTCATGCTGGCCATCCAAGACCAGATAATCAACACCACAACTATAGAAAATACATCGCAAAGGAGCCCAGAATGTCAGATGACACATGTTGACGATGCCACCTGGCCTCAGAAACGATCTAACACATCACCGTGGGGTGCAAGGTGATCATCCAGATTGAGTACACTCATAGACATGACCAGGTAGCCAGGATAATACATCAGAAGCTAGCAAGGAAATACCAGTTGACCAAAGAAAGTATACCGTACTACAAGTACGAACCCCAGGCAGTACTAGAGACCCCAACCCACAAGCTGTACTGGGACCACGCCATAATAACAGATAAGTCCATCCCACACAACAGACTGGACAAAACCCTTGTGGACAAGATGGAAAAGGCTACCTACCTGATTGAATAGCGGTGTCCAACACTAGCAATGTCCAGAAAACTCTTGAGGAAAAAATTAGGAAGTACACGAACCTGAGACATGAGGCCAAGGAGATGTGACATATGCAAGAAGTAACGACCATCCCAATCATCGTGTCGACCACCGGTATGGTGCCAAAGACCCTGCATAGCAGCCTAGCAGCAATAGGTCTCCCAGAGAACACCTACAAGGAACTCCAGAAAGTCACAATCCTGAACATCTGTAGAATAGTCAGAGAGTTCCTCAACCAACAGCAACACCAGACATTACAACCACCCTGTGTACTTGGTAGCAGTACCCGTCACGGAATGGAATCTCCCAATCAGGGAGAAATAATATAAGAGCAATAATAATAACTGGATACTATCTGCACAGCCATGTGACTGTGCCACTGTAGCAGCCAGGATAAATGGAAGAGAAACCAGAGACCAACAAAATGCAAAGACAAGGTACCACCAGCATGGGAAAGGATGCTACAGCACAGGATGGGAGAGCTAAGAGTGAAGATTGGCCAACTGACCCAGTACCAACGGTATAACAGAAGTAAGAAACTAATCAGAAAAATGATCATCCCCAAGAAAGATAGTATTCACAGCAAACACGAGACCCATAATCATAGAATACCTGACACCCTCAAGGAGAACCTCCCTGCACTCAGTAAAAGACTTGCTGATATAGGGAGTGTGCCCAGAGAGAAACAGACAACCAGATATATTAGATGAAAACTAGAGAGCCTTCTGCAGGAACATTAGACAACAGGAGAAAGAGGGCAACAGACCCTTTAATCTGAAGGCACTCTAAGTTCTTTTTTTTTTTTTTTTTTTTTTTTTTTTTTGATTTGGTAGTTGTTGGCGCATCGGCTTCTGTGGCCATATTGCACCTTCCAAGGTTTTTGCAGTACTTTGATCCAAGCCCGAGGCGGGAATCGAACCCGCGACCTTTGGGTTGCCGGGCAGGTACGTTACCCACTCGGCTAGCCCGGTCGGCCTCTAAGTTCTGTGGTAAACCGTTCAGCAGCAAAGTTAGCCATAATGGCTATGCCCCCCCCCCCCTGGATAGACCTAGAATGGAAGAAAACCATGCAAAAGAGATGACAGGATGGGAGATTCAGGAGAAAGAAGTACAGCAGTTGCTCAGGAAGTACCACAACTGGCAAACCCCGGGAATAGATAACATCCACAAATATGGGTCCAAGAAGTTCAGCTGCAAAACAGGCACATAGCAGAACAGTTTACCCAGATGATAAAGCACCCTGACACAATCCCAGAGTCTCTGAATCAAAGAATCACCTACCTGAAGGCTAAGGGCAAAGATACCACAAACCTGGCTGTGTGTGGACCAATCACCTGTCTCTCAACAGTGTAAGAGATCCTGACCAGCTGCATAACTAAAAAAGATATCAGACCTCTTGAAGAGCCAGAACAACATCAATAACAGCAAGTGCAGATATACCCTGAAAGAAGAGAGGAAGAACATGAACACCCTCTCTCACCTGATGCACATGCATTACATCAAACTCTGTGCTACAACCGAAAATCTGCTCCAACAATTCCTCTGGATTGCAGAATTCACCATTGACATTGGGGTGCAGTTTGGCCTAGACAAATTCAAGACCTATGGATTGCATCAAGAACATCCAGTCAACTAAAACTAGCAGCTGAAGACCACTGAAGAGACTAAAGCATTGGCAGAGGGAGAGACCTACAACAAATATCTGTGAATGATGCAGACTCACCGGTTAGAACACAAGGATATCAATGCCTGCCTGGCTGAGAAATGCCATCAGAGACTGAGAAACCTGATAAAATCAAAGCTGAATGGTGAGAACATGATCACAGCCATGAACATTTACACAGTCTCAGTGTTAACATACTCCTTTGGGATCATAGATTGGACCAACACTGGGCTGGAGAAGGTTATGAAATTGACCAGGATTATGATGACCAAAAGCCACCAACACCATCTGAAGTCGGCCATTGAGAGAATGACCATAGTCCAGAAAGGAGGAGGGAAGAGATTGACTGACCTCGTTGAACAAGAGAAGCAGGCGACTAACTTTAGGGATTACTTACAGGAAAACATAGCACCAATCTACCAAGCTATAAGAAAAATATACAAACAGCACACAACACTCAACCTTAACATGGAGGCCTCACTCACATGGACAGAAAGAAGCAAAGGCAGAAAGATGGGTGAAGAAGGCACTCCATGGCAGAACTACAGTCACCTCCATTAAAACTACATAGATAAGGTAGCTTTCAACACATGGCTCATGAGCATGAGGCTCTTTCACAAGACTGAAGGATTCATGCTTGCCATCCAGGACCGAATAATCAACACCAGGAACTACAGGAAATACATCACCAAGGACATTGGAGTGACAGATGGCACATGTTGATGACGCCACCTCTCCCCAGAAAAAATCCAGCACATCACCCTGGGATGCAGGGTGATCACCCAGATGGAGTACATGAACAGGTTGCCAGGATAATACATCAGAAGCTAACACAAATATGCCAGTTGGTCAAAGAAAGAAAGTGTACCGTATTACAAGTACGAACCTTGGGCTGTACTGGGATCATGCTATTATAATGGACAAGACCAGAAGCGGCCACAGGTCTATCTGCGCCCTATGCAAGATTTTTTGTTGCCCCCCTCTCCAACTCAAAATATACAGTAAATATCAATGAATTTTTGGACCATTTTGTGGCCCCTAAATTTTGGCACCCTTTTCGGGAGAACCGCTCGATCATGCCTTAAGCCGGCCCTGGACAAGACAGTCCCACAAAACAGACTAGACATAATCCTCATTGACAAGAAGGAATTGGCTGTCTACCCGATCAGCATAGTGGTGCCCAACAGCAGCAACCTCCAGAAAACCTACAAGGAAAAGATCGGGAAGTGCACAGACCTGAGACAGGAAGTCAAAGAAATGTGGCATAGGGAACAAGAAATGACCATTCCGATCACTGTGGATTCCAGCCTCGGGCTTGGATCAAAGTACTGCAAAAACCTTGGGAGGTGCAATATGGCCACAGAAGCCAATGCGCCAACAACTACCAAATCAAAAAAAAAAAAAAAAAAAAAACCGATCACTGTGTCAACCACCAGCATGGTGCCAAAGAGCCTCCATAAGTACCTACCAGCAATATGCCTTCCAGAGAACATCTGTTTTTTTTATAAAAATGCTAAACACGAAAGGTATCAAAACATATAGTATCTGTCAGATGTGAATGAACATTCAAAATTGGGAAAATTTCCAAAAATTATGTTTATTAAACAGGTATTTTTAAATTTGACCAAATAAATCAGCACTATACTAATGACTTGAAACTTCCAGTGAAAAAAGTAAACCAACCATAGAGTACTACACAGTTTACTGGCATATACCAGTGCCTCATAGCCCTTAGTTGCTTCATTGCTTATTCTAAATAACCAACCCTATAACAGGTGATATTTTTAAATTGTCTAAATAATAAACACATAAAGCAAAAATAATGAAAGCAAAGTGAAAATAAAGCATTTAAAATTGAAATGAATTTGAATTTCCTGCAAAACAAATTATATAGAAAGCTTAACATGTTTTATAAATCAATCCTCCATTGCTACAATGGAGGACTGATTTATAAAACATGTTAAGCCCTTCCCCATTACCACCATCTGGAGTGTGGTAATGGGGCGGGAGCTTTGGAGACAGCTGCTTTGGCAACATGATGCAGCAATGCATTATGTAGCCATTAGTAATAGTATACGAGGGATGCAAAATTATGTTTAGTAGGAAATTAAAATAAATTTTGATGTATTTCCACATTTGCTGACCACAGAACAATTGAATAATTTTATGCTCCTGCAAGAAATTTTTTGATGAAATACTCATAATAGATGCTTTGCAGTTTCAAAAAAGTTTGAAACTATTCCTTCATAGTAATAACATAGGACTGAATATTGTAAAAAAAAAAAAAATATTACTGCCTTTTTTCACAGCAATTTTTTAAAGTATAATACTAGTATCAATCTGTCATACATGTTTATTCCAATACTCCCTAGTTATAAAAATACATGGAAAAAAATTTTTAAAGTTGCAATTTTTAATTATAAGTTATATGTACTGTATAGTTTGCATTAATATTTTTGAAATCATTTTCAAATGTGCTTTTACCCTGTTAACAAAAACTCAAGAGTACTATAGTATTCACATTTGTGCAGAAATAGAAGTTTGGTTATAGCTAAAAGTAATAAATTTCATGTTGATATACATGTTACATCAAAAATGGTAATATATTTTTATAGAGTCAGTTTTATAGACTTATTTGAGCCTATATGACTGCTCTGGAGTATAAACAAAAAATTTATTTAATTTTATAATATGCAATAAATCATGTGAAATGGAATACTATATGATCTAGCATACTTTAACTAAAATAGTAGCTCATAAAAAAAATTCCAGATGACATATAATATTCAAGACAAATTTTTAATAAGTATGGAATATACAAAATAAAAGTCACTGGGAAATATACAAAGAGACTGAGAAATTAACTCTTGCTCACAGACATGGGTTAATTTCAATGATCCCTTGCTATTCTTCTGTGTAATATTCTTGTTTAGAGTTAGTACATACTGTACAAAATAAATCTCTACACAAGTCTTGAAAATTCTAGAAATAATAGAAATTTTTTAATATTGTATACAGTATACTGATTTGAAGATAATTATGTATATATTTCCAGAAAGGTATCTTGTTACAGAAATGTAATTTTCCAGTTTACATTATAGAAATACTTTCCTTTGAAATGCTTTTGCACATACCAGTACTTTCAGGATGAGTAGTTCCATTTACATCCACCAGTTTATAAGCATGCTTTAGCCCCCCCCCTCTCCCCACAAGTGGTGGAAAATCTGATCCTGGATGAGTAAAGCTAAACAATACTAATCTCTCTCTCTGTTATAAACTTTGTATATTCAAACAAATAAGTTTATCCCCTCTAACATTGTGCTGTACCAGTGATGAAATTTATAAATTTGTAATTTACAGATTTGTAGATTTTAGTTTGATTAAAATAAAAATAATACTAATAAAATAAAACGCTAAAAAATTGACTGAAATTTTAAGGCTTACTTACATGTTGTGCAAAATCCTAAACTTTGATACATTGTTTCTTGCCTTTTAAAATCGAAGAGTTGGCTCATTCCTGTCAGATGGAAATGGTTCATGAAATTCACCAGTAGTTGTTTTGGATTTGGATTTTGAGTTCTTGAAAATTAAACTAAAATTTAAGATACCTCAACTTTTTTTCAATTTTTATAATAAATGTGCTTCCATATCGAGGCATCATTTACAAAAAAATAAATTTGCAATACTAAACAGGCAACAAGCAATAGCTCAGTTATGTAATCAAAGCCTCCCACGTTCACTTATAGCATCAATAACAATGTGCCACATCAACACCTATATCTGTAGGTTTTATGACATGCTACTAAGGGAGTATTATATATGCTTCCAGTGCTTTACAGTTTACTGTTCATTGTAATAAAATGTCACAATGTAAATGTTTAAAAGAAAGTGCAAAATTGAACTCAAATGTAGGCAGTGATTCTTAATTCCAGTTTTGCTGTAATACATCTCTATGCAAGATGCAGAAGATGAGTGTAAAAAAAGAGGGGGAATCAACATACATGGCAAATATGTGACTAAACATGAATTTTTAGGCAAAAAAAACTGAAGTTGATGTGTATGACAGAATGTATGGTATATTTATAGGGCGACAACTGTTTAAAAATATCCTTGATTTTAAAACAATACAAAAACTTAATTTTATCACTAAATGCCTTTAAAAATATAGTACATATTGTATATATATCATACTGTATAGTATAAGTTTGCATTTTTATACTCTTCAGTGGTCCTTGGGCAGAGGTGTTTACAACTTTGTCGTTACCACAGCTAAACTGAACAGCGCTCACTTAACAATGTCTAGTACAAATTTTGTGACAGCATATAGATTTGACACAGTATAAGTGTATAATAGATCACAGTCAGTGTATTATGCATTAATAATAATATTTTTATAAAATTGCAAACCATTTATCTATAAAATATAATACATAAAGGCTACATAAAGCAAATGACTACTATTCCAGTCATAATTTGATGTAATTAACAGAATACTCCTCCAAATAAATTGTCTGTCAAATTATCTGTATATCACAAAATAAATTTTAGTCCTAAAAAAAAATCCTCTTCATACTGACTGCTGCTGGCTTGGGTTGCTTGTACATCCAAGCCAGCAGCAGAAAGTTGATCCAAATATATCTAGTTTAACTACTTTTCTTTCCAAAGTCCTAAAATTCTGCTTTTCATTTTTATTAATTTTTTTTATCCCATTAAAAAATGACAAAATTGTCAAGTTAAGTATAGTAAGCATTAGGGAAACCTAATCTTCTCACATGATTTCTTTGAACCAAAAAAGAAAAAAAAAAAAAAAAAAAAAAGACGAGAACTGGAACAAATAACAGCTTTCGGTTTAGGTAATGGTTCAGCTTTATTTTCTTATAAAGTTAGTTTTTTTCTGCTCTGACCAAAAAAAAAAAATGCGTGTGTGTATGTAGGGCCAACAATGATCAGTGTGCACTATGCATACATATTATAATTTTTTAAATCTCTTTTTATACTATTATATCATTTTAATAGCCTTAAAAGCAGTAACTATAAATATTGATATTGTCGTACTGCATATTGATCATCACAGAAACAGTGAACCCCTTATCATTGTTTTTTCCTTTCAATTTGGGTGGTTGACCCCGGAAGAAGTCATATCCAGATTGTAGGTGTACAATGATGAGTTTTTGTATATTATATTATGTATTTGTATTCTTTACAAATCTAACATTTTTTGCCTTTGTGTTCACCATAGATTTATCTAGTTATGTCTTTTTTTTTTTTTTTTTTTTTTAAATACTCTTCACCAAATACTAATATATATATATATATATATATATATATATATTTTTTTTTTTTTTTTATTTCTTTTTGTTAGGTTTTTGATTCATTTTCAATTCAGGGCTCTGTAATTAATTATTTGTTGGTTTTTCTTTGCACTCTTTAATAACATTAATCCCGACCACTATTACTTTTACTTTCATTGCTTTGGCCCATTCAACTACTGGTCCAGTATGGACAGGGCTTTAACTTTAGTCCCTCCATTCCATAATGAAGTAAACTAGACTTTCTCACTGCAGATATTCATATGTATTAAGATAGTAGGCTATTAACTGTAGGCACTGAAAACCATAATCCATTCCCAGAATTTTTTTTTAATTAAGAATTAGGTCCTTTCATCTGTTATGCCTTTTTAAGTATATTATTAATATAAAATATTTTAAATGTCTATTATATTTATCTGCCAAAGTGATATATTAGTAACATACCACTGAATATTAGAAAATAAATATGATAAAAATTCTATTTAATTCTTATTTAAGAATTAAATAAGAATCGCATCACTTTTAGAAAATGATTCTGTGACACTTGGTCCTTAACAATATTAAAGTGGTGACCTGGAGGTTACTGTTGAATTCCTAACAGAAATTGACAAACTGGTGCAGTTAATAGAATCACCTATTTTTACATGTAAGTGCCACATAAAATCTTTAGTTTTAGAAAATTATTTATAAAAAAAAAATAATTGGTGTAAAATATTCAAAAATGTTTTGTTTATCTCCTTTCTTCATAATTATTTAAGTGGCAACCATTCACAACTACCATATGTGGTATGAATTATATACTGTGTTTTCTCAAATACCCAAGCAGCATTTTTTTTTTCCTAAAAAAAATGGAACCAACAATTTGAGTGCATAGCTTTGTTTCTTAGCAATGTACACCATTAATTCAAATATCAGGATCATATAGCTTTTGACAGAACTGAAACAAATGGCTGACAACATTGATATTGTTTACTGCTCTGTGGAAATGAAAGGTGGTAGGTAAGAGAGCACATTAATTTGGGGTGAAATGGGAGGTTTTTTTTTTTTTTTGCTGATGCTGCATAAGCTTGCTTTCTTGCATCGTATGCCTCTATTAATGCTAATGCCACTTTCCCTTGCCTATGATAGAAATTTCCGAGCCTACTTTGCACAACTCAAGATTATTTCCATGTTTGACACCCTTTGCTAATTATTGTAATCTGTAAAGTATTGTGTATATGTTCTGTTAAACTTGGTACTTTAGGTATGTAGTTATGATCCCTCACGGTTCATGAAAAACTGAAAATAATTCAAGAGGTAGAAAAAATCTGAGCTTGTGTTATTGGTAGAAAATTATTTTATTTCTTTCTTGTGTCTTAAATTATGGTATACACAGTCAAGGACATTGGATATTTCAAGAAAATACAGTAATTTGTAATGCATTGTTGTAAGCATATAAATCTTCTGGAATGTGCTGTAAAACTAATATTCTGCAATCATAATGACAAATTTATCTACTGTAGTGCAAATAACCTTTAATAATGCATGACTTGTTCCTCTTCATTTTTTGCATTCCAATTTATTCAGGATAGTCATGATCACATCTCATATCAGATACTGCATCTATATAATGAAGAAATTTGGTACCTTTTGTTAAAAAGAGCCCAAAGAAGACATTCAGAAGATGCCTTTACTGGCTCAAAAAAAAAAGATGATCTGCCATTTAATCAAAAACAGCTGGTTGCCATATTCAAATATAATAAACTCTGGTTAGCAAAGTTTCTAACTCTCCAAATTTATGACAGAGAATAAGTCTTTTTTTTTTTTTTTTTTTTTTCCACTCGATTTAACCCTTTCTCCATGTCACCATCATAATGGTGACAAAAAGTTTTTCCATATTTTTGTAGAAACTCAGTTATCTCTCTTTTTCTTTTCACAAAAACATAGTAAAACTAGATAAAATTGGAAATTTTTAGAAAATTTTGCAACTTCCTAATTATTTTTCTTAATGGATTAGCCACCAGGAGTACAAGTCTACATTGCAAAATAGAAATGATAGATAATAACATTGTTCTCTATAACGTGTGTTTATTTCATAGAACTTTTATGGCGCTTCCGTAGCCAGGTGGGCAGGAGCAGCAGTGCGTAGCACATGCTTCCTGATTAGACAGGGGCTCGAGCCCGTGACCACCAAATACAGAGGATGCAGAAGGTCAGGGAATGACCACCGCATATCCCCAGCCCAGATCAAGGGTGAGAGTTGGCGTCAGGAAGAGCATCCGGCTGTAAAAAATTTCATGCCAAAACAGTAGAAATGCTGACCTCATATATATAATGGGAAAAAGCCAAAGACAAAAAAAAAAAAAAAAAAATTTCATTGAACTTTTATGGTTCAAAGATAATTAACAATGCCTTTCATAAGATGCGAAAGAAATAACAATTTCAGATGAAACACAAGCAAGATTTTCCATGTATTGTAAATTCTGAAAAAAAAGTAACATGTTTGCCTTGTGTATGTATTTATTTGTAGAAGAATAAGAGAAATTTACCTCAATATGATACATAGAACACTTCTGTATGATACTCTCCAGAAATTAAAACAAATAAAAGATTAATTCAAAATGATTACATTAAAAAATAACTTGAAAACAATTGAAAAATTAATTAAAAATTCAAAAAACAATTAATATTTATGTTAAATTATATTAATATTTATGTTAAAAAGTTTAACGTAAATACTGAAAATCGATTTTTCTTCCTGAAGCTGACAGAGCTTTTTGACCGTATGTCGTGATAACAGGAATAGAAATTACTGAATATGTGTGAGCCTGACTCTTAAATAGATTATTTGTCCTTGTGCATGCTTGTAAAAGCCCACGAATCGAAGATTAGATATGGACGGTGAACATTAATAGAATTCTCATGTAATTTAATTTTGATGGTTTCTGCAATTAATAGTCTCGTATAATTACGTTGGACACTAAGTATTTTGGCCTCATTAAAGAAAAATGTATGGTTTTCATTAATGGCATGAAAGGCTAATTCTGATGCTGCTGAATGAGAAGCATGAACTGAGAAAGATCTCCAGGCATAACCTATCGACACACTACAGGAGATTTTTTGAACATCTTGGTGCAAAAATACATTAGATTAACACTAAGATACTCTGCCCAAATTTACCATATTTCTTTCCTAAAATACTGTACTGCCTTCAAAACAACATTGTTCCAAAATTTGCCAGGGTCAACTTAAATCATAAAATTTCGGGCATAAAGCAACTAGCACTTGCCTCATCGTGTAATATAGTTAAACTTGCCTTAAAATCTCTGTATTCCAATAAACAAAAATATCTTTCCCAGGTTAGGTATGCGTACAACGTGCCAACACACAATCAGAATGCTTCAGCAAATTCTCGAACACCCCCCCCCCCCCACACACCCACCATGCAGCATACCTACATACCAACAGGTTACAAATATTTCCTCATATATGCTCTCACAGACCAGATTTAACTTTTATCCAAAGGATTAATTATAATTTACCACCTCGCAAGCTACCTATAAAACAGTTCTTAATAGATATTGAATTTGGTATTCGTAGTGTTCCATAAAAAGATTTATTTATTCAACAAGTTAACCAAGTGGTGAATAACATAAAAGACACGTGACTTCCTAAATTAAATAGACATGCAAGTTCAGCTATGTGTGAACTTCGGGAAAATAAAGACATTATTATTCAGAGAGTAGATAAAGAAGATACAGTTGTAATACTCAATAAAACTGATTACATAAATAAGTTAGATTCACCCCACTTATCTTGAAGTAGACCCGGTATTATTTACCAATTTGGTCAATCAGTAGAATAAAACATTAACTGCGTATTGAAAATATGAATACATGACTATGTCTCAATTAAAGGAATTGAAGGCCAGAACATACAACATTCTTGCACTTTTCGGTTAAGTAAACTGCATAAGACTGGATTTTCTATTCTCCCCATTGTTTCTTACAGAACCTCGGCATTTTCATCCTTAGCCACGCATGTATATAGTATTATAAAACTCTTTAGACAGGTGATACAATTTGGGATAAAAAACTATGATACATTATTTAATAATCTTAAGGACTGTATACTCGACAATAATGATAATTTATTCTCACTGAATGTTACTTCGTTATATACAATTGTAAGCATTGAATACACATTAGATATTCTTTGGTATATGTTAAATAATAACTATACTAATTAATTATTACAAGCTTCCTATTAAAAAAATTTTCACTTAATTAAACTCTTAGTTGAATCCATATATATCACCTTTCAAGACAAAGTATACAAACAAATTTTTGGTTTGCCAATGGATTGAGTCTAAGCCACTTAATATTGGAGGTCTATCTCTCAACGATTGAGCATATACATTTGACGCCTTTTCTACCCTGTATCACATACTATGAGAAGTATTTAGACAATGTTCTAGTTATTACTGATATTAGCACTATTCAAGACATTTTCCATTCATTTAATAATATTCATCCTAGACTCAGTTTTACATTGGAAAGGGAAAATACAGATATTAAGTCATATTTTCTAATTTCATGCTTACTTGGGACTCAAATAAAATCCAATTAAACACTAGTACGCTTCTACATTATAACAGATATCACCCATTCACCTACAAAAGGTCTATTATCTTTAATTGATTTCTCAATGCCTATAAATATTCAATGACTGAATCTGCTTTAAACTCGGAAATGCAGATATTAACCAGCAGATTCTTAAACAGGATTACCCCCTTGCTACAATAAACTGAATTAGGGAACAAGCTAAGAATAGGATAAAAAAAACTACACCAACCAACAATAGTAACATCAAAAAATACTCTATTTCTGTCCCATACATTGAACAGTGGTACATACAACTTAACAGGTTCTTTAAAGATATCAAATTTTGGATTGTGGCCAGACCAATATGGAAATTGCATGCTATACTGAACAATCACTCAACTTTCCTCTTTCACAACACAAATTAATGACTTGGTATACAACATTTCTTGCTGTGATTACGACTCGTCTTACCAAGGATCGACACTATTTTTCGCTGAATATTCGAGTAAAACAGTTCATGCTTCTTATTCAGCAGCGCAGAATTAGCCTTTCATGCCATTAACGAAAACCATACATTATTTAATGAGACCATAATACATAATTATACAAGACTATTAATTGCAGAAACCATTGAAACTAAATTACATGAGAATTCTATTAATGTCCGATTCGTGGCGCATGCACGAATACAAATAATCTCCATTTAAGAGTCAAGCTCACACATACTCAGTAATTTCCATTCCTGTGATCACAACATATGGTTGAAAAGCTCTGTCAGATTCAGGAAGGAAAATTATTTTTCAATATTTATGTTAAACTTTTTAATTAATTTTTTAATTGTTTTTGAAATGTTTTCGATTGATTTTTTAATGTAAATGTAATCATTTTTCATTAATCTTTTATTTGTTTTAATTTCTGAAGAATATCATATGGAAATGTTCTCCATAATATATTGAGATAAATTTCTCTTATACTAATACAAATAATGCAATCAACATAGAACGTAGAGCATCATAGCTCTGTTATATACTACTTTGTGTGTATGTATGTATGTAGATGTGAATTTTTAGTGTCGGGAAATGCGATGTAATCAGACATTTGCAAAACAATAAACATAAGGACAATGTGCAGTGCATAAAAAGAAATACAAAAGTAGGTGTAGCATTTCATAGTGACAATGATGTTATTTTTATGAATCTTTGCATCTTTTATCATAGTTTGTTAATCATAGTTTGCATCATTTGTTAATCTGAAGATAAATAATAAATAATTATTTATCTACCTCTGGGTTATGTTGATCATGTTGGCTCATTGTTCAGAAATATGTTTTTTGATAGTGAAATTACAAAAACAACAGGCATTGTTAATGAAATTGCACAAATAAGAAAAGAAGAGGTAATGACGGCTCCCAAAAATAGGCCATTTTTTTATTGCTACTGATGGCAGTAATCAAAAGTGATTCCAAGCTATATCCTGTTAGTAACTTTTTATAATTTAAAACTAATAATAAAAAAACATCAGATTGAAATCTGTTTGCTCTTGGTGCAGCAGAAGGCAGAAGAACACTAGGCATGTTCTTCTGAGAAACCTGAAAGGTTGTGCAATTCCTTCTAAAAAGTATCTAGCACTTACTGTTGATAATGTACCTCTTATAGCAAGCCTAAATATGGAAGTAGCAAGATTATTAAAAGTGGACATTGAGAACTTGGTGGTAATAGGCTGTTCTTATCATCTTATTAATTTGTGTTCTGGAAAGGGAGCTGCATGCTTTACTGCAAGAGTGGAGGAATATTTAGTGAACATTTACTACTATCTAGAAAGAAGTGTTATAAGGAAAGAGAGATTTAAACAATTTCAGTTGATGCTTGCTGCTGAGGTAAAAAAAGATTTGAAGCATTCGTGTATACATGTTAAATCTGCCTTTGGCTGTTTTTTTGTTTTATACTAGACTGGTAGAATAGTGGCAACCTTTGACAAGTATATTTAAAGAAGAGGTTAGAAATGGTGATAAAAGCAGTATAAGCAATATTCACTTCATTTATGTCACCATGCAGATGCCTAGTTTCCAGAGATAGCAATTTACAAAACGTCAGCCTTCCTTGATAAAAATATCCTTTTGTGCTAATTAATCTTGTTGCTCATCCCTTCACCCTTTGCAGTAGATCTGTATCCTTCCTAAAATGAGGTTTCTCAAACCTCATTTTATATGCAGTATTCTGGATGTGGCTTAACCATTTCCTTATACAATGGGATAATCACCTCATTGTTCCTGCTGGTTGAGTTCTTGTATATCACTGAAGTACCCCATGAGCATTCTAGCAGCTTGCTTGCACAGAGAATTTCACACAAGATTGTACGATTACCTCTTTTTTATACTCTACTGCTTTGAGTATAGGTTTTGGGTATTGGTACCACCCAAATGGTATATTCTGGAAAAATGCGACGTAGTGCTGTCCAAATACAGTATGTTGCATTTTTCATTGATAATATTGCCATTTTAGAGTCCATATGCTTAGTTTATCTGATCCTTTTGAAGTAGCCTATCCTGATTGCTGTCATTAATTGCTGTGCCCACCTTTGTATCATCAGCAAACTTAGACATTAAACTTGAAATACCTACATCAATGTCGTCAATAAATATTAAACATAGTAAGTGGCCCAACATTGATCTCTATGGAAACTCCGCTCATCATATTAGGCTGTGAAGAGCAGTTGCCATTTATAACTGCTAGTGTCAAGCATAATCGAATGACTAATAATCAGTTATAATAGTCAGTTATTTCAATAATTGAAATTCTCTCTCTCTTCCAAATCGATTATATTTCAATTATAATTAATTATATTTCCACCATTCTCTGTCTCATAGATATTCTGTTTCTGCTGCATGTCTTTCCTGTAGATACTTCCATGGGCACTGTTCCGAATTAGCTTCAGTAATTCCTCTCCCCCCCCCCTTCTTCCTCAACATCCATTTACTGTCCAACTTTAAACCACAGAACCAACTTTTCTTCGTCATTTATCCTTTAAACTTCTGTTTTTTGGAACAACTTCCGTTCATACATATTTCCTGAAAATTACAATCTACAGAAATACAAGTCTAGGTCAACATTCTGTTAAGGGTACACTGTCCAGTCTATGTACCAACTTTCGGAAATACGGCAGTGATTGACAGAAGGAGACCCCACCCACAATTTTCCCTCCTCTTCTTGGCTTGCATTCCAGGTAAGGGTTACGTGATCTCCAGACCATGCCGGAACCATGTGAGGTCAAAATTATATTTTACACCTAGTTCCTTTGTTACTGTGTCTAGTTCCAAACAGATTGGTCAGACAAGACTGCCCCCTTAAAAAATTCAGGATGTGACTGCAGTTTAAATGCATTCCTTCATTAACCAGTGATTACATTATTTTCCCTGGAACAGAAGTCAAGCTCACAGGTCTGTAATTATCCATGTTACCATTTGATTCCCCTTTATGAATTGGGGGTACATCTTTTGTGGTTCATAGGACCTCCCTGAATCCAGATATGTTCACATATTTCTGGCTGAAGGTTTGCTGGCCTCCTTTGCTGTCTTCCTTAATATAAATGCATAGACCCACCATCAATCCCAGATGCTATTTTTATGTTTAGCTTCAACAATTTTTCCTCCAATTTCCTCTCAGTTATCACAAAATCATTCAGCCCCTTGTGACAATTTGACACACTTCTGGCATCACTATCCCTAAAAATATTCCTCATGTGTGAATGTGGATGCAAAATACTATTCAGTTTGTCAGCAACTTGAGCAGGATCATCAACAGTTAAACAATTCATATCTAGTGAGCCAATTTGATTCATTCCCTTCATTTTATGTTTACGTAAGTAAAGAATTATTTTCTGCTTTTCTCTGCACTCTTTGTCAGATATTTCTTTTCATCTGCCTTAGCTTGCCTAACCTCCATCACTTGATTGCAGACGCGTTTATATATACTGTAGGCTTCTGTATCATCTGCATAATTTATATGCATCCCATGAATTTCTCTTCTCTACCACAAGTCTCATCAGTTCATCTGACATTCCTTGAGGTCTAAGCCTTGAATAGTAACTCTCTTAGGTGGTATAAAAAGCCTAGTAGTGTCTTTGATTATGTCTCTAAATGCTTCATAATTAGACTTTACTGATAGTAACTTCATTAGTTGCTCCCTCTACATAGAATATAAAAACTGTCTGAGACCATTGTAGTTATCATCTTTACAAAAGTGAAATCCTGCCCTTTGCCCTCAACCGTACTTACATTTTTAAGTAAATTCCACATAATAATACAGTCGATTCCGGTTATTTAGGACACATTGGGACTGGTGCATTTTTCCCCGATTAAACGGCTGCCCCAATTATGCAAAGCTTCATGTAAATAGTTAAAAATACAGCTTTATGATTGATTTTCTGTATGATCAAATCACGTTATGGTGGAGTCACCATAGTAAAGTACTATTCACTATACCATAGAGTAGTAAGATATTATTACTCTGTGCACTATACGATATGTAGTACACGCTGGTCATTGTGATCGCGTTTGTGAATTGAATTTTAATTCCATTAAACAGCAATTCTAATAAGTGAAAATGGGAGGAATATTATCCAGAGGCTATAAAAGTAAAGATATAAAGCACAGCTTTACACTTTATAACCTTACCAATTAAAAAATTAAATTATACATGAAAATTGGAAGAATATTTTCCACAGGTTAGAAAAATAAAAATAAATTTACACTTACGTGCATAGCTTAATTAATATGTACCTACTAACTAGTTGATATTTCTGTTCACTAAAATTTGTAGATGGGGGTTAAAATTTAAAACAGTAAAAAAAGATAAGCAATCAATAACAAAACACGGCTCACAAAAATTGCACATAACACAACAAGTGCAAGTGAGAATGGAATAACAAGTTATGAAGCTTAAAAAATAGGAATGAAGAGAAGATTCTGAAAATTTATTTTTTTTTATATGATTGAAGATTTCACATAAGTGTAAACACATTTCACCATAATAACCCTCAGAATTCCAGCTGTAAGTGTTATCGCAAATTCAATAAGATCGAGTTTACTATCCGTTTATAATAGATTGCAGTAACAGAAAAGCCCAATAAACAAGGGACTGCTAATATTTTTTATCGTTGTGACCTCCAGAAATCCAACTGAATCACGTAGTATGGTCAGAGACAATCGTAGGGTAATCTCGAGTGCTGCGGTCTCCTGCCCAATTAACCAGTGGCCCAAATAACCGGACTCCACTGTACTGTGATCACTGTCACCTAGTGGGTCTTCTATCTGTAGATTCTTAATGTATGAAGGACTACTGCTGATAATCAAATAATGAGTATTATTTTTTTCTCTAACATGCAGGTAGAAAATCCACAAAATCCATTAAATCCACAAAAGTCTTGCTACTGTGTGAGCGACCAACCCATAAGGTCCAGTCACTGTCTAAGAAAGTTAAAGTAGTGGTAGTGGCAAATGATGCAAAAAAGCAAGCTTATGCAGCATTAGCCAAAAAAAATCCCATTTCACTATCTACTCTAATAGAATGTGTAGTTCTTCCTTGAATTTATTCAAGTTATCCTCTTTCCATAATAATGGAAGCTTGTTCCAGCAACCAACCTCCCGTTGGCCGAAGACAAGCATCTGCCATTATAAGACATTCTGATTTACTGGCCTATTCTTTGTCTTTACAGTTGTTTGTTATACTCATCACAATTGTTATGCCTATAATACACTCTTACTCTCACTTTTGTTTTTCCAGTGCTTATATCTCACCAAACTGACCTGGTGTTGTACTGGCCAAAGATGTCCACTGGATTTGTTGCCTTTGATTTTGTGCTTCTTAACTAAGGGCATAACAAGGGCATAACCAAGTAGAAGGTATACGGCGTATACCCTGTGGATTTTTTTTTTGTGAATAGCGTATACCTTCTGATTTTCGAAAGACTTGGAAAAAAACAAATATTACTAAAATATTTACTGAAAATTATGATGTCTGCTGTAATTGGCAGGTATATTATTCTTGATGAGAATATTTATCAGTTTTTATATTGCTTCTGTCATGTTATCTAGATTATTGCAGATGTGTATTAACCTGTTTGTCTGATTTCTAATAGTGTTGCCATGGATGTGTATAGCTAAATTGCTCTCCCAATTGGTCAGCTTTATAGCTGGGAAGCTAAAATGGTCTCTCTTATCATAATGTCGAGTGTAAACATTGTCATTGGTGATAGTGATTTGGCTGTCGAGATAGCAAGCTTGTAGGTTATTATCCGGGTTGGTGCATTCTATGGTTAAATCTGCAGGATAAATTTCCTGGGCTATAATATTGAAATTGTCAAAATTGATAACCAGGACATCATCAATATATGTGTAGAATATAATTTCTTCTTTGATATTGTTTTCGAAATAATGCAGGTAAAGGTTGGCTATGGAGCAAGAACTACTAGCCCCCATAGCCACTCCCCTACTCTGCACGTAAATGCTGTCTCCCATAAGTATGTAATTGTTTTTGACACTAAGATGGTCGTACCAATACTGTTTATTACATCCCATTATATTCTGATAAGTTTCGTAGTAGTGTAAAAGAAATTTTTTTAAATTGTCGTGTGATATACTGGTGAAAAGGTTTTTAAAATCGTAAGTGTATAGGCTTCTGATTCTATTGTTTTGATGTAGTCTAAATATTTTCTGTTATTGGAGATAAATTTAGTATTAGTGAGTTGGTTGGCTATAATATTTAATTTGTCCTCCATTAAATTACTGGATGGTTTTATGTAGCTGTTTCTGCCGACGTGATGAACCTTTTTCCAATTGGGACTTGATGGAATTTGGGGATCCAATATCTATTTTTAATTTGATTTTTTTTTGTGAATGGCTATAAGTTTTTTGGTAATACAGTTAGGTGTGGAGTTCACAAGCTTATATGTATCGCTGAGGTCCATCTCCTCTTTAAGCGTGTCTATGTAGAATTTTTTGCATATAACGCTGAAGTTGTTATTGGCCTTATCTGTATTTGTAATGACGAATTTATTTTGTAGTTCTTTTGTTTTATAATTAATTCTTTTAAGGTTGTATTGTTTAATGTAATTTTGGTGTGGTATGATTTCTTTGAATCTAGCCAGGATAAGTTTGGTGGAAGTATTTATCCAACTTTTAAAGGCTTTTTTACCCTTAGTAACCCTGCCTACAAATTCAACACTGGTGTGTTGAATTTGTAGGCAGTTTTGAAGGCAAATTGTAGAAAATCCATGTAAATTGATGATTTGCGTGTGTTTTTTAGGTTGATTTGAGTGTTGGGTCTGAATTTAGTTCCCTTTTTCATAATCTCTCTTAAGGTATGGTCCTCTGTAATGTTATGGCCACCTGTAATGATATAATTGTAATGGGTTCTATGTATATTTTTATATTTGTTTTTCTGGCAGTAATAGGGTTGATCTGTGGTGTTCATATTAGCAATGGTATTTTTATAGTTACATATGGCCATCCCTATTGGCTTGTTGTATCTGTTCCTGATTTCTGTGTTGATATTTTTTATGTGTCTTCCAGGCTAAAGCTAGTTTACTTTTACTAACTTGTTAGTTTGGTCCTTATACACCTAATTCCCTTGGCGCCTCCGTAGCCAGGTGGGAAGGAGCAGCAGTGCGTAGCACACGCTTCTTGATTAGACCGGGGTTCGAGCCCGTCACCACCAAATACGGAGGATGCGGAAAGGTCAGGGAATGACCACCGCATATCCCGGAGCAATATGGCCTTAGTTGCTAATGCTCCTAAAAAGCAAATAACAAAATAACAAATAACAAACCTAATTCCCTACAGATAGATACCATTAAATAGAATTGACTAATATAATTTCATGCATGTATAATGCCTAATTGCCCTATGTGCAATAGCATTAACGTTGCACACACCTGACAGATAACTATTACGGTAAACTTTACCAAATATCATTTTTAGTCTTCAGTAAGAACACACATATATATATGTGGGTATACACTCTGGAATTCGATTAATAAGCACAGTATGCTCTCTGCATACATAACATTCACAGGGTATACCTTCTGCTAATTTTATGACTACAGCACTGGGCATAACCCCCTCTAGTCCTGTCTGTCCTTTCCATTCCCATATTCAAATTTTGAATCCTTTATATCTGAATGTTACCATGTGTCTGATAACCCCACAATGTCTGCATTTGATGACTTGACCAGCACTTTAAATTCATCAAATGTATTTACTGTGCTCTTAGCATTATTATATATGCAAGTATACATGCAGCTGTGTTTACTCTTAATAACCCTAACACTACCCATGTATTTGCTTATCCCCTTAGGTGCCCCCAGCTGTTCTTGAAATCCCCAACAGCTTGCTTTCCAGGCTGCTACATGTTCAGTGCAAGAATCACCTCTGCCTGTCTGTGGCTACTGTTAATGTATTATTTTGTATATCCCCCCCAGGCTATCAGTTTTCTGACCCGCCTAACCCTAACTTCATGGCATCAGCAAATATTTTTGCACCGTTTCTATTTTCATGTATCCCATTCCATCCCTGTAAAAACAGCTCTCCTGTTATTGAGCACAGGTACTCGGAAGAATTCTGCTCTCATATGTCTTCACACTCTCTCCATGGCTGAATTGACTGACAAGACTCTCATCATTTATTCCCTCCTATTGTGTCTGGGCAGAATTGCAGACACTTTCGATTTCTGTCCTAACTTGCAACATTTTCTCAATATTTTTCTGTACTTGTTAATTAATTCTTCAGATGCCTCTACTCTTAATATCATCAGTACCAATATAAACAGTATTACCTTTTTTGCCCTTAAATGATAAGTGTTCTACAACCTCGGCAGGTTTAGTCTTCTGCAGTCATACCTTGCTCCTATTCTAACCTGTTCTTTTTGCACAATATATTTCCCATTTTCCTAACAATCAAATCACCAACTTTAGCTACTTCTTTTGATTCCCAGGTTCTCTGCTGCAGAGGATATTGTTGCATTGTGTGATGCTGGGTTCAAGCATTTGGGTGGGTGGCTGGGTGCTTGATGGGTCCCTTTCTTTTAATCCTTTAAGGACATCGACCCCCATTCTTTAACCTCTCATATAATCTTATCAGAATGTCGAATTTTTGCTTAATCTCTTCATGCTCTTTACAATTAACACACACAAAGGCATTCCCTATGGCTGTATCATATCCTGCTAAACGTAGCTTCAAACAGGGCACAACTAACACACACAACATAATTCTAATTCGTAGGAGAACTGCCCTCAGAAGCTCTGGGCATGATTTTAATCTAAATTTAATTTAAAAACAACTCTCAAAACTACAAAAAGAATAATGTTACGCTAATCCCTCTTATATGACGACAGCGCAAATTTTTCCAAGTGTTATTGCAAACTGCACTATTTTAAATTACATTATGTATCATATGATAAAGTTACATTATAAAAACATTTGTATTGCTATTAATTTGTAGTTTATAGGCCTAGCAAAAACACTTCTGATACTGATTACACTACTACAAAACTACATAGAAAACCTCCAAGCAGCACCTATTAGTACTATAACAATTGCAGCAGACGTTGACTTTGGCTTTTTAAGCAACCTCAGAGGCTAAGTAATGAACAAATTAGCATTAGTGTTAGTCGAGGCATATGATGCAAGAAAGCAAGCATATACAGCATCAAATCAAAAAAAACTTCCCATTTCACCCATCCATTTGCTCCAAACATTTTTCCTGTTCTTCCTTGAATTTATTTAAACTATCAACTTCCACAACAACAGATGGAAGTTTGTTCCAGCAATCAACCACCCGCTGGCTAAAGGCAAATTTCTGCACATCTGTTCTACAACTGTCTTTCCTCAATTTGGATTTATGCCCCCTCAGGTGCTCAATCTGAGCAAGAGGAAGAATCCCATCAGCATTGAGCTTTCCCAAACCATTCAGGGCCTTATACACCTCAATCAGATCACCTCTCAGGTGCCTAGTCTCCAGTCTCTACAATTTGCAGAACTTAAGCCTTTCTTGGTAACACAGCAACCCTTTGTTCTGCTTACTAATATTGTTGCCCTCTCTGTACTCATTCCAGCAGCTTTACATCTATCCTAAAATGATGCCTCCAGACCTGTATGTAGTACTCGAGATATGGCCTGACCATTGCCTTATGCAAAAGGATAATCACTTCATTTTCCATACTAACAAAATTCCTGTATATCATTGACAAGACCCCATGACCTGCTCTGGCAGCCTGTCTGCACTGCTCAGAAAACTTCATATCTGACTGCACAATTAACTCCAGGTCATTTTCATTCTCTACCACCCTGATTGTAGTACCACACAGTTTGCACATTTCTCTGGGGGTTACTGCTGTCCATATGCAGTACTTTGCATTTGTCAATGTTAAACTTCAGTTGCCACTTTACTCAGCCCATCTGCCAAACTTTTCTAGATCCTATTGCAGTAGTGTACTGTCATTAACAACCCTGCCAACCTTTGTATCTGCAAACTTGGACATTAAGCCTTCATCAATATCATTGATAAATATACAAAACAACAATGGTCCAAACACCTAACCCTAGGGAACTTCGCTTAAATTCACCAACTTAATCAGAGAGACACGAGTAATGACCACATCACCAGAGAGTACGTGCTAGTTCCCAAAAAAGTGTTTCACTCTCTCAATTATGCCCGTCACTAATAACTGCTTTGTCTCCTACCACTTAATCACCAGTTCAGAGTAAACAATAAATATCCACTTCCAAAACATTTCAAATAAAACTTTGTCTATATTTAGAAAGGTACTGCAAAGTTTCATCAAATAAACTTGTACAAATAATAAATGAATAGTAATATTTTTGAAGGTAACACAGAAGTATTTGCTGGGTTGTAAATACTTCAGTGCTGTTTTTAGACTTATGACTCTATCAGCAGCATGGGTTAGGGTTGCCATCACGTACATTTATTTCCTTTGAAAATAAATCTTCACTGATATTTGTTTTATTTGCCTTTATTAAATTTTTATTAACCTTTATATTAGTTAAATCTTTATTGCCTTTTAAATTGAGAGGGAATATCATCCCTAGACCATCATTTGCATCATGCTGGAAATGAAACACCAGCAGAATAGTTTTGTTTGATAACTAACTTAAGCAATATTGGCAAACTTTTCTCAGGCCTTTATTATGGCCACATTCATTACTTTTCCCTTTTAATTAACTATTGCTTAATTTTAATATTTTGGTAACTGGCAAGTGTATATTGAATTAAATGTATATGTACACAGCTATGGAGAACACTATTCCTGATTGTTTTCTTCCACCGATATTCAAGAGCACAGTTGGCTGATAGTACAGTACAGTGCAGGGTACTGTACTGATCAATATGCATTGATCAGAAAACTAGGAAAACTGGCTTGCCTCATATCCTAAGTTCGCTGGATAAATTGTGCGACACCTGTATTATACACCATGACTGCATTCTGAATAAAGTCTATTGTATTACAATACAGTTTATTCAGAATGCAGTTGTGAATGCCAAAGCAACAGAGTCATGCTGCTTTGGCATTGAGGTGTTCCATGTCACTTATAGTGGGGGGGATCCAAAAGCCTTTACTTTTATTCCTGTACACTTGGGGAATCCAACTGGGCTGTTAATAGAAATATCTCTTGTGATATTTGTATTTTCCCTATTTATTTTTTTCCTCTTATTTTATTATTTTTAATTAAATATTACCAAAGGAATTGTGTAGCTAATTTCTTTGTAACTTCACCGTAAAAGGAATAAAATAATATAGTTAATAAAAATAAGTTAATCACAAAAAGAAATTGGCAAAATATTAGGCAGCCAAGGTGTCATTGCATTCTATGTTTATCGGTGCTCAGATTTGGACATTTATTTTTATAATTTATGCTTCTTGAAAGATTGAACTGGTTCCTGAGGTTTTCAGTTTTTGTATGTTGCACATGCATCAGTGAACCATGAAATCATATCATAGCTGGTATTTGATCAATACTGGAAAAAGTGTTGTGCTCTTTTTTTTTTTTTTTTTTTATGTTTTCTTCTGTTTTTAAACTTAAAACTTAGAATGTAATGCTCAGGGAGGTTTCCAGAAATTAGGAACATACTATAATTGCGCCGACCGGGCTAGCCTGGTGGGTAAAGTGCCTGCCTGGCAACCCAAAGTTCGCGGGTTCAAATCCCGCCTCGGGCTTGGATCAAAGTACTGCAAAAACCTTGGGAAGTGCACTACGGGCACAGAAGCCGATGCGCCAAACAACTACAAAAAAAAAAAAAAAAAAAAACTATAATTGCAGTAGTAGCAGTAGCATACAATGCAAGAAAGCAAGCTTATATAGCATCAGCCAAAAAAAAAATTACACATTTCACCTACCCATACCCTCCAAGAATTTGTCTGGCTCTTCCTTGAATTTATTCAAAACATCCACTTCCGACAATCAACCACCCTCTCGCTGAAGGCAAACTTCCACACATCTATCCTGCAACCATCCTTCAACGTAAATTTATGCCCCCTCATATGTGTAGTTGCAGCAAAAGGAAAAATGCCATTCGCAATCAGATCACCCTACAGATACCCAGTCTCCAGAAGCTGCAATTTGCAGAACTGAAGCCTTTTTAGGTAAGAGCACCATTTCATTTCCTTCACAAATCTGGTTGCCCATCTTTACACCCTTCCTGACCTATATATAGGCAACTCTCGGTTTATGAACATTCGCTATAACAAACGTCACATTCATTCAAAATTTCCTGAAGTTGTCAATAGATGGAGTTCCTTATAAAAACGAATGCCAAACGTATAGTAAACATAATTGAAAGATTTAAATAAACTTTTAAAAAATGTATTTATTACAATAATTATCAGAAAATTATTATATAATAATTATACTGAACTAATAAAAATAATCTAGCCAGTAAAAAAAACATTGGTTTACATGCCATGCCACGTAGAATGTTTTCTCATGGGAAAGAAATCGGTGATTCCCCTATTATAATATAATAGGATCATCACTTGCTTTGCCTGGGTTACCTTAGATGGTCAACTGTTGGTCCACTTAGTGTCTGGGAAAGGGAAGCTTCCCCATCTCTTTCTTTTCCAGTCGCAAAGATACCTGAACCGGATAATAGCAGCACTGTAAGCACACAGCAAATAATGCCCGACCGATCTTTCTCAATGGACTCGAGAAATTCGAGGAATTAACAACTGGTGAAATAATTGAAATAGAGACACGTCTAAATTCTGAAGTAACAGAAGAACCTGATATTCCACAGCCTCCCAGAACATTTACAAGGCAGAAAATGGCTGCAGCTTTTAAATTAATTTCTGAGGGGTTTGGCAATCTTTGAAGAAGAAGAAAATGCAAATATGAAAAGAATTGCAAAAGTGAAAAGAAATGTTTATGAATGTCTAGCATGCTACAGTGAGATTTTTGAAGGAAAAAAAGAAACTAATTGTGCAGTCTTCTGTAAAAACGTATTTTAAAAAAGTGGAAAACCCAGCTGTTTCTTCATTATTGGACATCCTTCCATCTACCTTATCTGCACCTAGTGTCACTTATGTGGAAAATATTGAACTCTGATGAAGATATTGATAAGTAAAAGTTTAATACATATGTACGTACAATATATATATTATGTTAGTACTCATTTTCTTTATTTCTATTTTGTAATTCTTTGTTTTTAATTAAAATTAACATGTGCAGTATCTTGTATTTTTTTTTATTCTTTTCTTATTTTATTTTACGCATTATATACAATAAACCATAACGAGTTTTAACAGTACATGGTTTTAATGCTTTAAAATGGCTGCTGATGTGTACGATAAGTATCGTAAAAGCTCAGAAATGCAAGATATACAGGATGAACAAAACGTATAACAAACATGGTCTTGGAACGGAACTTGTTCATAAAACAAGAGCTGCCTGTACAATACTCAAGATGTGGCCTAATCAGGCCCTATACAAAAGGATAATCACCACCTTATTCCTGCTAGCAAAGTTTCTGTATATCATAGACAAAACTCCATGAAGTTTTCTGGCAACGTGTGCTGCTCAAAGAATTTCATGTCTGACTGCACAAAATACTCCTCCCCATGTCTTTTTCATTATCCAGTACTGTGAGTGTAGTACCACACAGTTGATAAGTTATTTTGTGATTACTGCTACCCATATGGAGTACCTTACATTTGTTAATATTCAACTTCTCAGCAAAAAATTTACCCAAATTTCCTAGAACTTTTTGCAGTAGCTCACCCTGATTACTGTCATTAGCCATCCTGCCAACATTTGTATCATCCACAAACTTACACATTAAGCCTGATATACCTTCATCATATTCATTAATAAATATTGAAAGCAACAATGGGCCCAGCATTGAATCCTGTGGGACTCCACTGATAATACTAGTCCATGAAGAGCAGCATCCACTGAAAACCACACTGTCTTCTTGCACTTAACCATCCCTTTATCCATAGCAGTAACTTACCCTTAATGCCACATTGCTCCAGTTTATACAGCAGTCTTTAATGTGCAACAGTATCAAAAGCTTTCCTGAAATCCATGTATATAATATCAAAATTATTTTTTGCATCCATCATAGTAACCTATCAGATTGGTTAGACAAGACCACCCTTTTAATCCATGCTGTGACTGCAGTATAATTGCATATCTATCTAGATGATTCTGCATTACTTTTTTAGCCAGTTATTTTATTATTTTCCCTGGAACAGACGTTAAGCTAACAGGTCTGTAATTACACTTTTGTGAGGACCAAAAGTAATTACTTCTGATCCTCCCTTTATGAATTGGGAATCATTGCACATTTCCAGTCCATAGGGACCTTCCCCGAATCCAAGGATGCACTCATAATTATGGCTATAGGCTTGCTTAACACCTTTGCTTCCTCTCTTTATATCACTGGAACATAAAAAAAAAGGCACCCCAGGTGCCTTTTTTTTTATGTTCAGCTTCAATAATTCCTCTTCTGCTTTCCTTTCGATTATCACAGTCATTTAGCTCCCCATTGAAGTCCCCTCGACGTGGGCACCTGTACGTGGTGAGGGGACCTCCCAGTGACGCTGCTGGACTTCCAGACTAGCATCACTGGGATCCAACACCCACAGCCCAGGTTCCAGGCTTACATCAATGGAATCCGGCGTGTTTGCCGTGCGCTGCGACCCGTGGAAATTCGGAAAGGGGGATCCTGGTGGTTGAGGGGCCCCAGCTTCAATACACCACTTTGGCCCCTGCTTCGACAAGACGGGTGGTCCTGGAAGGCCCAGCTAGGATAAATCGGCTAGTAGGCTCGCCTGAGAGGGTCAACCGTGTCAATGCCACACCCCTACCCTCATGGTCCGAGGGACAGGATTCAGGCTGGCGGCGGCGCGGGTATAGCGTCTGGGTAGCCCTGGCGTTTCACTCCCGAGCGCATTTATTGCATGCCGGGTAGTGGGCGTCCCTTTGGGCTCCGTGGTGGGTGGGGAACCCGGGCACTGAACAATTTAAAAACTATATGAATCCTATATGATAAACATATTTCTTCTGGGGCCCCAACCCGGTCCCTATCTGCAAACAGAGACGAAGACACAGGTAGTATTATTAGTACAAAGAGGCAGCGAACTGAAGTACCATCGGGGCCTGTTCCAAGGTTCCTAATTATACACTCCACCGGTGGAAAACCGATTGGTAAAATGTCGCCCTTTTTTATTCAAAAAGGGTTAGATGGGTTAGCAGGTTCACCCAAATCAGTTAAGAGGCTTCGTTCTGGGGATCTCGATTGAATCTAAAAATGACAGGCAATCAGAACATCTCCTCCGAGTAACATCAATCGGAGGAATACCCATAACAGTGACACCACACAGAACACTCAATTCATCGAGAGGTGTCATTTTGAAGTGGGACCTTCTCGACGTAACCGAGGAGGAAATCTGCTCCAAATTAAAACCACAGGGAGTTATTGCCGTCAAGAGAATTACTGCGCGAAGGGATGGAAAAATTGTTAAAACCAGGAGCGTTATCCTGACTTTTAACTCTCCTAAACCTCCTGACGAGATTAAAGCTGGATACATCAATTGTTCAGTGCGTCCATACGTTCCGAACCCTTTACGGTGTTTTAAATGCCAGAAGTATGGACATTCTCAAATGGCCTGCCATGGAGTCCTTGCATGCCCTCGATGCGGTGCAAAGGACCACGAAACAACAGCATGTTCAGCCGCAAAACCCACCTGTATTAACTGTGAAGGCGAACACCCGGCCTACTCACGAGCATGCCAGAGGTGGAAAGAAGAAAAAGAAATTCAACGGCTGAAGGCAGAGCTAAATATATCATACCAGGAGGCAAGGAAATCGGTGAAACCCCTGAATATCAACAAACCTACCTACGCCCAGAAAGTAGCAGGGAGATGTTCCGTCGGAACTCAGACGGACATGACCATTCCTCCAAAGGAGTCTTTCACTCCCATCGCACGTTATCTCTTAAGTTCTCAAAAACCTGCACAGAAAAACCAATCAGCTGCCACTCCTATATCAGTACCTCCTAATGCTCCACAAGTAACAAAGGCAATTATCAAAGAAAAGAATAAGAAAGGGGAATGCCCCCCTACTACCCAAGAAAACATGGATGTCGAGCAGAAGGAGGTACCCGAAGATTCAGTCTTGGAACTCTTTGCGGAGGAAGAAATGGACACGGGACAGCGTCCATTCTTCTCCAAAAAAGATAAACCCAAGACTGATAAAAGTAAGCCCTCAGCACCTCGGAAGCCGCCTGATGGACCCACCAAGCCAAAATAATGGCTAAATTCCTACAGTGGAATTGTCGTGGATTCCGGCGAAATACTGATGACATCAAGGCCCTCCTGCAAAAGCACGAGCCAGTTTGCTTTTGCCTGCAGGAGACTTACCTAAAGGCAAATGATGATCCCACAATGCATAACACCACAATTTTTCGTAAGGATAGAATTGCGGATGGTCCTGCTCATGGAGGACTGGCTATCCTTGTGGGAAACCAGACCCCAGTTCAGCCCTTGCTAATTACAACTAGCATAGAAGCTGTTGCAATTCGCCTTACAGTGGGATTTTTATTAACAGTCTGCTCTATTTATTTGCCACCTGGGACTGACATCTCCCAGGAAGACCTTGATGTCTTGTAATGCAGTTGCCTTCCCCTTTCTTACTTTTTGGGGATTTTAATGGACATAACACCCTGTGGGGTAGTGCTAACATCAACGGAAGGGGACGAGTCATAGAGCGTATGCCCAATGACAATGACCTCTCCCTTCTAAATACTGCAACAAACACCTTCTTCCACATGCCTACCCGTACTTTTTCTACCATTGATCTCTCTATCTGCTCCCCTTCTCTACTCACTTCACTCACTTGGGATTTGGAGGAGAATCCATACGGAAGTGATCGCTTCCCTGTGATAACCTCGTTACACAGTGGGAGACCATGCCTTCCTTTTACGTTACCACGGTGGAAGTTTGATCAGGGTGACTGGAATGCCTTCCAACATCAGGCAAATTTTGACCTCAGTACAGTCAGTCGGGAGCCTATCAATGACGCAGTAAAAATACATCACAGAAATCATTGTCCAAGCAGCTGCGAATGCTGTCCCAAAAATATCTGCCCGGTTTCCACCATTTCCCAAACCTTGGTGGGATTCACAATGCACAACAGCAAAAAAGGCTCACAACAAAGCGTGGGGGATATTTCGCCGATATCCTACCACGAACAACCTTATAGCCTTCAAACGTGCACGAGCCAAAGCATGCTACATCCGTCGTCAGAGTCAAAAGGAATCGTGGATCCGTTTTACATCATCTATTAACCAGTCTACTAACTCTAAGGTAGTCTGGGATAAAATCCGGAAAATGAAGGGAAAATATACATCCCACCCTTCTTCAATCCTAGATTATAATGGATGCACTATTGCAGACCCAACTGCAATAGCCAATGTTCTTGGGGAAACATTCTCTAACATCTCCGCAACATCCTCATATTCCCCAGAGTTCCTGGTCCTGAAACATAAACTGGAAAAACAAGCACTTAATTTTAAGTCCAAGGGCCTCTATCCCTACAACGGGGCATTCACTATAGAGGAACTGGGGTCATCAACACTTAACCAATTGACACCAAAGCAAGTGCTGTTGGACCAGATGGCATCCATTATGAAATGATTAAACATCTTTCATCAAATCTATGGATTGTCTGCTCCTTCTGTATAACAGAATCTTTATTGAAGGGCAGTTTTCGCACTCCTGGCGAAAGGCAATCGTTCTTGCCTTTCCTAAGCCAGGAAAGGATCCAAAGTCACCACCAATTATCGTCCTATTGCTCTAACTAGCTGTCTGTGCAAAATCCTGGAGAGAATGGTTAATTCTCGTTTAATATGGTATCTAGAATCAAATGACCTCTCCAACATCCAGTGCGGCTTCCGAAGGAACCGGTCCTTTGGACCATCTTATTAGATTGGAAGCATCCATCCGGGATGCTTTCCTAAAATGTGAACACTTGGTGTCGGTGTTCTTTGACATGGAGAAAGCGTATGACACAACTTGGAGATTTGGCATCTTAAAAGATCTGCATAGCTTTGGTCTTAGGGGGCAACTCCCAATTTTTATTAAAAACTTTTTAGCCGATCGATCTTTCCAAGTTCGTGTGGGATCCTCACTCTCTCCTTCCTTCAGCCAAGAGGAGGGAGTACCACAAGGATCAGTATTAAGTGTCACGCTTTTCGCCATCAAAATAAATTCAGTCACAGAACAACTTCCTCCAACCGTAAACAGTGCCCTCTATGTTGATGACTTTAGCATTTTTTGTCAGTCTTGCAACATGAGGGTTATTGAAAGACAACTGCAGAAAGCCATTGATTGTCTGAATTCCTGGGCACTTGCTAATGGCTTCAGGTTTTCGCTGGAGAAGACCGTTTGCATACACTTTTGTCGTAAGCGTAATCCTCATCCTGAACCTGAATTAAGGCTCGGACAAAATGCTATTCCAGTAGCAGCGGACACAAAATTCTTGGGACTCATATTTGACAAAAAGCTGACTTTTCTGGATCATATCCGTCAGCTCCGCACAAAGTGCACACGTGGGCTTAATATTCTCTGTTCGCTCTCTTCTACATCTTGGGGAGCAGACCGATGGACCCTTCTTCGGCTTTACTGTGCACTTGTGCGATCCAAACTAGATTATGGGTCCCAGGTATATTCCTCAGCCAGAGACAGTGTCCTTCGATGGCTGGACCCCGTCCATCATCAGGCCCTACGTATTTCTACTGGAGCATATTGCACATCTCCTGTCCAGAGCTTATACGTCGAAGCAAAAGAACCACCGTTATCGCTTCGACGTAAGCAGTTGTCTTTAAAGTACGCTTTAAAACTGAAATCCCTGCCAGACCATCCTTCGTGGCCATTCGTTTTTGAGCCACGATGGGAAAATTTATATAATACCCGTAAGACTGCCAATCGTCCTTTTGGTATTCGTCCCCAAGAGCTACTCAAAGAACTTAATATCAAGGTAGACAAAGTTGCCCAAACACCAAAGCAACGCTTTCCACCCTGGCATGCTCATGTCCTGGCATGTGACTTGTCTCTTAGAAATTGGGGAAAGTCAGACACTCCATCATCTGTCTACCTGCAGCTTCATTCAGCACACCGAACTGAATATTCCGACTTTGCGCCAGTCTACGCAGACGGTTCGAAGTCGGAATCATATGTGGGATCTGCTGCTGTCTTTACAGACACCACTACATCGGAGCAGATTCCTTCTGAATGCAGCATATTTACTGCATAGCTGCATGCTATAGAGTTAGCCTTGGATCACATTAGTGAATGCCAATACCAATACCAACGGTTCATTTTATATTCCGACTCTCTCAGCATGTTACAGGCTTTAATATCTGTGAGATATAATCCTCATCCAATTCTGTCTAGTATCACTTCCTCCGTGGACGTGAATATGATATCTGCTTCTGCTGGATTCCTAGCCACATTGGGATTAGGGGGAATGATTTGGCTGACACCGCAGCCAAATCAGCAATTCCCAATAATAATCGGTGCCTGTCAGTCCCCTATACAGACTACAGGCAAATAATACACGAGAAAATACACTCCCAATGGCAGGATTCGTGGAATAGACAGACTGCAAATAAATTATATCGTATAATTGAACCGGGGCAGTCTAGTCTGCGCAGGAATCATAAGGAGGAAGTTGTTCTTGCCCGGACCCACATAGGACGTAGTCATTTGACACATTCTTTTTTGCTGAGGGCTGATGACCCTCCTATGTGTGTGAGTCCTGTGGCACAATTTTATCAATTAGGCACATTTTAATTGATTGTCCAGATTTTAGCAATATCCGTTTTACCGCTTTTAACCATCTGACTGAGCCATATACACACTGTCAGAGTTTATCTGACAATGACAATGTGTCTGCTGTTTTTAGCTTTTTAAAATCAATAAATATTTTTACATGTATATAAAATTTACATTTTTCTTTTATATATTTGTTATACCTTTTGACATAATGACCTAACTAATTAGGTCACTGAAAGTTTAAAAATTTTTTTATAAATGACCTGGCCTTGGCGCATTATAGCCTTAGCAGCTAATGCGCCAATAAAACCAAACCAAACCAAACGCCATTGAAGTATTATATAAACTTCTAGCATCCCTTTCCATAAAAAATTCCTCATGTGAATGTAGATGCAAAATAAATACTCAATTTGTGAGCGCCTTGAGTGGGGTCATCAACACTTAACCCATTGACATCAAGTGGCCCAATGTGATTCAATCCCTTCCTTCTACTTGTAATATAAGCATAGAAGTTTTTGCTGCTTTTTATGGCATTCCTTTCCATAGAGGTGCACAATAGCCTTAGATGCTGATGTGCCATAAAACTCCTAACAACCAACCAACCAGCCTTACCATAGACTTCTTATAATCTGCCTTAGCTTGCCTAACCTCCTTTGTGACTTTATCACAGACTAATTTTTATATACCGTAGGCTTCTGAATCAACTGATAATTTATATACATCCCATGCACTTTTCTCTTCCACGTATATCAATAGTTCGTCTGTCATCCTTTTAGGTCTAAGCCTTGAAAAGTATTTGTTCATTAGTATGAAAGGCCTAGTAACTTCTATGATTACTTTCCTAAATGCTTCCCATTTAGAATTTGCTGTTGGCAACATCATCAGTTGGTCCCACTGCGTAGAATGTAAAAACTTAAATTCTATGAGTCCACTGTAGTTATACTTACAAAAGCAAAAACCTTTCCTTTTACCCTTGACAGTAGTTATGTCTTTAATTAAATTCCATATTAGTACACTGTGATTATTATTATTATTAGCCATATGGTTCAAGGAAGCCTGAAGCTTATGCTGAACCAGCAAAAAAAAAAATTCCCCGAGTTACCCTGAGAGAGAGAGAGAGTAAAAAGGAATCATCAAGAAAGAGAAGAATGATGATATCCAGCTCAGGACCCTGGGTGTGCCAAGCACATACTCACCAGATGTAAGCCCCCGTGATTGCTGCCACCCAGTTGGTTCTTTACTTGCAGATTCTTAATGCCTAAAGAATTACTGCTGATAATGAGATCAAGTGTGTTGCCTCTCTAATATTCTGCTATAGAAAACAGTCATCCAAGTAATCTACAAAAATCTTGTTCGTGTGTGAGTTACCAAAATTCAGTAACAGTGTTCCTTGCTTCTTCATTAGAACATTTCATAGTCTTTCTACAGTAGTTGAAATCTGTGTATCTGATCCCAATTTTGCCAGTTTTTTGAGGTTCTGCTATATATTGATATATATAGCTGCATGTTGCAAATTATCCTATCAAAATTATTTGGGCACCCTAACTAAGATTGGAGGCTATACACAAGCATATCTCAGGGCCAGTAGAAATAAAAGATATGTCATCAGCCTATATCAGCATACTTAATGGAACCTATATCTTTAATGGAACCTTTTGTTTCCAATAAAATAAATTTTGAACCTCATGATATGTATTGGGATTATGTAAATATTTTTGCTGGTCCTCAGTTCCTTAGACCCTATAAATAAAATATCACATGAATTATATGAATTTCTTAACAGTTAATTCCTCTGTCAAGTTTTGGAAAACACAATAAGTTGTATGACGAATTGTACTCCAAACTTAAAATGCTTACAATAAGGACATTTGTGAATATTTTTCTTTGTCTTTTTTTTTTTTTTTTTTTTGCTGGTGCTCATTTCTTTGCACAATCTATAAATGAAATATCACATCAGTGATGTCATTAGCTCTTTTTTTAAAAAAATGGTGTCTTTTCACTTATGCTAACTGGATTTTGCACATCAACCTTTAGAAACATACATACCTAACAGTATAGAATTTTCACATTTTTTCTTTATCAGAAATAATATACAGATATCAAAATGAAAATATGATAATCATAGCACAAATAGTTCACTCAAAATCTATAAGATAATTTTCATATCTTCAATAGCTATTTAAAAAAAATAATAAATAATTTTTTTCAATCCAAATGAATATTCTACACTGCACAGTTTTAGAAGCCTATAACATGGGAGCAGTTATTTATCTATCTGGTTATACTTTTTCCCTAGTTGATTATACTAAAAAAATGCAATAAAACAATGAAATATATATTCATCCACTAGTATTTTTTTTTTTTTTTTTAGAATTTGTCTGCTGCTGAATTTTTATTTTTTATTTTAAGTTGTACTATAAACATTGTACAAATGAAATATGTTTGTAGTTGCAGTATTTATTTTCCAAAACATTTCTTTTAGTAACATAAGCTTCAAGGGCTATCAGAAAAGTTGCAGCTATATACAGGGTGTGTTAAAAATATTGGTACAAACGTTTAGTGGAGGTAGGTAACATCTAAAGGAATGTGAATCGCATAGGAACCCATAACCGGAAACGTCACGGGAAAGTAGTAGCAGAGGCACAAGAAGCAGAAATGACACAAGACAGTAATTAGTGGCAAACATTTATTTTACATAATATTAACAATGGAGTATGAGATGGATGTATTTCATGATGTTACAACAGATGCTCGAAGGTTCCACCATGAGACGCGATGCATGCGTGACACCAACGCAGCATGGATTGGCAGACACAGTCGAACACACCTGGAGTTTATTTGACAGTAGCAGCAGTGCAGACGAGTCTCGCCACGAGATCCACTTCCGTCTCCACAGGCAATTCATACACGATAGATTTGAGGGCCCCCCCCACAAAAAAGAAATCAAGGCTTGATAAATCAGGTGAGTGTGGGGGCCAGGCACCGGATCCACCACAGCCAATCCATCGACGCCCAAAACGCCTGTTCAAATGATCATGAACACACCTTCCATAATGGGCAGGTGCCCCGTCATGTTGAAACCAAATGTTGCGTCTCACATTTGCTGGAACATCGTCAAGTAACACTGGTAGAACTTGTTCAAGAAAGATCCGATATTTAGCGGAGTTCATGCGGGATGGTAACAGGTATGGGCCGACTAAGCAGTCACCGACCATACCTGCCCACACATTTATTGCGAAGCGATGTTGTGCCTCATGGGGGTGCACACCGTGTGGGTCCTCTGTTAATCCATACACTAGGTGCATGTCTGCCAGCTCACAGTTCATATATTGATGCATGCTCTTCGTGTGGCGACTACTGCTTAATCAGTAAACCAGAAATTTTCCCTCTCACAAACTGATGAACAGCACCGTGTATCGACTTACGGTGACGTTTCCGATTATGGGTTCCTATGCAATTCACATTCCTTTAGATGTTACTACCTCCCCTAAACATTTGTACCAATATTTTTGAGACACCCTGTATATTCAGACAGGTGTGTTTGAGAGGAACCAATTTGGAGTCTGTAAGGCTCTAAGAAGGAATTTACATCAAACTGATGTAAACTGAATGAAGGTAAAATTTTCATTGTTATAAATGATTCCAGAACTAGGAATCATAAATTAAAATTACAGGGGAAGAGGCTTAGAGTGGATTGCAGGAATTTTTTTTTTAGCTAGCAAGTTGTTAACTGGAATAAGTTATCTCCATGGGTAGTTGAAGCTGAAAGCTTGGAGAAATTCAAAGATCAGTCTGATAGTTGCCTACTTGAAAAGAGAAACACATAGTTAATTTATTTTATTTATTTATTTTATTTTTTTGGCTAGTGCAAAAAAAAAAAATTGGGACTTCCTTGCATTCTGTGGCTGATACTAATAACATCAATCATTCATTTTTTTAGCTTCATATATTATTCCTTTGTGAAGACTCCTATACATTCATTGTAACTGAATTAACAAGTGAATGAGAAAATAAGTATCTCTGAGTGATTATTCATTAATAGAAATTATGCTTTGACCATCCCCGGATCAAATTTTATATAAACATTGGTGAGAGGGGTCACAACATGATAAAGAAAACCACCCCTTGTTCCAAATACATTCAGCCGAAGAACATCATTTACAGTAATAAATAAGATGAACAACATTCACTGGATGCTTTGTCAGTTTCTTATGTCACCGGTTGCTAATAAATAAAAAAGCAATCTCAGAAAAAAATCGAAACACAATTTTTAATTATATTTGTCAGATTTTCACTGTAGTAAAAATATTACTGTTAATGCTGATCCTGGAATGTTCTTGGAAAGTCAACAGAATCTTAGCATGCCGAAAATAGCAGGTCTTTTCGAACAAAAACTGCTGAGTGCTATTTTATGCTCTATGTCCCATACAAAAGGTTAAAAGAAAATCTGTCGTTTTCATTTACGTTTTCATTTAGAGGAGAATCCCATAATTATAAGTTCCTGACAATCAAAAATACATTATAGAGTGACAAATCATGCTTCACCTTTGTTTAATCTCATGACATGTTTTTAAACTGGAACAGTTCAAAAACATGCCATGAGATTAAACTAAAAAATGTGCCCTCCTCACAGTGAAATGTACTATGGACCTGTTTCCCCTTCATTTATATTGGAACTGTTAACTTTTATGAGCACCAGTGTGTACCGAGATAGTCTGGACTCTACTCTTTATGAGAATTCTTTAGAGCAAAGAGTCTTTATTCTTTCATCTAGAACTGCTAGTCTAAATAATAAATATTCTGAACTGTTATGAACTATGCTGAAATATTATGACCTGATGTGGAACAACAAAGAAAAGTTTCCACCACAAATGCCAGACCTTAGCCTTATTTCAAGTACCTTTAGGATGAATATAATAGTTCATCCAATAGTCCTTAATATTAGAACATTTTGAGACTGCAGGTAAAAAATTGGTTGAGATGTGTCTGTGTAGGGTTAAGATATGAATGCTGCCAAGAGAAAGTTTATTAAAGTTTGCAAGAAATGCATCTTTTGTTTTGAAAGGTAATATCTTTACTCTGTGAAATAATGTTGGTAGGAGTAGAGTAATATGTTCATTTGATAGTATGCTAATATTTCATCCATTGAAAAGGTTGAGCATTTGAATTTGATTATTTGAGATTAAAACTTAAATGTAGAATTGACTTTAACAAATATTATTATTTAAATTGTAGACCTCAGACTTCAGCTGCTTGATGCTCCACAAAACCCCTATCTTGTAAAAGGGCTTTATGGTTTGTTAATGCTTCTTCCACAGAGTGAAGCATTTCACACTCTGAGACACAGACTTGCTTGTGTACCAAACATTCAATTGATGCCTCCTCAAGAATCTAGGTAAGAATTATATTTTTTTATGTTCTAATCTGTCCGCCCCCCTTTCCAATATAGCCTGAATTCATCTACAGGTATTTTAAGATTTATTTTTCAATTAAAGACAGTTTGAAAGTATGCAACGACACGTGCAAAACTTAGTTTTATGTAATTGCAGTTCAACTGGTTGTAAGTTATCACAGGGATGAAAACTTCAGTATATCCATAAATTCATTATAAAAGTAACTTCAGCAAGGTGGATGAAATACAGTAGATATCAGAAAAAAATCACATTCAAACTCTCCTATTTTTTGAGATATTGAGATAGCTTCTTCATCCAAAACACCATTTTGTACAATTTGTGATAATTTATTTTCATTATTTTGTATAGGATATTTGTTTCATTCTAGAAGTCTCGCAGTGATTTCCATGTCTATTAATATAATATACAGCAGTTTCTCAACCTGTGGGCCATGGGACTTGACAGTAAAACAGAGGGTTTTTTTTTTTTTTTTAATTAGTAGTAGTAGTAATTATTTTGGCTTTTTTTTTTGGACCTCCCATCAGCATTAAAGAACGAGAACTGGGATTTGTCAAACTAGGCGGTGTTTATCCCATCATCCACTATCCAATGTTGGAGTTCCATTGTAACTACAGCTTCTCTTCTTTTGCTGACAGAAGTGGAACATGGTTCGGTAAGCACCTGTGATATCCCATTCCTGACCCCATACAAGTTGTGCATTCTGAAAAGCCTCTTTTGTTACCTCTGTAGTACTAGCTTGTTATTTGACTGAATGTAGCCTTTTATGTTATCCTATACAAGTATATGTCAGCCTCTTGGCCTCCCACAGCAATGATATCCTTCTACCCACTGGATTTCATAGATATTATTTGGTTATTGATGCTATCTTAATACTCCCGAGACATTTTTGTGTGAAAACCCAAGCAGAGTTGTAGTTTCTAAGATACTCATGATTATATATCTGTTGCCAACTACCATGCCACATTCAAAGCCACTTAAATCTTTTGTCTTGCCCATCCTTGCATTTCACACATACATCTCTGTATATATGCCCACCTGCTTTATTTTGCATGGTTGATATAAAGCAGGTGAGCAGATGTGTAGAAATGCTGCTCATCAAGTACTTTGATACTGTTGCTGAAGGAGCACTCCATTTCATGAAAAGGGTAAGTGTGCCTAATAAAGTGGCCACTCACTGTATTTGCATCCAGAATAAGAATCAAAGTAACTTAGTATGTAATTATTGTTTCCAGATATACCATGACATAAGAAATGCATAGTAAAAACAACCTTTGAATGCATTTAGCATTAGTTGAGGCATATGATGCAAGAAAGTAAGCTTATAGAGCATCAGCCAAAAAAAAAGAAAGAAAGAAAAACCCTTCCCATTTCACCCATCCGGTCATTCCAAATGTTTGTCTAGTTCAGCCTTAAATTTATTTAAGCTATCAACTTCCACAACAACAGATGGAAGTCTTTTCCAGCAGTCACCTACCCGCTGGCTAAAGGCAAGCTTCCACACATCTATTCTACAGCTGTCTTTCCTCAGTTTGAATCTATGTCCCCTCAGGTTCTTAATCCCAGCAAGTGGAAGTATCCCATCAGCATTGAGCCTGCTCAAACCATTCAAGGCCTTGTACACCTCAGTCAGATCACCTTGCAGGTGCCTAGTCACCAGATGCTGCAACTGACAGAATTTAAGCCTCTCCTTGTAAGAGAACCCCTTTGTTTCTCTCACCAATCATGTTGCCCTTCTCTGTACTCGTTCTAGCAACTCTACATCCTTCCTAAAATGAGGCCTCTAGATCTGTACACAATACTGAAGGTGTGGCCTGACCAGGGCTCCCACTCACAAATTTTAAAAAAACTTAGATTGCAACTTAAATAAACCCAAAAAAAACCTAGTTTTCATCATATAGTATAGCAACACAAATAAGATAAAACTTACCATGCAAAAATATCTTTTATTTAATTGTAATCAGAATTTTCATCCCATTCAGTTCCCTCCACATTTATTTTTTGAAGTTCTTTCATTTTTTTCAAACGTTCTTCGTATCTTTTATGACAAGTTCCTTGTATGACTTCTTTTACCAATTCTGATTTAGGTTTCCATGTATAGCAATTTTGATTAGATCTATTTATCGCCTGTTTTGCTATTAGTCGATTTTTCATAGTTTCTGGTTTAAGGGAGTTTGTGGCTTTTGTTTTTATATGGTTTACTTGGGAGAAGATTCTTTCTACGCTTGCCGAAGAGTGAGGTAAAATAGTTAGACTGGTCATAAAGTTAGATAAAATCTCATATTTAGAATTATTAAAGCCATCTTTTACATTACGTAACAGATACCAAAACTCAGGGATGGTTTTGTAAGAGAAATCTAAATCTTGATTTAAACGAAATGATCTCCATTCATCATCTAGAAGATCTAGTTTGTCTTCAGAAACAAGGTGAGGGAACTGCATTGCTAAATGGAAAATTGAGGATGGCGAATTGGCACAATCATGTATCACTGCTGGGTCAAGAACATTGAGACTGGCGATAATTCCATCATCATTTAGAGGAAATCTTTTTCTGATTTCCATACAAAGTTCAACAAGAAATTTTAAACAATCATTTTTAAACCTGCTTTCACTGTCACCAAGTGGTGTTGAATATAATAAGGCCATACAACGGCCTCCCAAATATATTTTATTCAGAGGCTTATGATTTATTGCATTGCTTGGATCAATTTCAACCAGCCTGCACGAAGTAATGACTTCTTTTATGAAAAAACTAAGAATATTTTTATACTCAATTGAAACCATTGAATGAAGTAAGTGCAATCTGAAATGTTCAGATTGAAATTCAATATTCAGGCAGTTTATTTTCTCCAGTACATATCCTAAAAACAACAACATATGCTTAGTTCCTTTGGTGATCCTAGTATTGTAAATATTCCCTGCACCATCGATTTTGTCAATTTTTGATTGAGACTGAAAATAAAGAACTAACGCATCCCACTGCTCAATAATAATTTTTATTACATTGCCATGGGATAACCGTGTTTGTGCTAATTTGGGGATTTTATGCTTAGCAGTATCTACAACATCTTGAATCATTTTGAACTCGTTTAATCTTTTACTACTACGCGAAAAATAACAAGAGATATCTTTTATAAATATTTCTAGATATGATGGTGGTACCTTGACTGAATGACTAGCACATAATGCAAAAGAATGGCAAACACATCCCATTATAAATACTGATGGTACATCCTTTTTTAGCAATGACTGGAACCCACTCTTAGTGGCACAATTATCACTTCTAAAGCCAACGAGATTACTTATTTGAATGTTTTTTTCTATGAAAAGATCTTTTACAGCTTGATAAAGCCCTTCTGAAGTACCATTTTCGACACAAACAGTGTCAAGTAACACATCTACAACATCAAGTTTTTGAATATCAAAATATCTAACAACAACAGCTAGAACTTGCGATAAAGATAAATCTGTACTTTCATCTATTATCATTGAAAACTTGTTGTTTCTGCATATGTTACAAATGTATATTTTTTCATGATAGGCTATGCCATCTTGTATAAGATAAGAGACTTTAGTCGCCTTCATCTGAACTTGTTTTGCAATATTGCTATCATGAAATGCTTTCTTACATGCTTCTATAAGGTGATCACATTGCGCAAATGGAATATTATGCTCAGAAATGAGTGCAGCAATTGTTAACTCTGCCTTTGCTACTTCTTCATTCTCTGTAGGTTTACGTTTTGTGAAGAACGTGTCTAATGTTGAACTTGTCTTAGCAATATTTGCACTTTTTTTATGTTTAACTGTATTTTTATGCGCTAGTAACATCGATTTATTGGCATTTTTTAATTTTATTTCACAACAAATACAGTAAGATGCACCTTTTTCATTACTGTCTTCTTTCAACCAATCCTTTAATTCCGGATCTTCTAACCATTCATTTATAAAATTTTGAGTATACCACCGTTTACTCATCTTTCTCTGTGGAGAACAAGTTTCAGACATTGTGGGCAATTTGTGGGTATGGCTAATTAGCAGTTATCTTATTTAAAATGTTCTATAAAATAAAAAATAAATCACTAATCCATTAACATAAAATATAAATAGCCACTACAATTTAAATTTATTATATCGCTCTATGCAGTACACGCATAAATGTAAAAATCACACCAAATAATGCAATAATATCACGAAAGACTGTGCAGTAAAGACCGCCTTCCGCCTGCTCAATAGGCTGCGCATACATGTTAGTAACACGAACATGTATGAACATGTAAGCATAATTTCATAGTGTAGAACCCTGCGAAAACTTTGAAATCCTTTTACATTTGTAGTATTTTGTATAAGCATTTGAGATATTACAAATTATGATCAGTATTGTTAGAATATAAAATTAAGAAAATTGTAAACTGTTATTAAATGTATTAAATTTTATTGTATTTGCAAGAAATAAAAATAAATTTTGACTTAAAATTAAAAATTACCAAAAAAAACCCAGATAATGAGATATTTTTGTGAAAAAAACCTATCAACCCAGATGACAATCAAAAAACCCAGGAGTGGGAGCCCTGGGCCTGACCATTGCCTTATACAAAGGTATAATCACCTCCTTGTCTCTGCTAGCAAAATTCTTATATATCATTGACAAAACTCCATGACCTGCTCAGGCCGCCTGTCTGCACTGCTCATAGAGCTTCATATCCGAATGCACAATTACCCCCAGGTCTTTTTCATTCCCCACCTCCCTGAGTGTAGTACCACACAGTTGGTACGTTTCTCTTTGGTTACTGCTACCCATATGCAGTACTTTCCATATTAAACTTCAGTTGCCACTTCTCAGCCCATCTTCCTAACTTTTCTAATCCTGTTGCAATAGCATACTGTCTTTACTATCATTAACAACCCTGCCAACCTTTGTATCATCTGCAAACTGGGACATTAAGCCTGATATACCTTCATCGATATCATTAATAAATACACAAACAAACAATGGGCCCAGTACCGAACCCTGGGGGACTCCACTAGTTGTTAGCTCTACTTGGAGTAATAACATTACTCCAAGTAGAGCAGTGTCCATTTATTACCACTCTCTGCTGTCTCCCACTCAACCATCCCTTTATCCATTGCAGCAACTTGCCCTTAATGCCATACCGCTCCAATTTTTACAGCAGTCTTCCATGTGCAACAGTATCAAAAGCTTTCCTGAAATCCAAGTATATGATATCAAAATTATTTTTTACATCGAATTCCTTTGTGACCACATCACAGTATCCAATCAAATTGATCAGGCAAGACTTCCCCTTAACAAACCCATGCTGTCCTCCCCTTCCTTACAGAATTTCTCGTGTGAATATAGATGCAAAATGCTCATTCAGTTTGTCAGCTATCTGAGTAGGATCATCAACAGTCGAACCTCCAACACCAAGTGGACCAATTTGATTCATCCCTTTCCTTCTAGAGTTTACATAAGTAAAGAAATCTTTGTTGCTTTTCTTTGCATCCTTTGCCAAGGATTTCTCATAATCAGCTTTCGCTTGTCTAACCTCCTTTGTGACTTGATTATAGACTAGCTTATATCTGCCACAGGCTTCCATGTCACCCATTAATTTATAAGTATCCCACGCATTTTTCTTCTCTTCCAGATGTATCATTAGTTCATCTGACATCCATTTAGGCCAAAACCTTGAACAGTATTTCTTTGTTGGAATGAAAAGCCTAGTAACCTCCAAAATTAAGTCCATGAAGACTTCCCATGTAGAAATCAACATTGGCATCATCAGTTGATCCCGCTGAACAGAATTTAAAAACTGTCTGAGACCTCTGTAGTCACCTTTACAAAAGCAAAAGCCCTTCCCTTTAGCCTTGATGGTAGTTACAACTTTAAGTAATTCCCACATCTGTACATTGTGATCACTGTCACCCAGTGGTTCCTTTATTTGCAAATTTTTAATGCGTGAATAATCACTGCTAATAATCAGATCAAGAGTATTACTCCTTCTAGTTGCTTCTCGAACATATTGCTGTAGAAAACAGTCATCCAGTAAATCCACAAAAGTCTTGCTTGTGTGCGAGTGACCAACACACAAGTTCCAGTCAATATCAGGAAAGTTAAAATCCCCCATTTCAAATCATTCTGATTTACTGGCCAACTCTATTTCTCTGCACAATTGTTCATTGTACTCATCAAAATCATTAGGCCTATAACACACTCATACTCTCATTTTCCCTCTCCCAGTGTTTATGTTATACCAAACAGACTCAACATTGCATTGTCCATCATTGTCAACTGGATGTACTTCCTTAGATATTTTGTGTTTCTTAACTAACAGCATAACCCCTCCTCCCTTCCTACCCTGTCTATCCTTTCTATACACATTGCACTCCCCAAATTCCCATTCTGCTCTGCTTATATCTGTGTGAAACCATGTCTCTGATATCCCAACAATATCTGCCTTTGATGCCTTGATCAGCACTTCAAATTCATCAAATTTATTTACTATACTTCTAGCATTGGTGTACATGCAAGCATACATGCACCTGTTCTTCCTCTTAGTTACCCTAACACAGCCCATGTTTTTATTTGTTCCATGATGACCCCCAGCAACTTGCTCTCTAGGCTACTGCTCATTACAGTAGAAGTGCAAGAATTTTTTTTCCGCCTCTGCCTGCAGCTACTGTAATCTTTTAGTCTGTGAATCCCCCCAAGCTAGCAATTTTCTGACCCACCTAACACTGCCTCAATAGCATCAGCAAATATTCTTACACCCTTTCTATTTAAGTGTATCCCATTCCTGTAGAAGTAGTCTCTCCTGTTAGCAAGCACAGACCATACTGAAAAAAATTCTACCCCATGAGCCTTGCACATTCTCTCCAGGGCCGAATTTGAATGACAAGGCTCTCATCATATACTCCCTCCTATCGTGTCTGGGCAGAATTGCAGAAACTTTCAAATTCAACCCTAGCTCTCATCTTTTTTTCAACGTTGATCTGTACTTGTTTATTTAAATCTGCAGATCTCTTACCCTTGAGGTCATTAGTGCCAACGTGTACAACAATATCACCTTTTGTGCCCTTAAAAGATGATATCTGCTCTACAACATCATTAACTTTTGCCCCTGACAGACATCTCCTAAGGCTTGTCTTTAAGCACTGTAACTATGAATGAGATGTGATCAGATCACTCTGATCCCTTGAATCAAAATATAACCTAGAAACACAATTCTGCTACCCAACAAATTTTGTGTTGCACAGTTAACTAGGTGATGGGCCTATATTTTTGGGATAGTCCAGGAATGCTGCAGTCTGTTACCATAAACACATAGCCACTATCAAAGGCCGGTATTTTACCAATTAATAGCAACAATGCATGTAGTGATGAAACTGCATTATAGTGTCCTTTTTTCACCCAAACAACTCACTAGCAGTCACATGCTAGTAAGTCCACTGTTGCATGTCTTCCACCATAAATGCAGGATTCAGAATCCTCATTTGCCTCCCCCTTTCCCCCATTCATCTTCCAGACCTGGATCACAGCAACTCATTCCTCTTTCCAGAACTTAAGGAGCATATTCATAGACAGATTTTAATCAAATAGCAATATGTATATTTTAAAAGACTTTATCGCAGAGAACAGCAACTTTTTTTGTGAGCTATAAAAGGATTTTATGCACCATTAGGAAAGTGCATTACATTTCAGGGGATTATGTTTATCACTGAAATAAAAACTTTTTCAAAAGCTCTATTTTTACCTAGCCATTTTACACACTTTTGAAATTTTCTCTCTCTCTCTCTCTCTCTCTCTCTCTCACTCTCTCTCTCTCTCTCACACACACACACACACACACACACACACACACACACACACACACACACACACACACACACACACACACACATTAAACAGTATGCTTTGAGGATATGAAAATATGTGTAAGCTTTCTCATTTGTTACTTAAGTTCTCTTTTGTTTATTTTTGTTTTCTTTTCAAGGTTTCCTAATAAACAAGAAAATAGACCCCATCCTCAATCAGTCAGCTTTAATGACCTTCTCTTCCATTTCCAAATGGTTCAAGACAAACATAAGCAGTCCCGTCGTCCATCAAAATTTTGTGAACATCCTAACAGATAATCAACACAGGCACAATCGTCATTCATTCTCTGGATAAAATTGCCATTTGTTATGTAAGTTCATAGACATATATTGACAAGTTTTGGAAACATTGAACAAATGATGGGCTGTGATAGTAAATGATATGCCAGAAATCTGTTCTTAACATGTTGTTTTGCCTATATAGTATGCAGGTTACTTCAAAGGCCACGAAATACAGGATAATTAGTTAATATTTTATCACATAATGTAATTTTATTTTTCTGAATCTTTGTCTTATTCACCATACTTTATAAAATGATTAAGGTTTTAAGTGTTTCATTGTGTCACATTCTTATGGTAATATTTTATTTCTATAGATGGAGAAACGTTTTAAACTCTTTTTTATAATGACATGTATGTTATTTAACTTTCTTTCATAAACCCCTCATATGTGCAAGCCTTAATTAAAATATGAAGTATTAATATTACAATGAAAATTAATGCAAAGGAGATCACTTATGATATATTATGCAATGAGTTTAGCTATCAGAGTAAAATTATATCTTTGCGTATATTTCTGGTGTTAACATGCAGATGAAAGAAGCAGCAAAAGACCTAAAAAAATCTCAAAAATAAAGTATACTGTGAAAATTCAATTAGATTAAATTCCAAGTTAAGACTATTACTACCAGTATCTATAGCCTGTTTGTTAGCCTGCTTGCCCTGAGAATTTTAAATTACATAATATTGAGCTGCTTTATTTTCTTTTATGGGAGCCAAAGGGCTTATTGAAATTATTTTTGGCACTTCAGCTGTCTGTAATTAATTCATTTTTATCAGATCACTTTTTGAGAGTGAATACAGTATAAGTAATTAGAATAGGTGCCTTTAAATATATTCATTTACTTTTAAATCATTTCTCTTTTTTTGTATTATACTACATATAACTTCTCAGATTTTACTGTTAAAAATTTCTGCACACAACAAACGTTTGGTAATTTAAATACTTTTAATGTGATATGTGTGCATGTGTATCTATGTGTAGATATATATACTCATACATAAATATTGTTTAAATGCACTGATTTTAAGTGCATTAATGTGATTGCTATAAATTTCATAGCAGCTGGAAATATCATTATGAGTAATAGAAAACTACTCTTTTTTTTTTTTTCCAAAAATGAACACTGCTTTAGTAAAGATACCTGCGTATATTCAAATACAAGCAGATAATGCTCTCATTCTGCTCCCAGAGATTTAAATAATTTTTTTTTTTTTTTTTTTTTTGGATTTCTGGATAAACACCATACTAAAAATAAAACTTTCCCTTATTGGCTGAAGGGCTGAAATTTTGACACCAACAGAAAACTCTTACTTGTAGCAGTTTCAAAGACATGAATATGTGGGCCAAGACAATGCAAACAAATAAGTGGTCATTTTTATTGTTGCTTGTAGATAATTTTTTTCTGCTGAAGAAAAATTATGTATTTTCTGATGCTGCAGATGTAAATATATGGATACTACCATGTAAATAAGATATAATTAATATTTGATTATAAAGGCAGTTTTTTCCCTCTGAAAATTGTGCTTTAAATCACCTCCCTATTAGAAAATAAATTATTCAGTGAAAACAATTTCTTTTTTTTAATTTATGAAAGTTGGAAAAAAATCGTGATGTATTAAATATTGATATTTTAATGTGAAAATAGTTGTTATTTATACCATTTAGTATCCACTTAGGTTGTACTTAAACATTCTTTTCTGATTATATTCAAACTTGCACACCATCTTCACATTTCTTTTGTAACTGATGAAGATATATATTATACAGATTTGTAGTTATTTATCTAGCTCTTTAAAACCGTTAAGCACAGTTCATGTTTCATTTTAGTATATGAAGTTCTCAAATTTCTCAGAATATCTTGCTTATTGTGTATATCTAGTCTATAGTTTTTGAAATTACTGAATTTTTAAGTGATATATGACATGTTGATATAATTTGATCATTATAACAACATTAAAAAGTGCCAGTAGGGTAAAAAACAATAATGTATAAAGTAAGTTATGTATTTTATCATCATGTTTCACAAAAATATAAAAGAAAGATAATAAAAAAATTATGCAAAGGTAAAAGCTACATATTGCCAATATGACCAAAATTGAAACTTGATTAGTCAGTATATTCTTTTGGTTATTTTGTGCTTGCCTGTGTCATTTTGTGTTAAAAATTCCACAGAAGTTCTAACAAATATACACAACTTTAGGAAATCTTCACAATTAAAAAGCTGCTATTATTGGAGAAAACATTAGAGAACCTTGAGAAAAATATTGAATCATGAGTCAATGTTTTCCACAAAGTACTGTACTCTGATTTTTAAACTAAGTCAAATCGAATTCGTATTTAAAATTCCTTTTGCTGCTGACACCTAAAACCGATGCAGATAGAGATGATTGAATTATGGGAGGGGGAGAATGAATGAATATGCAAAATGCTTTTCATGAGGGAAGTTTACTTCACTTTTATGCCATGCTGTCTGTTTCAAAGTTTCCCACCATCAAGACATTCTTAGAGCAAATAATCAGCATTTGGCAGCACTTGGATAGGTGAGCAAAGCATTCTTGCTAATGGACACTGCAAACTGGATCATTTATTTTATCTTCTAGTTTCAAAGCAGAGATACACAAGCTAGCCAGGGATACCTAGTCTGAGAAATCCCATTACGTTGACTTTTAAATATATATTACACATGCTAATGATATACAAATAATGTATTTATCAATATATTAAACAGGTTTATAGTAACTATTCCAATTAGAAGAATGACAAAAAAGCCTAAATAATTAACACAATAAGCTGAATGAGTTCAAATTAAAACAATAATATATTCTGGACAATACTTATCACATTTTTTCATGTAATAATCTTTTTTAAAAAGAAAGGTGGAAAACTTAAAATTTTGTTTTTGTTTTTAAAATAGATAAAATACAATAAATAAAAATAATGAAACATGCCCCATAGTTTCAGAGGTATTCCCTTAACTTTTAAAAATAGCCTATTTTTAGAATTATCAAAATGGATATGCAATGCTTTGATCCTATGTTTTTATTTTCTTTTTAGAAAATAAAAATGTATATGTGTGTTATGTTATAAAGTATATTATGACTAATACTTCTCATTTTTTTCTTGAAAAAATAAATGAAGATCAAAATGGATTTTATTACTTTTACACTTTCCTAATAGTATTCTGCAGCAGCTAATGTTTTCATTGTTTTTTGTTGTCTCTGAAAAAATGCTGTTATTATTACCAACATTCTGCACCTAAATAAAATAATTGTGTAACATCATGAGATTAAATAAAATGTAATCGTTATCTCTAAAATAAATGTATCCGTGTACTTGTTTCTTTTTTTTATGTATTGTGACTTCAATTTTATGAAAGTACAAACCAAAAGAAACCAATTAGTGCCAAAAGGTTGCTCTCCTTTCCCTTGATAGTCCAAATATTTGATGGGGTATGTCATAGGATTCCCTTATTTCAAATGACTGAAAATTTTTGATTTTTTTTTTTTTTTTTTGAAACTGGATGATGAATTTACTCTCTGGCTACTTATTCCTTATGATTGTTAATAAATATTTTTCTTTTGTATATTATTGAACATTTTTCCATTGATTTGATGTTTTATCCATAATTTTGCTAATGATAATAAACACAACTCTGCATTCCAATATTTGATTTTTATTTGATATTTATAGTTGATTTTGATAAACCTTATTATCTGATAACAACCACAGCTATTTAGACTTCTACCTCCATTTCCTTAAATACCAATCTGCATTCATTAGAATTACACGTTGTATGTGTTGGCACTAATGACATTAAGAGTTAGAGATCTGCGGAATTACTTAAAAAGTACAGATCAATGATTAAAAAAAGTCACGAGGTACGGTTAAATTTCACAGTGTCTGCAATTCTGCCCAGATGTGATAGGAGGGAATCAATTTAGTCCTCTAAAGATTGGGCAAGGCTAATAGGGAAGAATTTTTCTCTATCAAGGCAGTGTTAAGTTAGGTGTTAACTGCTAGCTTGGCAGGATACACAGACTAATAGATTAACAATAGCCGTAACTAGAGGTGAAAATGATTCTTGCACTGCTTAAAATGAGCAGCAGCCTGAAAAGCAAGGTGCTGGGGATTTCAAGAATTCCTAAGATTCATTATGGAACAAATAAATACATGAGGGTGACTAAGAGTAACAACAGATGCATGTATCCTTGTATGTACACCAATGCCAGGAGTAGAGTAAATAAATTTGATGAATTTGAAGTGCTGGTCAAGATACCTTATGCAGACTGTTGGGTTATCAGAGACGTGCTGTCACACAAATATAAGGAATGCAGAATTTGAATTTGGGAAGTACAACATGCACAGAAAGGATAGGAAAGTAGCGGGGATTATGCTCTTAGAAGTTAGGAAACAAAATCTAAGGAAGTGCATCCAGTTGACATGGTTCAACAGTGCAGTATCGAGTCAGTTTGGTGTGACCTAAGCACTGGGAAAGAAAAAATGAGAGTAGGAGTGTGTTATATGCCTAAAGACTGATCAGAACAACGAACAAATGTACAGGGAAATAGAGTGGGCCAGTAAATCAGAATGCCTTATAATGGAGAATTTTAACTTTCCACATATTGACTGGAACTTGTTCATTGGCCACTTGCACATCAGCAAGACTTTTGTGGGTTTATTCAATGACAGTTTCTACAGCAGCATGTTATCAAGGCAACAACAGATAATAATACTATGGACCTGATTATCAAGAGTGATTATTCATGCATTAAGAAATTGCAGATAAAAGAACTAGCTGGCAGGGATCACTGTGTATTGATTTGGGATTTACTTAAAGAAGTTAAGACTATCAAGGGTAAATGGGGTGGGTTTCTTTCGTAAAGTGATTACGTTGGTCTCAGACAGTTTTTAATTCTATACAATGGAATCAACTGATGATGCTAACATCAGCAAATGCAAAATGGGAAGCATTCAAGGAATTCATTATGTCTATAATATTCATTATAGGCATAATGAATATCAGATTACGAATATCAGCAGAAAAATGCATGGGATGCATATAAGTTATCAGGGACACAGAAGACTGGTCAATACTAGCATTAGTAGAGGTATACGACGCAAAAAAGCAAGCTTTGCAGCATCAGCCAAAAAAACCCTCCCATTTCACACCTTCATTCATTTCAAATGCCTGTCCACCCAGCCATAATTTTATTTAGACTATCAACTTCCACGACATGACGAAGTCTGTTCCACAATCAACTACCCACTGGCTAAAGGCAAATTTCCACACATCTATTCTACAACTGTCTTTCCTTAATTTGAATCTATGCCCCCTCAGGTTCTTAACCTGTGAAAGAGGAAGAATCCCATCAGCATTCAGCTTGCTGAGTGCTGATGGGATTGAGTGTTGACAAAGGGGTGCTCTTACCAAGAAAGGCTTAAGTTCTACAAATTGCAGAACTTAAGCCTTTCTTGGTAAGAGCACCCCTCTGTTCTCCTCACCAATCTTGTTGCCCTTCTTTGTACTCGTTCTAGCAACTCCACATGCTTCCTAAAATGTGGCCTCCACACCTGTACACAGTGCTCAAGGTGTGACCTGACCATTGCCTTGTACAATGGGATAATCACCTCCCTGTCCCTGCTAGCAAAATTCCTATATATCATTGACAAGACTCCATGGCCTGCCCTGGCAGCACATCTGAACTCCTCAACGAACTTTATATATGACTGCAACCCCATGTCTTTTTCACTTTCCACTTCCCTGAGTGTAGTACCATACAGTTGGTACGTTTCTCTTGGGCTATTGCTAACCATATGCAGTACTTTGCATTTCTCAAACTTCGATTGCCACTTCTCAGCCCATTTGCCCAACTTATCTAGATCCAGTTAGAGTAGCACACTGTCTTTACTGTCATTAACAACCCTGCCAACCACTGTATCATCTGCAAAACAACATTAAGTCTACTATACCTCATCAATATCATTGATGAATACACAAAACAACAATGGGCCTAGCACCGAACCCTGGGGAAACTCTACTAATAACATTCGTCCACGAAGAGCAGTGTCCATTGATTACCACTCTCTGTTGTCTCCCACTCAACTATCCCTTTATCCATTGTAGCAACTTACCCTTAATGCCATACCACTACAGTTTGAACAGCAGTCTTCCATGTGCAACAACAAAAGTTTTCCTGATATCCAAGTATATGATATCAAAATTATAAAATTATTTTTTGCAGTCAGTTCCTGTGTGACCACATCATAGTATCTAATCAAATTGGTCAGGCAAGATCTCCCTTTAGCAAACCCATTCTGTCTTAACTAAGTAGTTTGTATGTGGGGCCATTGTTGAGGCTACATTTTGTCAAGGATCTGGGTATATTCTTACCATGTGTATGCCATATCCAAAAATTTAATTACTTCATACAGCATATCATGTCTCCCCCCCCCCACTTTTTCTTACTGTTCAATACACTATGAATTGTCAAACTTATAGAGTAAGCTTATCTGCAAAAAGATCTGAACCTCCCAAACACTTCCTAGTTCATTTCACAAATACACGTGGTCTCAGTTCTAATTTAAACGATGTCCATTTCCACTTGCAGTCTGCCAACCCCATGTACTTTTTCTGACAGAATCTCAGTTATCGGTTCATTCAACTACTGTTCATCTGAGTTGCCCAAATTATTCGCTGTATGATTCCTTTCACCTCAAAGGTGGTACTTGTCCATATGTCCATTCCGATATTCAGAGACTTGGAAATTTGGAATCTCCTCTTTTCGATCTTCTCTGGCTTAAAATCTCTCTACCTCATTGTGTCAAATTCATCTGTTGTGTCTACCGTTCTCCCAATTCCACTAATCACTTGGAACTCTTTGATTTCCTCTCTTTGCAACTTGACTCTCTCCATTCCAACTTTCCTCACAGCGAGGTAATTTTTCTTGGTGATTTTAATGTTCACAACTCCAACTGGCTTCTGTTTTCTAGTCACACTGATCCAGCTGGTCGAGATGCTGAGGCTTTTGCAATTTCTAATGACCTTGCAGAGATTGTTCATTTACCTACAAGAATACCAGACAATCGTAATCATACAGCCAACATGCTTGATCTTTTTCTCACAAACAACCCTTCTAAGTACACGGTCGAAGTGAGTGGTCCTTTAGGTACCTCAGATCACAACTTGGTGATTGACTCTTCTCCAGTGGAGCCTTTATCTCATGGCTATACCTGACCTTGTGTTGTTTGGCATTACAATAATGCAAAATGGGATGACCTGCAAGATTTCTTTTCCTTGGTGGATGGCTATTTGTAGTTTTCTTCTGGAGAAGACGTCCTGGGCAAAGCGACTAAAGGCCGCAAATTCTTCTGGTGTGTCCAGGAGATGGTGTTCCTGGGTGTTTGGGATGTATTTAATTCTCGTGATCATTTGACATCTGATGTCTTCGTATATTTCACACTGATGCATAACGTGATGCCATGTTTCTAGTTCGCCGCAGAGACAGTGTGATTCCTCGATTATGCCCATGGCATTTAATTTGGCCTTGAAAGGCCCGTGGCCGGTGAGTAGAAAAGTAGTGTTTAGGCCTGGGTACAGCCATGCAGGAGCCTTGGGATACAGCTTGGTTACTTGGGGAATAAATTTTTTTGTTACCGCTTCTTTTTCGTCTGTCCATCTCTGCCTCACTTAGGTTGAGTGGATATACCACTTATCTATCTTCCTTATGGCCTGTTGGAGTGGTGCTGTGTTGTTCTCGAAGTAATCCTTCAGGTTAGCTATCGCTGTTTTTTGTTGCTCTATCAGGCCCCCCCTCTTTCCAAGCTATTAGTCTCTCCACTGCTGACTTCGGGTGGTGTTGGGGATTCTTGGTCATCATTGTCCTTGTCTTTCGCATGATATCTTCTAGATTGGTGTTAGTCCAATCTCTGACCCCGAATGTGTATGTTAGTACTGGAGCTGCATAGGTGTTTAAGGCTTTAACTGTGTTCCCTCCATTCAATTTTGATTTCAGGAGGGTTCTGCGTCTCTGATGATGATCTTATTATTATTATTATTGCTGCTCTTATATTATTTCTTCCTGATTGGGGATTCCCCCTCGTGACAGGTATTGCTACCAAGTATGCAGGGTGGCTGTTGTTTTGTCTGATGTTACTGTTGGTTCAGGAACACTCTGACAATCCTACAGGTGTTTGCAGGGAGACCTATTGCTGCTAGGCTGTTATGTAGGGTCTTTGGCACAATACCTGTGATTGACACTGTGATCGGGATGGTCGTTACTTGTTGCCTATGCCACATCTCTTTGATCTGTCTAAGGTTCGTGTACTTCCTGATTTTTCCCCATGGGTTTTCTGCAGGTTCCCAGTGTTCGGTACCGCAATGTCAATCAGATAGGTAGACTTTTCCTTCTTGTCCACAAGGGCTATATCCGGTCGGTTGTGCGGGACTGTCCTATCCGTTATTATGGCACGGTCCCAGTACAGCTTGTGGGTTGGGGTCTCTAGTTCTGCCTGAGATTCGTACTTCTAGTACGGTACACTTTCTTCAATCAACTGGTATTTCCTTGCTAGCGTCTGATGTATTATCCTGGTCGTGTCTATGAGTGTACTCAGTCTGAGTGATCACCTTGCATCCCGCGGTGATGTGTTGGATCGTTTCTGAGGCCAGGTGGCATCGTCAACATGTGTCATCTAACACTCCGGGCTCCTTGGCGATGTATTTTCTATAGTTCCTGGTGTTCATTACCTGGTCTTGGATGGCGAGCATGAATCCTTCAATCTCGGGGAAGAGCGTCCTGCTCGTGAGCCGTGCATTGGAAGCAATTTTATCTATGTGACCCTGATGGAGATCATTGTAGTGTCTGCCACGAAGTGTCTTCTCTGCCCATCTTTCTCGCTTTGTTTGTACTTCCTGTTTAGGGAGGGGACTCCGCGCTTAGGTTGAGTGGGGGTATACTGCTTGTCTATCTTCCTTATGGCCTGGTGGAGTGTTGCTGTGTGTGTTTCTGGAAGTAATCCTTCAGGTTAACTATCACTGTCTACTGTTGCTCAGTGAGGTCTAACAGGCCCCTTCTTCCTCCTTCCCGGGCAATTGTCAGTCTCTCCACGGCAGCTCTCGAGTGGTGTTGGCGGCTCTTAGTCATTATTGTCCTTGTCTTTCTCATGATATCCTCCAGCTCGGTGTTAGTACAATCTATGACCTCAAAGCAGTATGTTAGTACTGGGACTGCATAGGTGTTTATGGCTTTAACTGTGTTCCCTCCGTTCAGCTTTGATTTCAGCAGGCTTCTGAGTCTCTGATATTTTACGGTCAGGCAGGCCTTAATTTCCTTGTGCTGTAACTGCTGAGCCTACATCATCCCCAAGTATTTGTAGGCCTCTTCATCTGCCATGGCTTCGATCTCTTTACCACTCTGCAGCTGGTAGTTTCTGTTGACTAATTTTCCCTGGCGCAATCCGTCGGTCTTGCATTTGTCTTGACCAAATTCCATCCTAATATCCTTGCTGAATTCTTTGCTGATCAGGAGTAGTTGCTGAAGGTGCTTCTCGGTTCCTGCGTAGAGCCTGATGTCATCCACATACACCAGGTGGGTGAGGATGTACAGGTTCTTCCTTTGTTCTTTTAGGTTATTCCATACTTGCTACTGTTGAGCATGGTAGATTGCGGGTTAAGCGCTAGACAGAACCACAATGGGCTCAGGGCATCTCCCTGAAAGATTCCTCTCCTGATGGGGATTGGCCTGGTTGTGATGTTTTCGACCTTATGGTGTACCACCATTTCGCCATCAAAATGCTGGTACTACATTTCGCCATCGTTTCTCCTAGGACGTTTGTCACTATCAGATTGACTTTGTAGATTTTCAGCGCCTCTATTAGCCAGTTATGAGGCACGGAGTCGAAGGCCTTGTGGTAATCAATGTGGGCTGTGTACATGTTGCGGTGCTTCTTGTATGCTTGCTCCATAACTGCAGCAGCTATGGTTAATTGCTCCTTGCATCCTTTGCTCAGCCGCTTGCATCCTTTCTGCTGTTCGGGCATTGGCTCTGGCTCTCCAAGTGGTCTGTTATCTTCCTGGTTATGCAGCTGGTCAGGATCTTGTACATTGTTGGGAGGCAGGTGATTGGTCTATATTTCGCTGGGTTTGTTGTATCTTCTCTTGCTGAGTGCAAGGCTTCAGATATGTGATTCCTTGAGGGAGAAGCTTCGGGAGTTGTCTCTGGGTGCCTTATCATTTGGATGAACTGCTCTACCGGGTGCTTGTTTGGGCAAGTGAGCTTCTTGTACCAGTAGTTGTGGACGTTATTGTGGAGACTTCTTGATCGTCTGTTTTACTTCTTCCCGAATCTCCCATCCTTTCATTTCTTGTACATCCTTGGTTTTCTTGCGTTCTAGTTCTATGTAGGTGGCTCGGCTGTTATGTTTTACTTCCCTGCCCCATATGTTTTCCCAGAAATCCTCAATCGTCTTCTTCTCAGATGGTCTGATCCCTTGTTTCCCGTCTTCTCCGAGATTCCTGTAGAAACCTCTTTGATCCTCATGGAAGATTCGGTTGTTTATTTTTCTCTTGGTGCTCTCTTTGTATCGGCGTAGTCTCTTGCTGAGTGCAAGAAGGTTATGCTTCAATGTGTCCAAGTACTCTCCTATTCTCTAATTTTTTTGTCTCTTGTTTGTTGTGGACGCTGTCTCTCTTGAGGATGCTCTTCACTTTTCCAATTAATTTCTAACTCCTATTGCCCCGTTGGTACTGGGTCAATTGGCCTATCTTGACTTAATTCTTCTATGTTCTGCTGAAGTCTTCTTTCCCAAAATGATTCTTGCACTGGTGGTTCCTACTGTTTTCAGTTCTTCTACTGCTGGTCTCTCGCTTCTCTTCCATTAATCCTTGCGGCTGCTACCGCAGCACAATACACAATTGTGTGGATGGCCTCCTGTGTTGCACCATTGCTGTCGAGGTAAGGCGGTATTATGTGCCGATTCAGATTATCTGTGACTCTCCCCAAGGTTCTATTCAGCCTCTGCTTCGGTATCACGTGAGTCTTTGTGGCGTCCATTTCTCCGAATTCTGTTAGGGCCTTCTTCCACTCGTCCTCTATTCTGGGTGTCATGACCTCGTCTGTTTCCACTTCATTATTAAGCAGTCATAGTAAACTCGTAATACTACAGAACAGGAACACTTACCATTTTGGCCGTTGTTGTTATTATTATTATTATTAGCCATGTAGAGCAAGGAAGCCTTAGACTTATGCTGCACAAGCTAAAAAAAAATTCCGAGTTACCCTGAGAGAGAGAGAGAGAGAGAGAAGTAGAAGGAAATCACCAAGAAAGAGAAGAATGATGCTATCCAGCTCAGGACCCTGGGTGTGCCAAGCCTACAGATAGAATGACTGTAGAAGCAAGATGTACAGTTACCAGGATTTCGACAACGGCCAAAATGGTAAGAATTCCCGTTCTGTAGTATTATGAGTTTACTATGACTGCTTAATAACAGCTGTCGAACAACCAGCTAAATATCACACGTGCGATACCACATGTGGTCGAAACCTGTGGTGAGTATCGTGTATATCAGCTGTACATTCAGTTCAGAGGAAAGGGAGGGAGACTAAGTAAAGCTGAATATCAAGATCCGGTACTCTTCAAAGAAGAGTGAAGTGTAGTTCCAGAATTCACTGGAGATATTCTCTGTATATCTTGATGTTCTGAAGGCTGGATGCAGGATATTATGGTTCAGGGACTCTTTTAGCGACATGCCTTAGGTTCTCTGATCACCTTTAATCAATGGTAATCAGAGGATCCCCGATGGGAACGCCTAACTTTCTGTCATGGTCAACCAAGTATACCCCTTCAATTGGCAGCGTAAGCATCATGCTACAAGTTTCAGTAGGTTGCAGCTGTACACTCAGTTCAGAGGAAAGGGAGGGAGACTAAGGAAAGCTGAATATCGAGATCCGGTACTCTTCAAAGAAGAGTGAAGTGTAGTTCCAGAATTCACTGAAGATATTCTCACGCTTGCACTCTGTGTGAACACTTACGCTGGTGTTCAAAGAAAGTGCATCACCACTTAAAATTGTAATTGTCGTCCAAATAACGTAAGTATATGGCAAAAATTTCTTACAGATTGCATCAGATAAGATTGATACACATTGGCGATGACGTAATATTGCATCAGATAAGATTGATACACATTGGCGATGACGTAATATTGCATCAGCTGTTACTTTCAGCTATATGGTATTAGTATTAGTAACGGCCGCATGGTGCAAGAAAGCCTATGGCTTATGCTGCACCAGCAAAAAAAAAATCCGAACAAAACAATGATAAAAAAAACTAAATAATAATAATTAATAAAAAAAAAAAAAAAAAAAAAAAAAGGAAATTAAACCTATCATCCTATGCGCTTCCTCTCCCCGAAAGTACTATCCCGATGACCTTTGAATTGCCCCGAACTGTCGGCCTCTACCACCCACGAAGGCTACTTATTCCAGTAATTTATAACTCGCTGGCTAAAATAAAACTTCCTGCAGTCCAACTAAACATTTCCCCCCGTAACTTGAATTTATGTCCGCTAGTTCTAGCATCATTTATAATCTTGAAAATTTTGTCCTCATTCATTTTACTGACGCCTCTCAGAGCCTTAAACACCTCAATCAAATCTCCTCTAAGGTGTCTAGTTTCCAAACTCTGCAACCCACATATTCGAAGTCTTTCTTCATAAGGACGCCCTTTTGCCGATCTCACCAGGCGAGTTACCCTTCTTTGCACTCTTTCAAGAAGCTCGATGTCTTTCTTTAGGTGCGGTCTCCATACTTGAACACAGTATTCCAAGTGTGGTCTAACATAAGCCTTATATAATGGGATTATCACGTCCCTATCTCTACTTGCAAAAGTTCGATAGATCATCGATAGGACACCATGGGCCTTCCTTGCAATCTGTTTACAATGCTCAGAGAATTTCATGTCTGACTGTATCGTAACACCCAAGTCCCTTTCCTCCAGTACTGTGTTTAGTTGAACTCCACCAAGTGAATAAGTTTTTTTGGGATTACTGTTTCCCAGGTGTAATACCTTACACTTTGTTGGATTAAAGCACAGCTGCCATTTTTCTGACCATTCCTGAAGTCTATCTAGGTCTCTCTGAAGAAGCTCAGCTTGACAGTGATCATTAACTACTCTACCAATTTTAACATCATCTGCAAATTTAGACATCACGCCCTCTATCCCTTCATCAATGTCGTTTATGAAAATTAAAACAACAGTGGTCCTAATACTGATCCTTGGGGAACCCCACTTCTTACATCAACCCAATCTGAGGAATAGCCATTTATCACAACCCTCTGCCTCCTGCCCTGAAGCCATCCTTCTATCCATCTAAGGATTTTCCCAGTGATTCCAACCTGTTCCAGCTTATAAAGCAACCGCTCATGTGGGACTGAGTCAAAAGCTTTGTTGAAATCTAAATAAACAATGTCGAAATTATTTCCTAAATCCAGCTCGTGAGTGACCCTTTCGAAATAGCGAACCAGATTGGTTAAACATGATTTTTCCTTTACAAAACCATGCTGAGTGTCCTTGAGAATTTCAGTTCGATCCAAATGATCCTGAATTCCACCCTTGATCATTGCCTCCATGATTTTCCCTACTACTGAAGTCAGACTGACAGGTCGATAATTTCCCACATCATTCTTAGAGCCACCCTTATGTATGGGAGATACATTTGCACTTTTCCAATCCAAGGGAATCTCCCCAAAGTCTAGTAATGCTTGCATAATTAGCCTCAATGGTTCAATGCACTCGCTTGCCGCCTCTCTTAAGATTATAGGGTATATTCCGTCAACTCCAGGAGCCTTACTGGTCTGTAGGCTCGAAAGTTTTTTCATTAAATAATCTTGCGAAATTTCAATATCATTAATTACATATTTTTTAACTTCACTCCCACAATTTCCCATTGCCACAAAAGGCTTTTCATTTGTAAATATCAATGCAAAATAACTGTTGAGTTCATCTGCAACGGCAGCTGGTGTATTTATTACTATCCCCTTTCCCTTACGTAAAGGTCCGATCTGGTTTGTCCTGCTCTTCTTGGCATTTATATATGTGAAGAATTCTTTATCCCCCCCCTCTTTTCTCTGTTTGCTAGTGATTTCTCATAAACTGCCTTTGCCTGTCGAACCTTTTCTGTGGCTCTATTACACATCACCTTGTAGCAGTTATAGGCTTCAGTACTTTTTACTGCTCTGTAACCTTTCCATGCCACCTTTTTCTGCTCAAGTAATGTGGCAACTTCATTATTCATCTAACTTGGAACCCTTCTCCTGGAGTATGTTTTTTAATGGTATATACGTATTCAAGGCATCTGTGATTAATGTTTTAAAAGCGTACCACAGTTGAATTTTATTCATTCTCTGCGCGATATCTACCCAGTTAATAGAGGCCGTGTAGTACCTTAAGGCATCGTAATTTCCTTTTCTGAAATTAAAACCCGTTCCTTTGCCTTTTACTTCTGCTGCCTCTCTCGTCATCATGCACCGTAGAGCTCCGTGATAACTTCCTGCTACTGGTTCCTCTACTGTCAGCCCTGTTATGTCATCTGATGATGATGTCTAGGATATTCTTTTCTCTAGTACTTTCCCTGACATGCTGATACAAATAACAGTCATCTAGTTGATTTAAAAATTTTGTTCCCCATGTCGAGTTTCCTTCCCATTTACTCCAATCAATTAGAGGCAAATTGAAATCACCCATAATAAGGCATTGACGCTTACTTGCCCATTCCATTTGCATGTAGAGGCTTTCGTCATAATCTTCACAATCACCTGGTCTGTAGATTACTCCTACTCGCATTATACCTTTGTTTCCAACTATCTCACACCATACAGACTCTATACTAGCATGTGAATGTCTGAATCCGGGAAAGCTATCGTCGCACTCAGGCTGCTTCTGATAAGAAGCATTACTCCATCACCCCTTCTATCTACCCTATCCTTCCTAAATACATTATACAAGCCGTTCTGAAACTCATCATCCCCAATTTCAGGGTAGCACCACGTCTCTGTAAACCGTGTTATGTCCGCGTTACTTGTTTTAACCAGCAGTTCGAATTCGCTCATTTTATTGACAACACTTCTAACGTTACTGTATAAACAATTAAGATTTACTGTTCTTGTATATTTAACAACCCTTGAAATTTTTTAGCCCTCTTCCCTGATATTAGCTACCCGCTCACGTGAAACGTTTCTGCCCCGAGAACAACTAGATAATACGTCCAGTTGGGGTGACAGATAAGAACTCTTAAGGTAAGTGCAAGAGTTACTTTGACCAATATTATCAGATAAACGCGTGTCAGTATTACCCACATCCCCCCCTAACTAGCAGTTTCCCTGAACCTTTAAGGTATCCTCAATAATATTGGCAACATATAGGTAATAATATAGGCATGCTTTGCAAGAGTTGCAGTCATTCCTTGCTTGTGTCAAGATGGCGAGTTACGTGCAGTTGACACCACGAAGAAAGAGTGCTATTGTTGTTTTACGTGAGGAACGATGTTCTTCCCGTCATATTGCTTATAAAGTGGCTTGTAATCAGTCGACAGTGAGTACATTTCTTTCCAAACTCAAGAAAACTGGTTCTACTGATAGGAAAAAAGGAACCGAGCGCAAACTAGTCTCTACGCCAAAACAGGACCGCGTTTTGAAGCGCTTATGCCTTAAAAAACCGTAAAGCTTCGTCTGAGCTGAAAAGAGAATAGGGAGAGAACATACAGGAATGGTAGTAAGTGCAGTAACAGTCAGAAGACGCCTCTTAAAAATGGACTTATAGCCCGTCGTCCTGAGAAGAACCCCCCTCCTCACACAAAAAATGAAAAAGGCCCAATTAATTTGGTGTAAGGAGTATGTCAAATTGAACCCCGAGCAGTGGAAGTCAGTTATTTTCTAGGATAAGAAGAAATTCAACCTGCATGGCTCTGATGGGAGACAAACGATTCGCCGTGTAGACGTGGTGAAGAATACCATTCAGACTGTATGGTGTCTACAGTCCCTACCAGCCAAATGATATGGGGGTACATTTCGTATTGCGGTTTAGATCACCTGCAGTTTATAAAAGGTTCTGTAAATGCCAATGGATACCTGGCTATATCGGAAGGCAAATTGCTGCCAACCATTAGAGACCATTTCAACCTGCCAAGTAACTGCATCGTTCAGGACGACTCTGCTCCTTGTCATCGGGCGAAAAGTGTAAGTAGGCACTTCTGTAGTTACTTTAGCTTCATTACTGCATTAGAGGTTCGACAGTAATGTGTTTACATTTGTTACAGGTGAAAAAATAGTTGGAAGAACGACTCTTAGCTGGCCAGGAAACAGCCCGGACCTGAATCCTATAGAGAACTGTTGGCATCATGTGGAATCTGCAGTTTCCAGAAAGAAACCAAAGACCTTTCGTGAACTTAATTCGAGAAGCCATAATTAGCGTTTGGAACCACAAACTGTCAGTTGATTATCTTCAGAAATTGATCTTTTCAATGCCTCACCAGTGTGCTGCTGTCATCAGGGCCAGAGGTGGTTCAACTAAATATTGGTTTGCACCTGGTGAACTTTACATTCTGTTTTCCAATTAAAATGATAAACTCAAGCAAACTGAGAGCTTCCGATAACATTTCAGCCATAATTGTCGTGTTTATCAAAACTGTTGTATGAATGTTGCAAATGCTCATTTTGTAATATTTTGAGAGCACCTTTTAAAATTACTTAGCTTTGCCTTAAATATTAATAAATATCTTTTGTTTATATTTCTATTTGGGTTGCTTGTCATTAATGTAACATACCATCGCGAAATAGGGTTAGAAATGTGAAATTCGTAAGTGATGCGCTTTCTTTGACCACCAATGTATATGCCTTTCTCAGGTTAGTAGAAAATTGGCGGTATCTGCGATACCTGACCCTACAGTATCAGGTGTGAAGAGTGGGCCAATTATGATGAATCCTCATCATGGAACACACAGTCAAGTTTGATATCCAGATGAATGAGGATAGATAGGCCACGTTAGGATATCAAAATCACATAATATCCCAGAAACAATCAATAAATGCTAATTTTATTCAGCCATCATTATGTGGTGGCAGTTGCAGTCAGTGTGGAGCCTTTTCGATGCATGATTGGGTAGCGTGGGGTTTTGCGAGTTAGAAGGTGTGCTTTCTATGAAGGCAGTCGGAAGTAAATCTTTTGAGTTCGGCATCATTTTCCCATACTCCTTTATGCATCTGATGAGGAATGAAGCGATCCGAAAGATTCAGACAGGACTGGAGAGAGCAGATTATGGGGTTGCTCTAAACTGAGAAAGCAGAAATCTTCAGTCACAAAGTTCCCAGAAAGAGGGAAATGTGATGAGTCCACTGATGAACTTTATGGTTATAAGGAGTCTTCTTTCATCTATAAGTGAGAGGAGCTAAGGAATGTCAAGGTCATGGCCATCGCTGTAGTATGGGGCTGGGATGGACTCCTACGTTTACAGATTTCCACTTGATGAGTAATAATTCTGATACAAATCGCTGGTTGAATCTTCGGCTACCGATTCCGAGGTCTCTTCAGCATAATGTAGTGGAGGAGAGACTTTATACCTTTCACTATAATGGCCTTATGTGTATGTAATGTGGGTGTTTTTTTCTTTTCACATGAGGCGTGCAGCGCGATTGAGGGGTTTGTCGATATGACGTTTGAATTTTGGTTTGGTATCAAAGATAACCCCAAAATCCCAGCCATTTAATATGGCTGGAATGGAGGCTTTTCTAGGCATGGATGAGATAGAAGCAGGATTATTCTTTCGGGAGTAAAATATGAATTCTGGCTTTGTTGGGTTGATGGTGCCAAACTGTTCGAGGTAAGAGACAAATGACAGAAATACATTTTTGATATCACATCACCAATGATATCAACGCGATCTCAATAGAATATAGAAGTAACGAGGGGGGCCAGAGATGACGTCCGCTTATGGAACACCTATAGGTTTCTGCTTGACAAAAAATTTTCCTTAGCATCAAAGATCAGTTGAGCGATCAAGAAAAGATGAAAGGAAAGACAGTGCGTCTCTCTGTGTAGCAGTAGTTCTCGAGAAGACGAAGGAGAGAAGTACGCGAAGGGCATCAAAAGCTGCTTCGATGTATGTGATGGCGAGCTCTTTCTGCTGAAATGCGGACAGGATGCCGTGGACTGTGGCCAGAACACTGGTAACTGTTGATCAGTTTGGTAATGAGTAGTGAATTTAATGAGAATCATCTGAAAACAAACATATTTTGAAAACGGGAACAAGAATTATTTCATGTAATTGCAAACGGCATGACGAGTTGCATATACACTAACAGTTTGGAATCACAGAGTGTGAGAAGAAATTTCATTAATTTTTTTAATGAGCTGTGACAATATAAGGGTTAATATTAAAAATTAACACGCTACAATGTATTTTAAGATTTTTTATTAAGCATTGAAAAATTTATAGCAAAAAATATTGAAATGATTAATATTAACGATTATAGTGATTTTTCATAAAAATATCCTCCAGTTGGACAGACAACTTGAGTAGTCCAGACCCGCTAATTTTCGTAAAATCGGACAAATGCTAATAATTTATTGTGGTTTTTGCTTGTAGTGGATCGGCGATCTCATTATGGGTTTAAAATAAACTTTGTGGATTTTTTTTTAAAAAATGAGAGTGTAGGCTGTTTTTGGAATATTAAATTTTATTATGAATCAACAGGGCTTACCTTTATTTTTGATATAGGAAGCTTCTTTTCCAACTCTCCTTGTCCAACTCGCTAATAAACAGATTCAACGACATCGCAATATTTTTAGAAAACACCTAAACAGTATGGATTGGAATACTCTAAAGCAAACCATTCAAAAGCAAACCAGTCACTGTTGAACAAAAGCCGAGAATTAGGGTTGAATTTGAAAGTGTCTGCAATTCTGCCCAGACACGATAGGAGGGAGTATATGATGAGAGCCTTGTCGATCAATTCGGCCCTGGAAAGATTGTGCAAGGCTCAAGGGGTAGAATTTTTTTCAGCCTGGACTGTACTTGTTAACAGGAGAGATTGCTTCTACAGGGATGGGATACACTTAAATAGAAAGGGTGCAAGAATATTTGCTGATGCTATCGAGGCAGTGTTAGGTGGGTCGGAAAACTGCTAGCTTGGGGGGAGACAAAGACCAATAGATTGACAGTAGCCACTGGCAGAGGTGAAAGAGATTCTTGCACTGCTTCTATTAGAATGAGCAGAAGCCTGAAAAACAAGATGCATGGTATTTCAGAGACTGCTGGGAGCCATTGTGGTACAAGTAAACACATGGGTTGTGTTAGGGTAGCTAAGAATAGAAACAGGTGCAGGTATACTTGCGTGTACACCAATGCTAGGAGTTTAGTAAATAAATTTGATGAATTTGAGGTATTGCTCAAAACATCAAAGGCAGATATTGTTGGGATATCAGAGACGTGGTGTCACACAGATATAAGGGATGCGGAACTGCAATTTGGGGAGTACAACGTCTACAGAAAGGATAGACAGGATAGGAAGGGGGGAGGTGTTATGCTATTAGTTAAGAAACACATAAAAACCAAGGAAGTGAAGCCAGTCGACATCGCTGGACAGTGCAGTGTGGAGTCAGTTTGGTGTGACATAAGCATTGGGAGATCAAAATTGAGAGTAGGAGTGTGCTATAGGCCTAATGACTGTGATGAGTATAATAAGGAACTGTACAGGGAAATAGAGTGGGCCAGTAAATCAGAGTGTCTTATAATGGGAGATTTTAATTTCCCAGATATTGACTGGAATTTGGGGGCTGGATACTCACACACTAGCAGGGCTTTTGTGGATTTATTGGATGATTGTTTTCTACATCAGCATGTTCGGGAGGCAACTAGAGGGAGTAATACTCTTGATTTGATTATCAGCAGTGATTCTTCATGCATTAAGAATCTGCAGATAAATGAACCACTAGGTGGCAGTGATCACAGTGTGCTGAAGTGGGATTTACTCAAAGAGGTAACTACCATTAGGGGTAAAGGGAAGGGTTATTGTTTCCGTAAAGGCGACTACGATGGACTGAGACAGTATTTAAATTCTATACAGTGGGACCAACTGATGATGTTACCAACAGCAAATTCAAAATGGGAAGCATTCAAAGAACTTATCTTGGAAGCTACTAGGCTTTACATACCAACTAAGAAATATTGTTCAAGGTTTAGGCCAAAATGGATGTCAGATGAACTAATGAGGCATATGGCAGAGAAGAAAAATGCATGGGATACTTACAAATTAACACATGACACAGAAGCCTATGATAGATACAAGTTGATATGCAACCAAGTTACAAAGGAGGTTAGGCAGGCGAAGGCAGATTACGAGAAATCCTTGGCAAGGGATGCAAAGAAAAACAGCAAAGAGTTCTTTACTTATGTAAACTCTAGAAGGAAAGGGATGAATCAGATTGGTCCATTTGATATTGATGGGTCAAGTGTTGATGATCCTGCTCAGGTGGCTAACAAACTAAATGAATATTTTGCATCGACATTCACACATGAGGAGTTATTCAGCAAGGGGAATGCCAGAGGTGTATTCAACTCTAGCAGTAAGTTACAGAATCTTGAAATAACTGGGAGTAAAGTGGAGGAGAAACTGTTGAAGATAAACACAAGAAAGGCACCCGGGGTGGATGGGATCTATCCAGTTATATTAAAGGAGGCAGCAAAGGAAGTAAGCAAACCCTTAGCCATAATTATGAGAGCTTCCTTGGACTCAGGGGAGGTACCCATAGACTGGAAATGTGCAAATGTGACCCCAATTCACAAAGGAGGATCAAAGGCTGACACAAGTAATTATAGACCTGTGAGCTTAACTTCTGTTCCAGGAAAATTAATGGAGGCACTGGTTAAAGACGCACTGCAGGATCATTTAGACAAGACTTCAGTTATAGCTCAGACACAGCATGGTTTTGTTAAGGGGAAGTCTTGCCTGACCAACTTGATTGGATACTATGATGCAGTCACAAAAGAACTGGATGCAGGGAATAACTTTGATATTATATACTTGGATCTTAGAAAGGCTTTTGATACTGTTGCACATGGAAGACTGCTACACAAATTGGAGCAGTGTGACATTGGAGGCAAATTGCTGCTATGGATAAAGGAGTGGTTGAGGGGGAGAAGACAGAGAGTGGTAATCAATGGACACTGCTCATCGTGGACTGATGTTATTAGTGGAGTCCCTCAGGGCTCAGTGTTGGGTCCATTATTGTTTTCTGTATTTATAAATGATATTGATGATGGTATATCGGGATTAATGTCGAAGTTTGCAGACGATACAAAGGTTGGCAGGGTTGTCAAGGACACTACTGACACTATGCTGCTGCAACAGGATCTGGAAAGGTTGAGCAGATGGGCTGAGAGGTGGCAAATGAAGTTTAACATTGACAAATGTAAAGTACTACACATGGGAAACAGCAACCCCAGAGCAACGTATCAACTCTGTGGTACAACACTGACAGTGGTAGAGAATGAAAGGGACTTGGCGGGTGGTTGTGCAGGCAGATATGAAGTTCTCTGAGCAGTGCAGACGGGCTGCAAGAGTAGCTCATGGAGTATTGTCAATGATATACAGGAATTTTTCCAGCAGGGATAAGGAGGTGATTATTCCATTGTATAAGGCGATGGTCAGGCCACACCTAGAGTACTGTATACAGGTCTGGAGGCCTCATTTCAAGAAGGATGTAGAGCTGCTGGAACGAGTACAGAGAAGGGCAACAAGATTAGTGAATGGAACAAAGGGGTGCTCTTACGAAGAAAGGCTTAAGTTTTGCAAATTACAGTGTCTGGAGACTAGGCACCAGCGAGGTGATCTGATAGAGGTGTATAAAGCCTTGAATGGTTTAAGCATGCTCAATGCTGATGGGATTCTTCCTCTAGCTCAGAATAATCACCTGAGAGGGCATAAATTCAAATTGAGGAAAGACAGATGTAGGATAGACGTGCGGAAATTTGTCTTTAGCCAGCGGGTGGTTGGTTGGTGGAACAGACTTCCATCCCTTGTGGTGGAGGTTGATAGCCTAAATAAGTTTAAGGCTCAGCTGGACAGGTATTTTGAACGAACAGAGGGGTGAAGTGGAAGTGTTTTTTTTTTTTTTTTTTTTTTTTTTTTTGGCTGATGCTGCATAAGCTTGCTTTCTTGCATCAAATGCCTCTACTAATGCTAATGCTAATGCTAATGCTAAATAAAAATCGACGCCCAATCCACCACATTAGAGAACAGACATAACCTAAAATTACAAGCCCTTAGGGGTTTTCCACACAACAGAGGTCACCATTCGTCACACAATCGTTTTGAGAACCAGAATGTATATCGAAACGCAAAAAAAAAAAAAAAAAATTCCCACTCCTTCCCCAATAGGAATCTACCACATATTAATGACTTCCGGGCCAATTCAAACACTGGATCCCATAACGACCATAATCCATCAGAGAATGTAAAGAACCTATCATCTGTTACGCTAACTTCTCAGCAAATAGCCCTATTAAATAAAGGTTTAAATTATAATTTACCGCCGAGATTCCCCCCCAAGAAACAAATGATTATTGACCTCGAGTTCGCTCTTAGAGATTTGCCACAATAAAACGTACTAATCCAACAAACCAATCGAATCATAAACCAAGCTGTCCCCTCAATATCAAAACGACATAGAGAAGAAGCAAAAGCTTTACACATACTTAGACAAAACCGAGATATCATTATTCAAAAGGCCGACAAAGACGATACAGTAGTTATTCTCAATAAAGGAGACTATATAAATAAATTATACACCATCATTTCAGACACAACGACATACGAAGAGGTTGCACCATCAGAGTTCAATAGCTTAGTTAACAAACATAACAAATTGCTCACCACCTTTAGGAAAGATGACCACATCACTATGGCTCAGCTCAAACAAATTAAAGCCCGCACATACAATATCCCAACCTTATTTGGCCAAGTAAAATTACACAAAACAGGATACCCATACGTCCCATCATTTCATATAAGAATTCAGCTTTTGCCTCCTTAGCCAAGTTCATCTACCCAATTCTAAAACCACTCCGAGAACTCCTAACATATAACATAAAAAACTATGATGCGTTATTCATGAACCTCAAAGATCTCCATATCAAGGAAGATATGAAGTTATATTCACTCGATGTGACTTCACTATACACTAACTTAAATGTACCCTACGCCTTAGACATTGCCTGGGCCTACTTAAACGATGATACCACAAAAATTAATAACACCAGACTCCCCAAAGACAGAATATGTTTATATTCAGACAGAATAATTTGGTTAAAGAAGCACTGCAGGATCATTTAGACAAGATTTCAGTTATAGCTCAGACACAGCACGGTTTTGTTAAGGGGAAGTCTTGCCTGACCAACTTGATTGGATACTATGATGCAGTCACAAAAAAACTGGATGCAGGGAATAACTTTGATATTATATACTTGGATCTTAGAAAGGCTTTTGATACTGTTGCACATGGAAGACTGCTACACAAATTGGAGCAGTGTGACATTGGAGGCAAATTGCTGCCATGGATAAAGGGGTGGTTGAGGGGGGAGAAGACAGAGAGTGGTAATCAATGGACACTGCTCATCGTGGACTGATGTTATTAGGGGAGTCCCTCAGGGCTCAGTGTTGGGTCCATTATTGTTTTCTGTATTTATAAATGATATTGATGATGGTATATCGGGCTTAATGTCTAAGTTTGCAGATGATACAAAGGTTGGCAGGGTTGTCAAGGACACTACTGACACTATGCTGCTGCAACAGGATCTGGAAAGGTTGAGCAGATGGGCTGAGAGGTGGCAAATGAAGTTTAACATTGACATTTGTAAAGTACTACACATGGGAAACAGCAACCCCAGAGCAACGTATCAACTCTGTGGTACTACACTGACAGTGGTAGAGAATGAAAGGGACTTGGGGGTGGTTGTGCAGGCAGATATGAAGTTCTCTGAGCAGTGCAGACGGGCTGCAAGAGTAGCTCATGGAGTATTGTCAATGATATACAGGAATTTTTCCAGCAGGGATAAGGAGGTGATTATTCCATTGTATAAGGCAATGGTCAGGCCACACCTAGAGTACTGTATACAGGTCTGGAGGCCTCATTTCAAGAAGGATGTAGAGCTGCTGGAACGAGTACAGAGAAGGGCAACAAGATTAGTGAATGGAACAAAGGGGTGCTCTTACGAAGAAAGGCTTAAGTTTTGCAAATTACAGTGTCTGGAGACTAGGCACCAGCGAGGTGATCTGATAGAGGTGTATAAAGCCTTGAATGGTTTGAGCATGCTCAATGCTGATGGGATTCTTCCTCTAGCTCAGAAAAATCACCTGAGAGGGCATAAATTCAAATTGAGGAAAGACAGATGTAGGATAGACGTGCAGAAATTTGCCTTTAGCCAGCAGGTAGTTGGTTGGTGGAACAGACTTCCATCCCTTGTGGTGGAGGTTGATAGCCTAAATAAGTTTAAGGCTCAGCTGGACAGGTATTTTGAACGAACAGAGGGGTGAAGTGGAAGTGGGTTTTTTTTTTTTTTTTTTGGCTAATGCTGCATAAGCTTGCTTTCTTGCATCAAATGCCTCTACTAATGCTAATGCTAATGCTAATATTCGAACTAACAAAACTATTAGTAAGCGCAAATTACATTCTATTCCAAGAAAAAATATACAAATAGCACTAATTTGTATATTTTTAGGCCTCCCAATGGGCCTAAACATTAGTGGACTCATTGCCGAACTATACTTAGACAAATTAGAAAAGATCCACTTTGATCCATTTATACCACAGATAACATATTACGGAAGATATCTGGATGACATCCTAATCATCACAGATCATTTCACCATAAAAAATATTCTACAGGTTTTTAATAACATCCATCAGAGACTAAAATTTGAATTAGAAACTGAAGCAGAATCCCACTCCATAAATTTCCTTAATTTAACCATACACAGATTATACCAAAAACTAAATTTCAGCATATATAGAAAACCCACTAATAAAGGGATGCTGCTGCACTTCCACAATTACCATCCCCAACCATACAAAAAATCGGTCATACTGAACCAATTTCTAAATGCCTTTAAATATTCTTCCACCCAGATTTCTCTAACCACTGAAATAAATGAACTAACTAGAAGATTCTCAAATAGGGGTTACCCACTAACCTGTATAAACAAAGTCAAAACAATAGCCCGTGATAAAATAAATAACAACCACCTCGCAACAAACATTGCAAAAAAATCCGACAAGACCAAAATATATTTCATCACCATTCCATATATCGAGCACTGGTACAATAAACTTAACCAAATATGCAAGAGAACCGACATGAAAATCATAGCAAAACCCATTTAGAAATTATACACATTCTTCAGAAATCGACCATCAAACACCACATTCCAATCACGGCATGACCTAGTATACAGTATACCATGCAAAAATTGTGACGCTGTCTACGTAGGATCCACCATGGGAGTGGCACAGCTTCGAGCAAAACAACACGAAGCTTCAGTGCAGGCGGGTCGTTCAAATGCATCGGAACTTTCGTTCCACGCCATAAATGAACGACATACATTCGGCTTTAATGAAACTAAAATTATAAATATTCAACACAACTACTACAAACTACTTATTGCAGAAACCTTAGAGATGAAACTACATGCAACTTCAATCAATATCCGTAGGCCATTCCTATTGTCCGACGATTGGTCACTTATACGCATGCGTGAAGAACAAACACTACAACATAAGACAAAAGTTTCGGATTAATTGTGAGTAGCTCTCTTCCTGTGAACATGACACCCCGAAAAGTTCTAGTCCGACTTAAGGAATGTAGAGAATAACCCCCCCACCCCATATCCAATTATTATACCATATTATACCATATCCAATTATCAAAATTCCTGCCACAGCACCAAAAAGAAAAAATCAATCCTTAATTATTAGCCAGTTTAGACCTCCAAAAGCTAACTTTATGACAATGTCTTGCAAAATTGATATCGCCTTCCCCATGAATTATTAGCGAGTTGGACAAGGAGAGTTGGAAAAGAAGCTTCCTATATCAAAAATAAAGGTAAGCCCTGTTGATTCATAATATAATAGAATATAGGAAATATCGAGCACTTAAAAGCTCTCTAGTATCAAATCCATTAAATTTTATGAATATTATATATTTTAAGGCAGAAGAATTATCCCAAAATTCGCGCAAATAAAAATACAAGCAAATTATAGAAATTTTAGAAGAGAATTCAAAGGAGCTGCCATATCCATAGTAAAACGTGTACTAAAAAAGGACCCACGAAAAGGAAAACTTTCTACACTATATCCACAGAGTAAAAAATCGAATAAAATCACTTGTTAAAGAGCACCTATGGAATATCTTCTTCTTACACGTACAGGTTAGAATCAAATTTCATACTGAAATACTCACTATTATATAAGGCATGAGAAAAAATGGAACTTCCTTTTAAAATCACAGAGACCACAATCTGTAGGTATGCACGTAATAGATTACGCGAACAGTGAAGTCGTAACCAACTTATCCAACTATTACTTAAAAAAATACGAACACAATCTTCTCTATAAAGGCCTCAATTACCCAAAAAAGACGCCATACAACGAATATGTAATAAAAGCCCAAACAGGTTTATACAGCCACAGTAATAGAAAAAAAACTACTTAAACAAATAAAAAATAATGTGATAAACAAAAAACCAAATCTTACTCCTAACTTTTCAAAAGAGGAATTTCAGTGCATCAAAAAATTAGCCACAAATAAAAACATCATCATTTAAAAGGCTGATAAAGGTGACTCAATAGTATCAATAACAATTCCGATTATGACAAAAAATTGGCGAACCTCCTACAAGATACAAACACATACCAGAAACTAGGTAAAAATCCTATCCCCACCATCAGATCAAAAATCGAAAAAGAACTAAAAAGATTACGCTTCGAAGAAAAGTTTACAAGCCATTTTCACCATACGTCTTAGCCCATACTACACGTTCACCCTATATATTCGGAGTCACTAAGTTGCATAAACCAGACAAACCATTGAGGCCCATAGTAAGCTTCAAAAATACATCAACAGCAAACTTGGCAAAATTTATGGTTGACACAGTAAAACCCCTAATGAATTATTCCAAATATCGCATAAAAAACACGGAACACCTATTTTCGTCAATCAAAAATATAAAATTAGAACCTGGTGACAAATTATATTCTTTCGATATAAAATCACTATACACAAACGTACACCTTCAAAAAGCTGTGAAGGCCACTCAAGAATGTTACATAATGATCCCACACTTAAAAACAGAACAAAATTAGATATTTCGGATATCTTACTAAATATGCTGTTATCAGCTAATTATTTCACCCTGGAGGAGATTTTTACCAACAAGTATATGGGGTACCAATGAGCGGTTCCATAAGTGGACATTTCTCCGAATTTTATCTCCTGGATACAGAAAACCACATCGTTTCCAAATACTCTTCCCCATCCCTTAAATTTCATGGAAGGTATGTAGATGATTGTCTGCTTATAGGCAAACCAGACACCATAAATACCAGGAGTTGAATAATGTAGATGTTCGGCTACAATTCCCAATTGAAAATTAAGAAAACAACAGGATCAACTTCCTAAATTTAACATTAACAAGAAATGCCACCAAAATCAAAATACACCACAAACCTACAAATAAGGCGAATTATTTACATTTTGTCAGCTTACGGACCTCACTCTCACCAAAAATCAATCCTAATAGCCCAGTTCAAGAACGCTTTCAGATATTCATCTACAGGAAATCGAACGCAAACAGGAAATCGAACGCAAACAGGAAATCGAAACACTTAAGAACAGCTTTTTCAACCGTGGTTACACAAAATGACTCATAAAAGGCGCCTTAAATACAGTCGAAAACAAAAAAACAGTAAAGAAAAACCAAAACGAGAAGCACTAATAAAAAACAATGGATAGGGCTCCCATATGTTGAAACGTACCAACAACCATTGAAAAAAATCTTTTTATCATTATCACCATTGAAAAAAATCTTTTTATCATTATCAGCCATATGGTGCAAGGAAGCCTGAGGCTTTTGCTGCACCAGGCAAAACAAATTTCTGAGTTACACTGAGAGAGAGAGAAATCACCAGAAAGAGAAGAATGATGATATCCAGCTGGGTGTGCCAAGCCCATACTCCCCCAGATGTGAACCCCTGGGGTTTCTTCAAAGATTCCGGAGTTGTTGTTGTTGTTATTTGGAGCATTAGCAACTAAGGCCATATTGCTCCGGAGATATGCGAGGGTCATTTCCTGATCTTTCCGCACCCTCCGTATTTGGTGGTCGCGGGCTCGAACCCCGGTATAATCAAGAAGCATGTGTTACGCACTGCTGCTCCTGCCCACCTGGCTACGGAGGCGCCTTTATTCCGGAGTAAACCAAGCCTTTGGCAGCTCCAAGAAACTATGGACATACCTAAAAAGCTCAGCTATCAACAACAAAAAAAAAAAAAACAATAGATTTCAAACAAGAAACAAACGTGGTTATGCAATTCCCTGCACTCCAGATTGCGATTGCATATATATAGGCAGCACGAGAACATCGCATAATATTATCGAATAATAATTTTTCCTTAAAATTCCTTCAATTCTGACAATGTCACCCACTCCAGAAAAACAGAAGTAACTGCTGATCATGATGCGACTACCAATCTGCTTGACAGTGCGTACTGAACAATGTGGCACCCTTTTTACTTCAGTTGATCGTCTCACATAAACTGTACACTTGGATCCAAAAATGTAAAATTTAGAATCATCCGTCCACAGCACGTTTTCCGCGCTTTAGTTGTGCAATGTTGATGGTTAATCCATGCCAACTATTTCTTTCGATTTTCCTTTTTCCGTTGATTCTTTGTTCTTATTGACTCAGCTCGGATTTCAGGTGCAGTACGTCGCAGATTGCGCTCAGAAATCAGTATTATGGTCTTATCTTGTGCTTCCACTATGCCATCCAAAACCGGTCTACAGTGATGAATCTCCTTGCAACCACAAGTTCCATATTGTCTGCTTTTGAACGGCACGAGAAACTCGCTATAACGTACCTAGATATTGAAGCTGTCTTTGACGCCATCAACGTGTCGGCACTCCTGTGCTTACCTGAAGCCCACTATCTAATCCAAGGTAATATCTTCCAGTACAGGGTATTACAGCTTGATGATTATAGACAATCGCACAAGAATGTCTATGATCATCAAGCTGTAATGATCAGAGACAATCGCACAAGAATGCCACATCTGCTGGTGTTCCACAAGGAGGAGGCCTATCTGGCTTGTTATTTACAGCCATCAACTCTCAATCAATTCTCAAAAAACAAAAGTAATGGTGTTTTCCCTCAAACCTTCCTTTACAATAATAGCCCCAACATTCGATGGAACTCTAATATCTGCCACTCCTACCCACACAGATTTGGCCCAAAACTTTGTTTCTATGCTCATCTAGACACACAGATTTGACAAAACTTTGCTTCTATGCTCATCTAGACAAGCTCACGTCTAGAGCAGTCTCTCTTAGATGGACAGCTAAACAGCAATTAATCTATGTTAAGGATCCTCAGATAATTAGAAAAGTAATTTATTATCCACTCTTTTATGCCGCTGAAGTGTGGGCATCAGCAGTTACTACAACGAAGAAGCCAATCCTCCCTGCAGAATTCTGGCTCCTTAAATGGGGTAACTGGAAAGCTTGTCTCCCACCACAAAAAAAAAAAAAAAAAAAAAAATTATGATATTAGGGTCACCCGTAAATGATTACATCTACCCATAAATGTATTTTGTCTATATTTAAAATAAATAAATGCACAAGGCATAATACTTTAAGAGTTTGGTATCTATATAATATCGGTGTTTAAAAACACCATAGATAACTCTTAATAAACTACAAAGTAGTTGTTGTAGGCATCATTTGCTCTTTCTCATATTGTGCTCTGCCTTCACGACGAGTTGCCATGATATTGCACTACTTCGAATAAGTAACTCTTCACTAATAGAGAAGGCTATTGTTACTTATTCTCAGTTGAGTACCACCACCCAGACAGCACTGTTTCACGGCTATTGGCCGATCATCAGTGGGTGGGCAGGTACCCTGGTAATGCAGACATGACGAACCAGTTGTGAAGTTAATCACACAATATGAGAGATGCCAAGAGGTGTAGATGTCAATATTTAAAATAAATAAATGCATAAGGCATAATACTTTAAGAGTTTGGTATCTATATAATACCGGTGTTTAAAAACACCATAGATAACTCTTAATAAACTACAAAGTAGTTGTTGTAGGCATCAACATATATGTATTTTGTCTGTAAATTGTGCGTGTTCTATGGTCGATTTGCCCGTTTTGCTGGACGAAAACACTCCAGTTTCTGTGGAAAAACCTTGCTATCTTCGCCTGAGACCGACTAACTCAGCCACGGAGTGGAAAAAGCCCATTAAATTTTCTCGCGTCGTCGACGGGATTCTTACCCGAGCCTTTTCCACCCGGTGTGGGAGGACGGTGACGATACTACTGTGCTACTCGCGCAGAATGTAATACGTATTGAAAACAATACTCCCCTTTCAATCGCCCACAAATGGGTAGGCGCGTCGTCCCCGTTAGATATCTAACGGTTGCGACGGTAGGTGTCGCATAACTTGCGGGCGGAAGTCCAGGAGGGTCCCAAAACTTTGTTGACATTGCTTTCTGATTGGTTAACGTTTATCAGTATTCATTATTTAAGGCAGCAAATATTATTTCGCCTACTAGCGTCACATAGGTTCAAGGTGCTGTTAAGCCATGTTGCAAAAACGTAAATTTAAAAATAATCGTAATATATGTATATATATATATAACAGATATATATATTTTACCTAATCAACTTTTTTTTTTCCCTCAATGGTTAAGTTGTACGCCGTTGCCGGTTTTGTCCAAAGGCATCATTGGTGTACTTCTGAAACGGATGTAAACCTTATTTCATTTGAAGGAAAGAACAAACAAATACAATGCTGGTATGTGATTGTCGCTTTTGGATAGGCGCGTTTAGCACTTTGTCGAACAGCTAGCTGTACAGCGGCAAATAATGACAAAAGAAATAACATTCAAAAGAATTATTAAAAAAAAAAAAAAAACTGGAGTGGAGTGGAAATCATTTCATTAAGTTTTTAAGATTTCTGTATTTAAATTTTTCCTAATCACCTGCGGTTTTCTCAATGGGAAAGTTGTTCCTCGTCATCGGTTTAGTCTAAAAACACCATCGGTGTACTTCTGAAACGAACGTAAACCGACCTTTATTTGAACAAAAAACTTCATAGACGGATAAGAGAAATTTACCTCAATATGAGGTAAATTTCTTGAAATAGCAGTTTAAGGGGGGGAAAAAGTAATAATAATAATAATAAAAAAACTGGATGCGCTATAAAAATAAATTCATTATTAGAAAAAAAAAAAAAAAAGACAAAATGAAACGGAATGGATATTTCGGGTTTTGGCTGCATGTTATCAAAGATCATCAGCGACGTTCAATAATTTTGAATAGCATTTATTTTCATTCAAATGAAATTGATAATGAATTTTTCTTTGCACTTTTTTTTTTTTTTTTGTTCTTTTCCCTTAAATTTCTTTTTTCATGAAACTGCTGCTTTCCACCATCCCAGAATTTAAACAAAATAATAATTCCTTTTAATTTTATTTCTTTTGTCATTATTTACAAGAGGAGATTAGACTCAACTGCCCTTGTAGGCCTAGGTGTTCGAAACAACACTAATCGCGCCTGTCGAAAAGCGACCATCACATATCAGCGTTGTATTTGTTTGTTTTTTTGTTCAATTTGATAGTACAGTATATAACAGAGCTATGGTGCTCATATTGAGGTAAATTTCTCTTATCCTTCTATAAAGTTTTTTGTTCAAATAAAATCGGTTTACGTTCGTTTCAGAAGTACACCGATGGTGTTTTTAGACTAAACTGACGACGAAGAACAACTTTTCCATTGAGAAAACACAGGTGAATAGGCAAAATTTAAATATAAAAATCTTAAAATCTAAATGGGTAATATTTAGTCCAATTTTAACATCAAATTTAAAAATTTTTGGCTAAATATGATGAAAACATGAGAATGCAATATAGAAAATTCGAATATTATTAAATTTTAAACAGTTAATGTGAAACTATATTATTAGTGGAGTCCCACGGGATTCGGTGTTGGGTCCACTGTTGTTTTGTGTATTCATCAATGATATTGATGAAGGTATACCAGGCTTAGTGTCGAATTTTGCAGATGATACAAAAGTTGGCAGGGTTGTTAATGACAGTAGTGGCAGTGTGCTACTGCATCAGGATCTAGATAATTTGGGCAGATGGGCTGAGAAGTGGCAAGTGAAGTTTAACCTTGACAAATGCAAAGTACTGCATATGGATAGAAGTAACCCCAGAGAAAAGTACCAACTGTGTGGTACTACACTTAAGGTGGTAGAAAATGAAAATGACCTGGGAGTAATTGTGCAGTCAGATATGAAGTTTTCTGAGCAATGCAGACGGGTTGCAAGAGTACCTCATGGTGTCTTGTCAATGATATATAAGAATTTTGCTAGCAGGGAAAAGGAAGTGATTGTCCCTCTGTATAAGGAAATGATCAGCCACACCTTGAGCACTGCTTACAGGTCTGGAGGCCTTATTTTAGGAAGGATGTAGATTTGCTTGAGCGTGTACAGAGAAGGGCAACAAGATTGGTGAGGGGAATGAAAGGATCCTCTTACCAAGCGAGGCTTAAGTTCTGCAAATTGCTGTGGCTGGAGACTAGGCACCTGCGCGATGATCTGATTGAGGTGTATAAGACATGGAATGGGTTGAGCACGCTGAATTCTGATGGAATTCTTCCACTTGTTCAGATTACGAACCTAAGGGGGCATAAATTCAAATTAAGGAAAGGCAGATGTAGAATAGATGTGCGGAAATTTGCCTTTAGCCAGCGGGTGGTTAATTGCTCCAAGGAACTTCCATCTGTCGTTGTGGAAGTTTATAGGTTAAATAAATTTAAGGAGGAACTGGACAAACATTTAGAGGGAATGGTTGTGTGAAATTTTTTTTTTGGCTGATGCTGCATAAGCTCATACACTTGCTTTCTTGCATCACATGCCACTACTACTACTACTATAATTTGTGACATGCTAGTTTTAAACTCAGTGGACACATAACACTGGAAGGTTGTGTGCTGCACAATGTGAGTTAGCCATGGGTTGACCACCACTGGTCTAAATGGAGCTAACCCCCCCCCCCCCACACACAAACACATGCTAACCTTTATAATCAAAATAACATGGTTTTTTTTTTTTTTTTTCAGAAGAGAAATAGCCTAAACTTAAAAATATACATATCCCGGTAGTTTTAATCGAAACTCCCTGTAAAATGTTACCTACTTAATTACTGTACTATAAAATGAGCGTGGCACGTATTTTATTTATTTATTCATTGCTAATTCATATTGATTATTTATGGGGAGAGCTAAAAAGTTAGCAGTTTTTATTTGCCCGAGGCGTAGTCTGGGTGTGTTGATATATTTCTAAGGCCCTGTGGCGCGTTATCCTATAGGAAAAAAAAGGCACATCTGTCTAGGGCCCCGATCACGCAAGCTCCAAAATCACTGTTTAAAAAATAAATTGCTGTTTTTTACTAATATGTTTTAAATGATTTTTATCTGAAGCTGAACTTTCTATCTGCCAAGGTCAGTAAACTTGGAAGATTAATTTGAAAGTTACGTTTTTTTCAAAAATGGTTTTACCGATGTTGATGAAATTTTATATTTAGTTCTTTTTGTTATATAATTTATTTGTTTTGTTGTCACAATAAAATGAAATTGAAAATGTTCTTTATTAGTTTTTTCTTTAGTTTACTCTTTCTGGTGAAAAGCTTGAACCGAATGCTGACAAATCAAAGAAATGAAGCGGAACAAAAAAATACTTTGTTTTTTACTGTTTTAAGTGATTTCTATCTGAAACTGAACTTTATAACTGCTAAGGTCAATGAACTTTACTTGAAGATTAATTTAAAAATTACATTTTTTTCAGAAATGGTTTTACCGATATTGATGAAATTTTATGTTTAGTTCTTTTTGTCATATTATTTATTTGGGCGCCTCCGTAGCCAGGTGGGAAGGAGCAGCAGTGCGTAGCACACGCTTCTTGTTGTAGACTAGAGCTCGAACCCGTCACCACCAAATAGAAAGGATGCGGAAAGGTTAGGGAATGACCACCGCATATCCTCGGAGCAATATGGCCTTAGATGCTAATGCTCCTAAAAAAAAAATAATTTATTTCTTTTGTTGTCAATAAAGTGAAATTGAAAATGTTTTTTCTTTAGATGGGGCACCAAATTCCATTTTGCCTTAGGCCCCATGAAGGTAAAGATGGGGCCTCCAAATTCCATTTTGCCTTGGGCCCCATGAAGGTATAGATGGGGCCTCCAAATTCCATTTTGCCTTGGGCCCCAGAAGGTATAACACGCCACTGTAGAGGCCCAAAAAAAATAAGGTCGTAGTCCTGGGCCAATGGTTAAATGAATTTTGCGATACCCCTGCGACCTTGGGCAACTAACGCTATTGCTTCTCGGTAAATCTGGCCTTGGTGGCAAGAAATTGAAGCTGTTGAGAAATGTTTTGGGGGAAGAGATCCAGAAAGTTAAAAAAAAAAAAAAAAAAAATCAGCGTTTCGTAATTTTCAACTGCCTGGGTTAGATAGATGTCCTGTATGTTATTCGACCCAGATTAAAACAGGCTGTTAAATTTTAAAAAAACATTTTTTTTTTAGCATGGGGTTTGGATGATTCCAAAAATTTAACAAGGGGCTCGAGCGAGCCCTTTCCCGAGGTTCCCCTACCAGCACACTGTGCTGGTAGGGGAACCTCGGGAAATAACCCCAGGGGCTCACATCTGGTGAGTATGGGCTTGGCACACCCAGGGTCTTGAGCTGGATATCATCATTCTTCTCTTTCTTGGTGATTTCCTTTTACTTCTCTCTCTCTCTCTCTCTCTCTCTCTCAGGGTAAATCAATTTTTTTTTTTTTTTTTTTTTGCTGGTGCAGTATAAGCCTCAGGCTTCCTTGCACCTTATGGCTAATAATAATAATAATAATAAGACGTTTTCCATGTGAAATTAATATCGAATATATTCTGTTCCGTGTTTTCAATACGAGTCTTGAGATTTGCTTTAAAGTCATTTTACAAGATTTCTTTAAAAGTAATCTATAAAATTCAGTGTGTTCACTGGAGTTTGAACTGAGAAAAGAACACAACACAGAACTGAGAAAAAAAAATATATATATATATATTTTTTTTTTGCAGGAGCATATATATATGGCCAAATGGGCAGGAGCATATATATATGCTCCTGCCCATCTGGCGCCTTCATGGGCAGGAGCAGCAGTGCATAGCACGCTTCTTGATTAGACCGGGGTTCGAGCCCATGACCACCAAATACGGAAAAGTCAGGAAATGACCACCGCATATTCCAGGAGCAATATGGCCTTTGTTGCTAATGCTCCTAAAAACCAAATAACAAAACACATCTGGTGAGTAGGTTTGGCACACCCAGGGTAAGCTGGATATTATCATTCTTCTGTTCCTTGGTGATTGCGTTTTATTTCTCTCTCTCGGGGTAGTTCAGAATTTTTTTTGGCTGGTGCATCATAAGCCTCAGGCTTCTCTGCATCATATGGCTAATAATAATAATAATAATATATCTTGCCATTTTCAAGAATATGTTTGTTTTGTTTTAACATGCCTGTCATGTCGTTTTGGTAATGTTTTCATTCCATATTTTTAAAGGAAAAAAAAAAAAAAAAAATATATATATATATATATGGTTAATCCAGAATCAATCGAGCTAATTTTCCCAAGACAAAAATGTGTCGCAATCTTCAAATTCTCTCTCTTGGACTAAATCGTGCACTGCAGAAGGAAGCTATCTTACCTGTGATAACAATTCTGTGTTTGTTTTTCACACAAACAATTCTGTGGCTTATATCATCATTATTTAGTATTTCTAATGTCTCATTACGTCACCATTTAATATTTATTTCAGTAAATTTACTGCAAGGCACTGTAAAAGGGCAGGAAATAAAAAGTACCAAAAAATGAGGTTTTCTCTCTTTGTTATGATTACGTGTAAACTCTAACGAAACAGCTGTAATTAAGTTTATGCGGAATTTATTCAATTTTTGTAATAATAAGACAATATGAAGTTTATTATAAAATAAAATTGGCATCTTAAATATGCAAGTAGAGCAAATACCTTACGATCTTTTGTGTGTAGCATAACAGATATACTCCAATAAACATCACTATGTTTATTTTACTGTGCCTGAGAAGCGCTCAACGTTCTCTTTCAGATGCGCATCAGCTAGCATTGCTTGTCACGTGACTTGTGTGGGGACGCCCGGGGGAGGAATACATTACTCATTGAGCCTTGCGTAGGGTTGTGGAAGCCCTGCTTTACCGATGGAGTTCCTATTTGCAGTTGGCTATACACTTATATCAGCTGAAATGAGATGATCCTGAATTTGAAGCTTTGTTATGCAGATAATGAATTGGACTAACATGTGAAGACCTCTGAATGTACATTATGAGCGCAGGATGTTTACCTGAATGCGACTTGCGGTCAAACTGGAAAGGCGTGTTTTTGACTAACAATGGGCATGTGTATGTGCAAAGCTGGAAATACCATGACCTAACTCGCAGTTTGAGCATGAATCCCAATGTTATGTTTTTTGTTTTTAAAGCGTTGGAATAGCGCGAAGAGATTTCTGACATCGGAAATAAATGGAAGCTCGTTCGATGGTGAGTTATGCCTTATCAGTTGATAACGGTGACCAGCATCACAACTTGGCTTGGTGATCTACTTGGATAGATTTTGGCTGATATTCTTTACATAATTTGTTTACTGATACTGGCGCCCACGGCCATAAAAACAAAGTATAATAATCTGATATTTTTTCAAGAAAAGAGAATCGTATTTAGTGCACTTAGTGATCTTTTAAAACAGTTATTGTATTTTTTGAATTCTATAATTAACCCATGCTTTTTGTACGACCTTGTATCAAAAACTGGCAGCTCCAACTTTCTGTTTGTGAAATGCCAATTGTATAAATGTATTTTTGACATTAGCTTGAAAGTATAAGTGAAACATTACACATTAAAATGATTATTATAAGTGATTTGCAACTTTATATGTCGTCATGAACTGAAAATCTTGTCTAAAATAAGCAGAGCATTAGCATCGGTGTATAAGTTATGGAAATGGAATACAAGATGCGAATGGTATATTTGATTGCCAAAGGATAAAATAATTCAGTGTATTAAAACATATTCACCAATCAATGGAAACCAACGTGGAAAAAGAATGTAGTGCCCTTGGTGGCTTATTTCAACTTATCGTCGGTGATCTGAAGGTAAGCTTACGGCTAAGGTCATATTGTTTACTACATTGTATATCATTGATTGCTTGGTCTCATATTGATCACGGTTTATATTTTATATATATCAACCTGTTTTTTTATTAGATTTACATAGATATTTTAAAGATATGCTTGCCATTATAATTACATTCCCCCTACAATTTTGGGGAGGGGACCTCTACGATATCTGCCAGCAACTGGCGCTCTAGGCAAAAATGAAATCATATATATGATATTTTTTTTTCTTTATGAAAACCCCAAACACGAAAGGTATCAAAACCTATAGTACTTAGTACCGTGCATGGGTTGAAGGAAAAGTATGGGGGGAGGGGGGGATGCCGGAAACTTTGTTCTAGGGACTAAACATGGGTTTCACCACTTCAAGCCTCCAATAAGCAAAGTGTTGGTATTTCACCGGTTGATGAAAGTCATCTATCATGTCATGTACGGTATGATATATACCGTATCATATGTGGTATATGATATATGCCATATATGAAATATTTCGACCTGTTTTATATTAAATTTAAGAAATGTTTTTAATGTATGCTGGGCGTTATAATTGCACTCTCCCTAAGTCGGGCAACCCTAGATCAGCTGTTAGCAATTTAAGCTCTGTATAAACCATGAAATCAGCGGCCTAATCGCAATGGAGCACAGTTTCAGGTGTTTTTTATACCATGTCCCGACCCGCGCACGCACCATAGTTCATCCGCAGTAACTTCAATTAGCATAATGACTTGCTGGTTAAAAATGTTTAGGCTCATCGGTGTATATTCCTTCCTTACAGGCACTGGAAATGAAATAACAACACCATTTTTTTATTTTCATTTTTTTCCTTTCATTTTAATATTTTTTTTAACTTGAATTAGGCCGATTTAATTGGCCCAAACAAACAGTCAGTGAATCTAGGGCCACTAAGCTTCTTGGCTTGCATGTATACACACACATAGAGGCAATATTGAAAAAAAAAAGAGAAAGAAATGAACTGTTCTTGGTCATCTTTCTTTATTATATATTTTTATTATATACACTGCGTTATTATTTTGGAGAGTGCCTATTTAATTTGAAGGTGTTTATGTTTGGAGTTTCTTTATGCAGTTTTCTGAAAAGCTTCCCTGCTACTCTGAATTAGAACTTCCCAACCTACAGGTTTACATATAGATCCACAGTGTTTTATCCAGTGCACAGAAACAGTGAACTGATGCTCTTTGCTTGTCCATATATTCCCTCTATCTATTTTTGACATTTTTCACCAATTAGTTGAGTCAGCATATTAGAATTACAACCAACTTTGCAGGCACGTCATAGTTTACGAAGGTTGACAGGGCTGTTAATGACAATATAATGTTAAGGGCAGATTTGCTAAGAAAAACAGCAAGGATTTCTTTACTTATATAAACTCTAAAAGGAAGGGGATGAATCTAATTGGTCCACTTGATATCGATGGTTCGACTGTTGATGATCCTGCTCAGATAGCAAACAAACTGAATGAGTATTTTGCATTTACATTCACACATGAGTTATTAAGGTTTGAAAATGGCAGAAGGTTATCAAATTGTAGCAGGGTGCTTAATGATTTTGTAATAACAGAGCAAAGTGGAGGAGAAATTGTTGAAGTCAAACATAAGAAAGGCACCTGGGGTGTAGGGGATCTATCCAGATATATTAAAGGAGGCGGCAAAGGAAGAAAGCAAACTCTTAGTCATAATTAGGAGAGAATCCGTGGACTCAGGGGAGGTCCCCACAGACTGGAGATGTGCAAATGTATCCCCAATTCACAAAGGGGGATCGAAGGGTGACACCAGTAATTACAGACTAGTTAGTTTAACTTCTGTTCCAGGTAAAACAATGGAGTCACTGGTTAAAGATGCATTGCAGGATCATCTAGACAAGACTGCAGCAATAATTCAGACACAGCATGGGTTTGTTAATAGAAAGTCTTGTCTGTCAAATTTGATAGGATATTATGATGTGGTTACAAAGGAACTGGATGCAAAAAATAATTTTGATATCATATATTTGGATTTCAGGAAAGCTTTTGACACTGTTGTGCATGGAAGACTATTGTACAAATTGGAGCAGAATGGTATAAAGGGTAAGTTGCTACAATGGATAAAAGAATGGTTGAGTGGGAGAAGACAGAGAGTGGTAATTAATGGGTGCTGCTCTTCGTGGACTAATGTTATTAGTGAAGTCCCCCAGGGTTCAGTGTTGCGTCCTCTGTTGTTTTGTATATTTATCAATGATATTGATGAAGGTATATCAGGCTTAGTGTCAGAGTTTGCAGATGATACAAAGGTTGGCAGGGTTGTTAATGACAGTAATGGCAGTGTGCTACTGCAACAGGATCTAGATAATTTGGGCAGATGGGCTAAGAAGTGGCAACTGAAGTTTAACCTTGACAAATGCAAAGTACTGCATATGGATAGAAGTAACCCCAGAGAAACGTACCAACTGTGTGGTACTACACTTAAGGTGGTAGAAAATGAAAAAGACCTGGGAGTAATTGTGCAGTCAGATATGAAGTTTTCTGAGCAATGCAGACAGGCTGCCAGGGCAGGTCATGGGGTTTTGTCAATGATATATAGGAATTTTGCTAGCAGGGAGAAGGAGGTGATTGTCCCTCTGTATAAGGCAATGGTCAGGCCACGCCTTGAGTACTGCGTACAGGTCTGGAGGCCTCATTTTAGGAAGGATGTAGATTTACTTGAGCGTGTACAGAGAAGGGCAACAAGATTGGTGAGAGGAATGAAAGGATCCTCTTACCAAAAGAGGCTTAAATTCTGGAAATTGCAAAGGCTGGAGACTAGGCACCTCCACGGTGATCTGATTGAGGTATATAAGGCTTTGAATGGGTTGAGCACGCCGAATTCTAATGGGATCCTTCCACTTGTTCAGATTACGAACCTAAGGGGGCATAAATTCAAATTAAGAAAAGACAGATGTAGAATAGATGTGCGGAAATTTGCCTTTAGCGGGTGGTTAATTGCTGGAACAAACTTTCATCTGTCGTTGTGGAAGTTGATCGGTTAAATAAATTTAAGGAGGAACTGAACAGCCATTCGGAGGGAATGGTGTTTTTTTTTTTTTTTTTTTTTTTTTGGCTGATGCTGCAGAAGCTCATACACTTGCTTTCTTGCATCACATGCCACTACTACTACTAGTAAGCTACTGCAACGGGATCTAGAAAAGTTGAGCAGATTGGCTGAGAGGTGGCAACTGAAGTTTAACATTGACAAATGTAAAGTACTGCATATGGAAACCAGTAACCCCAGAGTAATGTACCAACTGTGTGGTACTACACTGAAAGAGGTAGAGAATGTAAAGAACCTGGAGGTAATTGTGCAGGCAGATATGAAATTTTCTGAGCAGTGCAAACTGTCTGCAAGAGTAGCTCATGGTGTCTTGTCAATGATATACAGGAATTTTTCCAGCAGGGATAAGGAGGTGTGCCTTTGCTAATGTGATTATCCCCTTGCATCATGTGCCTTTGCTAATGTGATTATCCCCTTGTATAAGGCAATGGTCAGGCCACACCTTCAGTACTGTATACAGGTTTGGAGGCCTCATTTGAGGAAGGATGTAGAACTGCTTGAATGAGTACAGAGAAGGACAACAAGATAGGTGAATGGAAGAAAGGGTTGCTCTTACAAATAAAAACTTAAGTTCTGTAAATTGCAGTGTCTGGAGATTAGGCACCATCGAGGTGATCTGATTGAGGTGTATAAGATCTTGAATGGTTTGAGCAAACTCAATGCTGATGGGATTCTTCCTCTTGCTCAGAATAATCGCCTGAGAGGGCATAAATTCAAATCGAGCAAAGACAGTTTTAGGGTAGATGTGCGGAAGTTTGCCTTTAGCCAGCGTGTGGTTGAGTGTTGGAATAAACTTCCATTTGTCGCTGTAGAAGTTGATAGCTTAAATAGATTCAAGGCAGAACTACACAAACATTTGGAGTGAGTGGATGGGTGAAATTAGATTTTTTTTTTTTTTTGGCTGATGCTATATTAGCTTGCTTCTTGCATCATGTGCCTTTGCTAATGTGTGTGTTCTGCAACTCATTTGTTTGTCTATTTATTGTGCAAGGTAAAAAAAAAAAAACCACAGAATATCTCACAGAGAAAAACCCAACACCCTCTATGTAAGGTTTGCTAACAACCTCAATTGAAGATTCTTTTAGAAAATTATTATAAACTTTTTCTCCTTTATGGGATTTTTTCTGCCCAGCAAGGGTACTGTTATCGTGTTCATGAGGTGTTTGGTTGTGCTCAGTTACTATGATTATTATTATTACTATTGTTTGAGGAACCCTCTTGTGTTTAGGATTATGGCTTTCTGGAGTTTCATGTAAGTGTTCTCTGGAAGGCCTATTGCTGCTAGGTTCTTATGGAAGCTCTTTGGCACCATGTTTTGTGGTTGACACTGAGATCGGGATGGTCATTACTTGTCCCATATACCACATTTCTTTGACTTCCTGTCTTAAGTTTGAGTACTTTCTGATCTTTTCTTAGTAGGTTTTCTGGAGATGGCTAGTATTGGGCACCAATATGTTGATCAGGTAGGTAACTATTTCCTTTTTGTCAATGAGGGCTTATCTGGTTTGTTGTGCAGGATTGTCTTGTTTGTTGTTATGGCACAGTTCCAGTATAGTTTGTGAGGAGGGGGTCTCTAGTACAACTTTAGGTTCTTACTTGTACTACAGTACAGCTTCTTTGATCAACTGGTGTGTTTGCACTAGCTTCTGATGTATTGGCCTGGCAGCTTGGTCCTGTCTATGAGTGTACCCTCTGGGTAATAACCCTGCATCCAATGGTTATGTGCTGGATTATTTCTGTGGCCAGCTGGCATTGTCAACACATGTCATCTGTTACTCAGGGGTCCTTAGTGATGTAATACCTGGTATTCATTATTTGGTCTTGTATGGCAAGCATGAATTCTTCGGTCTTGGGGAAGAGCCTCCAGCTCATGGGCCATCATTGGAAGCCATCTTATCTATGTGGTATTGATGGAGGTCAGCAGCTCCTAGGGGTTAATTTCTTGTCGGTCAAATTTTGCAATGCATTTTTTCTTTTCCCATTAAGCATTCTGCTTGTTAAGTTTAGAATAGATTATCTTTCTCCCTTTTTTTTTTTTTTAATGTAAACCCCAAACACGAAAGGTATCAAAACCTATGATACTTAGTACTGTACATGGGTTAAAGGAGATGGGGAGGGAGGGGATGCCGGAAACTTTGCTCTGAACGTGGATTTCACCACTTCAAGCCTCCAATAAGCAATACAGTGGTATTGCACCAGTTGAATGAGAGTCATCTACCACTAAGCATTAGTACATATTAGTATTATATTATTAGTGCTATTTTATATTAGTATTGGTTAGTATTAGTACTAGTAGTACTGTGCATGGTTTGAAGGAGAAGGGAGGGTGCCTTCTTGGTCTGCCTTCACTTCATTTTCCTGCAAGTTTCCAATTCTGTAATACTTTTACCCCAGTCATTATCCATCTGATCTATACATTTTCACCATTTAATTTTTTTTCTGTTATGTATCTGTTTGTTAATATTATAAACAATATTATACATTATTTTCTAAATATTATACATTATTAACTTTTATTAGTTATTTTTGTTTCTGTAGTTTCATTTTTCTGTTGCATTTTTTATAGTGTTATCTCAGTGGTTATGTCATTATAAGTCATTGTAATTTTATGTATTTTGACTTTAGTTTCTTGATTAATATTTAAATTATTCCAGATTACATTATTTAACCCTCCCAGTATTCTACTTGCTTTTAATGCCTGTTCTTCTACTTCTACTTGGGTTATTTATTTTGTTATTTCTGAACTATTTATTTGTACTTCATGGTAGTTAAGCTTCATTACTGGTTTTATCATTTCCCTTCTAAAATTTACATCTTAATAGTTCTTTTGCTATTGTTAAGTTATTTGTTCTTCTTGGGGATATTTCCTTATGATGTTAATTTGCTTTCTTATTAAAATAACGTAGCATTGTTTGTAAGTCATTTTCAGCCACTAATAGATCACCTGAGATTATATTTAATCTTTTTTTATTTTTTACTTTATTTCTATTATTTACTTTAATTAATTCATCCATTATTAAACTAAAAAGAATAGAATTCAGTGAGTCTCCTTGTATATTTCTTTGATTGTCTTAATTCCTTTAGTTATTTATATTTCTGTATTTTTTTTTTCTTTCTTTTGTTTTATTGTCTTTATATATAAGGTGAGACTATAAAATATTTAAGGGCAAAGGCCTCATGCTACAAGGTAGAATGACTAACATGTAGGTTAGTGCAAATGCATCATTTTAACATATAACCAAAATGATGCCAATTTAATTAATTAATTTAACTACTTTGGTAGAGAGTTATGTTAAAATGATGCATTTGCACGAACCTACATATAAGGTGAGCATAATTTGATGTTCATCTGTACTGATGGGTTTCTAGCTGGAGGAACAGTTTAACATAAAACAATGAAATCTGAAATATCTTCACCCTCTATAGCTCTTATCACTTCTATTAAATGTTGAGGGACTTTACATGAATTTAAGAACTCTATTACATCTTTTATTTTTACTGTATTAAAAGCTTTTGCTAAATCTACTAAACACATAAATAGGTTAATTATATTTTAAAGATTTTTCTATAATTCTGTTCTATCATAAATATTGCATCTGTACATGAAACTGGTTTTTTTAAACTCATGCTGCTCATTGCTAACTTCTATAATTTTATTTAATTTTTCTGATGTTAATTTTGTATGTATCCATGCCAGGTTTCAGATTAAGGCTGTGATACTTTAATATAACACGATCTAGTTTATCTTATTGAGTTTGTAATAGTTATCAGTGTTTTTAGTTATTGTATACTTGTGAACTGAATTGCATTGGGGAAGTCAGCATTAGTAGAGGCATACGATGCAAGAAAGCAAGCTTATGCAGCATCAGCCAAAAAAAAACCACTCCCATTTCATTCCTCCATTCGTTCCAAATGCCTGTCCAGCTCAGCCTTAAATTTATTTAAGCTATTAGCTTCCACAACAAAAGATGGAAGGCAAATTTCCACACAACTATTTTATAACTATCTTTCCTCAGTTTGAAACTATGCCCCTTCAGGTTCTTAGTCTGAGCAAGAGAAAGAATCCCATCAGCATTCAGCTTGCTCAACGCATTTAAGGCCTTATACACCTCAATGAGATCTCCAGGCATTGCAATTTGCAGAACTTAAGCCTCTCTTGGTAAGAGGATGCCTTCATTTCCCTCACCAATCTTGTTGCCTTTCTCTGTACACGCTGAAGTAATTCTATGTCCTTCCTAAAATGAGGCCTCCAGACCTGTACACAGTACTCTAGATGTGACCTGACCCATTGCCTCATATAACGGGATAATCACCTCCCCGTCCCTGCTAGCAAAATTCCTATATATCATTGACAAGACTCCATGACCTGCCTTGGCAACCCGTCTGCACTGCTCAGAAAACTTCATATTTGACTGCACAGTTACCCCCAGGTCTTTTTCGCTTTCCACTTCCCTGAGTGTAGTACCACACAGTTGGTATGTTTCTCTTCGGTTATTGCTACCCATATGCTGTACTTTGCATTTGTCAATGTTAAACTTCAGTTGCCACTTGTCAGCCCATTTTCCCAACTTATCTAGATCCAGTTGGAGTAGCATACTGTCTTTACTGTTGTTAACAATCCTCCCAACCTTTGTATCATCTGCAAACTTGGACATTAAACCTGATATACCTTCATCAATATTATTGATAAATATACAAAACAACAATGGGCCCAACACCGAACCCTGGGGAACTCCACTAATAACATTTGTCCACAAAGAGCAGTGTCCATTGATTACCACTCTCTGTCGTTTCCCACTCAACCATCCCTTTATCCATTGTAGCAACTTACCCTTAATGCCATACCTCTCCACTTTGTACAGCAGTCTTTCATGTACAACAGTATCAAAAGCTTTCCTAAAATCCAAGTATATGATACCAAATTATTTTTGGCATTCAGTTCCTTTGTTACCACATCATAGTATCTAATCAAATTGGTCAGACAAGAACTCCCTTTAACAAATCCATGCTGTGTCTTAACTATTACTGCAGTCTTGTCTAGATGATCCTGCGATGCTTCTTTAACCAGTGATTCCATTATTATCCCCGCAACACAAGTTAAACTAACAGGTCAGTAGTTACTTGTGTCACCTTTTGAACCCCCTTTGTGAATTGGTGATACATTTGCACACCTTCAGTCCACAGCAACCTCCTCTGAATCCAAGGAAGCTCTCATAATTATGGTTAAGTGTTAGCTTACTTCCTTTGCTGCCTACTTTAATATAACTGGATAGATCCCATCCACCCCAGGTGCCTTTCTTATGTTTAACTTCAACAATTTCTCCTACACTTCTCTCAGTTATTACAAAATCACTTAGCTCCCTGTTAGTGTTTGATAAACTTCTGGGGCTCCCCTCATTGAATGACTCCTTATGTGTGAATGTAGATGTAAAAACTCATTCAGTTTATCATCTACCTGAGCATGATCATCAATAGCCAACCCATCTATGTTAAGTGGTCCAATCTGATTCATCCCTTTCCTTCTAAACTTTACATAAGTAAAGAACTCTTTGCATCCTTTGCCAAAGATTTCTTGTAATCTGCCTTCGCCTGCCTAACCTCCTTTGTGACTCGATTACAGACTAGTTTATACCTGCCATAGGCTTCTGTGTCACCTGATACTTTATATGCATCCCATACATTTTTCTTCTCTGCCATGATCCTCATTAATTGATCTGAGGTGGGCAGGAGCAGCAGTGCATAGCACATGCTTCTTGATTAGACCGGAGTTTGAGCCCGTGACCACCAAATATGGAGGTTGCGGAAAGGTCAGGGAATGATCACCGCATATCGCGGGAGCGATATGGCCTTAGTTGCTAATGCTCCTAAAAACCAAATAACAATTCATCTGATATCCATTTAGCCCTAAACCTTGAACAGTATTTCTTAGTTGGATTGAAAAGCCTAGTAACCTCAAAGATTAAGTCCTGAAGACTTCCCATTTAAAATTCAACATGGGTAACATCATCAGTTTATCCCACTGTACAAAATTTAAAAACTGTCTGAGACCTCTGTAGTCACATTTATGGAAGCAAAAGCCCTTCCCTTTAGCCTTGATGGTAGTTACAGATTTAAGTAATTCCCACATCAGTACATTGTGATCACTGTCACCCAGTGGTTCCTTTAGCTGCAAATTCTTAATTCATGAATGATCACTGCTGATAAACAGATCAAGAGTATTACTCCCTCTGGTTGCCTCTTGAACATGCCGCTGTAGAAAACAGTCATCCAATTAATCCACAAAAGTCTTGCTAGTGTGCGAGTGCCAATCCACAAGTTCCAGTCAATATCTGGAAAGTTAAAATCCTCCATTATAAGACATTCTGATTTACTGCCCCACTCTTATTTTTCTGCAAAATTGCTCATTATACTCATCAGATTCAATAGGCCTATAACATACACCTACTGTCATTTTTCCTTTCCCAGTGCTTATTTCAAACCAAACAGACTCAATACTGCATTGTCCACCAACATCAATTGGATGCACTTCCTTAGAATTCTTAACTAACAACATAATCCCTCCTCCCTTTTTTGTCCTGTCTATCCTTTCTGTTCACATTGTACTCCCCAAATTCCAATTCTGGCCTGCTTATATCTGTGTGACACCAAGTCTCTGATATTCCAATAATATCTGCCTTTGATGTCTTGACTAGCACTGGTGTACATGGAAGTATACATGCAGCTGTTCCTACTCTGTTACCCTAACACAGCGCATGTATTTACTTGTTCCACTATTACTGCCAGCAGTCCTGAAAATCTCCATTACCTTACTTTCCAGGCTTCTGCTCATTCTAATAGAAGCAGTGCAAGAATCACTTTTGCCTCTACCTGCGGCCACTGTTAACCTTTTAGTCTGTGTATCCCTTCAAGCTAGAAGTTTTCTGATCCACCTAATATTGCCTCGATAGCATCAGCAAATATTCTTGCACCCTTTCTATAAGTTTTCTATTACTGTTATTATTTTTATTTCATCAAGAGATTATTGTTTTATTTCTGTTGTTTTTTTTTTTTTTTTTTTTATGAAAACCCCAAACACGAAAGGTATCAAAACCTATAGTACTTAGTACCGTGCATGGGTTGAAGAAGTATGGGGGAGGGATGCTGGAAACTTTGCTCTAGAGATTAAACATGGGTTTCACCACTTCAAGCCTCCAATAAGCAAAGTGGTGGTATTTATTATGTATTCAAGAGATTTTATAAAGAGAGTGCATGTTTTTGTTGTTATTTATTCAGAAATGCAAGTGTTACAAGACTGGATTAGGAAGAGTATGTCATGTTCAGCCAAGGGTGGAGGCAGAACTGAAAATGCAGCTGGCATAAACAGAAAATGGTAACTGTGGGAAAATTCTGTCATTTACCAAACACATATACACACAATTTACACTCACATATTGCTACTCATGCTAGGATTCTTGTATACCCCACACACTCAACAAATGAATGCAAATGTATATACCTTTTACACACACTTTTGGACTTGGTAGGAATAGGTTACTGCCTAGCAAGTGGGTTGTTATTTATATATATATATATATTTTTAGCTATTCAGACATACATTGAGGAGAGAAGAAATTTAGTTATGAAAATAGCATGCAGGAGTGAAATTTGAGTCCTACACCTAGGAAAAAGTGTCAGCTAGGGTTAATAGAGGTAGTAGTAGTGGCATGTGATGCAAGAAAGCAAGTGTATGAGCTTATGCAGCATCAGCCAAAAAAAAAAAAAACATCACACCATTCCCTCCAAATGCCTGTCCAGTTCTCCTTAAATTTATTTAATCTATCAACTTCCACAACGACAGATGGAAGTTTGTTCCAGCAATTAACCACCTGCTGGCTAAAGGCAAATTTCTGCAGATCTATTCTACATCTGTACTTTCTTAATTTGAATTTATGCCCCATTAGGTTCGTAATCTGAACAAGTGGAAGGATCCCATCAGAATCCAGCGTGCTCAACCCATTCAAGGCCTTATACACTCAATTAGATCACCGCACAGGTGCCTAGTCTCCAGCCACTGCAATTTGCAGAACTTAAGCCTCTCTTGGTAAGAGAATCCCTTCATTCCCCTCACCAATCTTGTTGCCCTTCTCTGTACACGCTCAAGCAAATCTACATCCTTCCTAAAATGAGGCCTCCAGACCTGTATGCAGTACTCAAGGCGTGGCCTGACCATTGCCTTATACAGAGGGACAATCACCTCCTTTTCCCCTGCTATCAAAATTCCTATATATCATTGACAAAACCCCATGACCTGCCCTGGCAGCCTGTCTGCATTGCTCAGAAAACTTTATATCTGACTGCACAATTACTCCCAGGTCTTTTTCATTTTCTACCACCTTAAGTGTAGTACCACACAGTTGGTCATTTCTCTGGGGTTACTTCTACCTATACACAGTATAGGTAGAAGTAACCCCAGAGAAATGTACCAACTGTGTATTTGCATTTGTCAAGGTTAAACTTCAGTTGCCACTTCTTAGCCCATCTGCCCAAATTATCTAGATCCTGTTGCAGTAGCACACTGCCATTACTGTCATTAACAACCCTGCCAACCTTTGTATCATCTGCAAACTTCGACACTAAGCCTGATATACCTTCATCAATATCATTAATAAATATACAAAACAACAGAGGACGCAATACCGAATCCTGTGGGACTCCACTAATAACATTAGTCCGCGAAGAGCAGCACCCACTAATTACCACCCTCTGTCTTCTCCCACTCAACCATCCTTTTATCCATTGTAGCAACTTACCCTTAATACCATTCTGCTCCAATTTGTACAATAGTCTTCCATGCGCAACAGTGTCAAAAGCTTTCCTGAAATCCAAATATATGATATCAAAATTATTTTTTGCATCCAGTACCTTTGTAACCACATCATAGTATCCTATCAAATTTGTCTGACAAGACTTTCCCTTAAAAAACCCATGCTGTGTCTGCTGCAGTCTTGTCTAGATGATCCTGCAATGCATCTTTAACCAGTGACTCCATTATTTTACCCGGAGCAAAAGTTAAACTAACTGGTCTGTAATTACTCGTGTCACCCTTCGATCCCCCTTTGTGAATTGGGGATACATTTGCACATCTCCAGTCCATGGGGACCTCCCCTGAGTCCAAGGTTAGTGCTGACTGTATGGTTCTACACCCTGAGAGGGTGTAAGCAAGGGTAAGTAAAAGTGTTGAACATGCAAGCTCATAAGATCAATTCTAGAATGTTTCTAAGAATATTTGTGGAGATTTTCCTAGGGATGGTTGTATGTTATTTATTCAATGGTCTGCAGCTTAGGCATGTGTGCTGTAAATGTTTGGGTAGACTACTAAGGTAGTGTGCAGTTGAGCAAGCAGACCCCCTGCCCAGGAGAACGCAGTCACTGGATTGGGGAGGAGTTCATGCTGCCATATTTTCAGACCCAGTGGGTATAGATGAGGGGGGGAAGTCATTCAGAAGGGGAATGTTACCCAGAAACAAGCAGCAGAACCAGGTGGAGAGAGAGAGAGAAACCTATCCATAAAAACAGAGGGGAGGAGAGAGAGGAAAAGGCCTAAGAAAGTTTTAAAGAAAAAAAGGAGGATGATCCCTTTTGGTATGACTGGAGATGTGTTAATGCCAAATTGGGGAGCTATTGTGCGGTGGATACCAATTTCTGTAGCAGCTAATCAGAACCATAATGTTATTTATTTTTTATGAAAACCTCAAACACAAAAGATAGTACTGTCAGTGGCATAGCTACCATGTAGGCAGGCAAGGCAATTGCCTCCAGGTCTGGGCCCTTCAGGGGCCCAGCATCTTTGGCTGTCTCCTGTTTTTGCAATTTTCATTAATTAAGTAGGGGCCCGAACATGTTCTTTGCCTCCGGGCCCTAAAAAGGGTAGCTACGCTACTGAGTACTGTGCATGGGCTGAAAAGATGAAAGATGATACTTGTTGACATTATGCATGAATTTTTTTAGATCGTAATTTTAAATACATGTGAAAGGAGGTTGTTCCAGAAAATGGAAGTTGAAGGGATAAATGAGGAAGAAGAAAAGTTGGTTCTGTGAGCTTGAAGTTGGGCAGTAAGTGGATGTTGACTGGTGTGGCATGCGTTCGGACTAGAATGATAGAGAGAGGGGGGGGGGTGAATTATAGAAACCAAGTCAGAAGAACAGCACCTATAGAAGTATCTACAGAAAAGGCATGCAGCAGAAACACAATAGCTATGAGACAGGGAGTGGAGAGACTTTGTAAGCGATGGGTCATTAATTAACCCCTCTGCCCTCTTTTGAATGGAGTTTCGAAGCCTGAGAGAGCTTATGAGGGCATTGACACAGATGTCGGAACAATATTCCATGATAGGGTGGATTTGAAATTTGTACAGAATGGGTTTAGAGGAAAAGTAACACTGAGAGTGAAAGAGAAACTCAGTTTTTTAGATGTAGAGGAAGCAATATTTGTAACGTGTTTATGCCAAGAGAGATTAGAAGGCAGGGTAATTCCTAATAAAGTTATGTGATATTGTCTAGAAATTGAAGTGTCATCAAAGGTAGGCATAGGAGCAGAAGAATCCTTTTTGTGAGATATAAAAGAGGACTGAGTTTTAGATGGATTGAAATTAACTAAGTTATCTTTGGAGGAATTGGTAGTGTATAGTTGAGAAGATGAAGCTATTTGTGGGGAGCAAGGTTTCTCAAACTGGAAAGTGGAATGTAATGTGCTATCATCAGCAAAACTGTGGATAGAATTTCCAGTAAATGGGAGAAAGAACTGAACCTTGGGGAACATCAGCATTAGTGAAGAAGTTTGAAGACAGAAAGCCATTTACCATTACCACAGCAAGTGGTCAGAGAGAAAACTGGATATCTAATTACAAAAAAACAGATGACAAACCATAAGATGGAAGCATATTTAGAAGACATTTATGCCAAACGTCACAAAAGCTTTTGAAATGTGAAGAGCAACTGCTTGAGTTTTACTAAACTTTTATGGACACTGACAGAATCCATATTGGCAATGATTGATCAGATGGAAGGTTTTAAGATAGTTTAGGAATTGGTGGTTAATGAATTTCTCCATTACTTTTGAAATAGTAGAGATAAGGTCAATGGGATGTTAATTGGATGGGAGAGATTTGGAACCTTTTTTTAGGAACTTGCTGAATATATGGGCAAATTTCCAAGAAGGAAAAATCAGTGGAATAAGGAAGTATAGAAGAGGGGGAGAAGAGGAATAAGCTCAGGAACACAGGTTTTCAGAACAAGTAGAGAAATACATCAGGACCTGAAGCTTTCTTGGAACCAAAATTGTTCAAATTTTTCTGACATAATTTTAATGGAAGACCACAGGAGGCATTGAGTGGAGTGTGCTGGAAATGGTAGTAGGAGGTTTACCAAGCTCATTAGTGCAAGAGTTAGAAGAAAAGTAGGATGCAAGGAAGTTGCTTTATCTTTAGCTGAGGTGACAATAGAACAATCGGGTTTTAACAGAAGTGGGAGTACAAATAGGCAAAAGTTGTGGCCAGTGGCTTTGGAGTAGAAGAATCCTTTTTGTGAGATATAAAAGAGGACTGTAAGGTGGTTAATGAATTTCAAAGAGAGGAAGTCAGAGTTCCAAGTAATAATTAATTGTTCTTGTAGGAAAGAAATCCTTTATTCTACACTCCACCTTAAAATCTGTCCAGTTATGTACCCTTAGCCTATTCAAAATCTAGTTTTGACTGATCAGTAAGTGCTTTATAATTGTTGCAAGCTTTGATGTGGGCACTATACAGTATGCAACATCCTTATCTCGAATAGTTGTAGTGCATTTATTGAAAAGCCAAGGTTTAGATAAAGGGCCAGATTTTAAGGAGGAGCGTAGAATAAAGGATTCTTACCTACAAGAATAATTTCACTGACAAGATCTGAGCAAACATCGACATCAGAAGATTTAAAATAGCAATTCATCCAAGAAAAAGAAGAATGCAGATCATTCCATTTTGCATTCTTGTAATGCTAAACAACACGAGGCTGAGAATAACCACAAATGAAACATCTATTGGAGGAGAGACCATCACCAAGTTGTGATCTGAGGTGCCTATAAGACCACTCACATTAACTGTTTACTTTGAAGGGTTGTTCTTGAGAAGAATATCAAGCATGTTGAGTGTCGGATTATCTGATATTCTGATAGATAAATGAAAAATCTGTGCAGAGTCATTAGTAATTGCAAAAGTCTCAGCATCTTAACCAGCTGAGTCTGTGTGACTAGAAAACTTCAGTTTTCAAAGAGAGAAAATCAGAGTTTCAAGTAATTAGCAGAATTGGGAGATTGATAGAAGCAATAGCTGAATTTTACAGAATGCAGTATAGAGATTTTAAGCCAGAGAAGTTCAAAAAGAGGAGATTCCAAATTACTGAGTCTCTGACAGGGAATACCAGAATGAACATATAAATTAAAGGAATCGGACAGTGAATAATTAGGACAACTGAGATGAGGCATGGTTGAGCCAACTGGTAATTGGGATTCTGCAGAAAAAGTAAATGGGGCTTCTCAGATTGTAAGTGAAAATGAACATCATTGAGATTGCAACCGAGACCACACATATGTGAAATTAATGAGGAAGCGTTTGGGAGGGTTAGATCTTTTCTCAGATAAGTTTGTTCTATTAGTTTGATTATTCATGATGTATTCAGTACTAATGAAAAGCTGGGCAGGAGTCATGTTGTATGATATAACAAAATTTTTGGATACTGCATACACATAGCAAGAAGTAATGTAGCCTCAAAATGCCCCTCTGCTTACTCACTACCGGATTCTCTCCAGTTAATATCTGGCAGAGTAGAGGCAGCGAGATTATATGCCAGCTGATCTGGATGCCTCCTAGAGAATGACCAATAGGTTCAGTCTGGTGAAATTCAGACTGAACCTAATTTTAGAGCTGTACCCTCAAAATGTAAGGCAGGTTGGATCTTGCCACAATGCTCCTCTCATAACCCCCAAAAAAAAAAAAAAAAAAAGAATAATACTGCATGATGGAAGAGATGGGGCTGCCAGAGCTTTGCTCTGGAGATCAAACATGGGTTTCATCACTTAAAGCCTCCACTAAGCAAAGTGGTGTTATTGCACTGGTTGATGAGAGTCATCTATCGCCTAGTATTGCGTGGTCACACAGAGGGATGAGGTGTGGTGTGGATGCCATACCTCAAACCCCTGCTTACATTGGTTCATACATGGGTGATCATCTCTAGTACTAGATGCAGTATTTTGGGACCTTCACATGGGGATTATACCCAATTCACTGAAATTTGTTAACTTGAGTCACTTGAATATCAGTTCCATCAGCATTTTAGGCTCTCAGGTAGCAAGCCATCTCTTGTCTCACCCGAGAGAATGTCTGTGATAATCTTTAAGGACCAAAGTGTGGGGAGGAATTACAAGGCTTATTGGTGGTGTCTGAGAGTTACTAAAAGCACAAATAGGCATACAATATAGCAATTTAGTACAGTTTAGATGGGCATTTAGGAACCCTGGTTGTGAGGGAGGCCAGAAATATATTTATCAAAAGATATACAGTATAGTATAGTTTTCAGTAGATGCCGGAGTCCATTTAGTGGTTATCACAAAACTTTTCTCACTGCATCTTGTTGCCACATTCCTACCTACAGTTTCTTTGAGGGTGTTAGTTTCCTTATTTTTGAAATACTCAATTTGTAAATTCTTTCACATTAAGTGAAAATTAATAGTTATATTTGAAGTGGTAAAAAACGCAGACTTCATTTATATTTTTAAATTAAGCAGTTTATTGATTGTTGATTTATTGATCTGGGTTTATTGATACCCAGAGGAGGAAAAGCAGATTTCCTGCACAAAAGCAAATTCAGTTGACTAAATGAAATTGAAATCAATGTCAACATTTTAGATCACTTTGGTATTCCATTCTTCAGGAATGGATAGAAAAAGGTAAAATTAAGAATATACACACAGTGCATTTCTGCAATTGATGAAGGTTTCTGCAATTCTAAAATTTCTTGTAACTAAAGACATACTACATCTAAATCTTTGTAAATTAATGATCAAATTGTTAGTTATGTAGTAAATTGGCAACCCAAGTAATCTTGGAGAAGTAATTACCCCAGTCCCCTTATGCCTCCCCTGATCCACATTTGTTCCTTCCCAGCTAGTCTGGAAAGCAAAGTGTGGGGAGGAATTACAAGGCTTATTGGTGGTGTCTGAGAGTTACTAAAAGCACAAATAGGCATACACATTGCTTGTACACTGGGCGCCTCTGTAGCCAGGTGGGCAGGAGCAGCAGTGCATACCACACGCATCTTGATCAGACTGGGATTCGAGCCCGTGACCACCAAATACGGAGGATGTGGAAAGGTCAGGAAATGACCACCGCATATCCCCGGAGCAATATGACCTTAGTTGCTAATGCTCCTAAAAACCAAATAACAACAACAACAACAACAGCTTGTACACTAATGCTAAAAAAAAAAAAAATGCTAAGAGCATAGTAAATATATTTGATGAATTTGAAGTATTGGTTAGGTCACTAGTTTCAGACATAGGAATATTAGAAAAATGGTGCCACTCTAGCATAAGGAATGCAGAATTTGAATATGTTGAGTACAGAAAGGATATGTATATCTTATGTTTGTTATGTGTCCTTAAAATTCAATTCCTGGAATTTCCCACATATTCTTGGTTTATTCTGAATTTAGATAGCAAGATTTTGGAAGTTAATTAATCCTTAGTGTCCGTAGATTTACCGTTCATAACTTGCTGCCATTGTATACAATACAACGTTATATCTAGGGCTTACAATCCCGGGATCTCAAATACTGAGATGGTAATTTTTTTTGCGGTATTGATACAAAAAATACCGGTTTTTCAGTACTAATTTTAAAAAAATAATTGTTTATAATTTAATCACATAAAGATTATAAAATCACCTTTATGTGATTATTACGTCGTTATATCTACTAGCAAATGTTTGATAAATCATCAATAGGACACCATGCAACATTGCAACCTGTCCACAATTCTCGGACAACTTCATGTCTGACCGTATCGTAACTCCCAAGTCCTGTTCCTCGACTACTGACTTTAGTTCAACTCCACCAAGCGTATAAGTTATTTTGGGGTTGCTGTTCTCCAGGTATAAGACCTTGCATTTTGCTGAATTAAAGCATAGTTGCCACTTTTCTAACCATCTTAGAAGTCTATCTAGGTCAGCCTGAAGGAGCTCTGCTTGCCGGTGACCATTAACTACCATACTGATCTTTACGTCATCTTTAAGTTTAGACCTCACGCCCTATATCCCTTCATAGATGTCATTTAAGATAATCAAAAACAACAGTGGTCACAGTACTGATCCTTGGGGAGCACCACTTCTTATATTAACCCAATCTGAGGAATAACCATTTATCACAACCCTCTGCCTGGTGCCCTCAAGCCATCGTGCTATCCATCTAAGGATTTTCCCTATGATTCCAGCCTGCTCCAACTTATAAAGTAATCACTCATGTGGGACTGAGTCAAATGCTTTGCTGAAATCCAAATAAACAATGTCGAAATTATTCCCTAAATCTAGCTCACGAGCTACCTGTCAAAATGGCTAACCAGATTTGTTAAACATGATTTTCCCTTTACAGAACCATGTTGTGTATCCGCCAGGTGGGCAGGAGCAGCAGTGCGTAGCACATGCTTCTTGATTAGACCGGGGTTCGAGCCCGTGAGCCACCAAATACGGAGGATGCGGAAAGGTCAGGGAATAACCACCGCATATCCCCGGAGCAATATGGCCTTAGTTGCTAATGCTCCTAAAAACCAAATAACAACAGCTGTGTATCCTACAGAATTCCATTTCCATCTAAATGATCCTGAATTCTACCCTTGATCATTCCCTCCATGATTTTCCCTACTATTGAAGTTAGACTGGCTGGTCGGTAATTTCCTGTTACACTCCTAGAACTGCCTCTATGTTCCAATTTATACCAATCCAATGGAATCTCTCCTGAGTCCAGTGATACTCTCATAACTAGCCTTATGGTTCAATGCACTCACTTCTTGTTATTTGGTTTTTAGAAGCATTTACAACTAAGGCCATATTGCTCCGGGGATATGTGGTGGTCATTCCCTGACCTTTCCGCATCCTCCGTATTTGGTGGTCACGGGCTCGAACCCCAGTCTAATCAAGAAGCGTGTGCTATGCACTGTTGCTCCTGCCCACCTGGCTATGGAGGCGCCTATGCACTCACTTCCCGTCTCCCTTAAGATTATAGGGTATGTGCCATCAACCACAGGAGCCTTACTTGCTTGTAGGTGTGAAAGTTCTCATTAAATAATCATTTAAAATTTCAACATTATTAATTACATTTTTTTCAACTACACTTTGATAATATCTCATTGACACAAAGGGTTTTTTTATGTAAATATCGATGTAAAGTAACTGTTGAGTTCATCTGCAACTTCAGCTTGGTTATCTAATATTATCCCTCGTCCATTACATAAGGGTCCGATCTGATTTGTCCTCCTGTTCTTTGCATTTGTATATGTGAAGAATTCTTTAACTGCATTCTTTGCTCTCTTCTTTATTGCTTATCCCCACTCTTTGCTCTCTTCCAGACTCAGTAAAGATACTATAGTGAAAATTATACTTCGCTGAATAAAACATCTTTCTCCTTCAGAAAATGATGAAAATAATTCAACCATGGAACAAAACATCAGTGTTCTGCAAATTATTCCCAAAATAAGAAATAGCCCGACTCCAATGAGATTTTAAAAGATTAACTTGAGTCAGAAATTAATGAAATACTTTTAACTATTTTTGCTAAAAAAGTTCAAAGCCTAGAAGATACGGACTGAGATCGTCTACGATTATCTCAGTACCAGAATAGCATTAGCATTAGTAGAGGCATTTGATGCAAGAAAGCAAGCTTATGCAGCATCAGCCAAAAAAAAAAAAAAAAAAAAAAAAGTAAAATAAATAAATAAAAAATAACCACTTCACCCCTCTGTTCGTTCGAAATACCTGTTCAGCTGAGCCTTAAACTTATTTAGGCTATCAACTTCCACGACAAGGGATGGAAGTCTATTCCACCAACCAACCACCCGCTGGCTAAAGGCAAACTTCCTCACGTCTATCCTACATCTGTCTTTTCTCAATTTGAATTTATGCCCTCTCAGGTGATTATTCTGAGCAAGAGTAAGAATCCCATCAGCATTGAGCATGCTCAAACCATTCAAGGCTTTATACACCTCTATCAGATCACCTCGCTGGTGCCTAGTCTCCAGACACTGTAATTTGCAAAACTTAAGCCTTTCTTTGTAAGAGCACCCCTTTGTTCCATTCACTAATCTTGTTGCCCTTCTCTGTACTCGTTCCAGCATCTCTACATCCTTCTTGAAATGAGGCCTCCAGACCTGTATACAGTACTCTAGGTGTGGTCTGACCATTGCCTTATACAAGGGAATAATCACCTCCTCATCCTTGCTAGAAAAATTCCTATGTATCATCGACAATACAAGATGAGTTACTCTTGTAGCCCGTCTGCACTGCCCAGAAAACTTCATATCTGCCTGCACAACCACCCCCAGGTCCCTTTCATTCTCTACCACTGTCAGTGTAGTACCACAGAGTCGATACGTTGCTCTGGGGTTGCTGTTTCCCATATGCAGTATTTTACATTTGTCAAAGTTAAACTTCATTTGCCACCATCTGCTCAACCTTTCCAGATCCTGTTGCAGCAGCATAGTGTCAGTAGTGTCCTTGACAACCCTGCCAACCTTTGTATCGTCTGCAAACTTAGACATTAAGCTTGATATACCATAATCAATATCATTTATAAATACAGAAAACAATGAAGGACCCAATACTGAACCCTGAGAGACTCCACTAATAACATTAGTCCACGATGAGCAGTGCCCATTGATTACCACTCTCTGTCTTCTCCCCCTCAACCACCCCTTTATCCATAGCAGCAATTTGCCTCCAATGCCACACTGCTCCAATTTGTGCAGCAGTCTTCCATGTGCAACAGTATCAAAAGCCTTTCTAAGATCCAAGTATATAATATATACTTGGTATATTATATACCATGTAAATAATATATAGAACAGACTTCCATCCCTTGTAGTGGAGGTTGATAGCCTAAATAAGTTTAAGGCTCAGCTGGACAGGTATTTTGAACGAACAGAGGGGTGAAGTGGAAGTGGTTTTTTTTTTTTGGCTGATGCTGCATAAGCTTGCTTTCTTGCATCAAATACCTGTACTAATGCTAATGCTAATATCAAAGTTATTCCCTGCATCCAGTTCTTTTGTGACTGCATCATAGTATCCAATCAAATTGGTCAGGCAAGACTTCCCCTTAACAAAACCATGCTGTGTCCGAGCTACAACTGAAGTCTTGTCTAGATGATCCTGCAGTGTATTTATCTTCAACTGCCTCCATTAATTTTCCGGGAACAGAAGTTAAACTCACAGGTCTATAATTACTTGTGTCAGCCTTTGATCCTCCTTTGTGGATTGGGGTCACATTCGCACATCTCCAGACCATGAGTACCTCCCCTGAGTCCAAGGAAGCTCTCATAATTATGGCTAAGGGTTTGCTTACTTCCTTTGCTGCCTCCTTTAATATAACTGGATAGATCCCATCCACCCCAATGCCTTTCTTGTATTTATCTTCAACAATTTCTCCTCCACTTTACTCTCAGTTATTACAAGATTCTCTAGCTTACTGCCAGAGTTGAATATACCTCTGGCATTCCCCTCGCTGAATAACTCCTCATGTGTGAATGTCGATGCAAAATATTCACTTAGTTTGTTAGCTACCTGAGCAGGATCAACAACAGTTGACCCATCGATATCAAATGGGCCAATCTGATTCATCCCCGTCCTTTTAGAGTTTACATAAGTGAAACTCTTTGCTGTTTTTCTTCATTCAAAGATAAGCATTCAAAGATAAGTTCTTTGAATGCTTCCCATTTTGAATTTGCTGTTGGTAACATCATCAGTTGATCCTCTGTATAGAATTTAAATACTGTCTCAGTCCATCGTAGTCGCCTTTACGAAAGCAATACCCCTTCCTTTTACCCCTAATGGTAGTTACCTCTTTGAGTAAATCCCACTTCAGAACACTATGATCACTGCCACCTAGTGGTTCATTTATCTGCAGATTCTTAATGCATGAAGAATCACTACTGATAATCAAATCAAGAGTATTACTCCCTCTAGTTGCCTCCCGAACATGCTGATGTAGAAAACAATCTTCCAATAAATCCACAAAAGCCTTGCTAGTGTGTGAGTGACCAGCCCCCAAATTCCAGTCAATATCTGGGAAATTAAAATCTCTCATTATAAGACTCTCTGATTTACTGGCCCACTCTATTTCTCTGTACAGTTTCTTATTATACTCATCAGAGCCATTAGGCCTATAGCACACTCCTACTCTCAATTTTGTTCTCCCAATGCTTACGTCACACCAAAATGACTCGACACTGCACTGTCCAGCGATGTCGACTGGCTTCACTTCCTTGGAGTTTATGTGTTTCTTAACTAATAGCATAACCCCTCCTCCCTTCCTATCCTGTCTATCCTTTCTGTAGACATTGTACTCCCCAAATTCCAGTTCTGCATTCCTTATATCTGTGTGACACCACGTCTCTGAAATCCCAACAATATCTGCCTTTGATGTTTTGAGCAATATCCCAAATTCATCAAATTTATTTACTAAACTCCTAGCATTGGTGTACAACCAAGTATACATGCACCTGCTCTTTCTTTTAGCCACCCTAACACAACCCATGTGTTTACTTGTACCCCCATGATTCCCAGCAGTCTCTGAAATATCATGCATCTTGTTTTTCAGGCTTCTGCTCATTCTAATAGAAGCAGTGCAAGAATCTCTTTCACCTCTGCCAGTGGCTACTGTTAATCTATTGGTCTTTGTCTCCCCCCAAGTTAGCAGTTTTCCGACCCACCTAACACTGCCTCGATAACATCAGCAAACATTCTTGAACCCTTTCTATTTAAGTGTATCCGAACCCTGTAGAAGCAGTCTCTCCTGTTAACAAGTACAGACCAGGCTGAAAAAAATTCTACCCCTTGAGCCTTGCACAATCTTTCCAGGGCCGAATTGATCGACAGGGCTCTCATCATATACTCCCTCCTATTGTGTCTGGTCAGAATTGCAGACACTTTCAAATTCAACCGTAATTCACGGCTTTTTTTCATCAGTGACCTGTACTTGTTAAGTAATTCCGCCGGTCTCCTACTCTTAATATCATTAATGCCAACGTGTACAACTATATCACCTTTTGTGCCCTTAAAAGATGATATCCGCTCTACAACGTCATCAACCTTTGCACCTGGCAGACATACCCTGGTCCTGTTCCACCTATCCTTTTTACAAAGCATGTTTCCCGTTTCCCTAATAGAATCTTGAAAGGACATTTTCTGCCGCTAATCAAACACTGTATGTACCAAAATTAGATCTATTTTAAATGATCATACTATCGATTGCTTATGTTTCTTAAGAGCTCACTTTATTTGGACAGGTAGTGTGGATGCTTAAACATAACTAAACTTTGCAGTAACAATATGTATTTTTTTTTTAGAATAACTGTATTTTATTGATTTTTTTTTTTTTTTCAGAATATTTATTATTGCAATAAAAGTTTATTTAAAACATAATTCAAGTAATTACAGTGCTTGTTTTTTTCCTTACTTTAATGCACCTAATTGTCATCAAAATTTATCGAGAAAAATGTTGGTTTTTGGGATACCGGTATCTTGGTTTCATAACGGTATTAAGATTTTGACTGGTATTGTAAGCAATAGTTATATCCCGTACTAGATAACGTTAGCTTAGTATAGTATAGTATAGTATATAATATTATCAATTAATCAGTAAAATTTATTAATCTTATTAAACTTCATTGTCCATTAAATTGCACCTTTTAACTAAATTTTTTTTTTTTTTTTTTTAAATGTGAACCCCAAACACAAGAGGTATTAGAACCTATAGTACTTAGTACCATGCTTGGTTTGGAGTTTGACAAGACGAAAGAAGATATTTGTTGAAATTGAACTTGAACTTCTGTAGATTATAATTTTCAGGAAATAGGTATGAAGGAAGGTTGTTCCAGAAAACGGCAGTTGAATGAATAAATGAGGAAGATGAAAAGTTGGTTCTGTGGGTTTGAAGTTGGACAGTAAATGGATGTTGGCTGGTGGCGGCACGTGTTCGGACTGTTTTGAAAGAGAGAGTGGAAATTATAGAAGCCAATTCAGAAGAACAGTGCCCATGGAAGTATCTGTAGAAGAGGCATGCAGCAGAAACAGTACGTCTATGAGAAAGCAAGTGGAGAGACTCTGTTAGAGATGAATCATTAATTAACCTAACTGCCCTCTTCTAAATGGAATCAAGAAGCCTGAGAGAGGTTTTGGGAACACCACCCCAGATGTGGGAACAATATTCCATGGCAAGGCGGATTTGCGATTTATACAGAGTGAGCAGCTGTTTGGAAGAAAAGTAACACCAAGAGCGAAAGAGAAAACCAAGTTTTTTAGATGCAGAGGAAGCAATATTTGTAATGTGCTTGTGCCAAGAGAGATTAGAAGTCAGGGTAATCCCCAAAAGAGATATATCATTTTGCCTAGAAATCGGAGCGTCACTAAAGATAAGCATAGGAGCAGAAGAATCCTTTTTGCGAGATATAAGACAAGACTGAGTTTTAGAAGGGTTGAAATCAACTAAGTTGTCTTTGCCCCACTGGAGAATTACTTGAAGATCAGCATTTAAGGAATTGATAGCAGATTTTCGAGAAGTTGAAGCTGATTGAGCAGGACAAGATTTCTCAAAATGGAAAGTGGAATACAATGTGCTATCATCGGTAAAACTATGGATAGGATTTCCAGTCAATGGAAGAAGGTCATTAATATACAAGAGGAAAAGAGTGGGGGAAAGAACTGAACCTTGGGGGACACCGGCATTAGTGGAGAAGTTAGAAGACAGAGCCATCTACCATCACCCTCAGTGAGCGATCAGAGAGAAAACTGGATAACCAATTATTAAAAACAGTTGGCAAACCATAAGATGGAAGCTTGTTTAGAAGACCTTTATGCCAAACATGATCAAAAGCCTTTGAGATGTCAAGAGCAACTACTTGTGTTTCACCGAACCTTTCCATTGAATTAGTCAATAAATGAGTAACATAAGCCAGAATATCACCAGTGGATCGACATTGACGGAATCCATACTGGCGATTGTTGATCAGATGGAAGGTTTCTAGGTAGTTTAATAAGAGTTGGCGGTTAAGTGATTTCTCCATTACTTTAGAAAGAGTAGAAGTAATTGCAATGGGACGATAATTGGATCGGAGGGATTTGTCACCCTTTTTAGGAACTGACTGGATATGAGCAAATTTCCAAGCAGAAGGAAAAACACCTTTGGAATAAGAAAGTGAAAAAAGGTGGCAAAGAATAGGAGTAAGTTCAGGAGCACAGGTTTTGAGAACAAGTGGAGAAATACCATCAGGACCTGGAGCTTTCTTAGCATCACGAGTCATCAAAATCCTGCTGATATCCTTTTGACAGAAGACCACAGGAGGCATTGAATGGAGCGTGTTGGGAATGGTGGGAGGTGTGTGGTACCAAAATCATTAATACATGAGCTGGAAGAAAAATGGGATGCTAGCAGGTCAGCTTGATCCTTGGCTGAAGTGACAACAGAACCATCTGGTTTGGACAGAGGTGGGAGCAGAGATGGGCAAAAGTTGTGGCCAATAGCTTTTGCAAGAGACCAGAATGCTCGGCTACTATTAGCTCAAGAAGCAAGTTTTCTACTCTTAGCCTGTTCAAAATCTAGTTTGGACTGATAACTGCTTTACAATTGTTGCAAGCTTTGGTGTAGGCAGAAAATGACACCGAGGAATTAGAAACAAGCCAATTACGATATGCAACATTCTTCTCTTGAACTGCCTTAGCACATTTATTGGAAAACCAAAGTTTAGATAAAGGACGAGATTTTAAAGTGGAGTATGGGGTAAAGGATTCCATTCCTGCAAGAATAATTTCACTGACACGATCTGAGCAAACGTTGACATCAGAAGTTTGAAACAGTAATCCGACCAAGGAAAAGAAGAAAAGAAGTCTCGCAGGTCATCCCATTTTGCATTCTTGTAATGCCAAACAACACGAGGTTGGGAATAGCCATGAGATAAAGGTTCCATTGGAGAAGAGACAATCACCAAGTTGTGATCTGAAGTGCCTAAAGGAGCTCTCACTTCGACCGTGTACTTAGAAGGGTTGTTTGTGAGAAAAAGATCAAGCGTATTGGCTGTATAATTAGGATTGTCCGGTATTCTTGTAGGTAAATGAACAATCTGTGTTAGGTCATTAGTAATTGCAAAAGCCTCAGCATCTCGACTGCTAGGTCGGTGTGACTAGGAAATGGAAGCCAGCTGGAGTTGTGAACATTAAAATCACCAAGGAAAATTACCTCACTGTTAGGAAAGTTGGAGTGGAGAAAGTCAAGTTGCAAAGAGAGGAAGTCAAAGAGCTCCAAGTGATTAGTGGAGTTGGGAGAACGGTAGAGACAACGGATGAATTTGACACAATGAGGTAGAGAGATTTTAAGCCAGAGAAGATCAAAGAGAGGAGATTTCAAATTGCCAAGTCTCTGACAGGGAATATCAGAACGGACATATGGAGAAGTACCACCTTTGAGGCGAAAGGAATCATACAGCAAATAATTTGGGCATCTGAGATGAGCAGTAGTTGAATCAGCCGATAACTCAGATTCTGTCAGAAAAAGTACATGGGGTTTGGCAGACTGCAAGTGGAAATGGAAATCGTTGAGTTTAGAATTGAGACCACGTATATTTGTGAAATGAATTAGGAAGTGCTTGGGAGGTTTAGATCTTTTCGCAGATAAGCGTGCTCTATTATTTTGACAATTCATGGTGTATTACCTATAACGACTTAGATTTTACAAACGTAACATTATTAATTAATACGTAACTTGATACGGAAGTTGTATAATGAAACTCGGAGATAATACTCGATACTAAAAAAAAAAAAAAATATATATATATATATATATATATATAGGGTTATTACTGCATTGGGATATGTTTAGGGTTATAATTTTTTACTGAAATTTTATTGAAATTGAATCGAAATCATGACTCAGACCAGAGCAACAAAGCAAAAGGATCAAATTAATGGGAGTGCTATGGCTCAGGAAAGAACTGAGTGGGGGAGACAGTTGCCCTCTGAATCACAACCTTTTAAAGTGCACTGCTTGCTTATTGTTTGTGGAGCAATCAGGTACGGGACATGATATTGCCAAGGGGAATATCTTTGTGTGTGCACGATGTAAGGACTTTAAGGAAATCAGGCAACAACTCATGTTGTTATGGGCCTATATGAGAGTTTGATGTACAGGGTGCATGCCCTCAAAGGATCTAAATTGAGGGGCACATCAAGCTATCAGCTGCCCACATCAATGCCTGAGCTTGCACTTGATCATCACGCAACACAGCGGCAACCCCCAAGGCAGAATGTGCTGGTCCTACAGGAACTGGTAGTTGTCGTTGACTCTATTGTCAGGGAAACGGGAAACATATTGTGTAAAAAGGATAGGTGGAACAGGACCAGGGTATGTCTGCCAGGGGACAAAGGTTGATGATGTTGTAGAGTAGATATCATCTGTTAAAGGCACAAAAGGTGATATTGTTGTACACGTTGGCACCAATGATATTAAGAGTAGGAAACTGGCAGAATTACTTAACAAGTACAGGTCACTGTTGAAAAAAAGGAGTGAATTAGGGTTGAATTTGAAAGTGTCTGGAATTCTGCCCAGACACGATAGGAGGGAGTGTATGATGAGAGCCTTCTCGATCAATTTGGCCCTGGAGAGATTGCACAAGGCTCAAGGGATAGAATTTTTCTCAGCCTGGTCTGTGCTTGTTAACAGGAGAGACTGCTTCTACAGGGATGGGATACACCTAAATAGAAAGGATGCAAGAATATTTGCTGATGCTATCGAGGCAGTGTTAGGTGGGTCGGAAAACTGCTAGCTCGGGGGGATATAAGGACAAATAGATAGATTAAAAAAAGCTGCTTGCAGAGGTGAAAGTGATTCTTGCACTGCTTCTATTAGAATGAGCAGCAGTCTGGAAAACAAGATACAAGGTATTTCAGAGACTGTTGGGAGTCATTGCAGTACTAGTAAACACAAGTGCTCTGTTAGGGTAGCTAAGAAGAGGAACAGGTGCATGTATACTTGTGTATACACCAGTGCTAGTAGTTTGGTGAATAAATTTGATGAATTTGAGGTATTGCTCAAAACATCAAAGGCAGATATTGTTGGGCTATCAGAGACATGGTGTCACACAGATATAAGGAATATGCAGAACTGGAATTTGGGGTGTACAGACAGGATAGGAAGGGAGGAGGGGTTATGCTATTAGTTAAGAAACACATAAAATCCAAGTAAGTGCAGCCAGTCGATATCACTGGACAGTGCAGCGTCAAGTCAGTTTGGTGGTACTTATGTCACACCAAACTGACTCGACGAGTGTGTTATAGGCCTAATGACTCTGAGTATAATAAAAAACTGTACAGAGAAATAGTGGGCCAGTAAATCTCAGCGTCTTATAATGGGGGATTTTAATTTCCTGGATATTGATTGGAATTTGTGAGTTGGTCACTCACACACTAGCAGGGCTTTTGTGGATTTATTGGATCATTGTTTTCTGTATCAGCATGTTCGGGAGGCAACTAAAAGGAGTAATACTCTTGATCTGATTATTAGTAGTGATTCTTCATGCATTAAGGCAGATAAAGGAACCACTAGGTGGCAGTGATCACAGTGTGCTGAAGTCGGATTTACTCAGAGGTAACTACCATCAGGGGTAAAGGGAAGGGTTTTTGTTTTCCTAAAGGCAACTGGGGGGGGGGGTCTGAGACAGTATTTAAATTCTATATGGTGAGACCATCTGATGACATTGCCAACATCAAATTCAAAATAGGGGGTATTCAAAGAATTAAACTTGGAAGCTAATAGGCCTTACATACCAACTAAGAAATATTGTTCAAGGTTTAGGCCTAAATGAATGTTAGATGAAGTAATGAGATGTGGCAGAGAAGAAAAATGCGTGAGATACATATAAATTAATGGGTGACATGGAAGCCTACGATAGATATAAGCTTGTCTGTAACCAAGTCACAAAGGAGATTAGGCAGGCAAAGGCAGATTATGAGAAATCTTTGGCAAAGGATGCAAAGAAAAACAGCAAAGAGTTCTTTACTTATGTAAACTCTAGAAGGAAAGGGATGAATCAGATTGGTCCCTTGGATATTGAAGGTTCTACTGTTGATAATCCTGCTCAGGTGGCTAACAAACTAAATGAGTATTTTGCATCTACATTCACACATGAGGAGTTATTCAAGGAGGGGAATCAAGATGTGAATTAAACTCTGGCAGTGAGCTAGATGATTTTGTTATAACTGAGAGGAAAGTGGAGGAGAAATTTTTGAAGATAAACATAAAAAAGGCACCCGGGGTGGATCTATCGAGTTATATTAAAGAAGGCAGCAAAGGAAGTAAACAAACCCTTAGTCATAATTATGAGAGCCTCATTGGACTCAGAGGAGGTACCCATGAACTGGAGATGTGCAAATGTGATCACAATTCACAAAGGAGGATCAAAGAGTGACACAAGTAATTATAGACCTGTTAGTTTAACTTCTGTTCCAGGGAAATTAATGGAGGCTCTGGTTAAAGAAACACTGCAGGATCATCTAGACAAGACTTGGGTTATAGCTCGGACACAGCATGGTTTTGTTAAGGGGAAGTCTTGTCTGACCAATTTGATTGGATACTATGATGTGGTCACAAAGGAACTGGATGCAGGGAATAACACTGATATATATTTGGATCTTAGAAAGGCTTTTGATATTGTTGCACATGGAAGACTGGTCCACAAATTGGAAAAGTGTGGCATTGGAGGCAGACTGCTGCTATGGATAAAGGGATCGTTGAGTGGGAAAAGACAGAGCGTGGCTATCAATGGAACTGCTCTTTGTGGACTAATGTTATTAGTGGAGGCCCCCAGGGTTCAGTGTTTGGTCCATTGTTGTTTTCTGTATTTATAAATTATATTGATTATGGTATATCTGGTTTAATGACCAAGTTTGCAGACGATAGGAAGGTTAGCAGGGTTGTTAAGGACATTAATGACAGTAAGCTGCAGCAATATGATCTAGAAAAATTGAGCAGATGGTGGCAAATGAAGTTTAACTTTGACAAATGTAAAATACTGCATATGAGAAGCAGTAACCCCAGAGTAACGTATCAACTCTGTGGTACTACACTGACAGTTGTGAAGAATGAAAAGGATCTGGGGGTAACTGTGCAGACAGATATCAAGTTTTCTGTGCAGTGCAGATGGTCTGCAAGAGTTGCTGATGGTGTCTTGTCAATGATATACAGGAATTTTTCTAGCAGGGATAAGGAGGTGATTATGCCCTTGTATAAGGCAATGGTCAGGCCACATTTTGAGTACTGTATACAGGTCTGGAGGCCTCATTTTAAGAAGGATGTAGAGCTGTTGGAACGAGTACAAAGATGGGCAGCAAGAGCAGTGAATGGAATGAAGGGTTGCTTTTACGAAGAAAGGCTTAAGTTTTGTAGATTATAGTGTCTAGAGACTATGCAACTCCGAGGTGATCTGATTGAGGTGTATAAAGCCTTGAATGGTTTGAGCATGCTCAGTGCTGATGGGATGCTTCCTCTTGCTCAGAATAATCACCTGAGATGGCATAAATTCAAATTGAGCAAAGGTAGTTGTAGGATAGATGTGTGAAAGTTTGCCTTTAGCTAGCGGGTAGTTGGTGGAACAGACTTCCATCTTTTGTTGTGGAAGTTGATAGCCTAAATAAATTGAAGGCCGAGCTGGTCAGGTATTTTGAATGAACGGAGGGGTGAAATGGGAGCTGTTTTTTTTTTAGCTGATGCTGCATAAGCTTGCTTACTTGCATCATATGCCTCTACTAACTAATGCTATCCCTTGGTGGTTCTGTGCCATGAGTCATCTGACTAAGCTAGTCATATGAGTAGTGTTAGTATTATGTGTTACATTGTGTCATGTTGCTGAATGGCACTTAGGCAATAAGAAGCAGAAATCACATGGAAGGCTGCTTCCTAGTACTCATCTTTGTCAGAAGGAAATGGGCTTTGTACCAGTTGCACTAATTAGGCTACCTACCTAGAGTATACCTCTTGGTAGGTAGTCAATAGAGGCTGGCCATTGAAAATCAAGGAAATTGAGTGGGGAGATAAGAGTGTGGACATGAGAAGTTAAGTATAAATGGAGATTGGATTGAGGGGCAACTTCAAGAAAATAGGAGTGTTGAGCAGAGGTGTAGCTAGGCTTTTGGCGCCCTGGCAAATTCGTGGCTACGTGCCTTTTTTCGATAATTGGTAAAATCATAATAAATAATAAGTATAGTTTAGTGAACTTCTTTATAGCGAATTTTTTTTAATCCCCCTTGGTAATTACATTTAAAATAGTTTCCGTAGAATGAAGGGGATTTTCCATAATGATTACGAGAGCCTTAATTGGGTACTCACTGTTCTTACCTCTGGTCTGCAAACAATTTAGGCAATAGTGCTGTTGCTTAGCACGAATTAAGAGCTACAGAGATTACCATCTTAAACTTAGTAGTACCCTTAAAACCTATCCAACCAACTACCTGTTCCGCATACTGAGAAGTCAAGCTGGTCAACTACTTTCTGTGTATCCTTAGCCAGTGAGCAGAGCAAGGCATATTCAACATTCAGACAGGCTTTGGTCAACCTTCTTACTGTAAGAGAGTTATGAGAGAGCGGTTTCCTTTAACCCAACAACTGGTTATCTGTTGTTTTGCGGAAGTGAATTTCCCCTATTTCTTTTTACATGGTCACAGTAATTGAATATCCAAATGACTCCTACATTTTGGACACTTTCAAAAAATTCAAATTTAAGGACTAGTTTAAAGAACTAGATACCATATCGATGACAAGAGGAAGAAAATGGGGGCAACGAAGATATTAGACCTTCTAAACACGAAATGTTGGCAGTTTCTGAAACTTTGTTGTGAGGCCCTCAGTGTGACGAAATTGTTCCTGAACATATACGTATTTGAGTGTTAAAACAAATACGAACATTTTTTAATGCTCAATGTACGTTAAAATCCAGTGTACAACAAAAGATAGCCAAATTTGCAAAATAATAATTCTTAAGTGTAGTAATATTGTTCGCATCATGTACTATAAAAGAAGTCGTTTCTGTATGTAAAAAATTGCTTATCTATATATTAATAAATAGTTTTTAAATTTTAGAAAATTTATTTATTTATTTTATCTTTTCAACAATTTTTAATTGTTGGAAAGGTAATATTTCTTTATATCAAAATTTCTGTTTAATTAAAGAATTTTTTCAAGCGAACACAATCAAATTCGTTATATAGAAATCCGATATTTTTTATCATTGTTTTATTGAGTTGAAACATAAATAATATCATTGGTTATGTGTATACATATATAATGTAAAACAAATAAACTTCTCTTATTTAATAACAAAATAAAAAAAATACAGAAGAAACACTGCTAGAGGAACAAAATTAATATATAAAATTACAGATTTATATGGATAGGTACATAAAGTTATTATATAGGAACGTAAAATTATTAAATTGTATCAAAGCTTAATTTTTCTTGCTTTAGTGTTAGCAAAATTTGTGATAATTTCATCAAAGTCTTTTGCTAGCAAGTTCATGTTCGATTGAAAGGAGACATAGATATGATGTGTGTGTTCTTGTCCTGACGTCGATCTCAAATAATTCTTAACAAGTTTTAACTTCTAAAACTCTTTCCAGCAGTGGCTACTGTTGTTGGCATTGTAAGGAATATTTTAAGAGCTTTTTCAATATTTGGATAGGTTTCTTGTAACTCCCATTGAGCCAATACATTTAAAATATCTAAGTGATATATTGTATGGGAATTTGTTTTCTAATATTTCAGTTAGTTGGTGTTTAATTTAAAGAATTTGATTTCAATTTTAAATTAAAAAAAAAAAGATTAACTGCAGCCATTATCAACCCACTGCAGGATGGAAGCCTCCTCAACAATTCACGTTGAGGGAAATGGACCATAATCTGCCACGCTGGTCTAGTGCGGTTTGGCAGATCGACTGTATTTAGCAGTCAGGGGCTTGAACCCCGGTCTTCTCAAGGAACGTGTACTACTTCACTCCTGCTCCTGACCACTGGGCTACAGAAATTGGTCTTGATTAATTTCAGGGTATTTTTCTAACAATAAAATAGCTTTAGTTTCTAAATCCTCACTTTTCACTGAATGGAACACTTTGCTAGTCAAAACATTTGTCTTCTACTATGTTTTTTAGAGATTCGAACCTTTCATTTAACTGCATTATAATAAAATCAATTATTGAAAAACAAGAAATTTTTATTCTATCGAAGTTCGACGATTCATCTTCAGCAGCAGGCACACCTGGCTTTTTTTTTTTTTTTTTTCGTTTCGCTTTCCTCTGTTCAGCTGGTACTTTTTTTTTTTTTTTGCAAGTTTCCTCAATTTCAGTAAAAACAAATTTCATTATTCCTTAGGTGATCTAAGAAATAACGAAATTGGTCTCATCAAAGGTGCATTCTGGACGGCAAATAGAGCTATGCAGTATCCCAGATTTAAGGATGTATGCAGGCTTGAATTGCTCCCTGAAAATGTGCCATTTGGTGAAAATTGATTTTCACCCTGCCCTCTGCTCCGATCCTGATTCAACATCATCTCGAGGCGCCATTTCGTCAGTTAGCCTCAGGAATCGAAATAGCTTGGCCCGGAACTGATGTGGCCTGTCAGTGGTGCCCTTCTGATAGCGGCGCCCTTGGCATGCCCCAGTGCCAAGGCATTCCTACGTTACTGGTGTTGAGTAAAGTAAAAAAAGAGTGGATGGTTTTAAGTTGTGATCCACCCTAGGGATCACACCCAAAGAGGAGAGAGAGAGAGAGAGTGAGAGTGTGTATCTGGGGACAGTTTCTCCTTCAGCATTCTTCTGCTCTAATAACTTCATTAAGAAGCACATCAATTCTAAAATGGTACACCAGATTAACACTAGTTGCTAGTATAATGTTGAGTCAGTCATTGTGGCATAATCCCAGGGGCTCAAATCTGGTGAGTATGGGCTTGGCACACCAAGGGTCCTGAGTTGGATATTATCATTCTTCTCTTTCTTCCCTTCTACTTCTTACTCTCTCTCTCGCTCTCTCTCTCTCTCAGGGTAACTCCGGAATTTTTTTGTTTGGTGTAGCATAAGACTCAGGCTTCCTTGCACCATATAGCTAATAATAACAATAACATTGGGAAAACAAAGAACAAAGTTATCTTGTGGGAGTGTATTATAGGCAAAATGACTGTGATGAGTGTAATGAACAGTTGCACTGACAAATAAAGTGGCTAGTAAATCAGAACATCTTTTCATGGGGAATTTTAACTTTTCAGATACTGATTGGAACTTGTGGGACTGCTGCTCACTCAGCAACAGAACATTTCTGAATTTATTGGAACTGTTTGCTATACCAGCATGTTAGAGGGGTAACAAGACCAAGATCCCAGTGTCAAATTGATGATTTGTTAAAACATCAGTTGGTCTCAGTGACCAACTGATGTTGTAAAATGAAAATGAAGAATTGAAAGTGTTCAGGAAAGTAGTTAAGAAGCCACTGAACTTTTCATACCAACTAAGAGATATTGTTCAGAGTTCAGATAAATGTATTTCAGCTGACCTGATGAGATGATTTGCAGAAAAAAAAATGAATGGGATGTTTATAAATTATTAGAGGACATAGAAGCCTACAGTAAGTATAAACTAGTCTGCAATTAAGTTACTAATGGGATTAGGCAGGCTAAGATAGATAATGAAAAGTCTGTGGTTAAGGCTGCAAAAAAAAAAAAAAAAAAATCAGTAGTGTTACCCATATGGAGTACACTCACAGATATGACCTGTGTCACCAGGATAATATATCAGAAGCTAGTGGAGAAATGCCACTTTATTAAAGAAAGTATACTGTACTACAAATATGAACCTCAGGCTGTTTTAGAAATGCAACCTACAAACTGTACTGGGATGTCCCATAAGAATAGAAGAGATGATCCTGCACAGCAAACTGGACATAACCATCACTGAGAAGAATTAAAAGACTACCTCCTTGATCAACATAGCGGTGCCCAACACCAGCAACCTCCAGAAACCCTACGAGGAAAAGAACACGAAGTATGTAGACCTTAGACAGTAAGTCAAAGATGTGACATATGAAACAAGTAATGACCATCCTGATCACTGTGTCAGCCACTGGTATGGTGCTATAAGAACCTAGCAGCAACAGGCCTTCCAGGAAACACCCACAAGGAACTTCAGAAAACAGTGATTCTGAACACCTGTAGGATAGTTAGAGATTTCCTTGGTCAATAATAATAGCTAGACATAGCAACTACCCAATGCATATGTACCAGTATCCGTTGGATGGAAATAAACCCATAAGGAGAAGAAAAGAAGATAATAATAAAGGAAAGAAGAAAACAGGGTCTAACTTACATTTGAAAAATATCAAGCTATCTGAATAGAATTGAGTGAAGCAAACACAAAATCAAAACAAACAAGATAAAACATCCAAAAATGAAACAGTAAGTTATGTTTATTAATAAAACCTTTGCACAAAAAATGCTTTGAGAGTAAATCATGTGTTGCAAAATAATTATATCACAAACACCAATATATCTCTTTCAGACATTTCTAAAGCTAGACAGAAAATAACACAAATAGCCAACAACAAATGTGAGAAATATTTTGTAGCAGAACTAGTGAGATACACTATTGTCAGTGAAAAACAGTAACAGATATGGTGGCAATGTACCTGTCAGATGGGTGCAATCACACCTAACAGGTGTGATTGCACCCACCTAATGACACTGGGAAAATGATATAAATCAATTCAAAAGACATACCCAGTAATTATTTATCTATTTAGAAAGGTACAGAAAATCAGAAATTTTTACTGCTGACCAACAATTGACATGTGACATGTCCATGAAATGAAATGGTCATTTATAACCACTCTTTTTGTCTCCTTTCACTTAACTGTTCCTTCTCCACAGACATAACAACTTGCCTCTAATACCACATTATACAATTGTATATGTATAAATTACATATATGCACAGTACTGAAGATTTTACTGAAATCTAAGTGTGTGGTGTCAAAGTTATCCGTTGCATCCAATTCCTTTATGAAACTCTCATAGTTGTTAATAAAATAAAATTTTTGTTGTGTGGTTGTATCTGTTAGGTACAACCACACAGTCAGAAGAGTTCATGAGAGAGAGAGAGAGAGAGAGAGAGAGAGAGAGAGAGAGAAAAAATATACAAGAAACAGCACTGTATTTAGTAATCATGTGGGCTCGAACCACCCTTGCACTTGACCATTCAGCTACTGCAGCATTCAGATAAATTTTCTATTTATACTTCATGACAGCCACACTTTCAGAAGTTCACATAGAGAGAATATAAGAAACAACACCGTCTTTGTAATCAAGTGGGCATAATCCACAGTCTCACAAAGCATGTGTACTAGTGTACCTTTGTGTGTGACTACCCAATTGGAGAGGTGTGATCTCCCTTTAACAAACTCATGTGATTACCTTATGGTCCAATCCTGATAAGATGATTTTGTATTACTTCTTTAACTATTGTTTCTATTCATTTCCATGGCACAGAGGTTAAGAGGCAACCCCCCCCCATACTTTACTTTCAACCCATGCACATCTGTAGTTACCTACTTCACCCTTGTGAATAGGAGGCACTTCTGAATCTAAGAATGCTCTAATTATTATGATTAGCATTAGCATTAGCATTAACATTAGTAGAGGCATATGATGCAAGAAAGCAAGCTTATTCAGCATCAGCCAAAAAAAAAAAAAAAAAAACCCACTCCCATTTCACCCCTCCGTTCGTTCGAAATACCTGTCCAGTTGAGCTTTAAATTTGTTTAGGCTATCAACTTCAACAACAAGTGATGGAAGTCGGTTCCACCAACCAACCACCCGCTGGACAAAGGCAAATTTCCGCACATCTATCTGACATCCGTCCTTCCTCAATTTGAATTTATGCCCTCTGAGGTGATTATTCTGAGCAAGATGAAGAATCCCATTGGCATTGAGCATGCTCAAACCATTCAAATCCTTATACACCTCTATCAGATCACCTCGCCGGTGCCTAGTCTCCAGACTCTGCAATTTGCAAAACTTAAGCCTTTCTTCGTAAGAGCAACCCTTTGTTCCATTTACTAATCTTGTTGCCCTTCTCTGTACCCGTTCCAGCGGCTCTACATCCTTCTTGAAATGAGGCCTCCAGACCTGTATACAGTACTCAAGATGTGGCCTAACCATTGCCTTATACAAGGGAATAATCACATCCTTATCCCTGCTAGAAAAATTCCTGTATATCATTGACAAGACACCATGAGCTACTCTTGCAGCTCGTCTGCACTGCTCAGAGAACTTCATATCTGCCTGCACAATTACCCCCAGGTCCTTTTCATTCTCCACCACTGTCAGTGTAGTACCGCAGAGTTGATACGTTGCTCTGGGGTTACTGTTTCCCATATGTAGTACTTTACATTTGTCAATGTTAAACTTCATTTGCCACCTCTCAGCCCATCTATTCAACCTTTCCAGATCCTGTTGCAGCAGCATAGCGTCAGTAGTGTCCTTAACGACCCTGCCAACCTTTGTATCATCTGCAAACTTGGACATTAAACTTGATATCCCATCATCAATATCATTCATAAACACCGAAAACAACAACGGACCCAACACTGAACCTTGAGGAACTCCACTAATAACATTAGTCCACATTGAGCAGTGTCCATTGATTACCACTCTCTGTCTTCTGCCACTCAACCATCCCCTTATCCTTAGCAGCAATTTGCCTCCAATGCTACACTGCTCCAATTTGTGCAGCAGTCTTCCATGTGCAACAGTATCGAAAGGCTTACTAAGATCCAAATATATAATATCAAAGTTATTCCCTGCATCCAGTTCTTTTGTGACTACATCATAGTATCCAATCAAATTGGTCAGGCAAGACCTGCCCTTAACAAAACCATGCTGCGTCTGAGCTATAACGGAATTCTTGTCTAGATGATCCTGCAGTGCTTCTTTAACCAGTGCCTCCATTAATTTACCTGGAGCAGAAGTTAAACTAACAGGTCTATAATTACTTGTGTCAGCCTTTGATCCTCCTTTGTGAATTGGGGTTACATTTGCACATCTCCAGTCTATGGGTACCTCCCCTGAGTCCAAAGAAGCTCTCATAATTATGGCTAGGGGTTTGCATACTTCCTTTGCTGCCTCCTTTAATATAACTGGATAGATCCCATCCACCCCAGGTGCCTTTTTTATGTTTATCCTCAACAATCTCTCCTCCACTTTCCTCTCAGTTATTACAAAATCATCCAGCTCATTGCCAATGTTTACTTTACCTACATCATTCTCCTTCCTGAATAACTCCTCATGCGTGAATGTAGATGCAAAATACTCGTTTAGATTGTTAGCCACCTGAGCAGGATCCTCAACTGTTGAACCATCAATATCCAGTGGACCAATCTGATTCATCCCTTTCCTTCTCAAGTTCAAGTATGTAAAGAACTTTTTCTGTTTTTCTTTGCATCCTTTGCCAAGGATTTTTCGTAGTCTGCCTTTGCCTGCCTAATCTCCTTTGTGACTTGGTTACAGACCAACTTATATCTATCATAGGCTTCCATGTCACCCATTAATTTGTATGTATCCCATGCATTTTTCTTCTCTGCCACATGTCTCATTAGTTCATCTGACAACCATTTAGGCCTAAACCTTGAACAATATTTCTTAGTTGGTATGTAAAGCCTGGTAGCCTCCAAGATTAGTTCCTTGAATGCTTCCCATTTTGAGTTTGCTGTTGGTAACATCATCAGTTGGTCCCACTGTACAGAATTTAAATACTGTCTCAGACCATCATAGTCTCCTTTACGAAAACAAAAACCCTACCCTTTACCTCTGATGGTAGTTACCTCCTTGAGTAAATCCCACTTCAACACACTGTGATCACTGCCACCTAGTGGTTCATTTATCTGCAGGTTCTTAATGCATGAAGAATCACTACTGATAATCAGATCAAGAGTATTGCTCCCTCTTGTTGCCTCACGAACATGCTGATGTAGAAAACAATCATCCAATAAATCCACAAAAGCCTTGCTAGTGTGCGAGTGACCAACCCACAAATTCCAGTCAATATCTGGGAAATTAAAATCCCCCATTATAAGACTCTCTGATTTACTGGCCCACTCTATTTCCCTGTACAATATCGTATTATACTCATCAGAGTCATTAGGCCTATAGCACACTCCTACTCTCAATTTTGATTTCCCTATGCTTATGTCACACCAAACTGACTCGACACTGCCCTGTCCATCGATGTCGACTGGCTTCACTTCCTTGGACTTTGTGTTTCTTAATTAATAGCATAACCCCTCCTCCCCTCCTGTCCTGTCTATCCTTTCTATACACATTGTATTCCCCAAATTCCAGTTCCGCATTACTTATATCTGTGTGACACCACGTCTCTGATATCCCAACAATATCTGCCTTTGATGTTTTGAGCAATACCTCAAATTCATCAAATTTATTTACCAAACTCCTAGCATTGGTGTACACGCAGGTATACATGCACCTGTTTCTATTCTTAGCTACCCTAACACAACCCATGTGTTTACTTGTACCGCAATGACTACCAGCAGTCTCTGAAATATCCTGCATCTTGTTTTTCAGACTTCTGCTCATTTCAATAGAAGCAGTGCAAGAATCACTTCCACCTCTGCCAGTGGCTACTGTTAATCTATTAGTCCTTGTATCCCCCCCAACTAGCAGTTTTCCGACCCACCTAACACTGCCTCGACAGCATCAGCAAATATTCTTGCACCCTTTCTATTTAAGTGTATCCCATCCCTGTAGAAGCAATCTCTCCTGTTAACAAGTACAGTCCAGGCTGAAAAAAATTCTACCCCTTGAGCCTTGCACAATCCCTCCAGGGCCGAATTGATCGACAAGGCTCTCATCATATACTCCCTCCTATCGTGTCTGGGCAGAATTGCAGACACTTTCAAGTTCAACCCTAATTCACGGCTTTTTTTCAACAGTGACCTGTACTTGCTAAGTAATTCCGCCGGTCTCCTACTTTTAATATCATTGGTGCCAACGTGTACAACTATATCACCTTTTGTGCCCTTAAAAGATGATATCCGCTCTACAACGTCATCAACCTTTGCCCCTGGCAGACATACCCTGGTCCTATTCCACCTATCCTTTTTACAAAGCATGTTCCCCGTTTCCCTGACAATAGAGTCACCAACAACTACTAGTTCCTGTGGGACCAGCGCATTCTGCCTAGGGGGCTGCTTCTGTGTTGCTTGATGACCAAGTGCAAGCTCTGGCGTTGATGTGGGCAGCTGAGAGCTTGATGGGCCCCTCAATTTATTTCCTTCGAGGGCATCCACCCTGTCCTTCAAGCTCTCATAAAGACCCATAACAACGCTGAGTTTTTAACAATTTAACTATCTCTTTTATAGTTCTTTTAATATAATTTGACAGATTCCATCAGCTTCAGGTGCTTTGTTCACTTTTAGCTGCTTCATTTCTCTTCCCACCTCTGTTTGTACGTAGCTATGATCAAACTGGGATGCTACTTAGAGCATCAAACTCATATTGTGGAGTCACTTTGCCACGAGTTGTTTAGTATTGCACTAATTCGAAATAAAAAGTACCACTCCAGTGGAAAAGTATTGCTTTTTATTTACAGTTTAAATAAAACACATTGTGCCAATGGAGATATATTGCTTTTTATTTAGAGTAGGGCATCTCATAGCAAACTGCTTCAGCAATAGGTCTATACAGTAAGTAGCAAACCCTGTTTGCTCAAAACTAAAAATGAGGCTATGCCCAGTATATACAGTGACTTTTTACGGCTTTTGTCCTGAAGTTAATTATTTCCCTTATTGTAAAGTCATTTAACTCTCAATCAGTATTAGACTATTGCTAAACCCATCTCTCTAAACATTTTCCTGTATGAATGTTGATGCAAAAATATATTTATTCAGCTTATGTAATTTATATCCAATGGATCACTGTTATTCAACCTTCACTTCTAGTGTTAGCATATGCAAAGAATTCTTTGATGCTGTTCTTTGCACTCCTAGCCAAAGGCCCTTCAAAGACTCAAGTAGTTAGGCAGCCCCAGCCTGCCTAACTACTTGAACTAATCTCATTAGTTCATCTGACATCCATTTTGATCTAAACCTTGAATGATATCTATTAGTTGTTATACTTCATAGTCTTCATGATTACCCTTTTTTGAATAATTCCCATTTGGCATTTTCATTTTTTACTAGCATCAGTTGGTCCTGCAGAAAAGGGTTTAAAAATGTCTGAGCCAATTATAATCACCTTTGAGAAAGCAAAATCCTTTTCAATGCTAGAAGGGAGGGAATAAATCACATTGGTTCACATGATATATCAATGGTTTAACTGTTGATGATCCTACTCAAGTTACTGGCACACTCAATAGGTATTTTGCATCTATATTCACACATGAGAAATTCTTTAGGGAAGGGATGATAGAAGTTTATTAAATTCTGACAGGGAACTAAATGATTTTGTGTTAAGTATGAGGAAAGTGGAAGAGAAATTTTTGAATGTAAGCACAAAAAAAGGAAACTGGGATGGATACGATCTATCCAATATAGAGAGGCAGTGAAGTAGGTAAGGAACTCCTTAGCCATAATTATGAGAGTATTTTTGGATTCAAGGGAGGTCCCTATAGACTGGAGATGCACAAATATTTCCTCAATTCCCAAAGGGGGATCAATGGGTGATACGAGTAATTATAGACCTGTTAGCTTGACTTCTGTCTCAGGGAAAAAAATGGAGCCACTTGTTAAAGAAGTAATGCAGGACCATGTGGACATGAATGCAATTATACTGCAGTCACAGCTTGGATATTGTTGTTGTTTGGTTTTTAGGAGCATTGGCCATATTGCTCCGGGAATATGCTGTGGTCATTCCCTGACCTTTCCGCATCCTCCCTATTTGGTGGTGATGGGCTCGAACCCCCAGTCTAATTAAGAAAGCGTGTGCTACGTACTGCTGCTCCTTCCCACCTGGCTACGAAGGTGCCCAGCTTGGATGTGTTAAGGGTTAAATTTGTCTGACAAACTGACTAAGCAGTAACAAAGAAACTGGATGCATTAATACAGACAAAAAAGTAATTATGACATCATATACATACTTAGTTTCAGAAAAGCTTTTGATACTGTTGTCCCATAAAAGACTGCAGTATATATTGGAGGAATGTGGCATTAAGGGCAAGTAACTGCTATGGATAAAGGATGGTTTAGTGGGAGAAGACAGAGGGTAGCTATTAATGGACTAATGGTATTGGTCCACTCTTTATAACAGTTAGTAAACCCACTTAGTAAAAAGACTTAGTTTTATTTCAGAGTGCTCTTTTAAGGTGTTAAATTTTCTTGATTTTACCAGTTATCTTGATGTTCTTTATCTCCAATATGAAATGTGTAGTATAGCATTTTTTTCCTTCAAAAAGTAAAAGAAAAGTATAAAATTACAATTAATATACATTTTTTTTATCAATCAATCAATCATAGTATTTATTTGTTATACGATTGTTGTTAATATGTATTTGTCATATATAAACTATAATATTATTTATAACAGTTATTTTAAAAATAGCGAGGAAGACTACTTTTACTTTATATATTTTTCTCTAGATTTCGTTAATTTTAAAATTTCTTCTCCTTCCGGAGATATTAAAAAGTTTTTAAATTCTGAACAGGACATGTTATAGTTTTCTTACACCATAAGTTCAGCTTCTAAATTTTCTCTCTTTCCACCAAGCAGTTTTCTTTAAGCTGAAAACTCTTTCTGGTGAAGCATTTGAATGTGGGATGCTTAATACGGAGCTTACAATTTGAGACAAATTATTTGCCTCTGGAAATTGAGAAAAATTGCACCTATTTTTTGTCAACATGCATTTTCTTTTCTTCATTACTCAGTGACGAACAAAATGCCTTTAGACTTTCTCATTTTTCTCTTGTTATTAGAATTAATTTTTAACACATCCATTAGATTCCAATAAGAATTAATTAAAAATATGTAAAATCAATAAATTAACAGTGTTTTTCCTCTCTTGTCGGGACAAATGATGGTATTATCTGGAAGAGGGACTTGAAGTTCTAAATCGAGACAATCCCGGCCATATTGGGACAGTTGGCCACTCTGTCTCTGGCCCTGTAATAATGTAATTTTATTGCTGTTTAAATTATTTTTAACTGAAGTACCTTTATATGTTATTTTTTATGATATAGAACATTCTACATTAATTCAGCAAATAATTTTTGGAAGGGGAGGCGAGAGTAGGCTAGGAATTCCCTTTGGTAGAAAGAAAAAAGTTTATAAATTAATTAGGGAAATGTTACTTTATTAAAAGATAATCCTAACAAATAATCTTATCTGAGGATAGTTTCTTATTATAAAAATTGAAATAGAGTGTAAATATGAAGTATTTCAGCTTGTGGTGAATGAATACATTTTTTTAGGGAGAATGTGAGAGAGAGGAGAGACTAACATTTTTCTTATTAAAATTGCTTCATGTATGTTCTATTACACTGTGTGAACTCTTGTTTTATCATTAATACAGGAAAATATGATATGTTTTGAGTCTAAGTACTTAGCTATAAGTCAAGATGTAGATTATGCAACAAATGTTTTAAGAAATCACCCCTTTTAGAAAAGTGTAGGTCTTTGTGTTTTGAAGTGCACTAGTCATTAATGCTACTAAGAAACTTAACAGTTCTCTCATTGTATTACAGGGTAGCACTCTTGTCTGGGAGGATTTCATCACCAAGGCCACAAAATTGCAGTCCCACCTCAAGTATGTTCACAAAGATACTTTCAATGAAATTTTTATATTTTATATTTATTTTGAATGAGCAAGATAAGTAAAAAAATACTGATAAAAAACTGATTTTTGTGAGACTTTAAGAATAGATTGGATTACAAAGAGTAAGTGGCTTTTAAAAGCAAAGTGCTCTTTTAAGCATTTTGTACATCTTTGGTAGAAATAAAAAAAAGTTTATGAATCGATTAGGGGAATGTTACTTTTTTAAAAGATAATCCTAACAAATAATCTTGTCTGAGGATAGTTTCTCATTATAAAAATTGAAATAGAGTATAAATATGAAGTATTTCAGCTTGTGGTGAATGAATAAATTTTTTTTAGAGAGAGTGTTTAAAAAGAATTAGTGATTTCTTTTAAAGAAGTAAAAGAAAATGGTAACCTTTAAAAATTCGTTGGAATGAAAGAAAAGCATCAATAATAAAATTACTTGAAATAACTAACCAAACTTTATTAAAATAAATATAGAAAAATAAGTAAAAAATAAATCAAAAGGAACTTTTATTGTTTTTAGTGTACTGTTTGTCAAGAGTGATAAACCAGTACAATAAATGCAATAAAATATATAAAGATTAAAAAAAATTAAAATCACAAAACTTAAATGAGAAGCTTTCAAGGCGGGGTGTTTCTTTGTCAATTATTGTATGGCACAGTAAAACATAAATAGCAGGTTTGTCATGTGACATAGGATTAGCCTGGAATGATGATACTTAAAAGAAAAAAAAAAAAACAGAGAGAGAAAAATAGAGAAAGAGATCTTGAGCAACTGATCATGACCTGATAAATCCAGATCATATCAACAATAAAATTGAAGTTATTTTATTGTCGATATGATACCCAAATCAAGGCCCTTTTTCTGAAAGACAGTATTTGTTATGTTACTAGGAAAGTCCTGATACATTTACAGCCTTCATACTTTGGTTAAGAGACTAGAATTAAAATTGAATATGTCACGTCACCCTTCTCATTGTAAGTCAAGTGCAGAAAACATGCTTTTTGGTGTTGCATAGTTAGAACATGCATTAATAATAAATACCTTCCGTAATTTTTCTAAGTTTTAACATTACCATTTTTGTGATATATAATTTAAAAAAAATGATGTATAATAAAATTTACTAGTAATTTACATTATTAATACCTACAAAATAAGGAAGTCCTTTGAAAAAATGCTCTTTTAATATTATATAGGTTTTAATATTGTACTGAAAACATACTCTTTTAACATATATAGATTTTGTTGAATTTAAGTTAGGTTTATTTTATACTGGGTGAGCTGTAAAATACAGTTCACCCACGATCAAAAGGTTTCACCTAAAATTATATAAACAAGAAATATAATTTTCATTCTTGGATTCAATTTTCCATATGCTTAGCTCCTAAGTGATGAGGTGCCACTCAGCACTGAAATGGCCATCTGGAAGGTTTTGAAATTTTCCATAAATTGTAGAGTAGTCATCAGTCAACTCAATAGCTTGATCAATTTTATGTTTCTGTATTTTTTAGAAGGTCTCAGACTTGAGGCTTATGTCCAAGATATGAACTTATGTATTATGCATGTTATGGTATTAAGTTTATGGGAGCAATATGGCCTTAGTTGCTAATGCTCCTAAAAAAAAACAAAAAACAAAACAAACAATTAAGTTTATGAAACATCAGCATATAATTAAAATGAAGTTTTGGTTTATACTAATATCATATTTAGCGATATTCGGGTGATTTTCAAGACAAGTGGACCCAATTTCGGCGAAGTTCGGATCATCTGTGACAGCCAAATCCTTTGTTTGCACCTTCACTTTGGTGGAACTTAGTTTTTAGTTTTACTAGGTATAACCCCCTCCCCCCGTGCGCAAGCACACTGTGGGTAACCACCCAGGTGTGAACCAATGTAAGCAGGGGTTAAGGTGTGGCGCCCACACCACACAAAGGAATGCCACCCCTCTGTGTTACCAGTCAATACTAGGTGGTAGATGACTCGTCAACCAGTGCAAAACCACCACTATGCTTATTACCACTTTGCTTGAAGTGGTGGAACCCATGTTTAGTCTCCAGAGCTAAGTTCCAATCAACCCTTCCCCATTTCTTCCATTATGCAGTACGACTGATGACTTTTGAGGTTATGATGGACATCATGGCAAAATCCAAACTTCCTTACATTTTCAAGGGTACAACTCCAAAACAGTGTTTGCAGGCCAGACTAGTTAAAACACTAACCAAACCTATTGGTAACTCTCTAGGAGGCTTCCAGATCAGCTAGTGTATAATCTTGCTGCCTCTACTCCAGATAGTGACTGGAGGGAGTCTGGGTAGTGTATATGCAGGGGGCATTGTCGAGGCCATGTTATGTCGAGGATCTAGGTATTTTATTACCATGTGTACACCATATCCAAAAATTTCATTACTTCATACAGCATGTCCCCCCCCCACTTTTTCTTACTATTGAATACACCATGAATAGTCAAACTAATAGAGCAAAAAGATCTAAACCTCCCAAACGCTTGGTGTTTGGGAGGTTTATCACATATATTTGTGAAGTGAACATATATTTGTGAAGTGAACCTGGTTCACTTCACAAATATATGTGATCTCAGTTCTAATCTCAATGATGTCCATTTCCACTTACAATCTGCCAAACCCTATGTACTTTTTCTGACAGAATCTCAGTTATCGGTTGATTCAACTACTGCTCATCTCAGTTGCCAAAGTTATTTGCTGTATGATTCCTTTGGCCTCAAAGGTGGTACTTGTGCATATGTCTATTCCGATATTCCCTGTCAGAGACTTGGTAATTTGGAATTTCCTCTTTTCGACTTTACCTCATTCTGTCAAATTCATCTGTTGTCTCTACCGTTCTCCCTTCCACTAATCACTTGGAACTCTTTGACTTCCTCTCTTTGCAACTTGACTTTCTCCAGACCAACTTTCCTAACAGTGAGGTAATTTTCCTAGGCGATTTTAATGTTCACAACTCCAGCTGGTTTCCGATTTCTAGTCACACAAACCCAGCTGGTTGAGATGTTGATTCTTTTGCAGTTATCAATGACCTGGCACAGATTGTTCATTTACCTACAAGAATACCTGACAATGCTAACCATACACCCAACGTGCTTAATCTTTTTCTCACAAACAACCCTTCTAAGTACACGGTAGAAGTGAGTGGTCCTTTAGGCACATTAGATCACAACTTGGTGACTGTCCCTTCTGCAGTGGAGCCTTTATGGCTATTCGCAACCTCATGTTTTTTGGCATTACAAGAATGCAAAATGTGATTACCTGCGGGATTTCTTTTCTTCTTTTCGTTGGTCAGATTACTGTTTCAAAACTTCTGATGTCAATGTTTGCTCAGATTGTGTCAGTGAAATTATTCTTGTAGGAATGGATTCTTTTATTCCATACTCCACTTTAAAATCTCATCATTTGTCTAAACCTTGGTTTCCCAATAAATGTGCTAAGGGTGTTCAAGAGAAGAATGTTGCATATTGCAATTGGCTTGTTTCCAATTCTTCATTTTCATTTTCTGTCTACACCAGAGCTCTCAACAAATGTAAAGCAGTTATTAATTGGTCCAAACTAGATTTTGAGCAGGCTAAGAGTATAAAACTTGCTTCTTGTCAAAATGGTAGCTGAACATTCTGGTCTCTTGCCAGAGCTATTGGCTGCAAGTTTTGCCTATTTCTGCTCCCACCTCTGTCAAAACCAGATGGTTCTATTTTCGCGTCAGCCAAAGATAAAGCTGACCCGCTAGCATACTATTTTTCTTCCAACTCTTGTATTAATGATTTTGGTAAAACACTCCCCACCATTCTCAACATGCTCCATTCAATGCCTCCTGTGGTCTTCCATCAAAAGGATGCAGAAAGATTTTGACGAATCTTGATGCTAAGAAAGCTCCAGGTCCTGATGGTATTTCTCCACTTATTCTCAAAACCTGCGTTCCCGAACGTACTCCTGTTCTTTGCCACCTTTTTTCACTTTCTTATTCCAAAAGTGTTTTTCCCTCTGCTTGGAAATTTGCTCACATCCAGTCAGTTCTTAAAAAGAGTGACAAATCCCTCCCATCCATTTATCATCCCATTGCAATTACTTCTACTCTTTCTAAAGTAATGGAGAAATCAATTAACAGCCAACTCTTAAACTATCTAGAAACTTTCTATTTGATCAGCAATCGCCAATATAGATTCCATCAGTGTCGATCCTGATGATATTCTGGCTTATGTTACCCATTTATGGACTAATTCAATGGAAAAGTTTGGTGAAACAAGCAGTTGCTTAACATCTCAAAGGGTTTTGATCGTGTTTGGCATAAAGGTCTTCTAACCAGGCTTCCAACTCATGGTTCGCCAACTGTGTTTTGTAAGTGGTTGTCCAGTTTTCTCTCTAATCGCTCACTGAGGGTGATGGTAGGTGGCTCTCTGTCTTCTAACTTCTCCACTAATGCTAGTGTCCCCCCAGGGCTCAGTTCTTTCCCCCACTCTTTTCCTCTTGTATATTAATGACCTTCTTTCATTGCCCAGAAATTCTATCCATAGTTTTGCTGATGATAGCACATTGTATTCCCCTTTCCAGTTTGAGAAACCTTGCCCTGCTCAATAAGCTTCAACTTCTTGAATATCCGCTACCAATGTCAGTTACCAGATACTTCCGTGGGCACTGTTCTTCTGAATTGGCTTCTATAATTCCTGCTCTCTCTTTCAAAAGAGTCCGAACACGTGCCGCCACCAGCCAACATCCATTTACTATCCAACTTCAAACTCACAGAACCAACTTTTCATCTTCCCCATATATTCGTTCAACTGCCATTTTCTGGAACATGCTTCCTTCATATGTATTTCCTGAAAATTACAGTCTACAGAAGTTCAAGTCTAATGTCAACAAATATCTTCTTTCATCTTCTCAACCTCCAACCCAAGCACGGTACCAAGTACTATGGGTTCTAATACCTCTCGTGTTTGGGGTTTTCATAAAAAAAATCCTTAAATGCCGAAAGTTTGGCATTTAAGTAAACACCGATCTTTTGGAAGAAAAGTAATGCCGAAAGATCGGCATTACTTTTCTTCCAAACAGCTGTTTACTCTGTACAAATCACAAATCTGCCCTACCTGGAATATTGTTCCCACATCTATGGCGGTGTCCCCAAAACCTCTCTCAGGCTTCTAGATTCCATTCAGAAGAGGGTAGTTAGGTTAATGACTCATCTCTAACAGAGTCTCTCCACTCTCTGTCTCATAGATGTACTGTTTCTGCCGCATGTCTTTTCTATATATACTTCCATGGGCACTGTTCTTCTGAATTGGCTTCTATAATTCCAGCTCTCTCTCTCAAAATGGTCCGAACATGTGCCGCCACCAGCCAACATCCATTTACTATCCAACTTCAAACTCACAGAACCAACTCTTCATCTTCCTCGTTTATTCATTCAACTGTTGTTTTCTGGAACAACCTTCATATTTTTTTCCTGAAAATTAGTGTACAGAAGTTCAAGTCTAATGTCATCAAATATCTTTTTTCGTCTTTTCAACCTCTAACCCATGCATGGCACTAAGTACTATAGGTTCTGATACCTCTTGTGTTTGGGATTTTCAAAAAAAAAAAAAAAAAAATTAGTAGTCGTGGGGGCTTAAACCACATTCAACCCAAATAATCGTATTACTGTACCTTCATGTTTGATCTACTGGCTACAGATTGTCCTTTTATTTTGCATGATATTGTCCACTAATTGAGCACTTTATTTCAATAATTAATTTAGACATAATATTTTTTATTTTTTAATTTATTTATTTCATTATTTTTTCTCCAAGTCCTCACTAGTAGGGATGTTAAGTATTGATAATTCTGAGTAAATACACTTTCACCTTCTTTCATGGCTTTTAACTCCACAGTGATCACACCTCTAATTGTAATAAAAATGGCTGTGTCACCTGACCAGTTCCCACACAAGTACGTACTACCTTTGAGGCGAAATGAATGATACAGCGAATAATTTGGGCAATTGAGATGAGCAGTAGTTGAATCAACCGATAACTCAGATTCTGTCAGAAAAAGTACATGGGGTTTGGCAGACTGCAAGTGAAAATGGACATTGTTGAGATTAGAACTGAGACCATGTGTGTGTGTGTGTGTGTGTATATATTTGTGAAATGCACTTGTAAGTGTTTGGGAGGCCTATGCGCTCTGGATTCATTCTATTAAAATTACAGTTGCTCAGAGCGAAACGGATACAAAAATATAGATTGTAACAGGTTTAATAACAGGACATATACATGTATTAGATTAGATACATAAAGCTTTCAGTTATCTAGTTAACCTTCTTTAGTTGATATGAAATGACAGTTAGAATGGAGGCATGTACTGCCAATCTGGTACGTGAAGCGCGTGGCTAATTGTTTGAGGTTGAAGCCTGTGGTTGTGATGTATGTGGACGTGGCCAGTGCTTGTCAATGGACAGGATCATTGCTTCGGTGATAGGGTGGACTTGACAACCACTGTTCCTGTTCACTGAGGTATTAGAGCATTTAATGTTTAATGATTCCAACCAGGTGCGGCGCAGATAATGGCGGGACTTATCCACAATCAGGACATCGCGGTGTGTGTCTATGTCGTGGTGGGTTGCCCAGACGTGCTCGGCAATAGCTGTGTGCTCCACATCCGCTAAGTGGATCGCTCTTTTGTGTTCGGAAAGGTATTTTTCGAGCCGTCTCCCAGTTTCCCCGAAGTAACAGCTAGTGCAGTCACGGCAAGAGATGCGGTAGACCAATCTGCTTTGTAGTAGGGTGGGGACAGGTGTTTTCACTTTGGAGATGAGGGATCGTAATTTCCTGCCTGGGAGTTGCACGCACTTTATCCCATGTGATTTTAAGATTCTACAGACCTGTTGTGATAGGTTTGGGTAGTATGGGATAAAGGCGCTCGTAGTTGAGTCACCACCTTGGATGTTTCTGTTGGTCGCTATGTGGTCGCGTGCCTGTAGGTCACACCTGTCAAGGGTATTGATGGGATAGCCACACCTCCCCTTGACTTTAGCGATTTCTGTGCACCTCTCATTTACAGAGCTAGAGTGTGTCCAGGCGCGAGTTAGTAAGGTTCGTGCAGTGGCAAGAAGATGGCTACGCACGTGTGCTGACCGGAAGTTGGTAAATTGGCCAGCACACATAAGTTTACGATGGACTGTTGTCTTCAAGCATGTGCCCTCGCGCCGGATAAGGGTGTCTAAGTATGGTATGGTGTTGTTCGACTCTAGCTCGATCGTGAATTTTGTGAAAGGTGACAGAGTTGAGGTGGGCTAAGATTCAGTCACCTGAATTTATCTGGGGATAACTACGAAAACATCATGCACATTGCGACACCAAAAGACAATGGGATCTGGTACGTCTGTAAATGCACGACCCTCTAACTCCTCCATCGCGATGTTTGCCGTGACCAAACTAACTGGGGAACCCATGGCTGTGCCGTGTACCTGCTGGTAAATGGAGTCGTTAAACAGACTCCATTTACCACCAGGCAAATGACCATTAGTTCGGTCACGGCAAACATCGCGATGGAGGAGTTAGAGGGTCGTGCACTTACAGACGTACCAGATCCCATTGTCTTTTGGTGTCGCTATGCGGACGATATGTTCGTAGTTATCCCCAGAAATTCAGGTGACCGAATCTTAGCCCACCTCAACTCTCTGTCACCTTTCATAAAATTCATGATTGAGCTAGAGTCGAACAACACCATACCATACTTAGACACCCTTGTCCGGCGCGAGGGCACATGCTTGAAGACAACAGTCCATCGTAAACTTATGTGTGCTGGCCAATTTACCAACTTCCGGTCAGAACACGCGCATAGCCATCTTCTTGCCACTGCACGAACCTTACTAACTCGCGCCTGGACACACTCTAGCTCTGTAAATGAGAGGCACACAGAAATCGCTAAAATCAAGGCAGACCTTACGAAGTGTGGCTATCCCATCAATACCCTTGACAGGTGTGACCTACAGGCACGCGACCACGTAGCGACCAACAGAAACATCCAAGATGGTGACTCAACCACGAGCACCTTTATCCCATACTACCCAAACCTATCACAACAGGTCTGTAGAAACTTAAAATCACATGGGATAAATTGCGAGCAACTCCCAGGCAGGAAATTACGATCCCTCATCTTCAAAGTGAAAACACCTGTCCCCACTCTACTACAAAGCAGATTGGTCTACCGCATCTCTTGCCGTGACTGCACTAGCTGCTACTTCGGGGAAACTGGGAGACAGCTCGAAAAATGCCTTTCCGAACACAAAAGAGCAATCCACTTAGCAGATGTAGAGCACTCAGCTATTGCCGAGCACGTCTGGACAACCTGCCATTATCTGCGCCGCGCCTGGTTGGAATCGTTAAACATCAAATGCTCCAATACCTCAGTGAACAGGAACAGTGGTTGTCAAGTCCACCCTATCACCGAAGCAACGATCCTGTCCATTGACAAGCGCTGGCCACGTCCACATACATCACAACCACAGGCTTCAACCTCAAACAATTAGCCACGTGCTTCACGTACCAGATTGGCAGTACATGCCTCCATTCTAACTGTCATTTCATATCAACTGAAGAAGGTTAATTAGATAACCGAAAGCTTTATGTATCTAATCTAATATATGTATATTTCCTGTTATTAAACCTGTTACAATCTATATTTTTGTATCCGTTTCGCTCTGAGCAACTGTAATTTTAATTTTAATTAGTAGGTATAGATCTTTCTGCAGATAAGCTTACTCTGTTAGTTCAACAATTCATGGTGTATTCAGTAGTAATAAAAAGTGGGGGGGGGGACATGCTGTTTGAAGGAATGAAATTTTTGAATAGGACATACACATGGTAAGAATATACCCAGCTTCTTCACATAACGTGGCCTTGACAATGCTTCCCACATATACACTACTCTGACCACCTCCAGTTTAGCATTAGCATTAGTAGAGGCATTTGATGCAAAAAAGCAAGCTTATGCAGCATCAGCCAAAAAAAAAAAAAAAAAAAACCCCACTTCCACTTCACCCCTCTGTTCGTTCAAAATACCTGTCCAGCTGAGCCTTAAACTTATTTAGGCTATCAACCTCCACTACAAGGGATGGAAGTCTGTTCCACCAACCAACCAACAACCCGCTGGCTAAAGGCAAATTTCCGCACGTCTATCCTATGTCTGTCTTTCCTCAATTTGAATTTATGCCCTCTCAGGTGATTATTCTGATCTGGAGGAAGAATCCCATCAGCATTGAGCATGCTCAAACCATTCAAGGCTTTATACACCTCTATCAGATCACCTCGCTGGTGCCTAGTCTCCAGACACTGTAATTTGCAAAACTTAAGCCTTTCTTCGTAAGAGCACCCCTTTGTTCCATTCACTAATCTTGTTGCCCTTCTCTGTACTCGTTCCAGCAGCTCTACATCCTTCTTGAAATGAGGCCTCCAGACCTGTATACAGTACTCTAGGTGTGGCCTGACCATTGCCTTATACAAGGGAATAATCTCCTCCTTATCCCTGCTGGAAAAATTCCTGTATATCATTGACAATACTCCATGAGCTACTCTTGCAGACCGTCTGCACTGCTCAGAGAACTTCATATCTGCCTGCACAACCACCCCCAAGTCCCTTTCATTCTCTACCACTGTCAGTGTAGTACCACAGAGTTGATACTTTGCTCTGCGGTTGCTGTTTCCCATGTGTAGTTCTTTACATTTGTCAATGTTAAACTTCATTTGCCACCTCTCAGCCCATCTGCTCAACCTTTCCAGATCCTGTTGCAGCAGCGTAGTGTCAGTAGTGTCCTTGACAACCCTGCCAACCTTTGTATCGTCTGCAAACTTGGACACTAAGCTTGATATACCATCATCAATATCATTTATAAATACAGAAAACAATAATGGACCCAACACTGAGCCCTGAGGGACTCCACTAATAACATTAGTCCACAATGAGCAGTGTCCATTGATTACCACTCTCTGTCTTCTCCCCCTCAACCACCCCTTTATCCATAGCAGCAATTTGCCTCCAATGTCACACTGCTCCAATTTGTGTAGCAGTCTTCCATGTGCAACAGTATCAAAAGCCTTTCTAAGATCCAAGTATATAATATCAAAGCTATTCCCTGCATCCAGTTCTTTTGTGACTGCATCATAATATCCAATCAAATTGGTCAGGCAAGGCTTCCCCTTAACAAAACCATGCTGTGTCCGAGCTATAACTGAAGTCTTGTGTAAATGATCCTGCAGTGCTTCTTTAACCAGTGCTTCCATTAATTTTCCTGGAACAGAAGTTAAGCTCACAGGTCTATAATTACTTGTGTCAGCCTTTGATCCTCCTTTGTGAATTGGGGTCACATTTGCACATTTCCAGTCTATGGGTACCTCCCCTGAGTCCAAGGAAGCTCTCATAATTATGGCTAAGGGTTTGCTTACTTCCTTTGCTGCCTCCTTTAATATAACACTTGGGCATTGCGTGACACAGAGACAACCCCCAAGGCAGAATGCGCTGGTCCCGAAGGAACTAGTAGTTGTTGGTGACTCTATTGTCAGGGAAACGGGGAACATGCTTTGTAAAAAAGATAGGTGGAACAGGACCACGGTATGTCTGCCAGGGGCAAAGGTTGATGACGTTGTAGAGCGAATATCATCTTTTAAGGGCACAAAAGGTGATATAGTTGTACACGTTGGCACTAATAATATTAAGAGTAGGAGACCGGCAGAATTACTTAACAAGTACAGGTCACCGTTGAACAAAAGCTGAGAATTAGGGTTGAATTTGAAAGTGTCTGCAATTCTGCCCAGACACGATAGGAGGGAGTATGTGATGAGAGCCTTGTCGATCAATTCGGCCCTGGAAAGATTGTGCAAGGCTCAAGGGGTAGAATTTTTTTCAGCCTGGACTGTACTTGTTAACAGGAGAGATTGCTTCTACAGGGATGGGATACACTTAAATAGAAAGGGTGCAAGAATATTTGCTGATGCTATCGAGGCAGTGTTAGGTGGGTCGGAAAACTGCTAGCTTGGGGGGAGACAAAGACCAATAGATTGACAGTAGCCACTCGCAGAGGTGAAAGAGATTCTTGCACTGCTTCTATTAGAATGAGCAGAAACCTGAAAAACAAGATGCATGGTATTTCAGAGACTGCTGGGAGCCATTGCGGTACAAGTAAACACATGGGTTGTGTTAGGGTAGCTAAGAATAGAAACAGGTGCAGGTATACTTGCGTGTACACCAATGCTAGGAGTTTAGTAAATAAATTTGATGAATTTGAGGTATTGCTCAAAACATCAAAGGCAGATATTGTTGGGATATCAGAGACGTGGTGTCACACAGATATAAGGGATGCAGAACTGCAATTTGGTGAGTACAACGTCTACAGAAAGGATAGACAGGATAGTAAGGGGGGAGGGGTTATGCTATTAGTTAAGAAACACATAAAATCCAAGGAAGTGAAGCCAGTCGACATCGCTGGACAGTGCAGTGTTGAGTCAGTTTGGTGTGACATAAGCATTGGGAGATCAAAATTGAGAGTAGGAGTGTGCTATAGGCCTAATGACTCTAATGAGTATAATAAGGAACTGTACAGGGAAATAGAGTGGGCCAGTAAATCAGAGAGTCTTATAATGGGAGATTTTAATTTCCCAGATATTGACTGGAATTTGGGGGCTGGTTACTCGCACACTAGCATGGCTTTTGTGGATTTATTGGATGATTGTTTTCTACATCAGCATGTTCAGGAGGCAACTAGAGGGAGTAATACTCTTGATTTGATTATCAGCAGTGATTCTTCATGCATTAAGAATCTGCAGATAAATGAACCACTAGGTGGCAGTGATCACAGTGTGCTGAAGTGGGATTTACTCAAAGAGGTAACTACCATTAGGGGTAAAGGGAAGGGTTATTGCTTCCGTAAAGGCGACTACGATGGACTGAGACAGTATTTAAATTCTATACAGTGGGACCAACTGATGATGTTACCAACAGCAAATTCAAAATGGGAAGCATTCAAAGAACTTATCTTGGAAGCTACTAGGCTTTACATACCAACTAAGAAATATTGTTCAAGGTTTAGGCCAAAATGGATGTCAGATGAACTAATGAGGCATATGGCAGAGAAGAAAAATGCATGGGATACTTACAAATTAACACATGACACAGAAGCCTATGATAGATACAAGTTGATATGCAACCAAGTTACAAAGGAGGTTAGGCAGGCGAAGGCAGATTACGAGAAATCCTTGGCAAGGGATGCAAAGAAAAACAGCAAAGAGTTCTTTACTTATGTAAACTCTAGAAGGAAGGGGATGAATCAGATTGGTCCACTTGATATTGATGGGTCAACTGTTGATGATCCTGCTCAGGTAGCTAACAAACTAAATGAATATTTTGCATCGACATTCACACATGAGGAGTTATTCAGCAAGGGGAATGCCAGAGGTGTATTCAACTCTAGCAGTAAGCTACAGAATCTTGAAATAACTGGGAGTAAAGTGGAGGAGAAACTGTTGAAGATAAACACAAGAAAGGCACCCGGGGTGGATGGGATCTATCCAGTTATATTAAAGGAGGCAGCAAAGGAAGTAAGCAAACCCTTAGCCATAATTATGAGAGCTTCCTTGGACTCAGGGGAGGTACGCATAGACTGGAGATGTGCAAATGTGACCCCAATTCACAAAGGAGGATCAAAAGCTGACACAAGCAATTATAGACCTGTGAGTTTAACTTCTGTTCCAGGAAAATTAATGGAGGCACTAGTTAAAGAAGCACTGCAGGATCATTTACACAAGACTTCAGTTATAGCTCGGACACAGCATGGTTTTGTTAAGGGGAAGTCTTGCCTGACCAATTTGCTTGGATACTATGATGCAGTCACAAAGGAACTGGATGCAGGGAATAACTTTGATATTATATACTTGGATCTTAGAAAGGCTTTTGATACTGTTGCACATGGAAGACTGCTGCACAAATTGGAGCAGTGTAACATTGGAGGCAAATTGCTGCTGTGGGTAAAGGGTTGGCTGAGGGGGAGAAGACAGAGAGTGGTAATCAATGGACACTGCTCGTCGTGGACTAATGTTATTAGTGGAGTCCCTCAGGGCTCAGTGTTGGGTCCATTATTGTTTTCTGTATTCATAAATGATATTGATGATGGTATATCAAGCTTAATGTCGAAGTTTGCAGACGATACAAAGGTAGGCAGGGTTGTCAAGGACACTACTGACACTATGCTGCTGCAACAGGATCTGGAAAGGTTGAGCAGATGGGCTGAGAGGTGGCAAATGAAGTTTAACATTGACAAATGTAAAGTACTACACATGGGAAACAGCAACCGCAGAGCAAAGTATCAACTCTGTGGTACTACACTGACAGTGGTAGAGAATGAAAGGGACCTGGGGGTGGTTGTGCAGGCAGATATGAAGTTCTCTGAGCAGTGCAGACGGGCTGCAAGAGTAGCTCATGGTGTATTGTCAATGATATATAGGAATTTTTCTAGCAGGGATAAGGAGGTGATTATTCCCTTGTATAAGGCAATGGTCAGGCCACACCTAGAGTACTGTATACAGGCCTGGAGGCCTCATTTCAAGAAGGATGTAGAGCTGCTGGAACGAGTACAGAGAAGGGCAACAAGATTAGTGAATGGAACAAAGGGGTGCTCTTACGAAGAAAGGCTTAAGATTTGCAAATTACAGTGTCTGGAGACTAGGCACCAGCGAGGTGATCTGATAGAGGTGTATAAAGCATTGAATGGTTTGAGCATGCTCAATGCTGATGGGATTCTTCCTCTAGCTCAGAATAATTACCTGAGAGGGCATAAATTCAAATTGAGGAAAGACAGATGTAGGATAGACGTGCGGAAATTTGCGTTTAGCCAGCGAGTGGTTGGTTGGTGGAACAGACTTCCATCCCTTGTAGTGGAAGTTGATAGCCTAAATAAGTTTAAGGCTCAGCTGGACAGGTATTTTGAACGAACAGAGGGGTGAAGTGGGAGTGGTTTTTTTTTTTTTTTGGCTGATGCTGCATAAGCTTGCTTTCTTGCATTAAATGCCTCTACTAATGCTAATGCTAACTTCCACAAGTTTTATTTCTTGACTGGGTTCTCACACAACCCGACTATAGGTTGCAGATATATTACATTACATTTGTAATGTAATATATCTGTAACGATATATAATATATATATACAAGGAAAGTGTGTCACTGAGGAAATTTTTTATTTTTCTTTTCTTCGTAAGCATTCAATTACTTTTATATCTGTTTCAACATGCTAATCCCATTGCCATAACTTCTAAGATATTTCCCTCTTATGAAGAAAGACAAAATTAAATACTGTTATGAAGCAAGAACTCTTTCTTTGTTGTGCAGTATCAGAGTATTAACATTACAGCTCATTAAAATTTCATGGTAAAGGTGTAGCTAAAGATAATATATAAGAAAAATTAATCCAAATTATTATTATTATTTTTTTAATAATAAATTTTATTTTTTAATAATAATCAAAATAATAATAATTTTGATTGATTTAATTAACAGCAATAAGATCCAACTTATGAAGGAACCACTTTTTTAAAATTTTGATGGTGTACAGTTGAATGGCAGGATCTTAATATGAAGTGCCAGCGTATAAAAATAAAATATTTAAAAATAATATACATTTGCTTTGCTTAGAATTCAACGTTGCCACTCAGCAAGATTGGGGCTGACAAATACTTGTGCTTAATTGTTTAACTCAGAGTTATCGTGGGACATTGCTGAAGGTCTACACAACCCTATATAACCTTCAGCAACATCTTACTCATCAACTACTTGGTCCACACAGCTGAAACTCTTGATACCTTTTGCCCGAAGTGTCCTTCATGCAAAGAAAATGCAAGATCAAATTAAGCCTCATCTTAATAATTATATGAATGTGCTAAAAACATGAATTTAAATTTAGCACGCACTTTTCGTGTCCAATTATTGAAATGTACATTCTTAATGATTTTTGTCAGCATGTACGTTACACTCTGGTTTCATGTTACAGAAGAGTCTGGCTTGCATACAGTTGTTGAAGCTTGCAAGTTTTTTGATTGAAATTTTAAAAACATGTCTAAAGTGCTGCAGAAATGTTTCATTTTCAAAAAATAATTAAAAATGTATGTTTTTAATATAAAAAATGAATTTTTTTATGTTTAAATTCAGAAAAGATTGAAAATAAAGATGGCATTAAAAAAGCGAACAGTTTGAATTATTTCTTTCTGGTTTTTAATGGTATATTGGGGAAAGAAACTTTTTATCTCATTAAGCAGGTGTGTGTGTGTGCATGATTAAAATAAAATTACAGGCCTGCTGGTTACTGGTTAATTATTACGGTGGAGGGCAGGTTACAAGCCGTTAATATGAAATATTAAGGGCTTGCAACCTTAATATTAATAACAATTTTATTTTTGAGGTGCTGTTATATTAATAACAGCACCTTAAAAATAAAATATTTAAGCACAGTGTACATGTACTCTGCTTAGTTTTACAATTCCACTCTGTGAGATTGGGACTGACAAATATTACTGCTTCTCAATGAAAGTCTATTGTAATTACAGTTCTGTTTTAAAATTTTGAATATAACTAAGTATATTCTGTGTTTTTGCTGCTTTTCTTTGCTAGAGATTTCTCATAATCTGCCTTAGGTTTCCTAACTTCCTTTGTGACTTGATTACAGACTAGTTTATATCTACCACAAGCTTCTGTGTTGCCTGATAATTTAATTTATATGCATTGTAATTTGAATAACTTGAGGTTTAAAAATTAAGTATAATGTGATTCATAGCATTTTAATTTAAATATATTATCACAGATGCATAACATTAATATTTGTTTTCATAGAGCAACAGTTTTGGTATCAGCAGCATTTCTGGATTCCTTCCAAAAGATAGCAGATATGGCTACTTGTGCAAGAGGCAAGTATATTATATATTTATTATATATTATTATTAATATATGATTATATTATTATTAATATATTATTTATTATATATTTATTTGTAAAAGAATAAGAGAAGCTTACCTCAGTATGATACTCTCTAAAAATTAAAATGAAAACAATTAAAAATCAATTTAAACGCATTTAAAAATCAAGTAAAAAATTAATTTAACGAAAAAATTTCAAAACAGTTTTCCTTCCTGAAGCTAACAACGCCTTTTGACCATATGTCGTGATCACAGGAATGAAAGTTACCGATTAGCGGTGAGCATGAAACTTAAATAGGGATTATTTGTCTGTGCATGCGCGTAAAAGATCACGGAATCGGAGATTAGATATGGCCAGCAAACATTAACAGAATTCTCGTGTAATTTAATTTTGACAGTTTCTGCAATTAATAGTCTCATATAATTACGTTGGACACTTAAGTATTTTGGCCTCATTAAATAAAAAAAGTATGTTTTTTTGTTATCGGCATGAAAGGCTAATTCTGATGCTGCCGAACAAGAAGCATGAACCGAGGCTGCATGTTGATTAACACAAAAATTGAGAGGAAACCGCGTAGAACCTTCATAAGATGAGCTTCAATCGCCGCAAGAAATGTTGTATACCAGGTCATTTATTTGTGTTGCGAACAAGAAAAGGACTGAGCAATTTTTCAGTATAGTGTGTAATTTCCGTATTGGCCTGGCCTCAGTTTTAAATTCGGTATTTTTAAAGAATCTGTTAAGCTGTTTGTGCCACTGTTCAACCTATGGGACAGAAATAAAGTATTTTTTGATATTACTATTGTTAGTTGGTGTAGCGTTTTGTATCCTATCTTTAGCTTGTACCCTAATTTGGTTTATTATAGCAAGGGGGTAACCTCTGTTTAAGAATCTGCTGGTTAATATTTGTATTTTTGTGTCCAAAGATGATTCCATTGTTGAATATTTATAGGCATTGAGAAATTGATTAAAGATAATCGATCTTTTTTAGGTGAATGGGTAGTAGCTGTTATAATGCAGAAGCATACCAGTGTTTGTAGTTTTACGACAGTTGTTAAATTGGATTTTATGCGAGCCCCGAGTAAGCATGAAATTTAGAAAATTTAATGACTTAGTATTTGTATTCTCCCTTTCCAATGTAAATTTGAGTCTAGAATGAATATTATTAAAGAATGTAAACTGTCTTGGATGGTGCTACTATCAGTAATAACTAGAATATCGTCTAAATAACCTCCCATAGTATGTGATACGGGGTAGAAAAGGCATCAAATGTATATGCTCGATTGTTGAGAGATAAATTTCCGATATTAAGCCACTCAGGCTCAATTCCATTGGCAAAACAAAAATTTTTTGTTTACTTTGTCTCAAAAGGTGATATAGTTGGCTTCGTATAATTAATCGGTATTGAGTTATTATTTAACATATCCCAAAGAATATCTAACATATATTCCATGTTTACATTTATATGCTATCGCAGGACAAGATTTCTTTCTTTTTTTTTTTTTTTTTATCCAAAGGATTAAATTATTATTTTAAAAAAAACGTTAACCACGTATCGAAAAAATGGCTACATTAATATGGCTCAGTTAAAGGAATTGAAGGCCAGAATATACAATATTCCTGGGTGCCTCCGAAGCCAGGTGGGCAGGAGCAGCAGTGCATAGCACATGCTTCTTGATTAGACCGGGGTTCGAGCCCATGCCCACCAAATACTGAGGATGTGGAAAGGTCAGGGAATGACCACTGCATACACCTGGAGCAATATGGCCTTAGTTGCTAATGCTCCTAAAAACCAAATAACAAACAATATTCCTGCTCTTTTCGGTCAGGTAAAATTACATAAAACCGGATTTCCTATTTGGCCTATTGTTTCCTACAGAAACTCGGCATTTTCATCCTTGGCTATATATAAAAGCATCATAAAGCCCTTTAGACAGGCGATACAATTTGGGATTAAGAACTATGATACATTATTTAGTAACCTTAAGGACTGTAGACTTGGTGATAATGATAATTTATTCTCACTAGATGTTACCTCATTATATACAAATGTGTAAACATTGAATATACATTAGATATTCTGTGGCATATGTTAAATAATAACTCGATACCGATTAATTATGCGATTAATTATATTTCCTTAATAGGAAGTATAATATTAATTATACTTCCAATTAAGGAAATTTTTCATTTAATTAAACTCTTAGTTGAAGCCAACAATATCACCTTTTGAGACAAAGTAAACAAAAAATTTTTGGGTTGCCAATGGGATTAAGCCCGAATGGCTTAATATCGGAAATTTATCTCTCAACAATTGAGCGTATACATTTGATGCCTTTTCTACCCCATATCACATACTATGGGAGATATTTAGACGATATTCTAGTTATTACTGATAGTAGCACTATCCAAGACAGTTTACATTCTTTAATAATATTCATTCTAGACTCAAATTTACATTGGAAAGGGAGAATACAAATACTAAGTCATTAAATTTTCTAAATTTCATGCTTACTCGGGACTCGCATAAAATCCAATTTAACATCTGTTGTAAACCTACAAATACCGGTATGCTTCTGCATTATAACAGCTACCACCCATTCACCTAAAAAAGATCGATTATCTTTAATCAATTTCTCAATGCCTATAAATATTCAACAACGGAATCATCTTTGGACACAAAAATACAAATATTAACCAGCAGATTCTTAAACAGAGGTTACCCCCTTGCTACAATAAACCAAATTAGGGTACAAGCTAAAGATAGGATACAAAACGCTACACCAACTAACAATAATAATATCAAAAAATACTTTATTTCTGTCCCATAGGTTGAACAGTGGCACAAACAACTTAACAGATTCTTTAAAGATACCGAATTTAAAATTGAGGCCAGGCCAATATGGAAATTACACACTATACTGAAAAATTGCTCAGTCCTTTTCTTGTTCGCAACACAAATAAATGACCTGGTATACAACATTCCTTGTGGCGATTGAAGCTCGTCTTATGAAGGTTCTACGCGGTTTCCTCTCAGTTCATGCTTCTTGTTCAGCAGCGTCAGAATTAGCCTTTCATGCCGATAACAAAAAAACATACTTTTTTATTTAATGAGGCCAAAATACTTAGTGTCCAACATAATCATGAAACAGAATTATTAATTGCAGAACTGTCGAAATTAAATTACACGAGAATTCTGTTAATGTTTGCCTGCCATATCTAATCTCCAGTTCGTGGTCTTTTATGCACATGCACAAAGACAAATAATCCCTATTTAAGTTTCATGCTCACTCCTCGTCGGTAATTTTCATTTCTGTGATCACAACATATGGTCGAAAAGCGTTGTCAGCTTTAGGAAGGAAAATCATTTTGCAATTTTTTTGTTAAATTAATTTTTTACTTTATTTTTAAATTTTAATTATTTTGTACTGTAATGTAAGTTTTTCGATTTTATAATTGTAATTATAATAAATACTAATTATGTATTTATTATAATTTTTCTATGTATATTTTATGGTTTACTTGCAGTTCATATTTTTTTATTATAATTAATTAATAATAATAAAAAATCATAAAATCTATATATTTTGAGGTTTTTTTTTTTTTTTTTTTTTTTACTTATTTATTTTATATTTCACTCCAAAGAAATTTTTTGGTTTCTTGAAAATAAATATTCTTTCAAGCAAATATTTTTCAAAGAAGCATGATCTTATTGACTGTTATGATATATAATGTTAGATTTTATGCTACAGATCTGAATGCATTTTACTAATTAACAATAAATGAATAACTTGCAGTGAATGTGTTAATTACTGAAATGAACTGAATTTTATTTGCCATTGAAGCTCATTTCTTTTTGTATAAATCTTCAAGTGGGCTTACAAATACAGTAGAACCCAGATAAGAAATCCTGCATAAGAAGTTTTTCCCTGTACTATGTTTGATTTCTTAAGTCCCAATTTCACCTCTATATATTGTAATGTATTATATTCCCATGTAAGAAGTTTCCCGGGTCAAAAGTTTTCCTGCATCAAAAGTTTGTGATAAAGAATACATAGTGTATTATTATAATGACATTTTCCCAATTAATACGTATTTTAAATGCAAAAATTATTTATTTTTAATATTAAAAAATATTAAACAATATTTATTAATCGAACAGGTGAATGCCAAGCACCTTTTTATTTCATAGTAAACCAACGAAGTAGGTGAAATGGCATCATTTTTATTACATCTCACATCGAGTTGCCCTGCTATTGCACTACCCCCAATTGCCAATGCTTCGCCAATGGTGAAGACTAATGTTACTTATTCTTGGCAGATACCACCACCCAGATGTGGTATCTGCCGAGAATCAATTGGCAAAAAGGTTGCCTTTTCGAGAATCCATTGTCGAAGTGTGAAGTGTTCCTTTTTTTTTTTTTTTTTTTTTTGTGTAAACCCCAAACACAAGACGTATTAGAACCTATAGTATTTAGTACCTTGCTTGGGTTGGAGGTTGAGAAGACAAAAGAAGATATTTGTTGAACTTGAACTTCTGTAGACTGTAATTTTCAGGAAATACATATGAAGGAAGGTTGTTCCAGAAAACAGCAGTTGAATGAATAAACGAGGAAGATAAAAAGTTGGTTGTGTGAGTTTGAAGTTGGACAGTAAATGGATGTTGGCTGGTGGCGGTACTTGTTCGGACTGTTTTGAAAGAAAGAGCAGGAATTATAGAAGCCAATTCAGAAGAACAGTGCCCATGGAAGTATCTGTAGAAGAGGCATGCAGCAGAAACAGTACGTCTATGAGAAAGTGAGTGGAGAGACTCTGTTAGAGATGAATCATTAATTAACCTAACTGCCCTCTTCTGAATGGAATCAAGAAGCCTGAGACAGGTTTTGGGGGCACTGCCCCAGATGTGGGAACAATATTCCATGGTAGGGCAGATTTGCGATTTGTAAAGAGTGAACAGCTGTTTGGGAAAAAAGTAATGCCGTGAGCGAAAGAGAAAACCAAGTTTTTTAGTTGCTGGGGAAACAATATTTGTAATGTGCTTGTGCCAAGAGAGATTAGAAGTCAGGGTAATCCCCAAAAGAGATATATCCTCTTGCCTAGAAATCAGAGTGTCATCAAAGATAAAAATAGGAGCATAAGAATCCTTTTTGCGAGATATAAGAAGAATTGAATTATAGAAGAATTGAAATCACTAAGTTGTCGTTGCCCCGCTGGAGAATTACCTGGAGATCGGCATTTAAGGAATTGGTAGTGGATATTCGAGATGTTGAAGCTGATTGAGCAGGACAGAGTTTCTCAAAATGGGAAGTGGAATGCAATGTGCAATCATCAGCAAAACTATGGATAGAATTTCCAGTCATTGGAAGAAGGTCATTAATATACAAGAGCCAAAGAGTGGGGCAAAGAACTGAACCTTGGGGGATACCGGCATTAGTGGAGAAGTTAGAAGACAGAGAGCATCTACCATCACCCTCAGTGAGCAATCAGACAGAAAACTGGATAACCATTTACAAAAAACAGTTGGAAAACCATAAGATGGAAGCTTGTTTAAAAGACCTTTATGCCAAACACGACCGAAAACCTTTGAGATGTCAAGAGCAACTGTTTGCTCTTGACATCTCAAAGTTGTTCACTGAACTTTTCCATTGAATTAGTCCATAAATGGGTAACATAAGCCAGAATATTGCCAGTGGATCTGACACTGACGGAATCCATACTGGCGATTGTTGATCAGATGGAAGGTTTCTAGGTAGTTTAATAAGAGTTGGCGGTTAAGTGATTTCTCCATTACTTTTGAAAAAGTAGAAGTAATTGAAATGGGACGATAATTGGATGGGAGGGATTTGTCACCCTTTTTAGGAACTTGCTGGATACGAGCAAATTTCCAAGCAGAAGGAAAAACACCTTTGGAATAAGAAAGTGAAAAAAGGCAGCAAAAAACAGGAGTAAGTTCAGGAGCACAGGTTTTGAGAACAAGAGGAGAAATACCATCGGGACCTGGAGCTTTCTTGGCATCAAGATTCATCAAAATCCTTCTGGCATCCTTTTGACAGAATACCACAGGAGGCATTGAATGGAGCGTGTTGAGAATCGTGGAAGGTGTTTTACCAAGATCATCAATACATGAGTTAGAAGAAAAATGGGATGCTAGCAGGTCAGCTTTATCCTTGGCTGTCACTTTATCCAAGTGACAACAGAACCATTTGGTTTGGACAGAGGTGGGAGCAGAGATGGGCAAAAGTTGCGGCCAATAGCTTTGGCAAGAGACCAGAATGCTTGGCTACCATTAGGGCAAGAAGCAAGTTTTCTACTCTTAGCCTGTTCAAACTCTAGTTTGGACTGATTAATAACTGCTTTACAATTTTTGCGAGCTTTGGTGTAGGCAGAAAATGAAACTGAAGAATTAGAAACAAGCCAATTACGATATGTTAACGTACGTTCTTCTCTTCAACAGCTTTAGCACATTTATTGTAAAACCAAGGTTTAGATAGAGGACGAGATTTTAAAGTGGAGTGTGGGATAAAGGATTCCATTCCTGCCAAAATAATTTCACTGACACGATCTGAGCGAATGTTGACCTCAGAAGTTTTGAAATAGTAATCCGACCAAAGAAAAGAAGAAAAGAAAACTCGCAGGTCATCCCATTTTTCATTCTTGTAATGTCAAACTATACGAGGTTGAGAATAGCCATGAAATAAAGGCTCCATGAAGAAGAGACAATCACCAAGTTATGATCTAAGGTGCCTAAAGGACGTCTCACTTCGATTGTGTACTTAGAATGGTTGTTTGTGAGAGAAAGATCAAGCATGTTGGCTTATGGTTAGGATTGTCCGGTATTCTTGTAGGTAAATGAACAATCTGTGCAAGGTCATTAGTAATTGCAAAAGCCTCAGCATCTCGACCAGCTGGGTTGGTGTGACTAGAAAACGGAAGCCAGCTGGAGTTGTGAACATTAAAATCACCAAGGAAAATTACCTCACTGTTAGGTAGGAAAGTTGGACTGGAGAAAGTCAAGTTGCAAAGAGAGGAAGTCAAAGAGCTTCAAGTGATTAGTGGAGTTGGGAGAATGGTAGAGACAACAGATGAATTTGAAATAATGAGCTAGAGAGAGAGAGAGAGAGAGAGAGAGAGAGAGATTTTAATCCTGAGAGGATAAAAAAGAGGATATTCCAAATTACCAAGCCTCTGACAGGGAATATCGGAACAGACATATGCACAAGTACTTCCTTTAAGGCAAAAGGAATCATATAGGGAATAATTTGGGCAACTGAGATGAGCAGTAGTTGAATCAACCAATAACTGAGATTCTGTCAGAAAAGGTACATGGGGTTTAGCAGACTGCAAGTATAAATCGACATCGTTGAGATTTGAATTAAGGCCACGTATATTTGTGAAATGAATTAGGAACTGTTTGGGAGGTTTAGATCTTTTCGCAGATAAGCTTACTCTATTAGTTTGACAATTCATGGTGTATTCAATAGTAAGAAAAAGTGGGTGGGACATGCTGTATGAAGTAATGAAATTTTTGGATATGGTGTACACATGGTAAGAATATACCCAGATCTTTGACATAACGTGGCCTCGGCAATGCCCCCCCCCCCACCGCGCTTACACACTACTCGGACTCCCTCCATTCACTATCTGGCAGAGAGTAGAGATAGCAAGATTATACACTAGCTGATCCGGAAGCCTTCTAGAGAGTTACAAATAGGTTCGGTCCGGTGTACTAACTAGCGGCTGGCCTGCAAACACCGTTTTAGAGCTGTACCCTCGAAATGTAAGGAAGATTGGATCTCGCCACGATGTTCGTCATAACCTCAAAAGTCATCAATCATACTGCATGATGGAAGAGATGGGGAAGGGTTGGCTTATTCAAGGTAGTTCAATATCAGTGCAACTCGTTATGAAGGCTTTCAAGTTTCAAGTATAACAGAAACGATGCCATTTCACCTATTTCGGTGGTTTACTACCAACTACAATAATGCTTGTCACTAACTTGTGAATTTTCCGTCGTCTGACGCTTTCAGCAAAAAATCATTTTTAGTCGAAACATTTTGATATAAAGGAAGTGACATATTGCAATTGTATTCATCGATATTCATAATTGGATACCTCGACCACGTTATGCATTAAGTTCTGATGGTTGTGACCAATTACTTAGTAGATTATTGCTCTGTCTTGCTGTAATTGTGGCCTTTTAAGGTACATTGAAACTCCAAAGTGCATTCCAGAAACTCCAGAACGCATTTTTCCAACTTAGTAATGAGTTTAATGAACAGAATGTTAAAAAATCCTTAGTTTAAAAATGTTTCCCATAGATAGTGTTAAATACTGTATTATAAATTCTGAAATATACTTAAAAATCATCTTTAGCTTATGTATGTGTACCTTTTCATTTTCGTAGTTAATGTTTCATAACCTTGGGGAAATTTCCCTTGTAAGAAGTTCTAAACTTCCAGTGCCTTGGAAAACTTCTTATCTGGGTTCTACTGTATTGCTACTTGGCAGATTAGTTATATTGGACATAAGCAATCTTTCATGAATTCTGTATTGTAGTTTGTTAGCAGCAAGAAAGTGGAAATTCAGACCTACATTTTTACTTGCTGCTGGAGCTTATTTTCTCATATAATACTTTAGTCAGTTTCCTTAATGTATAGTTACAGTTCATTAACATATACAATAGTGACATTGGGGGTGGCGAAGTTCATCCCCACCTAAATGTTGTAAACTGCTAAAATTATTCTTTATGGCTCATCTAATACTGATATTCAAGTTTCTATAGCCATTATTTTAATAGTGGCCTAGTTGCCTAGTTGCCTAGCTCTTTCTCATGCATTCCTAATGGAATGATCTGAGCTTTATTTCTTCCTCTCTTGTGCCAAGGTTTGAACAACATAATATTATATTCATTGAGAACCTGGGGCCATATTTTTCAGGGCTGGAAACCCTTTCTGAAACCTTGTGTAAATACGTGTCAGATGCCAGTATGGCAAAATATGTGCTAAATACCAATAAAATCAAATGTTCCAATGATAAAATATATTGAACCCTCATTAATAGATAGTAATGTTAATATTTATAAAGATGCTAATAATTCATTGAGTTTAAAAATTAAATCTCGGAGCCTAGGAGTCATATATATCACAAAAAAAAGAAGTGATTTTCGAATTCTATGGAGAATTCTGCACGTCTAAAGTCTTAGTGTCCCCTCCCCTATGTTGACTCATTCGTTGCATATGGCAGCTTAATAGTGTTTGCACTAGGGCTTGCAAACCGGTTTTATAAAACCGGTTAAATCGGTTTTCATATTGAGTTGTTAAAACCGAAACTGGATTCGAATATTTTCTTAGTTAGCCCTCGAATATAGTTTTTTTTTATGCACATTTTAAATAAAAAAAAATAAATTTTCTGTTTATACTCTGGTACGACCAAACGGTCAGAGGAGTTCACAAGATAGACAGAATACAAGAAACAGCACCGTATTCAGTAGTCACTGGCTTGAACCCCGGTCACTCAAGGCACGTGTACTTAGGCACCTGAGCGCCTGAACACTAGGCTATGGCAGCCTTTTTCTTTTGTTTTTGTTTGTTCGTTTTTCTGGATCGTTCAACTGCTTTATGTTTTAAACACGTTTTTTATTTTATTTTATGTTTAGGTACGAATCTCATGGGCAAGTGGCCCAAATCTAGAAGCGGTACCTTTTTATCTTCCCACCTGTATCATGGCACGATGCGGGTGTACTCATTTATGACTAAGTGAATCGGAGAGATAGCGTTAAAGAAAATGCTCAACATTTCTCCGTTCCATCTATCTTGTTCGCCAGGCAAGTTATGGAACGCGCCTTATTGTTGGTTACACACTAGAACAGATTCGCTGAATATTGCATCAAATTTCAATCATAGAAAGTTTTTTGCTTCTTTATTCCTATTAAATTTGCGATCAAATGTTCTCCAAAAAGCAGCTTCACCAAATTTAGCTTTTATGTAATTTTGAAAATACAATAGATTTAATTCGGGGGGAAAAAAAGTAAATAAATAAAAAATTTCTTTTGTGAAAATTTTTAAACTTGCCTCGTTTAGACTCTTCATTCAGTGCTTGCGGGAGTGACGCATAGTATTGTTCCTTTGTTATCTTCAATATTTTTATTTAAAATTGTCTGTGATATAAATTCCTACTAACTAATATTTATTACTCTTAATATGTCTAAGATTAAATCAAATGTATGGAATTATTTTGCTCGAAAAAGCAAAGATGAAGCGTAATGTTTGAAATGTCAGAAGATAATGAAGTCGTCTGGAGAATCTGCATCATCTTTGATGTTGCATTTAAAGAAAATGCATCAGATTGACATTAAACAAGATAACAGTGAACCTTCCGTAAAAATGGTAAATATTAGAAAACTTTATCGTTAAAAAATCTATGGAAGAAGAGATTTCAAAATTAGCTGCTTTAGATGGATTTTCTTTTAATTCAATTGCCAAGAGTGAGTTTATACAATCAAGCCTTCACCTTCAGATAAATAAATACGATAAATTACCACCAGCCTCAGTGAATGGAATTAAAAATATGGTTCTGAATTATTATGAAACTAAGAAAGAAGAACTCATTCAGCATTTCAAAAATTCATTGGTTTTTGGTGCACGGTATTCATTGACTCTAGACGAATATACGTCTATACAAAATAAAAGGTATATGAATATAAATGTGCATTCAAAAGACAATCATTGGTCGTTAGGTCTTATTGAGATTAATGGTTCACTTGATAGCAGAAGAACTGAACAAATTGTGAATGGACACTTGAAGGAATTTGGTTTGAACTTGGATGAGGATATTGTTGCCTGCACCACCGATGGAGCAGCAATGATGATTAAGTTTGGCAGGCAAATTACGCCTAATCATCAACAGTGTATAGCCCATTGTATACATCTGTCAGTTATAGATGTACTTTATGAAAAAGCAATCAATTATGGTGCCACAATCTCTGAGTCTCCCAAAGACAATGAAGAAAATGAAAATAATGAAGAAAGTAGTGATGATGAAGAAGTTGAAGAAAGACAGCAAGGCATGCTTTATCAAACCGACTTTACCGATGAGCTCATTTATTTCTTCAATCTATTAACAAAGTCAGAAAAATTTGCAAGCTTTTTCGAAAATCACCTACCAAAAATGACATATTACAAAATTTTGTTAAAGCAAAATTTAATGGGAAAAAATATAAACTTATATTAGATTGCAAGACTAGATGGGATAGCACATTCTATATGATTGAGAGATTTTTGAAATTGAAAAATTGCATTCCAAATGCTCTGTGCAGTACTGTTAACTGAAGCTGTGTCTGACGATGACTGGAAAACACTTGAATTGCTACGTGAAACTTAGCGACCAGTTGAAATGATTCTGAAGGCTATGACCTCAGAAGATACAGACTTACTTAAAGCAGCCTTCAATAGAATTTTTGCTTGCTAAGCTTGATACAGCAGAAAACCCATTTGCTTTAAAGTTTCACCAAAGCCTTTTGCAGCGTTACAAAGCAAGACGAAATTGCCAAACGGTAGATAGCTCAGCAAAGCCACAACCCCAAAAAGTTTAGGAAAGAAGATTCAGGTTCAAGAACTTTTGATTTTCCAAGTAAGCAAGTTTTGAAAAAGCATGCTGAAGAGATTTATCAGAGATTATTTGCAAAACATTCCAAAGGAGCTTAGCGTTGAATGAAGAAACTGAAAATAAACGAACTGTTCTTTTAGAAGAAAACAAAGACTCGTCTAGTTCCGATGTTGGAGATACACTCATGCGAGAGTATGATAGTGTAATAAAGAGTAACTGAAGAGCCTTCAAAATATCTGAGTGAATTGGAAATCAGCAAAGAATTTAAACTTTTGGAGGCAACTAGCAGTAGAAGCGAAAAGCTGGAGAAAGTTTATAGAGCACTGCTGACCATTAAACCAACAAGTGTCCAATCTGAGAGAGTGTTTTCAATCACTGGTCTCTTTAACAAAAATAAGGTCAAGTCTATCAGGAAAAATGTTTAATATACTGTGTTTTTTAAAGGATCATTTTCAGAAAAAAGCTGAGCAATAAATAGTCAAGTAATTTCCCCAAGCTGTTTTTTTTTCACATTTATTTATTATTATTATTATTATTATAGGGCTTATTATTTTTTTGTTTACTATACGAGAAGATAGTTTTTATTCAAAGGATTTGAATACAATTTGTAATTTTGTATAATCTCAAGCCGGTTACTTTTTTGGAGCATTCTAATTTTTTTATTTATTTTTTTTACTATAAGAGGTGATAGATTTTGTTTAAAAGATTTGATTACGATTTGTACAATCTACCCAAGATAAAATAAAAACCTGTGTTATAAGCTTTTAATTATTTTCCCTAAGTCTGAGAAAATCGGTTTTAAAACCGGTTTTAAGAGTAAACTTCGGTTAAACTCGGTTTTGAAATTTCTCGGTTTTATGCAAGCCCTAGTTTGCACTTTCTAGTTTGTCTGATTTCATTCACAAAGAAAATTTAGAATTTTTAACAAGATTTTAACGTAAATAACATTGTTAATATTTTGAATTTTAACACTTAGAGTATAAGTTTAATATAATAATAATTTTTTATTAAAATTTGAATATTAATATATGGCTCTGGATTTATGACATTGGACAGAGGGAAGCCTCTGTCCAATGGTGCTTGAATTGAAAAATATTACCTACCTGAATGAAAATATTTGGCAGTAGAAACAAAATTAAATATATTTTTTGTCAATAGTTAATTCATTACTGCAGATTTAGACCAGTTCTTGTTGGTCTAATTCTTGCTCATCTTAGCATTCAGATGCCAATTAATTAGGAATATGCTTATACTCATAATTTGCAGTGCCCATTTTTAACATTTTGGGAAGTTTAACAACCGAAACATATTCAGATTAATTTTGAAAAGTAAACTTATCTACTAGAATATAAACTGTAATTTTGTTTGTTGAAATTCCCATCAACAAAAAAGTACTGGAGATGTCACTGCAACAGTTTTTGCATTAGATTAGGCTAGAGAAATTTGGGCAGTAGGAATGCACTGAATTTTCATACGGTAAGCATTTTTCTCATTGCCAGTATTAAAGATTTTGCCTTGTTGTAAGGCTGTATGACATTAGAATCAATAGCACTTGAATTTTTTGTGCATATATTTGTATATATTCGACAGTTTCGTTATTAATACCTTGAGCCAGACGTGAGGTAGATGAGACAATATTTCAGTTGTTTCATCTACTTTGTTCACACATCTGCAACTCGTAATAGTTGTTTTTGGAAATTTTTTTCTTTGATATCTCCACTGAAACTTCCAGAAATCTCTTAATTATTGCATAATTTGGAAAAATTCACGAATTTAGTTAACCCTAATTGTATGCATGTGTTGAGTGGCATCTGTCATGTACAATTATTTATAGCAAGCTGGATTAACTGTCATGTGCTTTTCTCCAATTAGTGACATTCTTTGGCTTCATGAGAGTGAAGCTTTATCTGTAATCAAACTGTTGATGTGCACACTTCACATTTCATGCTCCTGTTAATATGCTGGTATCCAGTTGCTTGTGTTTGTTGAAGTGTGCAGGTTTTCCAATTTGCATTTTGCTCACTAGTAGGTCTGAAGGGAGGTTTAATTTTAAAAATTAATAATAAATATTTTTTAATGTGAAAAAAGGATTTTACACAGTTGTGTTCAGAGAAGGTTTAAAACAAAGGGGGCATAAAAAACAAACAATTTTGAATTATTTTTTGCTGATTTTTCAAAGGCCCATCTGCACAGAGGCAGATCAGTTCTTCACGTGACGGCTTATATTAAGTCGGTAGTAATATATTTAGGTGTACAACTCAAATTCTGTTTTTTTTGCTTGGAAATTCTTTCTTAATCATATATTTGCTGTGTAAGTTGATCCTCTTTTTTACAGTCTTGTCTTCTACATTCTGCATAGTTTAGCATAACAGTAAAATCTGCATTAAGAACCACTGTTTGAGTTCTAATTCAGTTGTTTTTGTTCTTTTAAAAGTTTACATTGTGACATTTCATTTCACTGTAGAATAAATTGTAAGGAAAATGGTAAGTGTATATAGTAGATCCTTATTTAGAAGGTCACAAAATCACAATCTGCATGCACAGGTGATGCTATATGTATATACACCTAATTCTGTTTTTATACAATAGATATGTTCCTAAAAAATACGTGTAAAAAAAATTCGTGTAAAAAAAGACATTGTATTTATGGAAGAAAAGAAGATTGGTTCCAGATCTAAAAAATCAGTGAAAATAATTTAAAAAAAAACACATAAAAATATTCGTTTTAAGCTTATTATTTTATTTCAACAAAATACACATGTAACAATATGTAATGAAAATGTATTAAAGTAAATTTGTATGCATATGAAATGAAAAAAATTCTTCATGAACAAAAAAAATCTGTTTTACACATAACAAGATTTTATTCATTTTCACTTTCTGATAATAAATGGCGCATGCGTTTGCGTACGACTGGAATATCACTAGAAATGTTGTGGACATCGTCTTCTTCCTCTATTAATGAAATTCTTTCTGTGATCTCTTGAGCAAAATCAGCACGAGTCTCCTCTGGTGCTGATGCTTCACCAGTTTTACGAACAAATTCAGTTATTAATCGATTTGTTCGTGTTTTGCTTAGGCCGTTATATAATTCTCTGTAAGAGGCTGTCAACAACTTCAGTTCACTTTGAAACTTCCCAGCGCGTTCCTCATTAGGGTCATGTTTGACAAAATAATTACCTAATTTTCTGGCCAGTTCCAGACCTTCTTTTATTAAATCTGCATTTAGAACAGGATCATTTTCTTCATTATCACTACGTTCTGTGGGATAAGGAGTCCCAAGGACAACCTCTAATATTTCATCTTTGCTTAGGGCTTTGTCGGTTAACAATTCATCAATATCTTCAAACGATAGATCATTGAATCCTTCTCCACCAATTTTGTGTGCCATTGTAATAATGTTGGGAAATTCGGTCGTATTAGGGATGATGGGATCTTTGCTTTTTATACATTGCGGCCAAACCGCTTTCCAATATGCATTTAAAGTTGCTGGTTTTAATTCAGTTAACGCTAATCCAACTTGATTGATACAATCCATAATTGAGAATTTCTTCCACACATCAATGACTGTTATTGTTTCATCATTCAGTTTGTCCAAAATGTGTTGGAATGTTTGTTTTACGTAGTATGTTTTAATTGTCGCAATTATATCTTGGTCTAGTGGTTGTATCAAAGATGTAGTATTAGGTGGCAGAAATAAAATTTGTACGTTTGGGTGTTCCAAGACAGGATGGCCGGGTGCATTGTCAAGAATCAGAAGAACTTTAAATTCGAAACCTTTCAAATTCATATAACGTCTGGCTTCTGGGACAAAACATTTGTTGAACCATTCTGTAAAGATAGCAGTGGTCACCCAGGCCTTCTTGTTTGCCATCCATTGAACAGGCAGTTTATTGATATCTACACCTTTCATTGAACGTGGGTTTAGGGCTCGATTTACCAGCAGTGGTTTCAACATACGATCTCCTGAAGAGTTGGAGGAAAATAATAAGGTCACACGATCCTTAGCTACCTTAAAATTGCCAGCAGTTTTCTGCGATTTGGTTCATACGTTCTGTTCAGCATTCGTTTCCAGAAGAAACCAGTTTCATCTGCATTCCACACTTGATCAGGAGTGTATCCTCCATCTTCAATAATTTTTGCAAGTTCCTGCGGGAATACTTTAGCAGCCGATTCATCTGCAGATGCAGTTTCACCTTTAATTTTTATATTATGAAGAGCATTCCTTTTAAGAAACCCTGTCATCCAGCCTGTACTCGCAGAAAATTCATACTTTCTGTTTAACTGAGATGAACTTGGCTCCTTTTCTTTAATCTGGCTGTAAATTTTTAGTGCTGTTTACTTGATGGCATTTCCATCTGTTGGTACTCTTTTTTGTGACTGATCTTCTATCCATATTACCAGAGCCTTTTCCATTTTTTCCTTAACAATATCTCTTGTACGCGATGATGAATTAACACTTACTTTTGTTCCAGAACATACCGACTTCCTAATTGCAGCTTCATTTTTCTTAATAGTTCTTAAGGTAGCTTCATGTACACCAAAATGCTTTCCTACAGACGTAGCCCCTTGTCCAGTTGCAAGACGATCTAAAATTTCAATTTTAAGTTCCAAAGAAATCGCTTTCTTTTTCATTTTGGTAATAGGTGAACTATTCGACATTATATAAGGGCTACCGAAAAATATCTCAGTTATAATTAATAAAAAAACAGGTATGAAAAATTTGTAAACTTACAATTTATTGACTATCGGCAAAATTAATAAATTTATATGTGCACATATTTCACTAAAGATTCTTTCACTTTGAAATAGAGCTTACTACTAAATGTCTTCCAAAGATACAATGCATGAATGCCGTAGATGTGCACCAAATTCAATAAAAAACGTTGATGATTCATAGATATCTAGACGTACACATTGGTAACAAAAGCACGCATTTCAAAACGCACACACTAGCTGTTATCCAATCTATTGGTGCATGTAATATAGAAATGATACTAATATGTCACAAATTAGTATCATTAGAGGGGAACAGGTATCCTGTGTGTTATCAGACACTCAGCCTAAAACACTGATGGATCCAATATCTCTCTATTACAGAAGATTTAGGAGAAGTCCGGTTGGCCTGCCTCCCTAAAATCCACTCATGCACGCCTTCTCGATGGTAAGCCCTGTTACGTCACTTAGGTGGCAACGAACGTGTAGAGTGGTTCTCTTCAAGACGCCTGGTCAGCGTGAAGAGGAAAAGACCAAACCCTCCAGCAATGAGAGCACAACAATACAAATGGCCCTCAGTCCCCAGCAGCTTTCACTCTCCCTCTTACGGCAGCGAGAGGATCAGAGTGGAGGCAGAGGGTGCTAAGAATCTCTGGGTACGACCAGGCTGCCATGCACGGAAATTGAACTTGGCCTGTTATAACGTACGATCACTCATCGGTGAAGACAGGATATTAGAGCTGGAAAAGCAATTAGAAAATGTGAATTGGAATATCATCGGTTTGGCTGAAACAAGAAGAAGAAATGAATCACTTATAAGTTTATCAAGTGGAAATCTGCTGTACACCAATGGAAACAGTGAAAGGAGTGAAGGTGGAGTTGGGTTTCTGGTCCATAAAGATTTTAAAAACAACATTTTGGAATTCAAAAGTACATCACCAAGGGTGTCAAGACTAATACTCAAGATTTCTAAGAGGTACAAGCTAAAGATTATAATGATTTATGCACCAACATCGAGCCATGATGATGAAGAGGTTGAAGAAATGTACACTGAAATTGAGAGTCTTCTAGATGAGCAGAAAACCCACTACACTATTATTATGGGGGACTTCAATGCTAAGGTTGGAAAAGGGCAAAACAGCGCAGAAAGAGGAACTATAGGAAATTTTGGAATTGGTGAAAGAAATAAAAGAGGTGAAAGACTTGTGGAATTTGCAGAATCTCAAGGAATGTCAGTAATGAACACTTTTTTCAAGAAAAGGGTGAACAGAAAGTGGACATGGAAGAGTCCAAATGGATTAACAACTAATGAAATCGACTTCATCCTCACTAACAGAAGATATATTGTGAATGATGTTACCGTCCTGAATAAGGTAAATGTTGGAAGTGATCACAGAATGGTAAGATGTACACTTGATATAGATGTAGGAAAGGAAAGGAAAGGAAAAAACTGACTCGAGTAAATAATACAAAGGGCTTTGAAATAACAGAGGAGGAGAAAAAGCAGTATGTACTGGAACTTAAGAACAAGTTTGAGCTTCTGCAGACTGCTCAGGACCAAGATATCGACGAGGAATATTACAACTTTCTGAAAGTGATAAAGCCCAAGAAACCTATAGGGAAACAGAAATCCAAAGAAGAAAAAATTAGTCAAGAAACACTTGTCATGATGAACCAAAGACGACAAATGAAGAGCAAGAAAAACACTGACAGGGAGAAAATTGAGTATACTGAGTTATGCAAAGCCATTAGAAAGAGACTCAGAGATGACATAAGAAGATTTAACACAAGAAAAGTAGAACAAGCATTAAGGGAAAACAAAGGATTTAAATCAGCAGCCATGAGCAGTAATACAGAAAGACAAATGATATTGAAACTGAAGAATAGCGATGGTGTACTTATAAACAGCAGAGAAGGCATAATTCAAATAGCAGAAGACTACTATAGAGAATTATACAAGGAGCGAGGGAATGATACCAGCAGTGGGGAAGATGGATTGCAAAGTAGCAACACATACGACATACCCGATATTCTTCCTGATGAGGTAGAACATGCATTGAAGAAAATGAAGAATCGGAAAGCCCCGGGGGAAGATGAAGTTACTGTAGAGTTGTTAAAATTGGGAGGAAGAGACATAACACAAAAACTGGCAAGGCTCTTCACAAAGTGTATTAGAAAAGGTGTGATGCCTAAGCAGTGGAATAATGCAATCATAGTTTTGCTGCATAAGAAAGGAGATAAATCAGAAATTGGAAATTATAGACCAATTAGCTTGTTATCCCATATCTACAAGTTGTTCACAAGGGTCATTACTAACAGATTAGAAAGAATACTTGATGAGAATCAACCGAAAGAGCAAGCTGGCTTTCGGACAGGATTCTCAACTATGGATCACCTTCACGTAATATCACAGCTAATGGAGAAAGCAAATGAATATAAAACACCATTATGCCTGGCATTTGTGGATTATGAAAAGGCATTTGACTCCATACAGCATAAGGCAATGTTTCGGTCACTGGAAAGACAAGGCATAGATACTCCATATATTATGATTTTGAAGAAAATATATGAGAGTGCTACATCCTTTATTAGACTAGACAAAGACAGTAGGAAATTTAAAATCGAGAAAGGAGTTCGACAAGGAGACACAATATCTCCGAAGCTGTTTACTGCTGCCCTTGAGGAAGCTTTCAGAAGATTAGACTGGTCGCAGAAAGGAGTCAATGTGAACGGAGAGTACCTAAACCATTTACGATTTGCAGATGACATTGTGGTCATAAGCCACGATCCCAAAGAATTAGAGGAAAATCTTAATCAGTTATACACAGTTAGTAAGGATTTTGGACTAAAGATGAATATAGCTAAAACAAAAGTAATGATGAACAAGTATGCCACGGAAAGGGAAATAATGATTGAAGGAGCAGTAATCGAAAAGGTGGAGTCACATACTTATCTGGGACAAGTTATTAGCTGTAATAATGATAAATGGCTGGAAGTCAAGAGAAGAATAAATTTTGGATGGATAGCATTCAGGAAATATAGTCACATACTGAAGAGCAATATCCCAGTTTGTCTGAAACGTAAAATAATGAATCAATGTATACTCCCCACCATGACTTATGGAAGTGAAACTTGGGCACTCACCAAAAGAATGGAAGAGAAGCTAAGAACTACACAGCGAAGAATGGAACGAATTATATTGGGAATCAGACTGTTAGATAAGAAGAGAAACACATGGATTAGGCAGCAAACTCAAGTAAAGGACATTCTTATCAAAACTAAAGAACTAAAATGGTCTTGGGCAGGACACATAGCTCGAAGACATGATGACAGATGGACTAAGAAAATAACAGAATGGTACCCAAGAGGAGCTAGAAGAAAACCTGGAAGACAAAGGTGGAGATAGATAGATGAAATTCATGAGTTTTTGAGTAGTAAATGGATGGCCAGTGCTCAAAACAGAAGGAACTGGAAACTTGCTGGAGAGGCCTTCATCCTGCAGTGGATTGAAAATGGCTGATGATGATGATGATGATGTCACAAATAAAAAAAAAATTTCTTAGAATTTAGGCAAAAAAAATTCATAGAAATCGTGTTAAATCAAAATGACTCGCGTAAAAAGGAAATGAAATATTTATTTTGAATTCATTTTAAATCAAATTTGTGTAAAAAAAAGTTCGTGCAAAAACAGAATTAGGTGTATATAGAAGGCTCTGATGTAACAGAACCATTCTTTGTTGGCTGTTCAGTATTAGACTACAATTTTTTTCTCTGTAAACAGTGCCCAATATGGAAATGTATTTGCTATAAGAAATTTAATCTTTACTTTTTGACAACATGACAGAAAACCTGAAAACTTAACTCCCAACAAATTCTATAAACTGTTTTTGTCTGATGAAGCAAATGAAAAAAATCTTGAGTTTTTAAAGGAGAGCAATATAGTGTATGTTTGTGTTATATCTATAAATAACTTGTAAATATATTGGTTTTGATTCATGTCTTTTTAACACCAAGCATATGCCTTTAATACAAGTTTAGGATTTTATACTCAGTTTATAAGTCACCCTAAAAATTTTAGATTATTTTTCAGCGCTTCAAAAGTCAACTTACATGCCAGAATGTAAGAATGGTAGATAGATTTGAAAAATTTGGCAGTTAATAATCAAAATTTTAAATGAGAAGCATGCATAACAAAATTGCAGATACTGTCAGTGGAGTAGGTTACAGGAGCATTCTTTGCTTAGATTTTGCTGAAACAGGTATTGGAGCAGTTGCTAGCATTACTGTTGCAAACTAGAACTCTTCCAGACATTGATTGTGATTAAGTGATTTGAGACCACTGAGCACAGCAGAAAAGCAGGATACTAATAGAGTTTTTGAGATTGTTTCTTAACCTGTGCCAAAGATTATCCTTGATACTTCATTCTAAAATTTGAAAGTCTAGATTTCTAGAGACTATCACATGCATTTTCAAAATCAACAGACCTAAATTTTTGCTGAGCACAAATAATGGGATACTATAAATTTTGTTTCAGAGTTCTTGGACCTCAAGGCTGATAGTGCTTTTGTGATGCTTTTAGAGCACAGCGGCTGATTCTTCCAAAACTGGGCCCAGAACTCAACTTTTCCTCTGACAACATTTTCTGTCTTCAATGTTTTCATCATAAAATTTTAGTTTGATTGATTGAAAGACCAAAGTACTTTTTATTACTTCATTTGGAATAACAAACTAAAGTCTCTGAAATCTGTTTCCTTGAGATTGAAAAAATTGATGCTGAATTTTGTGTATGGCAAAATCTAAGAACAGGATAGATGCTGCTCTTCTGAAATATACTTCTGTTGCATCTCCAGGAGTGCCATTGAAAAATGTTTCTTTAACAGCTGGGAAGGCTCCCTGAAATTGACAGATCAATTGCTAATTTTGATGACTGATCAAATAAAACTTTACACAACGGTGTAAAGAGTATCAGTTGGTACTTCTCTTCTGCATGTGTCAAAAGTTCACTGGTCTTATGCACATTCAGATTGGAAGACTGCAGCATTTTTGAAAGACTGTGTGTTTTGGAAAAATACTCAGTGATTTTGAAACAAATTATGAATTCGAAACTTTCTACTGCATGGAGTAGGCTTTTGCTGTTGTGGATACATTTGCTCTCCTATTTTCACTTAACTGCTCCAGAACAGAAATCTCAGGTTTAAGTAGACTGTTGAAAAGTAATAAAGAGTCATGTCTTTTCATAAATTGTATCTGACTTGAAAAGCATCAATTTATTTCTGCTGCTTCTGTATTCTGGATCATTCACTGTAGTGTTTTTGTAACAAATGCACTTGAAGTGCCTAATTATTAATAAAATTAATGGCTTCAATAACTATACCAAACATATTTCTAATGAAAGGAAGGCTTTCTAATGAAAAAAAACATGACACCCCCCATTTCATCCATTCAGAGGGAATGAAACCATCCTTCCTCAATTTGAATTTATGCCCCCTCATGTGTGCAGTCTGATCAAGAGGAAAAATCCCATCAGCATTGAGCTTGCTCAACCAATTCAAAGCCTTAAACGCCTTAATCAGATCACCTTGCAGGTGCCTAGTCTCCACGTGCTGCAGTTGTAGAACTGAAGCTGTTTTTATTTCCCTTCTCATTACCCTTTTCTGTACCACTTCCAACAGCCCTGCATTTTTCCTAAAATGTGGCCTCCAAGCCTATATGTAATACTTAAGATGTGGCCTGACCGTTGCCTAATACAATGAAATAATTACATCCTTATCCCTGCTATCAAAATTCCTGTATATCATTGACAAAACCCAATTTGCTGTCCTGGTAGCCAGTCTACACTGCTCAGAGAACTTCATATCTGACTGCACAATTACCCCAGGACTTTTTCATTTTCTGCTACCCGAGTGTAGTACCACACAGTTTGTACATTAATCTGAGATTACTGCTACCCATGTGCAGTACTTTGCAATTCTCAATGTTAAACCTAAATTGCCATTTCTCAGCCCACCTGCCTAATTTTTCTAGATCTGCTGTGGTAGCAGAATGTTATTAGCCACCCTGCCAACCTTTGTATCATCTGCAAATTTAAACATTAATCCTGCTATACCTTAGCATTAGGTATCAATATCATTAATAAATACAGCAAATAAAAATGGACCCAGCACTGAACCCTGGGGGATTCCATTAATAATATCAGTTCACAAAGAGAAATGTCCATTAATAAAGAACTCTGTCTTCCCCCACTAAACCATTCCTTTATCCATAGCAGTAACTTGCCCTTAATGCCAAACTGTTCCAATTTGTATAGCAGTGTATTATGTGCAATAGTATCAAAAGTTTTCCTGAAATTTAAGTATACAATATCAAATTTTTTTTTTTTTTTTTTTTTTTGCATCCAGTTCTTTGTAACTGCATCATAATATGCAATCAGATTGGTCAGACAAGATCATCCTTTGACAATCCCTTGCCATAACCAAATTACAACTACACTCTTGTCTAGACGGTCCTGCATTATTTTTTTAACCAGTGATTCTATTATGTTCCTTGGAACAGAAGTTAAGCTAACAGGTTTATAATTACTCTTATCACTCATTGATCCCCCTTTGTGAATTGGAGACACATTTGCACATCTCCAGTCCACAGGGACTTCCCCTGAATTCAAAGATGCTCATAATTATGGTTAAGGGTTTCCTTACTTCCTTTGCTGCCTCCCTTAATATAATTGGATAGATCTCATTCACCTCAGGTGCTTTTCTTATGTTTAACTTCAGCAATTTCTCTTCCACTTTCCTCTTATATATTACAAAATGATTTAGCTCCCTGTTAGAGTTTGATAAACTTCTGGCCTCCACTTCCCAAAAACATTTCCTTGTGTGTGAATGAAGATGCGTAGAACTCATTCAGTTTGTCAGCAACCTGAGCAGGATATCAATAGTCAGCCCATCAGTATCAAGTGAACCAATTTGATTCATCCTTTTCCTTCTAGTTTTTACATAAGTAAAGAAATCTGATTATCAAATATTTGTAAGCAACAGCATATGATATTCTTTTTTCAACTAGAAGTTACATTTAAGACAGCAAAAATGGCTATAAGGGCTGAACTAGACAGAAATATACATGAATGGACAAGTGATTTATGGAGAAATCACATAATGTCACTTTGGTACTGTGATATGCTGGACAGTTTGGTTTTGATTAGTTTTCTCAAAACACTGAAAAGAAAAAATTATACAGTTGAATAAAAGCTAGAGATCAATGAAAGAGTTAAGAGTGATAAGACAAAATGCAGTATATTTCTAGAGTCTGGAATTCGAGAAGGAACAATTTGTGGTTTGATGGAAGGGGAACAAAAAACTGCATTCATTCATAGACTCCATAGAAGATGAAGTAGGCCTCCAAAGAAAGAAAACTAGATGGTGATATGGATCAGTGCTTATACAAGTGGTTTCTACAAAAATGTAGCGAAGAAATACCAATAAATGGAGTAATTTTGAAAGCACAGGCACTTAAATTCCATAAGCTACCTGGTGGAGATGATTGACACATTTATAAAGCTTCTGAAGGTGGCTTTGGAGATGGAAGGCTCATCATGGGATATCCCAGATTAGTCTTGTAGGTGAATCTGCATTTGATGACATTACAGCAGAAGCATTTCTTAAATTTATGTGTAATGTGATTCAAGATGGCGAATTTACAGATGAACGGTTGTACAACAGTGATGAAACAGCACTGTGCCATGAATTTCTCCCCGACAAGTCATTGGACATTAAAAGCCACCCAACAAAGTGGGCATGAAAACTAACAGAGAGAATTACTATGCATAAACATCACTTGAAATCACAAGCTATCATTTTGCATTGGTAAAAGTTGAAGTCCATTGTTTTAAGCATGTCAACATGAAATCTCTACCTGTTATTTATAAAAATAGCTCCAATGCTTGGACGACTAGTGATATTTTAGCTTGATGATTTGAAAGTGAGTTTGTACCATCAGTGGGATGGCACTTGCTTTCCCAAAAATTTAAAGAAAATGCTCTTATTGTTGGATCATTGCCCAGCTCGTCATTTAGCTGATGTCCTGAAATTGAAAATGGCAAGTTCAGAGTCATGTTTCTGTCAAGGAAACACAACTGCACTAATACAGCCCATGGATCAGGGCATTTGCTTCCTAAGAAAATGTAATTTTTTTTTTTTCCTCCAAAAAACAATACGTTGTGATCAGAATGCAAATTTTTTCCCTTTCGATAATAGGAAAGCCATTTAGCACACTGGATAAAAAAAAAGTTTGCATTATTATAATTGCTTATTTTTAGAAATGGTATACAGCACCCTTCCTGGATGTATGTTTGATCTAAAGAAATTTCAAGAAAATACTTCTATTCATAGATGTTATAAACTTCTGAAAATTGGTGTCAAATGAACTTCGCATTCATCTTACCAGGTATGCAAAAGAAGGGGCGGGGGAAGCATGTGTTACTCATAATGGATTGTGTTTTGAAATTTGTATTGTTATACCTTTCATATATATTTGACTTAATAACAAAATTTCAAATTTTTTCATTCGAAACTACGTTATAAGCTTATGTAAAAACAACATTAAATCGAAGAAGAAAATAATGTTTTTTTTATTTTATTTTTTTTAAGGGACTCCACTTTCTTTCCAAAAAACTTGGAAGAACAGGCACTGTTACTGTTGTAGCACTGCCCAGCTCATCCTTCGGTTGATGTACTGAAATTGAAAGATGGCAAGATCAGAGTCACGTGTCTGCTGAGGAACATAACTGCACTGATTCGGCTTATAGATCAGGGCTTTATTCGAAGCCCTGATCTATAAGCCAGTCTTCAAAGCTTACTGTCATGGTGAGCTACTTGCTGGTGTTGTGAACACTGAAATTCGAGTTCTGGAATTTTGGAAAACATTAACATTGAAAGACGTTACATATAATATTCGATTAGCATGGTAGAAAGTAAGCTCAACAGCAATTGAAACCTGCTGGAAAAAATGTATTGGAAAAGATGTGATCACTAATAATAACTTTGAAATAGCAGCATTTTCAGAATAAGAAGCAAAGGCTGCTTGAAACATACTTGGTGGTAGTCTTGGAGCAAATGACATGGCTGCTTGAATTGCGGTGGATGCAGAAGCTCCAGTTGCACATTACCTGAATGAGGAAGAAATTGCAGCCTCTGTGAACAGTAGGAAGACAATTAACAAACAAAAGGCCAGTGACATAGGGAGGGACTCAGAAGATTATGTGGATGACTTGTGTAAGCAAAAAGCACCTGAAATTAACGAAGTGCTTGAAAACATTACTGAGGTGATGGGTTAAATTGAATGTCAGAGTACCATAAGTTAGGCCACCATGTTTATGTATCTGCAATTCTGCCAGGCACGATAGGAGGAATTGTATGTTGAAAGCTTTGAGGATTAACTCAAGAATTGAAGGATTCTGCAAGCCTTTTGGGGGTTGGAGAATTTCTATCAGCTTGGTCTGCACTTTTAGGCAGAAGGAATCTGTTTTGCAGAGATGGGATAGCCATAATTATGATAGCTTCTTTGGACTCAGGGGAGGTAGCCATGGATTGGAGATGTGCAGATGTGACCCCAATTCACAAAGGAGGATCAAAGGGCGACACAAGTAATTATAGACCTGTTAGTTTAACTTCTGTTCCAGGAAAATTAATGGAGGAACTGGTAAAAGAAGCACTGCAGGATCATCTAAACAAGACTTCAGTTATAGTTCAGACACAGCATGGTTTTGTTAAGAGAAAGTCTTGCCTGACCAATTTGATTGGATACTATGATGTGGTCACAAAGGAACTGGATGCAGGAAATAACTTTGATATCATATATTTGGATCTTAGAAAGACTTTTGATACTATTGCACATGGAAGACTTCTGAACAAATTGGAGCCGTGTGGCATTGGAGGCAAATTGCTGCTATGGATAAAGGGATGGTTGAGTGGGAGAAGACAGAGTGGTAATCAATGGTCACTGCTCATCGTGAACTGATGTTATTAGTGGAGTACCACAGGGTTCACTGTTGAGTCCATTGTTGTTTTCTGTATTTATAAATGATATTGATGATGGTATATCAAGCTTAATGTCCAAGTTTACAGACGATAAGAAGGTTGGCAGGGTTGTTAAGGACACTAATGAAAGTATGCTGTTGCAAAAGGATCTAGAAAAGTTGAGCAGATGGGCTGAGAGGTGGCAAATGAAGTTTAACACTGACAAATGTAAAGTACTACATATGGGAAACAGCAACCCCCAAAGTAACGTATCAACTCTGTGGTACTACACTGACTGTGGTAGAGAATGAAAAGGACCTGGGGGTAATTGTGCAGGCAGATATGAAGTTTTCTGAGCAGTGCAGACGGGCTGCAAGAGTAGCTCATCGTGTCTTGTCAATGATATACAGGAATTTTTCTAGAAGGGATAAGGAGGTGATTATTCCCTTGTATAAGGCAATGGTCAGGCCACCCCTTGAGTACTCTACATCCTTCTTAAAATGAGGTCTGGAGGTCTCATTTTAAGAAGGATGTAGAGCTGTTGGAACAAGTACAGAGAAGAGGAACAAGATTAGTGAATGGAACAAAGGGTTGCTCTTACGAAGAAAGGCTTACGTTTTTCAAATTACAGTGTCTGGAAACTAGGCATGTGCGAGGTGATCTGATTGAGGTGTATAAAGCCTTGAATGGTTTGAGCATGCTCAATGCTGATGGGATTCTTCCTCTTGCTCAGAATAATCACCTTAAGAGGGCATGAATTCAAATTGAGGAAGTTGGTTGGTGGAACAGAATTCCATCCTTTGTTGTGGAAGTTGATAGCCTAAATAAATTTAAGGCTGGGCTGGACAGGTATTTGGAACAAACAGAGTGATGAAATGGGAGAGGTTTTTTTTTTTTTTTTGGCTGATGCTGCATAAGCTTGCTTTCTTGCATCATGTGCCTCTACTAATGCTAAAGCTAAAATGTTAAAGGTAGTGCAAGAGTTTTTGCCAGTATTATTGAGGATACCTTTAAGGTTCGGGGAAACTGCTAGTTTGGGGGGGGGGGATAAGAGTAATATAGATACACATTTATCTGATAATATTGGTCAAAGTAATGCTTGCACATACCTCAAGAATTCTTGTTTGTTACCTCAGAACATCTTACTAAGATCTTAGTAAGATGTTCTGAGGGCAGAAACGTTTCAGATTAGCGGATAGCTAATGCCAGGGAAGAGAGCTTAAATAACTTTAAGGGGTGTGTTAGGGTAGTTAACTATACAAGAACACTTAAGTCTTAATTGTTTATACAGTAATGTCAGAAGTGCCGTCAATAAAATGAGTGAATTCGAACTGCTGGTTAAGACAAGTAACACTGACATAATAGGGCTTATGGAAACGTGGTGCCACCCGGAGATAGGGGATGATGAGTTTCAGTACGGTATGTATAATGTATTTAGGAAGGATAAGGAGGGTAGAAGGGGTGGTGGGGTCATGCTTCTTATCAAAAGTGTGACGAAAGCTTTCCCGGATTCAGACGTTTTGCATGCTAGTATAGAATCTGTATGGTGTGAGATAGTTGGAAACAAAAGTATCATGAGAGTAGGAGTAATCTACAATCCAGATGATTGTGAAGATTATGATGAGAGCCCTTACATGCAAATGGAATGGGAAAGTAAGCATAAATGTCTTATTATGGTTGATTTTAATTTGCCTCTAATTGATTGGAGCAAATGGGTAGGAAACTCAACATGGGGGACAAATATTTTTAAATCTTTGTCTTTCTGTAAATCTTTTAAATTTAAGTCAATATACTGTTATTTGTATCAACATGTGATCCGGGAAAATACTAGGGAAAAGAATATTCTAGACCTGATCATCACCCGTGAACCAGATGACATAATAGGGCTCTAACAGTACAGGAACCAGTAGCAGGAAATGATTATGGAGTTCTATGGTGGACAATGAAGAGAGGTGGCATTAGTTAAAGACAGAGGAATGGGTCATAATTTCAAGAATGGAAATTACAACGGCTTAAGGTGCTACATGGCCTCTATTAACTTGGTAGATATCTCACAGAGAGCAAATACAATTGAATTATGGTATGCCTTTAAAACATTAATCACAGAAGTCTTGAATGCCTGTATACCATTTAAAAAATACTTCACGAGGAAGATTCCAATTTGGATGAATAATGAAGTTGCCAGATCACTTGAGCAGAAAAAGATACCAGCAAGGAAAAGTTACAGAGCAATAAAAAATACCAAAGCCTATAACATTTACAAACTGATCTGTAATAGTGCCACAGAAAAGTTTAGCAAGCATAGGCAGATTATGAGAAATTGCTGGCAAAGAGTAGGGATTAGGAATTCTTCACATATATAGATGCAAAGAAGAGAAGGACAAACCAGATTGGACCTTTATGTAATGCACGTGGGGTATTAGATACCCCAGCTGATTTTGCAAATGAACTCAACAGTTACTTTGCATCGATATTTACAGAAGAAAATCCCTCTATGTCAACGAGAAATTATGGGAGTGGAGTTGAAAAATATGTAACTAATGATATTGAAATTTCACTTGATTATTTAGGGAAAAAAAACTTTCCAGCCTACAGGCAAGTAAGGCTCCTGGGGTTGATGGCATATAATTTTAATGGAGGTGGCAAGTGAATGCATTGAACCATTGAGGCTAATTATGAGAGCATCAGTGAACTCAGGTGAGATTCCGTTGGGTTGGAAAAGTGCCAGTGTATCTCCAATACATAAGGGCAGTTCTATGACTCGAGTGGGAAATTACAACTGGTCAGTGTAACTTTGCTAGTAGGGAAAATCGTGGAGGCAATGATCAAGAGTGTAATTCATTTAGACAGAAATGGAATTCTGAAGGATATGCAGCATGGTTTTGTAAAGGGAAAATCATGTTTAACAAATCTGGTTAGCTATTTTGACAGGATCACACATGAGCTGGATTTAGGAAATAATTTCGACATTGTTTATTTAGATTTCAGCAAAGTATTTGACTCAGTCTCCAAGCATGGGCGGTTACTTTATAAGCTGGCACAGGTTGGAATCACAGGGAAAAGCGTGGATTGCAGGATGGCTTCAGGGCAGGAGACAGAGGGTTGTGATAAATGGTTATTCCTCAGATTGGGTTAGTGTAAGAAGTTGTGTTCCCGAGGGATCAGTATTGGGACAACTGTTCTTGATTTTATTAAATGACATCGATTAATGAATCTGCCTCTAATTACAAATTACAGGCAGATTACACTCCAAGTAGGTCTAAATGCTCATTATTTCACCAATTTCTGGACCCAGTTCTTCCAGAAAACATGTTCTATATTAAGCAACCACCACCACCTGCCTGGGCAATGGCAACAATGGATCCATGGTGTCCTGTTGCTTGCACCACACATGAAGGCATCCGTCGCATGTTGCACCAGGCATTTGGACACATCCGACCAGCATACTAGTTTGCATTGTCCAACGAGAGTGTTCTTGACACCGTGGCATTCGTTGTCGATGATTATTTGCAGCAAGGAGAGGGTATTCTGCTGTGGAACCCCCATATGTTTGTGTGCAGAGCATCATCATTTGCAATATTGTTCTTGTGTTCCCCTTATTGTATTGCGATGCCAACTGTTGTATAGTGACCTGCCATTGAGCCTGTACAATGCGCTGCACCCCTTGCTCACCACAAACATCCACCTTTCGTAACCTGTTACATTTCTGTCAGTGGCAGGTGGTTTGACTCGTTTTTGACACTATTATTTTTACGCCTTAATCATAGTGGGCCGCGAGCAACCAACAAGATTGTACTGTTTCTGATGTGGAAACACCCAAAGCACGATGTCCCACAGTCATGCCCTTTTTAAATTCCATGATAAAGTAGCAGTTATTTCCCATAACTGCTACTTTATCACTTTTAATTGCACGACCATTGAGTGTATATATATAAGTATGTATGCAAGTGTCAATATCACTTAAAGCTTTTACAAAATAATAAAAAACCAATAGCAATTCATTTTATTAATAAAACCAATATGAATTTATTACTTCTTTTATTTAGTGTACATCCGTATCGGGGAAAATAATTTTCCACGTAAGTTATCTGACTTTTCTCGTCGTTCTCGTGTTGGCTTTCTTTACTTTCACCATAATTGTATTATATAATTATGTATTATTACTAATTATATGTTTATTTCCAGGGTATGGCATTGTAGACCTACACAGGCTATCTCAGTCTTAATAAATTATTGGCCTTATGGCCTGCTCTATACTGTACTGTTATGTTTATATACATATTCAGTATCTATATAGTACATATTATACTTTTACTATAATAACGTCATATACATATACAGGCATACCTCGAATAACGAATACGATGCGTTCCACGAAATTACTTCGTTAAGCGAAACTTCGTTTTCAGAGGTAAAAATACTATGGCCAGAATAGGGATATGTTCCTACGTAAAGAAAATGAAAAGCTTTTTTTTCGAACAAAGAAAAGTTTTATTAAATAAACATTCAACTTACATACAAAGAGAAATCACATTTTAAAATATGAGTCTAAAGTTGATTGCTTATGCTTTTTTTCTCTTTCATTTAACAATTGTCTATACGAAGTTATTGCATTTAACACTGATCGCTTAACAATAAAACTTCTTCCTAAATCAGGATCATTTTCACTAAAAAAATTTAAACGTTTTCAATGTCATTTAAGCAGCTTTTTAAATCTTTGTTTGTTAACACTTTTTCGGCAGGAACTTCTTTAACTTCGTCTTCATTATCTTTGTCTTCGTTGCTAACAAGGTTTTCTAAATCTTCCACTGAAAAACCATCATCTTCTGCATTCAATAATTTTCTAACATCCTCTTCATCGACATTTTCGAAACCTATTGATTGAGCCATCTGGATAACTTCATTTCTAATTTCTTGGATGCTATTTTCTTCTTCTAGTACAACTTCTGGCCATATTTTGCGCCAAACTCCATTTAAGCATTTCTTAGTGACTTCTTTCCAAGAACTATCAATGTTTTCAATTGCCTTTTTAATGGTGTAGTTTTTCCAAAAAGTTTTAACTGTCATTTCCTCTTTATCCTCTAGTTCAGTTAAATTGCTTAATGTTCGACGCAGATAATAAGCTTTAAATGATGCTATCACTCCCTGATCCAATGGTTGAATCAAAGAAGTTGTATTTGCTGGAAGAAACACAACTTTGACAGGAATGCATGTGTCCAACGTGTTAAGATCAGTAGGATGTCCCGGAGCATTGTCTAACAACAAAAGAGCTTTTTCTTCAAAGTTGTTTTTTTGACAATACCGTTTTACTTCAGGACAAAAGTGGTTAACAAACCAATCAGTAAATAACTCCTTGGTAACCCACGCTTTTCTATTTGCTTTCCATATTACAGGTAAATTCATTTTTATGTTACCTTTTAACGCCCTCGGATTTTCTGAATGGTAAACTAATAACAATTTTAATTTATAATCGCCAGAGGCATTCAATCAAAAGAGTAACATTAAACGGTCTCTGGCTGCTTTGAACCCAGCAGCTGTTTTTTCTTCAATAGAAATGAAACTTTTTGTTGGTAGCCGTTTCCAGAACACACCGCTTTCGTCAACACTGAACACCAAATTTGGTGGAAAATTTTCACGTTCAATTATTTCCTTTAGTTTTTCTGAAAACTTATTTGCGGCTTCTCCTGTTAATTTTACACTATGAACCCTGGCCCGTTTTTTAAATTTCTCGAACCAACCACGAGAAGCCCAAAAGGTTTCCGTAATTTCGTCAGTTTGTTAAGATTTCAGGTGATTAAACTGGAATATATATATTTTTTTATGTTAAATGGGGCTTGAAATTGCGGACTTCGTTATATCGAAGCTTCGTTATCAGAGGTAACGTTAACCGAGGTATGCCTGTATATATATTAAGTCAAGATTCGGATAGATTTTGGTTTGCGAGTGGTGGGGAAATTTTTTTTTTTTTTTGTTTTTGTTTTGGTGGGAAGTATTACCGGAAATTAAGGCCTAATTAACTGGCTAGCTGTAGTTGTACTATCAGTTTTTGGATTGCCTATAGTTCCATGTTAACTATTAACATGGGATCAAGTTAATAAAAATATAAAGTATAAAATAGGAGGGTGATGACTTTCTTTCACATGGCCATCTCTCTGCTACTTCCTCAGGGGCTTTGAGCAGATAGATAGCCATACTAAAAGATTGCCAAGGGCATACCTGTTTCTGTGGTCTCAGTAACAGTTTTGCTTTATAAGTACTCATGTTAAGTTATGGTTGTCCTAAGTTAATCAAATAAATGAAATAAATTTTATAAACTGTAATTGTTAATTTTTGGTTAACTTTAGTTTTAAATTTTGGATTATTAGCTGCAAACTGGGATTGAGACCCAAAGCCCGACAGGTATGCATCAGAGTTAATATAAAAGTATATAGGTATTTTTACCTGTGATCAGTATGGCTGTAGGTTGGTGCGAGAAAGGATGTGCAAGTTGCCTGGGAGCAGCTTTATAGGAGGCCGGGGTGCCATCTGGTCTAATTTGTTGGTTTGTCTGTTTTTAATCATGTGTTTAAGGGAGGGTTAATTTGTGATTAGGCGACCTGTATTCAATTTGTAATCGATGGTTAAGGCGTTACGGTGAATACTTATATAGATTTTTAGGTAAATGTGATTTTTTAAGGGTTACATTTTAGTGATTACGATTAAGGATTACAATTTTTTTTTTTTTTTTTTTTTGCAATGTTATCCGCTGGACAAGGACTGGTATAATTTTTCTAAAGCATAACAGCCTGTGTATATCCAGTGGGATAACTGCATACATATTTACATACCCCTTCAGTGATTTTAACCTTGTGGTGCTTTGGACTTTATTATAAGCTGTAGGCATGATGTAGCATGTTAGCTTTTGTTGTTATTTTGTGTCTCATTTGTTGTTTAATATCAAATATTTAGCGAGGTTTGTGCTAAGAAGCGTTAGGGATAGTTATGGGGTTTAATATAGTCAGATCAGCACGAGCACTGCTATTATAGTTATTGTTGTAATTAGGGGTTGAATTTGGATTTCCGGGTTGCAGTGTGGTCAGACAATGAGCCTTGTCTGAGCGCAGTGAACCCGGGGGTCTAATAGGGGCCCAAACAGTTGCTCTGTGACCCTATAAGGGTTAGAGTTCGGATGATGTAGGGTTAAAGTGGCTTGAATGGCTGCTTTAACGTGGTGTCTGATGAAGACGGCCTCCGTAGCCGAGTGGGCAGGAGCGGGAGTGCAGTAGCACATGCTCTTTAAGTAGACCAGGGTTCAAGCCCCTGACTGCTGAATACGGTCGATCTGCCAACCCGCACTGGACCAGCGTGGCAGATTATGGTCCATTTTTCCTCAGCATGAATTGTTGAGGAGGCTTCCATCCTGCAGTGGGTTGATAATGGCCGCACTTTACTTTTTTTTACTGATGAACTTGACAGGCATTTTGTTCTGAATTAAATTAGTTTTTAGTTTTTGTAATACACCCAGTATTTTCCAGGTTACTACTGATGTGTATTATCCTTTTAGTCTGATTTCTGATTACATTACCGTGTATTTGTTTAGCTAAATTGGTCTCTTAGTTTGTGAGTCTAATGGCTTGTAAGTTAAAATGGTCTCTTGTGTCAAAATGTTTTGTGTAGATTTTATTTTCTTTGATGGTTATTTCGCTGTTGAGGTATATGGCTTTTAGGGTTGGCACATTCGATGGTCAGATCTGTGGGATATATTTCTAGTGCTAATTTGTCAAATTTATCACAGTTGACAACTAAGATGTCGTCAGTGTATCTGAAGAAGGTTATGTCGTCTTTGATTTTATTTTCGTAGTTGTGCAAGTAAAGGTAGACAGTGGAACTTGAGCTGCTTGCTCCCATTGCCACCCCCTTACTTTGCACATAGATGTTGTCTCCCATGAGTAGATAATTATTGATTGCGCATAAGTTTATTTAGTCTCGCCAGTACTGTTTACTGCAGCCTAGACTTTCCCAGTTTTCTTTGTAGTAGTCTGTAAGCACTCTTTTTAAATTATTGTGGGAAATGCTGGTGAATAATGCTGGCTCCCTTAAACACATATTATGATTAAAAACAGACCAACCAACAAATCAGACCAGATGGCACTCTGGCCTCCTATAAAGCGGCTCCCGGGCAACTTGCACAACCTTTCTCGCACCAACCTACAGCCATACTGATCACAGGTAAATACCTATATACGTTTATATTAACTCTGATGCATACCCATCGGGCTTTGGGTCTCAATCCCAGTTTGCAGCTAATAATAATCCAAAATTTAAAACTAAAGTTAACCAAAAATTAACAATTACAGTTTATAAAATTTATTTCATTTATTTGATTAACTTAGGACAACCATAACTTAACATGAGTACTTATAAAGCAAAACTGTTACTGAGACCACATAAACGGGTATGCCCATGGCATTCTTTTAGCCCCTCGACATGGGCACCTATACGTGGTGAGGGGACCTCCCAGTGATGCTGCTGGGCTTCCAGATTAGCATCACTGGGATCTAATGCCCATACCTTAGTTCCAGGGTTACATCTTTGGAATCTGGCATGTGCAGCCGTGTGCCACGATCCGTGGAAACTCGGAAAGGGGGATCTTGGTGGTTGAGGGGCCCAGCCTTGATACACCACTTTAGCCCTTGCTTCGACAAGATGGGTGGTCCCGGCCCGACTGGGATCAATCAGCGGGTGGTTCTTACTGCTAGGGTCAACTGCATTCCAATAAGTCTCTCTCCCCTTGGTCCTGGGATGGGATCAAGGCTTATTGGAAACGTGGGTATGGTGCTCCTAAGTGAACTTGGCGTCCCATTCGTGTAGGCAGTACCTGCTAGTTCACATGTGGGCGTCCCTCCCCTCGTAGGGCTCCATGGTGGGTGAGGTACTTAGGGCATTGGAAATTTTTATCTTACTCTTATGAGTATTATAAATTCAAATTCTTCTGGAGCCCTAACAAGGCCCCTACCTAATCGACACGATAGCACGGATAATACCTCCGTTAAAAGAGCCAGAACTGAGGACATACCCCCATCAGTAACGCCACTCTTCCTCATTCTGCATTCTACCGGAGAGCAGTCATTCGGAAAGATGTTGTCCTTCTTTATCCAGAAAGGATTAGAAGGGTTGGCAGGTTCACCAAAATCCATTAAACGACTGCGTTCTGGCGACATTGGTTGAAGCTTCCAGCACAAAACAAGCGGCAAAATTCTTGAACTCTACATCCATAGAGGGAATACCTATCACCGTAATCCCCCCCACACACACACAAAACTCTGAATTCTTCACGAGGTGTTATATCAGAGTGGGACCTTCTTCATGTTTCTGAAGAAGAGATCTGCTCTGAATTAAAAGACCAAGGAGTGACAGCTGTCAAGAGAATGTCGATATGAAAGGATGGGAATCTCGTCCCTGCCCGAGTTCTTATCCTCACATTCAATACCCCACGGTCTCCAAGTTCCATCAAGGCTATCTAAACTGCCCAGTGAGGATTTACGTTCCAAACCCACTGAGGTGTTTTAGATGCCAAAAATACGGCCACTCACAAACATCTTGTCATGGTAACCCTGCCTGTGCCCGATGTGGTGCTAAAGACCACGAGAGCAAGTAATGCTCACCTTCAAAACCAACCTGTGCCAACTGCCAAGGAGAGCACCCCGCCTATTCTAGAGCATGCCAGCGGTGGAAGGATGAAAAAGAAATCCAAAAATTAAAAACAGAGCTGAATATCTCCTACCCAGAGGCCAGAAAACGTATCCAACCAATAAATAGCAGGGAAACTTTCTTATGCCCAGAAGGTTTTTGCTAAGTGCACTATCGGTACACAAACTGAGATGACTATACCACCTCGAGAATCATTCACTCCGATTGCATGCTATTTATTGAGTTCAGAAAAGCTCGCCAAAAAAACAGTCAGCTGCTACTCCTACATCCGTACCTCCTAGTGCTCCACCGCTACCAAAATCAAGTGGTAAAGAAAAGCCAAAAAGATCAAAAGAGCCACCCATAATATCAGAAACAATGGATGTAGAGGATAAGGAGGTACTGGACGAATCAGTGGAGGAAGAAATGGACACGGGACAGCGTCCATACTTCCCCAAAAAAGATAAATCCAAGACTGACAAAAATAAGCCCTCAGCACCTTGGAAGCCGCTTGATGGACCCACCATGCCAAAATAATGGCTAAATTCCTACAATGGAATTGTCGTGGATTCCGGCGAAATACTGATGACATCAAGGCCCTCCTGCAAAAGCATGACACAGTTTGCTTTTGCTTGCAGGAGACTTATCTAAAGGCAAATGATAACCCCACCATGCATAACATAACTTTTTCGTAAGGACAGAATTGCAGATGGTCCTACTCATGGAGGAGTGGCTATCCTTGTGGGCAACCAGACCTCCCCAGTTCAGCCTTTGCTACTTACAACCATCATAGAGGTTGCAATTCGCCTTACAGCGGGATTTTTATTAACTGTCTGCTCTGTTTATTTTCCACCTGGGACTGACATCTCCCAGGAAGACCTTGATGATCTTGTAACACGTTTGCCTTCCCCTTTCTTACTTCTCGGGGATTTTAATGGACATAACATCCTGTGGGGTAGTGCTAGCAATAATGGAAGGGGACGAGTCATAGAGCATATGCTAAATGACAATGACCTCTCCCTTCTAAATGTGGGAACCAACACATTCTTCCACATGCCTACCCATACGTTTTCTGTCATTGATCTTTCTATCTGCTCCCCTTCTCTACTCCCTGTGATAACCTCGTTACACATTGGGAGACCATGTCTTCTTTCAGGTTACCACGGTGGAAGACAGATCAGGCTGACTGGACTGCCTTCCAACAACAGGCAAATGTTGACCTCAGTGCCATCGGTCAGGAGCCTATCAATGATGCAGTCACGTACATCACAGAAAATATCGTCGAAGCAGCTGCGAATGCGGTTCCAAAAACATCTGCTCGGTTTTCACCATTTCCCGAACCTTGGTGGAATGCACAGCAGCAAAAAAGGCAGAAAACAAAGCCTGGTGGATATTCTGATGATATCCCACTACGGCCAACCTTATAGCCTTTAAACGTACACGAGCCAAAGCACGCTACATCCGCCGTCAGAGTCAAAAGGAATCTTGGATCCGTTTTACTTCATCAGTTACTCAGTTCGCTAGTACTAAGTTGGTCTGGGACAAAATCCGGGAACATGAAGGGAAAATATACATCCCACAATTCTTCAGTCCTAGATTATAATGGATGCACTATTGCAGATTCAACTGCAATAGCCAATTCTCTTAGGGAAACATTTTGTGACATCTCTGCGACATCTTCGTATTCCCCAGAGTTCCTGGTCTTGAAACATAAAATCGAAAAACAAGCACTTAATTTTAAGTCTAAGAGCCTTTATCCCTACAACGGGGCATTCGCTATACAGGAACTGAAAAGAGCTCTCACTCTTTCCAAGGCAAGTGCTGTTGGACCAGATAGCATCCATTATGAAATGATTAAGCATCTTTCACCAAAATCTATGGATCACCTGCTCCTTCTATATAACAGAATCTTTATTGAAGGGCAGTTTCTGGATTCCTGGTGCAAAGCAATTGTTCTTGCCTTTGCTAAGCCAGGAAAGGATCCAAAAGTCACTACTAATTATTGTCCTATTGCTCTGACTAGCTGTCTGTGCAAAATCCTAGAGAGAATGGTTAACTTTTGTTTAATGTGGCATTTAGAATCGAATGACCTTCTCTCTAACTTCCAGTGCGGCTTCCGAAGGAACCGGTCCACTCTGGACCGTCTTATTAGATTGGAAACATCCAACCGGGATGCTTTCCTAAAACGTGAACATTTGGTGTCTGTATTCTTTGACATGGAGAAAGCGTATGACACAACTTGGAGATTTGGCATCTTAAAAGGTTTGCATAGCCTTGGTCTTCGAGGGCATCTCCCCATTTTTATTAAAAACTTTTTAGCCAATCGATCTTTCCAAGTTCGTGTGGGATCCTCACTCTCTCGTCCCTTCTGTCAAGAGGGAGTACCACGAGGATCAGTATTAAGTGTCACGCTTTTCGCCATCAAAGTAAGTTCCATCACCAAACAACTTCCTCCAGTTGTAAAGAGTGCCCTCTATGTTGATGATTTCAGCATATGATGATTTCAGCATTAGGGTTATAGAAAGACAACTTCATAAAGCCATTGATCGCCTTAATTCCTGGGCACTTGCTAATGGCTTCAGGTTCTTGCTGGGGAAGCTGTTTGTGTACACTTTTGTCGTAAGTGTAATCTTCATCCTGAACCTGAATTAAGGCTCGGACAAAATGCTATTCGAGTAGTGTCAGACACAAAATTCTTGGGACTTGTGTTTGATAAAAAGTTGACCTTTCTAGAACATATTCGTCAACTTCGTACAAAGTGCACGAGGGGACTAAATATTGTTCGCTCTCTATCCTCTACGCATTGGGGATCAGACAGGTGCACCCTACTATGTATTTATCGTGCACTTGTATGATCCAAATTAGACTACAGGGCCCAGGTATACTTCTCAGCCAGAGACAGTATCCTTCGATGGCTGGATCCTGTCCACCCTCAGGCTATCCATATCGCTACTGGAGCATTTCGAACATCTCCTGTCCAGAGCTTATACGTCGAAGCAAACGAACCACCTTTATCCCTTCGACATAAGCAGTTGTCTTCAAGCTATGCTTTAAAGTTGAAATCCCTGCCAGACCATTCTACGTGGACATCCGTTTTTGAGCCACGTTGGGAAAACTTGTACAATATCCGTCAGACTGCCAACCGACCTTTTGGTATTCGTGTCCAAGAGCGACTCAGAGAGTTTAACATCATGGTAGAAAGGTTGCACAAATACCAAAAGAACCTCTTCCACCCTGGCATGCTCATATCCCATCGTGCGACTTTTCCCTTAAGAAATGGGTAAAGTCTGAGACTCCATCAACTGTCTACCAGCAGCTCTATTCTGCCCACTGAGCTGAGCACTCTGACTTCCTGCCAGTTTACACAGACGGCTCGAAGTCTGAATTGTGCGTAGGATCTGCTGTTGTCTCTCCGGACACTATAATATCCCAGCAAATTCTTCCTGAATCCAGCATATACACTGCAGAGCTGCATGCTATACAGTTAGCCTTGGATCACATTCGAACTTTTCAATGCCAAAGGTCAATAATATATTCTGATTCTTTGAGTGTATTACAGGCTTTATTATCTTCGAGGCAACTCTCATCCAGTTCTCTGTCGGGTTCAGCAGAAGATACATTCTCTTCATGAATACAAGTTTGATATCCGCTTCTGCTGGATTCCTAGCCACATTGGGATAAGGGGAAATGATTTGACTGACACTGCAGCCAAATCAGCAACTCCCACTAATAATCGTTGCCTGTCAGTCCCCTATACAGACTACAGGCAAATAATACACAACAAGATATATTCCCAATGGCAAGAACTATGGTATAGAAGAGAGAACAAATAAATTATACCAGATAAAGCCTGTAATAAAAACATGGCAGTCCAGTCTGTGCAGGAATCGGAGCGAGGGAGTTGTTCTTGCTCGACTCCGCATAGGACACAGTCATCTGACACATTCGTTTCTGCTGAGGGCAGATGACCCTCCTATGTATGAGTCTTATGACACCATTCTATCATTGAGTCATGTGCTCCACAGGCTTTATTATCTTCGATAATATGCTTAAAAGCATATTTTAATAGATTGTTACCCATGTTTACAATATATATTTTACCACTTTTACTCATCCTCTGAGCCTTATACACTCAGTCAGATTTTATCAGACAACGACCATGTGTCAGCAGTTTTTAAGTTTTTACAAGCTATTAATATATACACACACATATATAAATTGGATAATTTACCTTTAAACTTATACTGCCTTATATATATATATAAAAATAACAATTTGACGAGGTAAAATTTTTGAAGGTTACCAGAATTTATATTTTTTGATATTTTAATCTTTTCTTGGCGCAGTAGAACCATAGTCTTTTTGCTCCAATAAAACGAAACTCAATCAAGCATTCTTTTAGTATGGCTATCTATCTGCCCAAAGCCCTGGAGGAAGTAGCAGACAGATGGCCATGTGAAAGAAAGTCACCCTCCTATTTTCTATTTTCTATTTTTATTAACTTGATCCCATGTTAATAGTTAACATGGAACTATAGGCAATCCAACAACTGCTAGTACAACTACAGCTAGTCAGGCCTTAATTACTGGTAATACTTCCCGCCAAAACAAAAAAAAAAAAAAAAAATTTCCTCACCACTCGCAAACCAAAATCTATCGGAAAATTGACCTAATATATGCATGTATAATGTTTAATTTTCCATCCTATAGTAGCATCAACTCCGCATAAGTTCAATATTGTTCGAAATAAATATAGAACATTGGCTTAAAACCAGTGTTCAAAAAAAAAAAAAAAAAAAAAAGGAAATTATATATATATATATATATATATATGTATGTGTGTGTGTGAAAAATATATATATAATAATTACACTCATCCAATTAAGCTAGAGGGCTTTACATTGAATAAAAAGATAATGATGTGTGGTATGTCTGCCAAGGGCAAAGGCTGATGACGTAGAGCAGATATCTTTTGAGGGCACAAAAGGTGATATTGTTGTACCCGTTGGCAATAATGATATTAAGAGTAGGAAATCGGCGGAATTACTTAACAAGTACAGGTCACTGTTGATAAAAAGCCGTGAATTAGGGTTGAATTTGAAAGTGTCTGCAATTTTACCCGGACACGATAGGAGGGAGTATATGATGAGAGCTTTGCCGATCAATTCGGCCTTGGAGAGATTGTGCAAGGCTCAAGGGGTATAATTTTTCTCAACCTGGTCTGTGCTGGTTAACAGGAGAGACTGCTTCTACAGTGATGGGATACACTTAAATAGAAAGGGTGCAAGAATATTTGCTGATGCTATCAAGGCAGTGTTAGGTGGGTCGGAAAACTGCTGGCTTGCAGGGATACATGGACTAATAGATTAACAGTAACCACTGGCAGAGGTGAAAGTGATTCTTGCACTGCTTCTATTGGATTGAGCAGCAGCCTGGAAAACAAGGTGCAGAGGTATTCAGAGTCTGCTGGGAGTCACTGCGGTACAAGGAAACACATGGGTTGTGTTAGGGTAGCTAAGAGTAGGAACAGGTGCATGTATACTTGGGTTTACACCAATGCTAGGAGTTGGGTAAATAAATTTTATGAATTGGAGGTGTTGGTCAAAACATCAAGGGCATATATCATTGGGATATCAGAGATGTGATGTCACACAGATATAAGGAATGAAGAACTGGAATTTAGGGAGTACAATGTGTGCAGGAAGGATAGACAGGATAGGAAGGGAGGAGGTTTTATGCTATTAGTTAAGAAACACAAAATCGAACTAAGTGCAGCCAGTTGACATCGCTGGACAGGGCAGTGTCGAGTCTGTTTGGTGTGACATAAACACTGGGAAATCAAAATTGAGAGTAGGAATGTGTTAGAGGCCTAATGAATCTGATGAGTATAATAAAAACTGTACAGGGAAATAGAGTGGGTCAGTAAATCAGAGAGTCTTGTAATGGGAGATTTTAATTTCCCAGATATTGACTGGAACATGTGAGTTGGTTACTCACACACTAGCACGGTTTGTTTGTTGTTGTTTGGTTTTTAGGAGCATTAGCAACTAAGGCCATATTGCTGCGGGATATGCGGTGGTCATTCCCTGAATGACCTTTCCGCATCCTCCGTATTTGGTGGTGACGGGCTCGAACCCCGGTCTAATCAAGAAGCGTGTGCTACGCACTGCTGCTCCTTCCCACCTGGCTACGGAGGCGCCCACTAGCACGGCTTTTGTGGATTTATTGGATGTTTTCTACATCAGCACGTTCGGGAGGCAACAAGAAGGAGTAATACTCTTGATTTGATTATCAGTAGTGATTCTTCATGCATTAAGAATCTGCTGATAAAAGAACCACCAGGTGGCAGTGATCACAGTGTGTTGAAGTGGGATTTACTCAGAGGTAACTACCATCGAGGGTAAAGGGAAGGGTTTTTGCTTTCGTAAAGTCGACTATTGAGGTCTGAGACAGTAGGCTTGACGTAGCCGAGTGGTCAGGAGCGAGAGTGCATAGCACGCGTTCCTTGAGTGGACCGGGGTTCAAGCCCGTGACTACTAAATACGATAAATATTTGTACTGACAATTTATTGTAAACTCTACTGACTTGGTTGTCGTGCCGGAGTATAAACAGAAAAATTTATTTATTTATTTATTTATTTAAATTCTATATGCTATGTATGGGATACATATAAATTATTGGGTGAAATGGAAGCCTACGATAGATATAAACTGGCCTGTAACCAAGCCACAAAGGAGGTTAGGCAGGCAAAGGCTGATTATGAGAAATCTTTGGCAAAGGATGCAAAGAGAAACAGCGAAGAGTTCTTTATGTATGTAAACTCTAGTAGGAATGGGATGAATGAGATTGGTCCACTGGATATCGATGGTTCCACTGTTGATGATCCTGCTCAGGGGGTTAACAGACTAAATGAGTATTTTTCATCTACATTCACACGAGGAGTTATTCAGGGACGGGAACGCTAGATGTGACCTAAACTCTGGCAGTGAGCTAGATGATTTTGTAATAACTGAGAGGAAAGTGGAGGAGAAATTGTTGAAGATAAACATAAGTAAGGACCTCTGGTGGATGGAATCTATCCAGTTGTATTAAAGGAGGCAGCAAAGGAAGTAAGCAAACACTTAGCTATAATCATGAGAGCTTCCTTTGACTCAGGGGAGGAACACATGGACTGGATATGTGCAAATATGACCCCAATTTACAAAGTAATTATACACAAGTAATTATAGACCTGTTAGTTTAACTTCTGTTCCAGGGAAATTAATGGGGGCACTGGTTAAAGAAGCACTGCAGGATCATATAGACAAGACTTCAGTTATAGCTCTGACACAGCATGGGTTTGTTAAGGGGGAAGTCTTGTCTGACCAATTTGATTGGATACTGTGATGTGGTCACAAAGAAACTGGATGCAGGGAATAACTTTGATATCATATATTTGGATCTTAGAAAGGCTTTTGATACTGTTGCACATGGTAGACTGCTGCACAAATTGGAAGTGCGGCATTGGAGGCAAATTGCTACTATGGATAAAGGGAGGTTGAGTGAGAGAAGACAGAGTGGTAATCTATGGACACTGCTCTTTGTGGACTAATGTCATTAGTGGAGTCCCTCAGGGTTCAGTGTTGGGTCTGTTGTTGTTTTCTGTATTTATAAATGATATTGATGATGGTATATCGGGCTTAATGTCCAAGTTTGCACACGATACGAAGGTTGGCATTGTTGTTAATGATACTAATGACTGTATGCTGCTGTAACAAGATCTAGAAAAGTTGAGCAGATGGGCTGAGAGGCGGCAAATGAAGTTTAACATTGACGAATGTAAAGTACTACATATGGGAAGCAGTAACCCCAGAGTAACGTATCAACTCTGTGGTACTATGCTGACAGTGGTAGAGAATGAAAAGGGCCTGGGGGTAATTGTGCAGGCAGATGTGAAGTTTTCTGAGCAGTGCAGATGGTCTGCAAGAGTAGCTTATGGTGTCTCGTAAATGATATAGAGGAATTTTTCTATCACGAATAAGGAGGTGATTATCCCTTTATATAAGGCGATGGTCAGGACACCTTGAGTACTGTATACAGGTCTGGAGGCCTCATTTTAAGAGGGATGTAGAGCTGTTAGAACGAGTACAGAGAATGGCAAACAAGATTAGTGAATACAACAAAGGGTTGCTGTTATGAAGAAAGGCTTAAATTTTGCAGATTACAGTGTTTGGAGACTAGGCACCTGCAAGGTGATCTGATTGAGGTGTATAAAGCCTGAATGGCATCAGCATGTTCAATTCTGATGGGATTCTTGCTCAGAATAATCACCTGAGAGGGCATAAAATCAAGTTGAGGAAAGACATATTTCGGATAGATGTGCGGAAGTTTGCCTTTAGCCAGCGGATAGTTGATTGGTGGAACAGACTTCCATCTTTTGCTGTGGAAGTTGATAGCCTAAATAAATTTAAGGCTCAGCTGTACAGGTATTTGGAATGAACAGAAGGGTGAAATCAGGGTTTTTTTTTGGCTGATGCTGCATAAGCTTGCTTCCTTGCATCGTATGCCCCTGTTAATGCTAATGATATATCAAATAGGCATGTGAGGCTTTAACAAAGGATTAAAATAAAAACGTAAAAAGCTCATTGCAACTGGAGATAATAAGCTTGCTAAAGTTTGATATCAGAGTGAGTCAAAAATATTTTTTCTATACATCATGGTGATGACTAAAACAAATGATCATCTTGACAGTGATGACTATGAATGAATAATCAAATCTGTTAATTCTGGAAAGAATGACGAGATGCAGTGGTTCTGCATCTCGTCATTCAGCCTTGGGCGGAACTGGATACAGAAGGTCCCAGATGTTGAGGAAAATCACTTTGTCCAGTGGTCACAGACAAATAGATGTGAGTTTGTGTGTGTATATATATAATTTGTTGCCTACAACCCGTGTATGGTACACACTACTATAAGTTCTAATATCCCTTGTTTTTTTGGGGTTTTCATAAAAAAAAAACCCTCTGGTCTGCGCTTTCTGGGATATGTTAATAGCCCTAAATGCGTTTGTATTCATGGCATTTGCTTATGATAAAATGATTGTTTATTTATTTATACTTCAAGACCTTTACTTCACTAGATTCGTGAGACCGCACACAGTGATATTTATTTACAATTTATCATTTGTGCTTCAGGAAGTTATGCATTGTTGAATGCACTAACTGCCGACGATTGATAAGTCACTGCAGGGTTACCTGGTTGTGGAGTCATTCACTCCGCTATTTGCTTTCTCCATTCCTTTCTTTTTTCATTTTATTTATTTACTTAGAAGATAATAAGCTGAAAATGCTGCATCCTTTGGTGTCTAAAATAAAAATAAATAAAAGTGTAAACCTTTTTATCGTATATTCTTTCGTATAATTCGATTTATATTTTTTTGGCTGAAAATTCATATCAAATCCATATATTCGCCGCCCCTCCCGCTTTTTAAACTCTAGTCTCAGGCCCTCCTTGTCACCGCATTCAGTATTTTCTCCAATATGACAGAGAACGAATATTACAGCAGACGCCGATTCTTCGTTATCAGATGCTTTTCTTGTTATGTTCCTTTTCCAGCTACAATCATCCAAAATTTACTTTTTAATACTTTTTTTCCTTCTTTTTTTTAAATTTAAGGCAGGCCATCTCAATCTGTTAAAAATAAATTGTTAGAATGCAACAGAAATTAATAGCGGCTGCAAAGGAAACAAATGATATTCATTTAAATTTAAAATTTTTGAAGTTTATTAAAATATTTATGAAATATAATATATTATTTAATAATAAAAAACACGAATTCCAATTCTATATTCTATATAAACAAAAAAAAACTACCGTTTCTGTGTACGGTAGTTTTTTTTGTTTTTTTTTTCGCTCTTTTATTTTTGAATAGTGGCAACACTAGTTGAAACGCCCTCCTTTTCTTTGTGCACGTGCAAAATTTGTATTAAATCCACTTCTACATTAATTCAATTATTTCTAACAATTTATTACGCTAAACAGTAAACTGTAAAGGAAGCATACACAATACTCCCTTACAAGACCGTACTTACACTTTTCGGAGCCCAAGGCGCTAAGCTCTTACGGGACCCCTTTAAAGATACCAGGGGTACAGAGTCCAAAAAAGAAAAAAAAACTTGCATGTATAAATATAATCAGAAAAAAAAAATATATATATATATATATATTTTGCCGATCTGTTTAAACACAAACGTTGCAATACAAAGATCACTTTAAAAATTTGAGATTACAGAGGCCATACGAGGTCCCCTCTATGGTGAGACCCGAGTTTCATGCGCCTGCTTATACGTACGGCTCTGCTCCCTTATACTGTATATACATAACCAAAACCACAAGTATAGAACACGACGTGACATTACTCTTATACTGTACGTGTGCGGCTTTCGTTATATAACCGAACTACATATTCCTTGTCTGTCTACTGCAAATAACACCTTATGTGGAAGCGTGTTTGCCATAAGAAAATGATAATCTCGAAAGTCTACTTTTTGAGAAGTAAATCTGAAAACATAGCTCTCGACGAATTCCACGACCGATTTCTTTCAACAAAGTAAATAAACAAATTCTTGCGTTTTAAAATGTGGGAAACAAATTTATATTTGTGTAAAAATATACACGGTGTCTCAAAAATATTGGTACAAACATTTAGGGGAGGTAGGTAACATCTAAAGGAATGTGAATCGTATAGGAACCCATAACTGGAAATGTCACCGTAAGTCGGTACACGGCGCTGTTCATCAGTTCGGGAGAGGGAAAATTTCTGGTTTACACATTAGGTGCCTTCGTAGCCAGGTGGGAAGGAGCAGGAGTGCGTAGCACACGCTTCTTGATTAGACCGGGGTTCGAACCCGTCACCACCAAATACGGAGGATGCGGAAAGCTTAGGGAATGACCACCGCATATTCCGGAGCAATATGGCCTTAGTTGCTAATGCTCCTAAAAACCACATAACAAACAAACGTTTACACATTCAAGCAGTAGTCGCCGCACGAAGAGCATGCATCGATATACAAACTGAGCTGGCAGACATGCACCTAGTGTATGGATTAGCAGAGGGCCCACACGGTGTGCGCCCCCATGTGGCACAACGTCGCTTTGCAATAAATGTGTGGGCAGGTATGATCGGTGACTGCTTGGTCGGCCTATACCTGTTACCATCCCGCATGAACTCCGCTAAATATCGGATCTTTCTTGAATAAGTTCTACCAGGGTTACTTGACGATGTTCCAGCAAATGTGAGATGCAACATTTAGCTCGGTCATTTACATGACCGGGCTAGCCGGCTGAGTAAAGTGCCTGCCTGGCAACCCAAAGGTTGCGGGTTAGAATCCCGCCTCGAGCTTGGATCAAAGTACTGCAAAAAGTATTCAAAGTATTCAAAATGGGAAGCATTCAAAGAACTTATCTTGGAAGCTACTAGGCTTTACATACCAACTAAGAAATATTGTTCAAGGTTTAGGCCTAAATGGATGTCAGATGAACTAATGAGACATATGGCAGAGAAGAAAAAGGCATGGGATAAATACAAATTAACACGTGACACAGAAGCCTATGATAGATACAAGTTGATCTGTAACCAAGTGACAAAGGAGGTTAGGCAGGCGAAGGCAGATTGCGAGATATCTTTGGCAAGGGATGCAAGGAAAAACAGCAAAGAGTTCTTTACTTATGTAAACTCTAGAAGGAAGGGGATGAATCAGATTGGCCCATTTGATATCGATGGGTCAACTGTTGTTGATCCTGCTCAGGTAGCTAACAAACTAAGTGAATATTTTGCATCGACATTCACACATGAGGAGTTATTCAGCGAGGGGAATGCCAGAGGTGTATTCAACTCTGGCAGTAAGCTAGAGAATCTTGTAATAATTGAGAGTAAAGTGGAGGAGAAATTGTTGAAGATAAACACAAGAAAGGCACCTGGGGTGGATTGGATCTATCCAGTTATATTAAAGGAGGCAGCAAAGGAAGTAAGCAAACCGTTAGCCATAATTATGAGAGCTTCCTTGGATGCAGGGGAGGTACCCACACACACTGGAGATGTGCAAATGTGACCCCAATTCACAAAGGAGGATCAAAGGCCGACACAAGTAATTATAGACCTGTGAGTTTAACTTCTGTTCCAGGAAAATTAATGGAGGCACTGGTTAAAGAAGCACTGCAGGATCATCTAGACAAGACTTCAGTTATAGTTCGGACACAGCATGGTTTTTTTTAAGGGGAAGTCTTGCCTTTCCAATTTGATTGGATACTATGATGCAGTCACAAAAGAACTGGATGCAGGGAATAACTTTGATATTATATACTTGGATCTTAGAAAGGCTTTTGATACTGTTGCACATGGAAGACTGCTGCACAAATTGGAGCAGTGTGGCATTGGAGACAAATTGCTGCTATGGATAAAGGGGTGGTTGAGGGGGAGAAGACAGAGAGTGGTAATCAATGGACACTGCTCATCGTGGACTAATGTTATTAGTGGAGTCTCTCAGGGTTCAGTATTGGGTCCTTTATTGTTTTCTGTATTTATAAATGATATTGATGATGGTATATCAAGCTTAATGTCGAAGTTTGCAGACGATACGAAGGTTGGCAGGGTTGTCAAGGACACTACTGACACTATGCTGCTGCAACAGTATCTGGAAAGGTTGAGCAGATGGTGGCAAATGAAGTTTAACTTTGACAAATGTAAAATACTGCATATGGGAAACAGCAACCCCAGAGCAACGTATCAACTCTGTGGTACTACACTGACAGTGGTAGAGAATGAAAGGGACCTGGGGGTGGTTGTGCAGGCAGATATGAAGTTCTATGAGCAGTGCAAGAGTAGCTCATGGTGTATTGTCAATGATATATAGGAATCTTTCTAGCAGGGATAAGGAGGTGATTATTCCCTTGTATAAGGCGATGGTCAAACCACACCTTGAGTACTGTATACGGAGGCTCATTTCAAAGAGGATATAGAGCTGCTGGAACGAGTACAGAGAAGGGCAACAAGATTAGTGAATGGAACAAAGGGGTGCTCTTACGAAGAAAGGCTTAAGTTTAGCAAATTACAGTGTCTGGAGACTAGGCACCGGCGAGGTGATCTGATAGAGGTGTATAAAGCCTTGAATGGTTTGAGCATGCTCAATGCTGACGGGATTCTGCCTCTTGCTCAGAATAATCACCTGAGAGGGCATAAATTCAAATTGAGGAAAGACAGATGTAGGATAGACGTGGGAAATTTGCCGTTAGCCAGCGGGTGGTTGGTTGGTTGGTGGAACAGACTCCCATCCCTTGCCGTGGAAGTTGATAGCCTAAATAAGTTTAAGGCTCAGCTGGACAGGTATTTCGAACGAACAGAAGGGTGAAGTGGAAGTGGTTATTTTTTATTTATTTATTTATTTTTTTTTTTTTGGTGATGCTGCATAAGCTTGCTTTCTTGCTTCAAATGCCTCTACTAATGCTAATGCTAATGCTAAAAACCTTGGGAGGTGCATTATGGCCACAGAAGCCGATGCGCCAACAACTACCAAAAAAAAAAAAAAAAAATGACGGGCGCCTGCCCATTATGGAAGGTGTGTTCGTGACCATTTGAACAGGCGTTTTGGGCGTCGATGGATTGGCCGTGGTGGACCCGTTGCCTGACACCCCACGCTCATCTGATTTATCGAGTCTTAGTTTCTTTCTGTGGGGGGGCCCTCAAATCTATCGTGTATGAATCGCCTGTAGAGACGGAAATGGATATCGTGGCGAGACTCGTCTGAGCTGCTGCTACTGTCAAAGAAACTCCAGGTGTGTTCGACCGTGTCCGCCAATCCATGCATCGTGTCTCATGGTGGAACCTTTGAGCATCTGTTATAACATTATGAAATGCATCCATCTCGTACTCCATTGTTAATATTATGTCAAATAAATGTTTGCCGCTAATCACTGTCTTGTGTCATTTCTGCTTCTTGTGCGTCTGCTACTACTTTCCCGTGACGTTTCCGGTTATGGGTTCCTATGCGATTCACATTCCTTTAGATGGTACCTACCTACTCTAAACGTTTGTACCAATATTTTTGAGACACCCTGTATTATAAAAATGTTTAAATATATATTTTTATGCATTTTTTAAAAATATAATTACAATATGAAAAATATTGCAAATGTAAAAATTTTGGTATCGGTTCATGCCTTTTTAACACGTAAATTTCATTTAAGTTTAGCATTTTATATCGGCTTACAAATCAGCCAAGCTTAATGTGTAAGATTGCAGATGATACAAAGGTTAGCAGAGTAGTTAATGACAGTAATTAAGGCATGCTGTTGGAACAGAAGACAAATAAATAAATGGGTAGATGTAAACATGTACCGGGGACCCTAATATCATAATTTAATTTCTTGGAACAAGGTCTAGAAAATTTAACCAGATGAGCAGAGAAACGGCAATTGAACTTTAACGTTGAGAAATGCAAGGTACTTCATATGGCTAGCATAATCTCAGATTAACGCACCAATTCTGTGGTACCGCACTTGGGTAGTGGAGAACGAAAAGGACCCGGGGTAATTGTGCATCCAGATATTTGAAGTTTTCTGAACAGTGTAAAGTGCTGCTAGGATAACTCGTGGGATTTTGTCAGTGATATACAGGAAATTTCCCGGTAGGTATAAGGAGATAATTATACCTTTGTATAAAGCAGTGGTTACGTCATATTTTCAGTACTGCATACATGTCTGGTAGCCTAATTTTTGGAAGGATTTGGATCTGCTGGAACGGATGCAATGAAGGGCAACGAGATTAGTGAGAGGAACACAATTCTTTTTCTTCATCTTTCACTTACCAAGAAAAGCTTTGGATCTGCAGATTGCAGTATCTGGAAACTAGGTACCTGCGAGCAGAGCTGATTAAGATTTGAATGGATCGAGTAAGCTAAATGCTGATAGCATCCATTCTCTTGCGGAGACTGAACATATGATCAAGGAGAGAATAAATGTAAATTTACGAAGAATGGTTGCAGAATGATTGTTAAAACACTTCCATCTGGTGTTGTGGAAGTGGGTAGTTTAAATTTAACGAAGAACTGCAAAAATTATTATTATAAGGGTTAACTACCAATAAAAACCTAATATTTTTTTTAAATACCTGAAGTATACAGGCTAGTCCGTAATTTGTGGTACAACCGGCATGAGGCTGATTCTTCATGAAAAAAATGAGTCGAAATTGCAGAATAAAATTTTGTCATATGAGGCTTCGTTTTTGAGAAAATCGACTTTAAATATTAGTTGAGTACGCGTGCACTTGACTAAGACACCGTTGAGCGGATCTCGTTACCTACCACTATTTACTCTTCTGTTTGTATACAGTGTCACAACTTGGCGTGTTTATGATACAATGTCATCATCAATCTTAGTATCTTATTATTAGTTTCTATCAACCCATCATATGGCAAGGTACGGTAATCGCGAATACACAAGACACGCTCCTTGCATTAGGAGCATGTGCTGGAAACGCTTCTGCTGCAGCAAATTATTACAGAGAGAAATATCCCAATCGTCGTCATCCAGACAGGCGAGTAATTCAAAGAGTAGAGCAAACGCTGTCTGACTGTGGTTCTTTTCATTCCCTGCATCAAAATCACAGACGTCGTCGACGAGTGCCTAATCATACAGAAGAAGAAATTATGATCAATGTCAATAATAATCCGCGTCTTAGTACGAGAGATCTTTCTTCTCGGCATAACAGTACCAGGTCGACAATTATTTGCGTACAACGGGAGAACAGGATGTATCCGTTTCATGTCCAGAGAGTGCAAGGAGCTAAGAGCTCGTGATTTTGTTCCACGAATAGTTTTCTGCTATTGGTTACTTATGCATCCACAATTTTTATGGACTGATGAGTCCAAATTTACAGGACACGGAATTTTCAACCTACATAATACGCATTGGTGGGCACTTGAAAATCCTCACGTTATTGTTGAAACGCATTTTCAAGAAATGTGGAGCGTGAACGTCTGGGCTGGTATAATCGGTAACGAAATCGTGGAACCTCATTTCCTTCCAGATAATGGGGTGCATCGTACTTACACTTCTTATTAGTGCTCCAGATATTAGAAAATGTATATCTGGATACTAGAAGAACTATGATTTTCCAGCATGATCGTGCCCCAGCTCATTTTACTCGAGAAGTGAGGAACTTTTTAAATGAGCGATACGAACAAAGTAACAAAGGTTCCTTTGTTACTTTGCAGTAACAAATACAGTACGATGCAGTAACAAAGGTTCCTTTGTTACTGCATCGTACTATTCAGTGAGATTGGTCAGACACGAGTTACCCTTATCATATTCATGTGGCTACTACTGCGGAATAACGGAAATTCCTGTTTATATAGTAATACATTATTTCTTTAACTGGTAACTACATTGTTTTACCTAGAACAGAAGTCAAACTAATAGGTATGTAATTATTCATGTCGCCCCGTGGTCCTCCCTTTGCGAATTGGTGTATAATTGCATATCTTAGATTCGGGAGGGTCTCTGTGGACCTCTTCTGAATTCAAGAATGGCCTCATAATCATTGCTAAAGGTTTGCTTACCTCTTTTGTTGCCGCCTCCTTTGGTATAATTGGATATAACCATCCACTCCAAGTGCCTTTTTACGTTTTAGCTTCAACAATTTCCTTCCTCTCAGTTTTCACAAAATTATCATCATCCAGGACCGCCGCAAGTGGGTAGGCGAGGTAAGCGTCGCTCACGGGCGGCAGTTCGGGAGGGTGCCAAAAAACCTTTTGACATACAAGTCGAACCTTTGTTTAACAAACTTCTGTATAGCGAAATTTTCTATTTAGCAATATTTTTTTGAATTCCTCTTGGTAATTATATTTAAAATAGATTCCGTAGATCGAAGAAAATTTTCATATAACGAAGAGTTTACGAGAGACAACTGGGAACGCATTGTTCGCACCTGTGGCCTTCAGGCAATTAGTGCTGCAAGCACGAATTAAGCGTCAAAGGGTTTACCATCCTACAACTCCCTATACAGTACTTGTAAAACCTATCCCCTTGTCCCACATACCCAGGAGTCGCACTGGTCATCTGATTGGTTAACGTTTACCACTATTCAACACAGCAATCAAATAATTCATTTGAAATAAATAATTTGCTTATTATCTGGATCACAATAATCAGTTCAATCACAATAATATACAGCAGGAGTGGCCAGCTTAATTTGTGATGCGATCTACTTTTTTCCTTCAAAATGTGCCGCGATCTGCCAAAAATCGCGATCTACTCAAAAATTTCATTGCACAAGGTGCACGAATCTAGCGATGACTCTATATTTAAAAAAGGCGCCTCCGTAGCCAGGTGGGAAGGAGCAGCAGTGCGTAGCACACGCTTCTTGATTAGACCAGGGTTCGAGCCCGTCACCACCAAATACGGAGGATGCGGAAAGGTCAGGGAATGACCACCACATATCCCGGAGCAATATGGCCTTAGTTGCTAATGCGACCGACATTAAATCCGCGATCGACTCGTTGGCCACCCCCTGATATACAGTACAGTATATGATACTATTTTTAACAAGGCAATGTATAGTGTTCAGGGGATTTATATGAAAATGGTAACTTTTTTTAAAACTTACTGAAACAATTTCTAAATTTAATTCAGTTGTGGCAGAACATATTCGCGGTATTCAGAAATCTGAATCGAAAAATATCGTGCATTATTTGGGTGATCAAGTACAAAATAAAATTATTGAAATAATTTAACAAAATATTATAGATAAAATACTAGAAATGACTATAGAAGCTAAATATTTTGCTATAATCACTGGAAACGAAAATAAAATTAATATTTTAAATAAAATTAATTCAGTAAGTAAAATGCTCAAAAAAAAAAAAAAAAGTTTCCGGTGTACACGAAGCTTTTGAATGTCTACAAAATATCACGGAATATTTTAAAGAAAGCAGTCCAAAAATTTCTCGATTTGGCTAATAATATGGCTGCTATCATTGGCATTGAAGAAGCTTCGTTTCCAGAAGTAAGCTTAAGGAAAAAGATTTTAAAAAAGTCATTTCAATTGCGAAAGTAGAGATGAAGCAATTGCATTAGTAGAAGTATAAAAAGTGCAGTCATTATCAACCCACTGCAGGATGGAAGCCTCCTCAACAACTCATGCTGAGGGAAAATGGACCATAATCTGCCACGCTGGTCCAGTGCAGGTTGGCAGATCGACCGTATTCAGCAGTCAGGGCTTGAACCCCGGTCTACACAAAGAGCGTGTGCTACTGCACTCCGGATCATGACCACTCGGCTACGGATTGCAAGAAAGCAAGCTTATACAGCATCAGCCAAAAAAAAATTTCAATTTCACACAACCTAAATCACTCTAAAAGTTTGTCTGGTTCTTCTTTGAGTTTATTTAAGATATCAACTTCCAATGAAAAATTTATAGTAAACCTTAATTATTAAACCTTAATTATTATAGTAAACCTTAATATTATGATTTGGGTAATTAATACGGTACGTATTAATTACCCAAATCATAATATATAGCAATGGCTTAATTTATCAGTTCTCATCTCATCTCATGAGGTGAGTACTGATAAATTAAGCAATTGCTATATTATAGATTTGAGCCATCGACTTCCACAACAATAGATGGAAGTTTGTTCCAGCACTACTACCCGCTGGCTAAAGGCAAATTTCCGATCATCCATTCTACAGTCCTTCTTCAATATGAATTTATGCCTCCCTCACGTTTGTAATCTGAGCAAGAGGAAGACTCCCATCAGAATTGAGCCTGCCAGCCCATTCAAGCCCTTATACACCTCAATCAGATCACTTCGCAGGTGACTAATCTGTAGACACTGCAGTTTGCAGCATTTAAGCCTTTCTTAGTAAGAGCATCCCTTCGTTCTCCTCACCAGTCTTGTTGCCCTTCTCTGTACTCGTTCTCCAGACCTACGCAGTACTCAAGGCATGGCCTGGCCATTGTAATATACAAAGTAATAATCAGTTCCTTCTCCCTACTAGAAAAATTCCTGTATATTATTGACAAAACCCCATGAGCCGCTCTGTCTGCACTAAACAGAAAACTTCATGTCTGACTGCACAATTACCCCCAGCTGTTTTTCATTCTCTACCACCCTGAGTGGCAGAACACCGTACCATGTAGTTGGTACGTTTCTCTGGGGTTACTTTTACTCGTATGCAGTACTTTGCATTTGCCAATGTTAAACTTCAGTTGCCACTTCTCAGCCTATCTGCCCAACTTCTCTAGATCCTGTTTCAGTAGCATACTGTCATTTCTATCATTAACAATCCTGACGACCTTTGCATCATCTGCAAACTTCGACATTCAGGATCCGCAACAAAATTTCAAAATAATTTTTTTCTTTCAAATTATGGATACAATTTTCTCGTTAGCTGAAATCTTACAAATATGAAAGAACATGTAGAAATATTTAAAATGTTTCTTAATATTTCTGAATTAAAAAAAAAACAAAACGGTCAGATGACGATTTATTAAATCATTTTCATATTAAATTAAGTGACATTGATCGTATTGAATCCGAAATTGGTTTTGCATTATCTGAATAACTTAGAGTACGTCAAAATATACTATAAAGACAGTATTATTCCATTTGAATTTTTACAATATATTTTTAAAATCGATTTTACAGATAGTTTTCCAAATGTAGCGGTTGTACCAAGAATTTTTCTAACTTTACCAGTTTCCTTGCTTCAGGTGAACGAAGTTTTTTAAAATTAATCAAATTATTTACGAGCAACAGTGTCTCAACAACGACTCTCTAATTTGGCAATAATTTCAATAGAAAATGATATTTTCTATTGAAATAACCATTTCAATGTTCCAATAGAAAATGATCTTTTCTATTGGAACAAATAAACATAAATCAAATAATTAATAAATTCGTACATCTTATAAAGCAAGGAAACATAAATTTGCATAAAAACGATTTTCCTTCCTGAAGCTGACAACGCTTTTCGACCGTATGTCTTGATCACAGGAATGAAAATATTTACATACGGTCGAAAAGCGTTGGCAGCTTCTGGAAGGAAAATCGTTTTGAATATATTCGTTAGATTCTTTTAATTGCGTTAATTTGATTTTTAATTGTTTTAAATCGATTTTGAATTGTGTTAAATTGATTATTTAATTATTTATATTTTACTTTTATGTACCGGTAAGTTGTCGATTTTTTCGTTTTTTCCGTTTTAATTTCTGGAGGGTATCATACGGAAGTGTTCTACATACTATATTGAGGTAAACTCCTCTTATTATTTTACTAATAATGGATGAATGTAATTCATCCCCTTCTAGTGTTTATGTAAGCAAAGAAGTCTTTGCTGCTTATTTTGGCAGAGACTTCTTGTAATCTGCCTTAACTCACTTTGTAACTTGATTGCATATTAATTTATACTTACCGTAGGCTTCTAAAACTTCTGGTTATTTATGAGCATCCCATGCCAATTTCTTTTCTGTCACTAGTCTCATCAGACATTCATTTATGTCAAAACCTTGAACAGCATCTCTTAATTGGAATGAAAAGCCTAACTTCTTGGATTACTTAGGCCGCCGTAAAAGTCGAGTTGTTTGTTTGTTTATTTGGTTTTTAGGAGCATTAGCAACTAAGGCCGTAGTCGAGTGGTGAAGCGCTAGGGTGTACACGTGCCTTGAGTGATCGGGGTTCAAACCAGTGATTACTAAATACTGCTCCTTGTATTCTCTCTATCTTGTGAGCTCCTCTGACCGTGTGGTCCCACACGAGTATAAACATAAAATTAATTTAATGAATGCTTCCCATTCATTTAGTCGCCTTTACAAAAGAAAAAGTCCTTTAATTAAAAGTAAATCCCACTGCAATACACTGATTACTGCTACTATTGGTTCTTTATCTGAAGAGTTAACTGCTTATGATCAGGTCAAATGTATTGTTTCTCTTGTTTTCATTCTAAAATGCTAGTGTAGTAAACATTCATATAATAAATCCTAATGCGCTTTGAATATGCGTTTGTGTGACCTTGTACTGTACACAGTGGTGAGCTGTGAATATTTTGACAATGGGCTCGCAGTTATTCCGACTTTCTTCCGAGTAATTTTATCGGTCACGTGGCGCACTATGGGCATATTTGCCGATGTGCCTAATAAATCCCGAAACAAACAAACAATCGGTCACGAAAGTGACGTCATCCGCGGTTTCCACCAGAGGTGCTCCCCACGCTTGCACTTCTGGTAGTGCGGATTAGTGCGCGTGACGCATTTTTCGTGACTGCCGGTATGATGATATCTTTTGTCAGGAGCGGATCCGGGGGGGGGGACACAGATAGGGCTTGTTACCCACTTAACCATGCGTATCAGTGTATGTGTATAAAGTCTATCTTAAAAAAAAAAAAAAAAAAAAACACATAAAAGCCTGGTTTCATGCCTCCCCTTACGCTGATACCTGGATATGATAGAATTTAGAGTTCTTTTTAGAATTTTTGAATAGTATGACGTCACAATCATACTTTCCGAAGTTACTACTGCAGTAAGTATGATTACAACAATACATGTATTTGTCATATGACTGCGAGAATACAAGTGATATTTGCGAACAATTTCTTTTTTTCGTCTCGCATTTTCGTTACATTCCATTGTTAGGTGCCCTTAACAGCTGCGTATGTCGCTTCAACTACAAGATCAGTACATCAATCGGTGCTATTTTACAGATATTTAGATACTTTGCACTCGCGAGTATACATCTCTTACTTTAGTTGTCATAAATCCATTGTATTTGTCTTCCAGAAATTATGAAAATTTGCGAATGTTCAATAAACTATTTACAATACAAAAGCTCTTTTATTTCGTAATCAATAAACAAATCAAAACACAGTACCTAAAAGAAACGCAGAGGTTGTTTCACATAAACCATCTACCGCGCGTGCTCGGCACATACGCAACTTTTTTTTTTTTTAACAACTAGGGAAATATAATGGATACATTTTTTTCATGATAAAATTCTAATATTGCGAATAAAAAATAACACGAAATATTTCCCATATCACAAATAACATAAAAACTATCACAAAGCATTCCACAATATTTATTACATGAAAAAAATTATTACACAAATATTCAAGAAAAATTTATTCTAAAAATTGCCACATACAATTTACTTCTTTATTAATATTTGTTGTCTATCTGCTTTGCTCAATAGCTGAGCGATGATTTGACGTAAAGATCTGGATCAAACTGAAGCAGTGGTTTTCCATGTAGATGTCATAATCTGCAACGTGTTTAATTGTCAACAATATTCATTCATTCACTCAATATTATTCATTACGCTGAAAGCTCGCTCAGCTTCATCACTGCTAATCGCAATGGTTTCAAAGATATTTCTGGCTTTCTTAATTGAAAAGGGAATTTCACTCGATTTTAAAGATAAACTGTCTTTGACAAAACCTCTAAAATTATTAATTTTTATTTCATATTTTATCGGAAAACTTTAAAATTTTCTTTGAAAACGAAAAAAATTCTTATTCGGTTTTCGCCGTCTGGCCACCGAGACGAAAGTTCTTTCATATTCCACGATTCCGGGTAGCATATGTTTAAAATTTCTTTCAATTCCTCGTCGTCAGTGGAATCATTATTTTCATTATTTAATTTAAAATCGCTCTGTTGCATTAACACCTTATCCTTTAAGGATAAAACAATGTATTTAATAACTTGTCATGAGGTAATTTTTTAAATGTGTTCTTACTTTCGATTTTGATTCCTTCAAATTCTTTCCACTTCAACATGCTCTCAATTTTAGCTTCATAATTTCCTTCGGAATTTTTCAAATTAGCAATAGCATTGATAGTTCGAATTAATTTATCTGCTTTTACCATAGTGATTCTGTAAAGCTTCTGAAAGATAAGAGAGCTCCTGCAGGACACAGGGTAGTAAGATATCTTACTACTCTGTGCTGCAGGTTGTCGATCATTAGTGCTAAATCGTTAAGAAATTCCACATTGAAAAGTCAGTTAAATAATCCCGAATATGTAACTTCTGATTCAAAATGTTTGCACAAAGCGGGATAATTCCTTAAACCGCAATTGCCGTCCGCAATTGCGGTTTAAGGCTACGATTAACAACGACAAACTACGATTAACAGCAACGAGCTGTTAATCGTAGCCCGAACACACGACCGATCTTTATAGTTTCCGCATCAAGTTCTTTAGCAATCATCCTTAATTTGCGCAGGGTTTTTGGAGATTTGTGATATAATTCATACAGTTGTTTCCCTTTTTTTTTTTTTTTAATTACTGCCCCTATGCCATTATATTTCAGAACATTTCCTTCACAGTGAAAGCCTCGACGAAGTTTCAAAATCTGCCAATTTTTTCTTTGCAAAGTTTGTGTAATATTTTAGTTGCCTCTCCCCTCTACGTTGCTACTGTCAATCTGTCGCTGGTTCTTTGAATATTGTGTACAATGTCGGAATCACATGGATATTCAGCTACTGTGACCATGTAAACATAGACAAGAGAAATTTACTGGAAAGCATGGATCACTCACTTCTCTGAAAAACATAGCCTGTTTGTAGGAGTAAAGGGGAATCACAACACAGGTTGACCAGAGGCTATAATCCTCTGAGTAGCTATGGAAAGCATATTGACGAGCGCGACTTCTCGGTACTGTATATGATTGCAGGTTTTAGTGACGCCACTAACATTGTGAAACGGTAATCGCTTTCACCCTTAATTCGCGCTTTCTAATTACCTAAAGGCCAAAGTGAGAACGATGCGTACACAGTTCTCTCCTAATCCGTTCGTTTCTTGGAAATTTTCTTCGTTCAACGGAAACTATTTTAAATGTAATTACCAAGGGGAATGAAAAAAAAATTCGCTATAAAGAAGTTCGTTAAACAGAGGTCCGACTGTAATTAAATAAAAAATGAAGCAATTTTAAAATACATAACTGGGGATTAAAATACGGATAGTGCCTCTCTCATCGCACCGTAGTTTCGGCTCTGGATACTCAATAATTGTATTCAGGATTTCATTTTTAAAATAAATGATCTGCTCAACAATGGGCTCGCAAATTTTCAAAAAAAAAAAAAAATAAATAAATAAATAAATAAAATAATAAAATAAATAAATAACAATGGGCTCTCGTGAGCCCGCTATAGCTCACCACTGCTTGTATATCTATATGTAGATGTAAGTTAGTCAGACCATGAGTTGCTCAACTCATTTGGTAATTATTAATGAACAGGAAGCGTAGCCTGAGTTAATTGAAGGTCGCATTTGGTAAAACAAATTATAGTTTCGAAAATTCCAACATCCACAGCTCTCCAACTAATGGTTGTATATTGGTGGGTGGGGGGAATTACATTTTTTCCCAATATATGGATACAAATATATGCCCTGCAATAATTAGATCACTGAACCATAAGCAAACGAATATGAATTAGATTCACTAAGAAAGATCAGAACCATTTTTTAAACTTATTACATTGGAATGTTACATACCAATGTAACATTCAGCAGGTAACCCCCGTATAACACAGTAGTTAGGTTCCGATAAAATCTCGTGTAGTGTGAAACAGTGTTATACGGAACTAAGAATCAGTACAAAAAGGGGGGGGGGGGCTACGTTCTAAAAGCTGACAAAAATATGCGGGCACGGTGAAACGGTTGTTTTTGTGCTCCTGAAAGTCACTTGATTTTTTTACTTTAAGTGAATGTTTGAATATTCTCACACGTAACAGTGCAACGGCCGAATGGTTCTACATCTTCAGTCAAGCGGCACCAGGAGTTTCTCCCATCTCCGCGTTGTTTACGTTTTGGTGTGTTCCAGTACACTGTAAATGCCAGAGATTTAAAAGTGTGTGGAACTTGGATCGTTTAGTGTCGTGTACCTTTGTTGTTCTGGTCGTTTAGCCGCTGGTCCCCTGTTGGGACCCAACGTTGCCCCACTTACGCCCTGTGAAGGCAGACCAGGACTCCAGTAGCTCATGTATACTCTGGCAGGCCTTGCCACATAATTTCCTGAGATTTCAGTGGCTAGGACCTAAGAAAAAAAAGTCCGCTAGGTTGGAGGCCGAAAGTCAATGGGCGAGGTTCAATTTGCACAGTTAAATTTTGACATGTAGGGCGTACGCTAGCGTACAGGCAGAGTGGAGGGAGACTGAAGACTGGGGAAGAAAAGTCAGAAGAATGGGTGCGATAGAGACGATTCCTTCCAGTTAGTCACAGTGGGGCAGGCCCATGCTCCTCTCTCTGCCGGGGAAGGGGAATAAAGTGGGGCAGGCCCATGCTCCTCCCCCTTCCGGGGAAGGGGAATAAACACATCGGATTCAATAGCGCATAGGCAGCAAGGCTGCCTATGCGCTATTGAATCCGATGTGTTTCCTTTAAGTCCGGTGACATCGGTATCATGGCCTGATCAAAGGTAGGACAATGTCCTGTCATGTCCAGGTCAGCCTGATCCCTTTCGACAGGTCAGATAGTGGTCACTATGATGGATCTCTGATGATGCATGTGCAGCAGAGCTATCTGAGTCCATCTGTTGTAGGAATCCAGTAGTTGGGTCAAGTTCGGTAAAGTTGTCCTTTTAGGAGTTCAGGGTCCATTCCGAGTTGTACTCTTGTCAAGGGATTCCATCTTTCTTTTCAAAGAGTATCCCATCCAAGTTTTTGATTGGATTAACTTTGGTTTTCTTTAACGGTTTTAGGGTTTGAGGTCAAATCTGGGTTGTAGGCATTGTCCAGATTTGCAATCATTCTTCGAAGAATGTCCCATTCTGGTTAATGGTCGTTTTCTGTTAGAGGAACAGTGACATGGAGAGTGCAACTGGTTTCAGTCACTTGCTAGTTTGTCAGCGCGTATCGGGTTCCTCTTGCAAAGAGATCCTGGGCGTATTTTGTGACGGTTTTGTATTCATCGTGTGAGTCCAAAAGATGATGCTTCTGGTCCTGTTGGATGTATGTCAATCTCATGTAGAATAATCCCCACAGATCTTTGTACCTTGGACACTGATACATAAGATGTGACCAGCTCTCAACATCTCTGCAGGGGCAGTGTGGGTCATCAAGGAGTCCTAGCATGGTGAGCTTGTTGAAGGCCCATGGCCCATTAGTAGAAAGGTGAGTGCCCGTCCCAGCTGAAGCTATGCTGGTGATTTTGGGTAGACCTTGTCAACGTATGGTAAAAATTTCCTTGTGACCTCCCCCCGCCCTAGGTGGAGGCCATCTACCTGTTCTGCCATTCTTGTTGGAGGTATTTTTGTAGTAACAGTTTTTCCATGCTCTTTTTGTGTGTCGGTTCGATTGTATATCCTTGGAATGTGATAGGGATACCTTTGGAGTAGTAGAGTAGGCTGCGTCAGACTGCCTCCAAGTCCAGTGGGAGGACACTGACCAGCACTGGGAGGGCCTCCATGCTGACTGAGTTGCAGGCTCCAGTCACTGTGAGTAAGATTGACCGACGGGATGATTCTAGTGTTCTTCTACTGACGACCATAGTGGTCTTTTGATACCAAATAGCGGCTGCACAGGGGATCATTGGAATAAAAGTGGTCTTGTACATCAGGGTGCATTTTTTGAGGCCACAATCGCGGCGCGTGATCCTTGCAACCATGGCAGAGTATTTTCTTATTTTGTTTGAAGTGGGCCTGAATGATAGGTTTGTGTCAAAAACGACACCAAGGTATTTCATTTCAGTGGCAAAGTTGATTGTGGTGCCATTTATTTTTTATTTGGGGTGGCCTTCTGACATTGAGGGTTCCTTTCAGTAGGATTGATTTGGTCTTCTCTGTTGATATTTGGAAAAGGTTGTCCTCTACCCACTTCTGCAGGATTTTTAGGGCATTGTTTGCTTGGTCCTCCAGCTGAGCTCTTGAGTCTGCAGTTACTGTAAGGATTAAATCATCAGTGAAGGTCTGTGAGTACACTTCCCCAAGATTAATGTGCAGGAATTGTCGAAGACTATGTTCCAGAGCAGGGGGCCTAGGATGGACCCTTGCAGGCATCCACGGTGCACTGATCTGATGATTCAGTGGTATGGTGTCACTACTTCTATAGCTCGTTGGGAGAGGTAAGTTTTAATGCTGTTGTATATGTTGGCTGGAATTTTCACTTGTCGGAGTCTGACCAGGACACTCAGCCACCAAAAGGAGTCGAGTGCCCCAGCAAAGTCCACTGCTATGGCTGGGAAGTATTTTTTCTGATATTCCTCAACGGCAACCAGAAGATTCCTCATGCCACCCACAGTTGATAGTCCAGGCCTAAAGCCAAACTGATTGGGTGATTCCAGGTTGGCAGCAGAGTAGTAGTGTTGAATCCGCTTGATGTTGAATCCTGCTCATGATGGTCAGGAGGGCGATAGGCCGGTACAAGTTCAGTAGTTGTGGATCCTTGCTGGGGGTTCTGGAGAATCAGTTTTACAGTCACCTGTTTCCATTTTTTGGGGAAGTATCCCTCTGACAAGCATTAATTGTATAGCTTTAATAGTAGGTTTGGAGCCAATTGGACAACTCGCTCAATAATCTCCGGCTCTAGTATATCTTTTCCCAGGCATTTTTTGGACCAGATTTGTGCTGCAGCTTCTTATAGTTCCTCTAATGTGAATGGCTGCTCCACAGTTCTGTCTTGTAGCTTTCATTTTGCTTGCATAGGGTTTGCTGCTTTTCTGTGACTTTTAGGATAACCGCCTCCTTGAAGATGTTGTCCCAAATATTGTTAATGGACTGCTCCCACATATTTGTGAGTAGTCCTTGTGGGGTTCTGGTGGTTGTGAGAACTTCCCAGAACCCCCCCCCTCCCAGAGAGTTTGTTGGTGGTTACCATGTACACCACCCCCAGGGGTTCTCATTTCCCATTGTTGTCACCAGGTGCACCCAGGCACTCTTTTTACTCTTGTGAATTTTATCTGTGTATTGGTTCTTGGCTTCCCTATACCTTTGTCTCAAGACTTCAACCTCATTCTTTGGCCAGGTCCTGCATGCCCGCTGGAAATTGTCTTCGTTTTGTAACTTCCTTTCGGAATGGCTGGATCTCCTGATTCCACCAGGACACCACACTGGGGGTGGGATTTTTCTTCCTAATTGCCATCTGAGCTATACTGGTAATGAGTTCTGTAACTGTTCTTTGGTGGTGATCTGGATCTGATTCAGTCTCCTGTTCCTGTGGGCCACCAGATGTAGCTGCTTTCAATTGTTGCGCAAAGAGCTCCCAGTTCACTTTAGCAATCGCGAATCTATGTTGCAATTGTTTGATGATCGGGAATGTTGTTAGCGTTCTTGTAATTCTGTAGGTGATTACCCGGTGGTCAGAGGTCATCCACCTTCTAGCCAGGGCAGTGTAGCCATGTTTGTTGGGCCAAGGGAAATGTCGATATTTGCCTCCCAGAGCGTGTTGCAGAACTTTGGGAAGTGCTGCAGTTTGTTTAACACGGTGAATCTCGATCCGGCTAGGAAGTCTTCCAGGAATTGCCCATTATGGGTCCCCCTCCTGTACTGCGTCGTGCTATGCCACGGTGAAGACAGTTGATATCTGCTCCAACTAAGATTTTTTGGTTTGGCAGTGCATCCAGCATGTGCTGAAGGTAGTTAATTGCATATGTTATTTCCTGGTCTGGTCTGCATTACAGGGAAACCACAAAGAAGGTGCCAATAGGAGATATTACGTTGGCACAAGCTGCCCAGGGAGTACGGAGTTAGGAAGTCTTCCAGGAATTGCCCATTATGGGTCTCCCTCCTGTACTGCGTCGTGCTATGCCACGGTGAAGACAGTTGATATCTGCTCCAACTAGGATTTTTTGGTTTGGCAGTGCATCCAGCATGTGCTGAAGGTAGTTAATTGCATATGTTATTTCCTGGTCTGGTCTGCATTACAGGGAAACCACAAACAAGGTGCCAATAGGAGATATTACGTTGGCACAAGCTGCCCAGGGAGTACGGAGTTGAGTCACTATAGTAGCCGTTAGATAAGGATTTCGGAGGAGTATCTTCATCCGCTTTTATGAGTTTGTAGGCCAGTGGGTATCCTGACAATTTTTGCATATGCATATGGTTCTTGGAGGAGGATGTCGGCTCCCTCCTCATTGGCCTTTACCCGGAGTTGGTCAGCCACCGCTCTGGCCCGCTGTGCATTATGTTGAAAGAATTAATCTCAGTGGTGTTGTACTTTTTAGTTCATGTCAACATAATCTGTTCTTCCTTGGTATATTCCTTTTGCCCTTAGGTATGAGGGGCATTTTGAGTCTTTGATTGAGTGATTGCTTTCCATTCTTGCTGACTTACAGTTTGCACAGATGGGTTCTTTATTTTTATTTGGGCAGTCTTTGTACTCTTGCCCTCTCTCTGAGCAGTGGCTGCTGGTTGCTGCCTGTTGTGCGCAGGTATGGGTGGTGTGGCCAAAACCTACAACACTTAAAACACTTAGGCACAACCACATATTCCCTGAATCGATGGCAGGCCACTCTAAGTAGATCCTCGATTGAGTCTTCAGCACTTTCCAGGCAGCTGGGGTGAATTCCACCACCCATTTGGAGGCATTCCTAGACTTTGTTACATATCTAGGCTTAATGAAGTCTTGCAGTTCTTGATTTGGTAGGGCTTCTCTGAGATTATTTTGGTAGGTCTCCTCCGTCAACTCCTGCGGATTTGTGTCATTGTTCAGGTCGAAGATAATAGCTGTTGGCCCTCTTCTCCTGAGTGGCTCAGCAATTAGGCCTAAGGTCACAAATTTTGGGGTTTTTCATTATTATTTCTATTTACTCTTATGCTTCAGTTTCAGTGCGATTCCTGCACTTCGCATTTCTGTATGGATTTAATTCTTGTCATTCTAAAGTCATCTCTCATAGTGTCCATAACTTTATTCTTCATTTCCTCACTAGTTGCTGCTTCCCCTTCCTTGGGTCTAAGAATGATCAGGTTTGGCAGTTTGAAGAGTGTTTTCTTCTTTGCTTGTACTGGAATTTGTGCAGCTGGTGCATTTGTAGATGTCCTCAGTGTGGCAGAGTAAGAGCGTGCTGTGACCTTTGTTTCTCTCTCTTCCAAGTAAGCTTCTAATTTAGCCATTGCTTTTTCCCTTGCACGGTGCTTGGTCATTAATATGGCTTCGAGTTTAGACCATATGGTCACAATGTCTCCTCTTACTGACATGGTATCCCTATTATTATCCTTCATGATGTCTTCTAGTTTGGTGTGTAGTACCAATACCTGATTTACAATATCCCCTTCTGGAAGTGAAGGTACAGGGTGGGAGAAACTCTCGCCTTTCTGGGTAAAATGGCAGCATCTGTTTGCTTACCAGGGCCTTCCTGTGAGTGAGGCTCAGTCTGGCTTCTCGTTTCTTGTTCAGATTTGGGGACGACTTTCCTCATATTTTTTCATGGGGGCTGGAGTTGACCGCTGGTCCTCTCAGTCTTGTATTATGGTGATGTTGGCATTTTCTGGGGATTGAGACAAGTTACACTGCTGTTATGCAGTTTGTGTCTTATCGGTGTGCATTTCACTCAGAGTGCATCACCGAGATTATTTGGATGATCAAACGTTTTGCTATTTCCCTATTTAAGTCCGTCCAAAATACTACTGAGCGGTGAAAACTGCAGGTCTGTAGGTCAGTTGGTGCCGAACAGTCCATTGGCGAATATTTGGACTGACTGCCACAGGTCATGTGGGAGGGGGGGGGGATTCCAAGTGCAAAATGTCCCTATAGAGAGAGAGATGGGAAACTTGCCTCAAAGGTTTTCGAGGTCTGGGAACAAGATGGTATTTACTTTCCAAACATGTGCAGGGGCAAAGTTTATTCAACATCATGGAAAGTATGAAGGACGGGGGAGGGGGGACACCAGAAGCTTTTTTTTTTTATGTAAACCCCACACACGAGAGGTATTAGAACCTATAGTACTTAGTACTGTGCTTGGGTTGGAGGTTGAGAAGACAAAAGAATATATTTGTTGACATTGGACTTGAACTTCTGTAGACTGTAATTTTCAGGAAATATGTAAGAAGGAAGGTTGTTTCAGAAAACAGAAGTTGAATGAATGAACGAGGAAGATGAAAAGTTGGTTCTGTGAGTTTGAAGTTGGACAGTAAATGGATGTTGGCTGGTGGCAGTACATGTTCGTACTATTTTGAAAGAAAGAGCGGGAATTATAGAAGCCAATTCAGAAGAACAGTGCCCATGGAAGTATCTGTAGAAGAGGCATGCAGCAGAAACAGTACGTCTATGAGAAAGCGAGTGGAGAGACTCTGTTAGAGATGAATCATTAATTAACCTAATTGCCCTCTTCTAAATGGAATCAAGAAGCCTGAGAAAGGTTTTGGGGGCACCACCCCAGATGTGGGAACAATATTCTATGGCAGGGCGGATTTGCGATTTATACGGAGTGAGAAGCTGTTTGGAAGAAAAGCAACACCGAGAGTGGAAGAGAAAACAAAGTTTTTTTTAGATGCAGAGGAAGGAATATTTGTAATGTGCTTGTGGGGGTAATCCCCAAAAGAGATACAGTGAAACTTCCCTTTAACGGACAGCCATGGGGAACGAAAATGCGTCCGTTACAGGGAGGTGTCCGCTAACAAGAAGTCTGAGGGAGAAAATTAAAAAAGAAAGAAAAATCGTTAAACGTTTAATGTAAAATTAAATTAAATTAAATTATATACAGATTTTGCACAATATTTTTGTAAATAATATACATACAATTGTGCTATGCATATTATGACTTAATCTTAAGCAAAATACATACAGTAATCACTTATTTTCTTCTGCACCTTCTTCCGGCTGATAATTTTGTTTTCAACATTTGTTTGGAGTGAAGAAACCGTCGAAAGTCCTTCAGTATCTTCTTCAGCGGCGAAAAACATTTTTTAAACGATTGATTTGTATGAGCGCTTCTTCTATTTTCATCGGTGGTTCGTCGTTAATATGTTCTTCGACAGAATGACCTCCTTCCATTTCTTCATCCTCATGAGGAACTTCTTGAAAAATATCGATGATAATGTCGTTGATATCTAGAGCACCATCTTCTGTAGTGAGGTTCGAGTCTATATCTTTGTAGCCAGGGTCACTTGTAGCTAAAGTATCGTACATTATCAATAGATGTTGAAGTTCTTGTTATTCTTGGTGCTCCACATTGCTGTTCACAACTTCAATTTTTGTGTTTGAGAAGCCAGACTTTACAAAACAGTTCACGACAGTTTGTTTTCTAATTGCGTTTACTGAAGAGGAAATCCATTGAAACGCATCTAGGATGCTGATTTTCTTTGCAAGGTCACTTGCACATTTTACATCGTTCATGTTTGCAATGAGATGTCTTAAAACACGTTTTCTGTAGTGAAGTTTAAAATTTTTTATTATCCCTTGATCCAAGGGCTGACACTCTGCAGATGTGGTTTGAGGAAGAAAAACAATTTGAATGTTGGAAAATTCAATGTGCGGGTGAGATGCAGCATTATCCATGAAAAGAATAATTTTTCTGTTGTGACGAATCATGTTTTGGTTAAAGTGACTTATCCATTCGCTCATGATATCTCGTGTCATCCACGCTTTTTTTATTAGACTTCCAATCAACATTCAAAAGATTCAACTCTCTGCCCTTGAAACAACGAGGATTTCGTGGTTTTCCTATAACAAGAGGTTGTTCAAAGTCTCCCAGCATATTTGTACACAATAGTACAGTCAAGCGTTCCTTAGAAAATTTTCCGCCCTGGCACTTTTCGTTTTTTAGACTCATTGTTTTTTCAGGAAGAGCTTTAAAAAACAACCCTGTTTCTTCACAGACGTAAATATCCTTAGCTTCAAAATCACGACATAAATCTTCCAGTTTGATGGTCCACTCTGTTACAACCCCAGTATCAACAGATCCACCTTCACCACTTCGGTTTTCCAAGAAATTTTATGCCGAGTTTTGAACTTGTCTAACCATCCCACAGAAGCTTTGAACTCATTTACTCCCATAGATTTCGCAACCTCCAAAGCCTTTTCCCTAATAATAGGCCCATTAATGGGAATTTTTTTAGCACGTTCGCGACAAAACCACTCATACGTAACATTGTCAATTTGAAGTCCAACAGTTTTCGGAAATGGTTTTTGAACCTGATCATTTCCGTGTTGCCAAAATTGTTTGAGCAGTTCATTTTTTTTTCTTTAGGATGTCGCTTACCTGCGTCTTCCCGATTTTGAATTTTGCAGCGAGATTGCGAACGCTATTTTTTTGCCGATCATACGCATTAATGAGTTCGACTTTATCTTTTAAAGTTAAATGTTTACGAGAAGACATTGTGCACTTCACACGACACTGAACAAAACTGAAAACTGAAACTCAAAAGACGAAAGGCCGACCAAATTCACCCCGCCCCCTGCACACACCGAATTCATCAGAAGTTTTACACGTGCCTTAAAAATTCTTGAAAAACGGTTTACAACCGCGGCGTAAACCTTGATAAAATTCAGAGAATCGGAAATAGACAATAGATTGAGGCAATATGTGGAAGAAAAGTTCCTAGAAAAAGGGCTGTGAGCTCTCCCGCAGTCCGTTATGGGGAGATCAAATTAAGTGCTAATCTAAACGAAAGAGTGCAGATTGCCTGTCCGCGTCCGTTACAGAGAATGTCCGCTAGACAGAAGCTGCAAACACGTTAAAACCAATGGAGGTGAGTTGAGGAATTTGAAAATGTCCGTTAACGAGAGGTGTCCGTTAGGAGAAGTTTCACTGTATATCCTCTTGCCTAGAAATCAGAGTGTCACCAAAGATAAAAATAGGAGCTCAAGAATCCTTTTTGCGAGATATAAGACAAAACTGAGTTTTAGAAGGGTTGAAATCAACTAAGTTATCTTTGCCCCACTGGAGAATTACCTGGAGATTGGCATTTAAGAATTGGTAGCAGATTTTCAAGAAATTGAATATGATTGAGCAGGACAAGGTTTCTCAAAATGGAAAGTGGAATGCAATGTGCTATCATCGACAAAACTATGGATAGGATTTTCAGTCAGTGGAAGAAGTTCATTAATATACAAGAGGAAAAGAGTGGGGCAAAGAACTGAACCTTGGCAGACACTGGCATTAGTGGAGAAGTTAGAAGACAGAGAGCCATCTACCATCACCCTCAGTGAACGATCAGAGAGAAAACTGGATAACCAATTACAAAAAACAGTTGGCAAACCATAAGATGGAAGCTTGTTTAGAAGACCTTTATGCCAAACACGATCAAAAGCCTTTGAGATGTCAAGAGCAACTGCTTGTGTTTCACCAAACTTTTCCATTGAATTAGTCCATAAATGGGTAACATAAGCCAGAATATTGTCGAGATTAGAATTGAGACCACGTATATTTGTGAAATGAATTAGGAAGTGCTTAGGAGGTTTAGATCTTTTCGCAGATAAGCTTACCCTATTAGTTTGACAATTCATGGTGTATTCAATAGTGAGAAAAAGTGGGTGGGACATGCTGTATGAAGTAATGGAATTTTTGGATATGGCGTACGCATGGTAAGAATATACCCAGATCCTTGACATAACGTGGCCTTGACACCCTGTGGTGGCCGAGCGTCCTCCGCCGGCTCCGGGAGACAGCGCTCCCAACAAACCTCTACAAGTGTATAAAGGATTACCTAACTGACCGAAGAATTGAGGTGTTAACACCTTTTCGAAAAGTGGCTCGATGGTTCCGCAGGGGCTTCCCCCAGGGCCGCTCACGTGGAACATTGTCTTTGACGACTTCCTGGCTCAGGACTTAGGCAAAGTGAGCTGCCAGGCCCTTGCTGACGATTTGGTCCTGATGGTGGAGGCGTACTCCAGATCGGGCCTGGAGACTCGTGCAAACCAGGCAATACAGGTGTTTCAGGATTGGGCAAAGCTATACATGTTGAAGATGTCGCCCATGAAGACGAACTCTGTTCTACTGAAAGGAGTGCTCGACATCCACAGAATACCGCAAATAAAGATAGCAGTAGCAACCATCAAACTTGCAAAACAAATACGATACTTAGGAATTACAATCGACAGTAATTTATCCTTCACTCCTCACTTCATCCACCTGAAAGAAAA